>NC_046304.1:10773101-11373101 GCF_004115265.2 Rhinolophus ferrumequinum
AGTACAGGAAGTGACTGGCTTACGGCTTCAGGAACAACTATACTTTCCTCCTTGAGCTGTTCGGGGTGGCTGCACATGCAAATGAAGGAGCTACAGAGATATTTCCCCGTGTTAAACAAATAAACCCTACTGGATTGTATGTGTAATTTTTATGAAACTGGTCTATACTAGAAGTGAATGTTTTCAAGGATCTATGATTTGAAGGAGGGGGCTTGTCTGAGATTCTAGGTGTAAATGCAAATGGAGACTTAACTCTGCTGTTGTACTTCTTGCTAAGGCCTCTGGTTACCACACTGTATAGGTTTTGAGTGATCTGCCATAGCCCTATTTTTCCTAATTCCTGTTACTTTTAGTGTGTGATTTGCACAGCATGAGATTTTTCAGGGCCTTATAGATGATGTTCTAACAGATCCTTTTTCTGTCCTTGGACCTGACTCTCCATTCTCTGTTTTCTTATGCCTCCATTCTCATTGTATTTCTCTATCCCGTAGAGAAAAAGACACCGATTCCTTGGTGTCTTTCTCAGCTGAGATTCTGTCACGGACACTGTGTGAGCCACTTACAGCCCTTATCTGGACAATGCCTGGTAATGACACCTCCTTTGAGGGAAGATGTGAAATGGAATAATGGGACCTTGTGGTCCAGGCAGATACCACTGACCCCTGCCCTTTCCTTCAGCAGGGAGCACTGGGGCCAGGAGAAGGTGTGTGAAGTTAACTGTAGCTCTGGAGGCTGCTGACTGTGAATTCCCCCCTCACTTGGACATATATATCGAAGGCTCACACTTGCCTCCGCCACTAGGACTCCTTCCAGGAGCCCGAGTCTACTTTAACCAGCTGGAGAAAAGAGTTTCCAGGTGAAGATCTATGTAGCTGGTCTGCCCTCCTCTCCCTAATGATGCAGTTCTCTTGAACGTCACTCCTACTTAACCGTATGCTACAATAATACCTTCTTTTTGACATTATGTTCAATATGGTACTGTGGAATTTGTGCCCTCTATCCTCATAAGATGTTCCAGACTGGTCCTTCTCTCATTCTTCCCTCTGCTTTGATCGAGCCAGGTCTGGGTGCATCCCTCAGGGGAGTGGCCAAGCCTGTGATACAGTCCCAGCTCCAGCCTCAAATTGACTTCTTTCTCCTCCGCTTCCACTTGCAGATCCCACAATGTTTATTGTTGTTTCCGGTCATCTACTTATGTGCAGGTCCTGAGTTTTCCCCCAGAGACCACAGTCAGGTCAGTGCCCCATGCTGTGGTCCCCAGACTTCACAGGGTCACCTCTGCATCCCACACATATTCCTGCCTCTGCAATTTTTGCCCTAACTACAACCTTCTCCAATCCTAGCAGGATGTGTTGAGTTAGAACAATTTCCTCTGCCCCAAATGAAAAATGCCCAATACCTGTCATTTTATCCGGCAAGATTTATTGTTCTAGGCTCTTAAGGGTTTTTCAATCTAAAATGCAAATATCTTTTCTTGGCTAACATCTTGGTTGTTCAAGTCTGAAAAATATTGATGACAGTTGGAGATCAGGAACTCCAAATGTCAAAATGGGGACCACGGGGCTTCCAGGAGAGCGTGGAAGCCACTATTGTCCCCATCCCTATGCCTGCTGAGTCCTTCCAAACACACCCTGCCTTCAGAACCCCTTTGGCTATTTCTTGACACACACCTCTCTCCCTGTCTCTCTCTCTCAGAGCTCCCCTGCCCCACATCTACCTGGCTAGGCTGCTACAGGGTGGCCAGGCCCCATTCCAGGCCACTGCGGCTTGCCACATTGTGTCTGTCTTCAGCCTTCAGCTCCTCTGGGTGTGTGCTCATTGTACCAGCATCTGCTCCCAGGTATGGATGGGCAGGGGCTGAGTTGGGTGCAAGGTGCCAGAGGTGATATGATGGGACAAAGGATTTTTCCAACCACTTTCTTCATCCCAGGGAAGGTGTACGCTTCAGGGCTCCACTTGCCCTACTCAGACATCTATAAGCCAGGCCAGCATCAGGTAAGAGCCCATGGTGGGCACCCATTGCGCCATTTACTTCTCTATTATACAACTTCGCCTTGTGCTCGCCTTGTGTTAGCGTAACTCTTGGCTTGTGGGAATTACTTGATAAATATTTTTGAATGAATGACAACGGTAAATGAATTGAAGATGAAACCGTGACGATGCAGGCATGTTGGGTTCAGGTGACTGGCCACCTGGGTTTGCTACGGGAGTTTCTGTTTGTCACCCCCACCCCCACCCCAGTTTCCTCGTGGAGGATGGGACGGCCGAAGCTGTGGTCACCTGTCGGAATCATCACGTGGCAGCAGCACTAGGCCTGTGTTCCAGTGAGTGGACCTCCCTCCTAGAGCTTGTCAGAGGGCCAGGTAAAGTGGCCTTGCAACTTCCAGGGTCTGCAGCCCAGCCTGAGGTGAGATACGGCTGGGAGGTGGGACGCACATACTCAGGTCCCTGAGGGTTCGGCAGAGGGCTTAGGAGTTTGAGTTTTGCTTAATCCTGAGTTTCCCTCTCTAGACCTCAGCCAAGACTGATGAGCCCTTGACCCTCTTCCTCCGGACACTTTGTACCAGCCTCTCTGTACTCCGCCCTATTGTGCTTTCTTTTGAGCTTGAGAGGAAACCCTCCAAGATCGTCCCTTTAGGTAAGGATGGAAGGGTGGTGGTGTACATAGATGGGACCAGGGAGGAAGAGGGATGAGGGAGTGATAGGGGATTTCTGGAGTAGCAGAGGAGAATGGTGCGTGGAGACTAAAAACCACATGCATAACACGTGTTTTCCTCTCTTCCTATCTCAGAACCTCCACGGCTAAAGCAGTTCCACTGTGGGACTGCTGGGGATCTCCCTCTCCTGACTCATGTGAATCCCAGGATCCGACTGTCATGCCTCTCTATCCAGGAGCCGGAGCACTCCAGCTCCCTGGGGGGATTTGCTGCCTCCTGCTAACCTGAACTGCAACAATGGCCTGAAACTTCTCCCTGCCCTGCTGGAAGTCTGGGGGCCTGGGTCCCAGCCCCTCCCCTTTGTCGTGGCCTTTACCTAATCTGATTAAACCAGGACCCCAGATCCCGATATTCATAAACTGTACCCTACTGTAATTTTGCCTTCATATTCTGGTGCCAACCTGCCTTGGGGAAGTTGCGCTCTTGATATTTTCCCCTCTGGTTGGTGTCCAGGTACCTGCACTCACAGGTGGCCCTGAGCAGCTGGGTTCTGCCTTTGTGGCAGGGGCCAGAGGAACAAAAGACTTGCCCCTTGTGTTATTGAACTCGGGTTTGCTGCTGGATTTTCTATTCAAGAATGAGACGTGGTAGTTTCATTGACTTGCAGCAAGTAGAGGAGACGGAATTAACATCCAAAGCTCTGTCTTTGGGAAGGGAGGCATAGCCATTGCTTATATACACTATTTGGTTAATTACATGTTGATTCCTTCTTTGCAATTGGCTACACTTAATCCTGTTGTGTTCCTGTCAAGCTCATCTTGTTTACAGCTGCAGCTGCAAACTACTATCACATTTTAACATTTAGAAGAATAGCATTTAGTAAGAGCTGCCCAGAACTTGAGACCCTTGTCCTGTCTAACACTTTTGTGGGGCTCCTGACGGTCCCCTTGACTTGCAGTAAAGCTCTGGTGATGTGCAGTTGTGTTCATCTGGGCTCTCAGACCTCCCAACCTGACAGCGAGCGGGTCTATCATTTACCATCATTTCTGCCCTTGTTTTCCATCAGTGCCAAAACTGGTTTGAAGAGCTGGTCCAGCAGAAGAAATGATATCAAAAGTCAGGCCCTAAAGGGAGTAAACCAGGAAACTGGGGGCAAGGTAGACACCATTGCGATGGTACTCTCAGCAAGGTTGGGCTGAGGAAGTTGTCGATTATGTGAGCCTAGAGTTATAGGGAAATACAAGGTGGATGTAAGAGGGTGGAGATGGGGGACCACCACGGATGAGGAGAGGCACGTGAGGAACCCATACTGTGGAACCCCAGTCGAGTGCTCAATGCTGTGGGTTTCCCGTGGGTCAGGCCTAAGGCAGATCCTTGATCCACACCATGAGATCAGTCGAAATTCCTGTCAGAACTCACCGATTTAGGGGTTGCAGCAGCAATTATTTGGGGGTGCTTATGCATTTGGTTGGTGTTCCATTTCTTTGGGGAACTACTTGATCAATGAAGACATAGAGCCTAGCTACACCTCTTAGAGCTGTTCAGAGGGCATTCCTTTCTGGACCTTTAGAGATTGCTTCCAGTTCATATTTGGGAGGCCTTATGAGGCCTGGCTAGTTCTATACAAGATTCAGGGTCTGAGGTGGTTTGGCCTAGCTACGTGAGTGATGTAGATATGTAGATTCCAAGCCCACGGACACCAACTGGCCGGTTAGCTCAGTTGGTTAGAGCGTGGTGCTAATAACGCCAAGGTCGCGGGTTCGATCCCCGTACGGGCCAGAGGCTTATTTTTTTTTTTTCTTCCCCCTTCTCGTCCCATATCTGGTGTTACCACTAAGATTCTACCCGGAACCAGTTGCCTTCTCGTAAACGACACAGTACCCACTGCTTTTCAAAACCTGAATTGCTAGCGCACTCCAAGCTTTAGAAGGACGTAACCTGAGCTAGGGCGGAGGGAGCGTTCCCCGGCGCCCGGGCGGCTACCGCGTCTTTTTCTGGGAGCACGTTGTTGAAGGCTGGTTGGAAAAAGGGGAAGATCCGGGAAGAGGACTCTAGAAAGGTCGAGTGTGGGGTGGGGCCGCGAGCAAAAGCCCCATGCCAATTCTATCCTGCTTTGTGTTCGTACCCACTAATCTCCTAGCTCTGGAACCACGAGATAATGAAAGGGGTGGTGTTTGCGGGAGACATGTACCAGGAAGGGTTTCAGACAAGCAACACTTCCTCATGTGTGTAGTCGTGGCCGAGTGGTTAAGGCGATGGACTAGAAATCCATTGGGGTCTCCCCGCGCAGGTTCGAATCCTGCCGACTACGGTTGTCCTTTTCTTTTTCCGACGTACTATCCCCATTTTTCCTTGCCCAAGGTCAAACAGAAGATTTATTCGATCGGTGCCCCAAAAATCCCCTCGTCTCAGGAATCCTAGACTCTGGAATGCTCCCCAATAATGCACTTTTGGCTAGGGTTGAAACTTTTGGTTTACTTCTTTCAATATTGGGGGCATCGCACGGACGGATATTTGATACCAAACCTAATTGATTTGTCAAAATTAATTTTAGAAAAAAGTGAAAAAATTGATGTGGTCAGGCTCCAATCCACATACTTCTGTAGTGCAGCAGCGGAAGGCAGTTTGGTATCTTTGGCGCCGTGGCTTAGTTGGTTAAAGCGCCTGTCTAGTAAACAGGAGATCCTGGGTTCGAATCCCAGCGGTGCCTAGGCTCTGCCCCAAGAGAGGTGGTTTTTTCCGTTTTGTCGCTGAATCCATATTCTCTAATGAATTTATCAATTGTTTTTATACTGAGGACACAAGGTTACAATTCCGCACTCAGAGCATCTAGAATTCCTGCTGAGATGAGCCGCCAGTCCCATGAGACCACAGCTCCAAAAGCTCGCCCTCTGATCAGGGCAGAAATCCTGAGGGGAACTACACCTTCCTTTGCCCGGCTGATGCTACACCCCACTGACGCTAGTGGGCTATCCTGGTGGCCACTCCAAACCCCGCGGACGCTGCCGCTCCAGCTCTCAGGCCTTACCCCAGGAAGTCCCCTAGAACCTGAGAGGGTTTGTTTGATTTGGTTCTTCATTATATTTCTTTCAGTTTGGGGCCTCAGAATTAATATATGTATATATAATATATTTTTAATATATTTTTAAATTTAAAAAATGGAGGGGGCGGTGCATCTACTATATGCAGTTCCTGTACCAGGTCCTTTATGTATAGTTATCTTCATTCGTCTCCACAAGCTGCAGTCAGGGTTAAGGATTAGCACAGATATCTGGCGGGGCACCATCTGGTTTCTTGCAAGAGGGTGCTGAAGGACTGGGACCCTGTGGACAGGGTGGGAGTAGAAGAGTGCTCATTCCCGGTGGGGTCTCCAGACCCTGTGGAAGAACAAGACCAATTTGTGGAGCACAGAAGCCAGGCTGGTGAGGACAGAAGTAAAACTGATGGAGGAGGCAAGAAGTAGGATCTGTAGTCCGTTGGCAGGACCTAAACTTCCTTGGTAGATAGGCAGAAAGGTCTAGACACCATTCCTTGGCCAGAGAACCACTGTAAGATGTATGAGCAAAAGTGCTGGCTTGAAGGAATCACTATCTGGAGGGGACAGATCAAATATATGATGCAGCAATGCTGAGACCAGGTTTGTCCCCAGCACTGGGCTGCATAACCAAATGAAGAAGGCTCAGCTCCTTTCTCAGATTGCTCATAGGAAGGAAGACGTAATCTTCCAGTGCGAGCGTGCTGTGAGAACACAGAGAACAGAAGTGGCATCTCATTGCACCTGAGAGTGGAGAGTGGTCAAAGGGAGGCTTTCTGGAGGAGATGAGCTGTCTTAAAGATCACGTGGAAATTTGCCATATGTTCTATTAAACAACTACTGTACTATGTAGCAACCTTTGTGCTAGGCCCTGGGAATACAGCAGGGAACAAGAAACACAACAAAAATGTGTTTTAAATTAAATTATACAACATGCTAGATAAATGCTATATGGAAGAATAACACAGGGGATCAGAGAGTATGTGGAGGGGAGGAGTTGGTTATAGAAATGTCAGAGC
Source organism: Rhinolophus ferrumequinum (assembly GCF_004115265.2). Taxonomy (NCBI): domain Eukaryota; kingdom Metazoa; phylum Chordata; class Mammalia; order Chiroptera; family Rhinolophidae; genus Rhinolophus; species Rhinolophus ferrumequinum. The sequence continues at coordinate 10,779,812 of NC_046304.1, forward strand.
TTGCACCAGGACAGTAGTAGGAGAGATGCAAAGGAGGGGATGAATTCCAGACATGTTTAGTATAAAAAAAAAATAGTAATCAGTAACTGATAAGATACGAAGTCTGAAGAAATTCAGGATAATGCCAGGATTCTACTTTAGGTAAGTGCTGGGGTTGGAGGGTTTGCTACCATCTCAAATTCACCAAGAAAATCTTTCTACTTGGACGAAAAATGGGGGCCACATACTAAACCTGATAACTCAGGAGAGTCCTGTATGGCTGGCCCTACAAACTCAGAGACTGAAATTAACCACATAGGGTGGTCTGAACAGAAAAATTGCTAACTAAAAGCCATATTGGTTGGTAGTCGCATCCTTGGCCTGTAGTTTCCTTGACAAAAGTCAATCTTTACCTTAAGTGAGCCTGTCTACTGTTTTTTTGGTATCTACGATAACATACCCTTGGAATAGTGTCAGAGTAATCCCTTTTTCCAGACCCCTCAGGGCACAACCCACTACACCAGAGCAGGAAACTACAGAATCCTTCATTGTTGTAGTCCCTTGATTACCATCTCTAAGATGTGCTGTAAAATGCTAACTATTAATATTAAGTATCCTTACACACAAATGTAAAAGAAGTGTCTGTCTATCCAATTTACTTTTTATCCAATCCCAGAGATTTCCCCGGCTTTGCCTCCCCCTACTCCCACCTCTTAGTCCACAAGCAATGGATTTCATGTAACCCTCTTCCTTTGATTCTAATGTATAAAATAAATTGCAAAACTGCCATTTTCCGGAGCATTTTCTCAATCCGTTGAGATTTTGCTTCCTGGCAATTGTTATCAGTATGGCTCAAATAAACTCTTATAAGCTTTCTCTTAGGCTGGATGTTTTTTCGTGGACACACTCTTTCCCACCCAATCTCTTTGAAACAATTGTGACTGTTCAAAGTTATATTTTGGAACTCAATCTTTGTGTGTAAATCTTTGACTCCTGTCAAAATGTAAAATACTTGCACCAAACTTTAAACAATGATCAGTTGTTTACACTCTAGGTGTTGGGTTCTAAAAGTGGGGCCCATGGATGGGGCTTTAGGATATCTGTGAATTCCCCGGTATTGTATAGATTTTTCCAGGAAAAGGGGTCATAGCTTTCATCATGATTTACAGGGATTGAGGCTTCTGTCTCTGTGAAGGTTAAGTGTCTGAGGCAAGGTAAGAGAGAGGTGACTGGAGACTTGGGGGAAAGCTGGGGTGGATGAGTAGGGAGACAGGAGTTGAAGAAAGGGTAGTGCCAGACTATCTGCCCTGAGCGCTTCTGCTTCACCCACCTGATAGGCTTGGGACACTGAGAGGAAAGGCCAGGCTGTTCTCTGCTCCTCCCCCACTGTCTGGTCAGGGACACCTGGGAAAAAAAGCAAAAAACTGAACCCTTCATTGAAGTCACCCCCAACCAAAGTATCTGTGGGTTAGGAATTAGGAAGCGTGTGGCCCCACAAATCATACAACTGTGGTATAGAACAAATGGTTCAGCCCAGAGATGCTACGGGGAGCAGGAGGGGGAGGGGTCAAGTGTCGGGCAGGTCAGCCCTGCTGGCAAGACTCCCCAGAGTAGGTCCTGAGCTGAGGGAACCAGAACACGTGTCCTGCAACTGACCCACCAGGACTCGGCAAACCCGAGGTGAGAGCATGGCGAATGTAGTAAGAGCTTAGAGGCTCACTGAGCATTCGGGATCTACTGGCCTTGAACCAGATAAAGTGGGCGCTTGCCTCAGAGGCCCTTACCTTCTGGGGCTCTTAGGCGACAAATAGGAGGGCCTCCCTCCCCGCCAGCCTAAGAGGGAACTGGAGAGCAGAAGCTACACCAGAGGGTCGAGGTAACCTTATCTTACAAGCGGGAAGTCCTGGGACCAGTGCTGGTAGGGGTGTTCGGCGTCAAGGACCGTCCGGTCGCCTGGCCTGGTGACCCTCCCCATTCACGCAGGTTGGAAAGCCGATTTTCCTACCCGACTCCGCCAGCCACTTATCTCAATGACGTCTCTTCCTTGGGTCTTCGTGGTCCCAGGAGTTGTTCCCTCGCTTGGGCACTGCATGCGCGCGGTCTGAAGAGGACGCGGGCTACTGAAGGGACTAGTCTGGGGGTGGCCCTACCCGTCACTCCAGGAGGGGGGACAGATGCAAGGACAGAAATGGGGCTGCTGTTCACCTAGGGATTTCAGGGTTCATTAATTGTCCCCAACCAGGCAACTCCACCGCTGTATTCAAAGCTCTGCTCCGGGGTGCTGTGTCCGAGGACCGCGGGCAGAGCGGGAAGAGTCGAGAACCCAAGTTCTAGAATGGCGACGAGACCGTGACTGGAGGGAGTGGTAGGTAACTCGGGTGCTCCAGGCCGTCCAAAAGGGCTGCGCAGAGGTGAGGCTGAGACCACTCCCTTCCACTTGCCCGACATTTTTTGCTGGTAGAAGTCGGAGCTCGCAGATCCATAGCCGAGAGATTCCCAGACCAAAGCATTCAGCATCCTTCAACACAGAGGGTTCTTGAACACGCGAGGAGACTCACGGATTTAGAACTGCAGCAAGCCTAGTAAGTCCTCTAAAGACGTCCGCAGGTTCGTGTTCACGTCGGCTCGTTGGTCTAGGGGTATGATTCTCGCTTCGGGTGCGAGAGGTCCCGGGTTCAAATCCCGGACGAGCCCTGCTTTGGTTTTTGCGGAGACTAGAGCACCGCAAGACACCTGGTTTGCAATGGCGCTAAGGCAGCTTCCCCGGGAAGTGATCAGAGTGGACCTAATTCCTTAGAACGGATGTGCAGAGAGCAATTTTGTTCTGAGTGGACACTGCGGTAGCAGGAAGCAGCTCACAGTGCTGCGCAGTACTTCCTAACACGCTAAAAAGAGCGCAGACACGTTCAGACTTGGGCAAGACACTCACTTTTTGTTCCCCACCTTCCTGCTTGGTGCCTCCACCACCGCCAGAGCCTGCTTTTATTTCGATTGATGCTGGTCAACCTAGAGCTGTGGAGCACAGTGAAAAGGGGTGGGACCTATTCAGGGGTGTGTTTGAGAGAACCCAGGGACTCTCAGAGCTCAGGTCTCTGCAACCCTGGAGGCGTCTGTTTCTCTCGGTCATTCCTGATCGTTTCCACCCTTCTGGGGATTCACGCTCAGGTGTGGTTAAGAATGTGCTTAGGTTTTGGGTTAGTATTTCTTAGTGGTTGAAAAAACGAAATACCTACGTAGGAACTCCACCTTTAGCACACTGAGCTAGATGAAAGAATCAGATCAAGGGTTCAGAGGGGTCCGCAGTAAGCTTGTTCCTCGTTAGTATAGTGGTGAGTATCCCCGCCTGTCACGCGGGAGACCGGGGTTCGATTCCCCGACGGGGAGAGCGCGTTAATTTTTCATTCTATTTGAATCTTTCTATTTTAAATCCTACTGATTTAGAAAGTCGTTATCCTGGGCCCTGGTATGAAGATGAAAAGAAGACCGGAAAGAAAAGAGAACGAAAGGAATAGTTTGTCCTGACTCGAGCTCACATTCTTGATTTCAAGTTTGTTTCACTTCAAGTGACTTGCGTTGTGGCTAAATTGGCAGTTATTCTCCCCATTCAAAATGTTTATTAGTCATTATTTTCACCGTTCAGTATGCTTATTAGACGAGAAGCATTGGTCGTTGACAATAATTTTAAAAAATACAGATGGGCAACAACACAAAACTGACACAGCGGGCGTAAGCCCGCCGCCAGACTTGGCCTCCTGCACGGTGCTTTTCTCCTTGACATAAAGGCGCATTTCCAGTCTCAGCTTGAAATTGAGAAAGCTCCTTTCGCCCGCAGCCACGCCGGGTCCTGGGCCTGCGCCCCGCACTAGCCGGGTGTCGACCCTGGGCGTTTTTGGTTTCCTTTCGCCTCCCCATTTTGTTTGTCTGTGGATTGGCACTGCGATCCAAGCAAAACCCGAAATCCCGGGCAAAGATTCCAGGTAGCTTCTTTCGATGAGGGAGTGAGGCGGGAATTCACCCGAGGTCACGGAGAGCTGGTCACCTAAGGAAACACCACTAGCCCGACGCTGGGGTCAGGCCCAGGGAACGCAGGGGAAAAAGTATTAAAATAGAGCTGCGTTGGCCGGGAATCGAACCCGGGTCAACTGCTTGGAAGGCAGCTATGCTCACCACTATACCACCAACGCCTTCTGGTCTTGAGTTTATCCGGAGTTGCTTAAGTCTTAGACACATCTGCAGACTCGTGACCTGAATGATAAGATTCAAGGACTGAATTAGGCGACCCCAACCCCCGACAAGGGAGGCTGAGATGGAAATAATGTATGTTGTTTACTGAGCACTCACGTGTGAGCAGCTCAGCTCCCATCACCGCCTGTGCGCTCCTGTCACTCCGCGAGAGACTGGGTGATTGATTATACCAGTCTACAGACGAGCAAACCTAGGTCCAGAGAAGCTAAGTAAAGAGGTTTCTGAGTCACTGGCGGGGCAGATATTAAATCTAAGATTCGTTCAAGGTGCCAGAACTGCAGAGACACAGTGATGGCTCTATGAGCGCCAGAAATAAATCCCAAAGACATAAAATCGCTTCTATATTGAGTGAGCTCAATGTGTCCCAAGGTTAAAGAATTGAGCTTTAGATCAAGTGAGCTTAAGCACAATTTGTCCAGGGGATGTTTTACTTCTATGTGCACGCGCGTCTAGCCCACTCGCGGCTCAAATATAACCACGCTGGCAAAATCTTAGGCGCACAAGGATAACATTGCGCCCCTTATTGTGTATGATACTTTTGTTCACGAGAACTGTCAAGCTGTGGCTTGTGAAAGGCTTTATGTCGCAATAGTAGCGCATCTGACTCCAGATTATAAGGTTGTATATTTGAATCATCCCGGGGCTCACTTCACCGAAGTTAACTATATATACAGTATCTGATAGACTGCTGGTAAAATTTATCGGGAAAGGAAAGATAAAACCAACTCTATTTATTATATGAGAAGAATATAAACACAAACCTCAGTGTTCCTGTGATTTTCTTCCCCCCTAAAGTGTCTGAATTTTCTAAAATAAAATTTTGGAACTTTTGTTTTCATCTTAACTCCGTCAAATCAACCAATTAAAATAGTAACACCTTTAATCTCATAGATATTTCAGGTATCCTAACACAGAAATAGTTCATGAACAATGCCCAATTCTTGTTCACGAAACGTATTTGGAATAATAAATGTTTCTTATTGGAAAGAATATAGCAATAATGAATACTTTCAAAGTAATAATAGTAATTTATACGCATTATCCTAAATCACTGTTAAATTTTGGCAGTTTAACTTCCACTTGCCAGTAGTGTACATAATCTTATACTCTATTATTTTCAATTATCATTGAAATATGATTCGATAGTCCTTATATTTATAATTTTTTTAAAAATTCGAGGACAATTCTGTAAATTACAGTAACACCCCCCCCCCCCCCCCCCCGCCTTATCCGCAGTTTTGCTTTCTGAGGCAGATACCTGCAGTCAAACCTGGTCTGAAAATATTAAATGGAAAATTCCAGAAATAAAAAATTCATAAGTTTTAAATTGTCTATTCTGAATAGCTTAATGAAATCTGGTGCCACCCACTCTGTCCCGCCAGGATGTCAATCATCCCTTTATCCAGTTTATCCACGCTGTCCAGTCATTCCTTGGTATCTAAAGGGAACTGGTTCCAGGACCCCGTTGGATACCCAAATCCGCAGATGCTCAAGGCCCTTATATAAAATCGTGTAGTGTTCACATATAATCTACGCACATTCTCCTATATACTATAAATCATCTATAGATTACTTATAATACCTAATACATGAACATGCTACGTAAATAGTTATCATACTGTATTGCTTAGGGACAAGAATAATGACAAGAAAAAAAACTCGGTACATGTGCAGTACTGATGTTCTTTCCATGTCAACTTGAAGTAGAACACAAGGGTATTAAATACACATACTACCTTTCTCCAGATTTCTCAGCAGTCACTAGAAGCCTTAAGCCATGTGCATTTTTGCTGCTTCCAGTATATTGAAAACAAAACCAAAAAACCCAGGCCAACCACCCCATAGACCTCGTCTTTCTTGTGGGAAATTTCTTCCTTGCCATCTCTTTCCTTAACTAAAAGTGCCTTTGTTAATATAATAGGCTTGAATAGCTGGCAAAGAATCTGGGCTGCCTACAACAGCAGACATCCACCCAGGCTCAGGCTGGAATCTGTGCCTCACGCTCCTCTCGGCATTCTGATCCATGCCCCACCTTCTGCCCGGAGTGGTCACTGTGTCACGTGTGCCAAGATGAAGACACACATTTTTACAGCCCTTTTTCCAGAAGTTGTGTGCTCAAATTTAGAACTGCTGGGGGGTGGGGGGTGGGAGATGACGGTAAGGGGGATCAAATATATGGTGATGGAAGGAGAACTGACTCTGGGTGGTGAACACACAATGGGATTTATAGATGATGTAATACAGAATTGTACACCTGAAATCTATGTAATTTCACTAACAATTGTCACCCCAATAAATTAAAAAAAAAATTTAGATCTGCTGATAATTTAGCAAGGCGATAGCCGGGGATGGAGCCCTGGCCACAAATGAGGAGAGCTTGTGAGGCTGGCCATCGGCAGTCCTGCGTCCCCTCACGTCCAAACCAGAGCACCTTGCCACAATTAATTATTTTATAAGGAGATACAGAAAGGTAATTTTCTAATTCTGTCTTTCCTTCTACATTTATTAGTTGACATTAGTTCACAAAAAAGATCCTTCTCTCATCCACCGGGGCCAGCTGATGTATTAGTCATATAATAGGTAACGTTGAGGGTTTACAGTGTGTTAGGCACTGTGTTTCGTGCTTTAGTGACCTTACTTCATGTAATCCTGACAGCAACCCTGCCAGGCAGTATAACTATGCCCATTTTAGAGCTGACATGCAGAAGGATTGAGCATTTTGCCAAGCAACACAGTCTGCAAGTGGCAGGCCCAGAGGCAGCCCTGTGACACCCAAGTCCATGGTCTTTCTGCTACATCCTGCTGCATGCTATTCTTTAAAAGCCCTGATGAGTGACTAGGTAAGGTCTGGGGCCCCGGGGGGGAAAGGTTAGTTGTAAAATGTGCTTTATGGTCCAAAAGAGCCCTGGGTGTATTAGGGGTTGAATATTGCCAGTGTAAAGACCATATCCCACCCACAGACTTGTTTGATTACTTATTTGCCAACATTTATTATACAACTCAGCAAATTTTTCTTATAACTCTAGATTTCTAGCTTCTCTTTAAAAATAGAAAAATCTGTCCACACTTAAGCTACGCTTTCATATAGGAATAATCAGCTAGTGCTGAGTATTGCCTCACCCATTCAGGCACATACTTTGCCACACTCTCCGCCACTCCCTGTTATTCCCCCAACACAGAAGTTGAGCTCCAGTTGTTTTACTCATACCTGTCTACATATACCATCCCAGCGTACATTCTGAAAACCTGGTATTCAGAAAATATCTGGATTTTGGGGAAAGACAGACACTAAGTTCCCATCCTAGCCCCTTTTGCTTCAAATACATAGTACTGAGAGATAAAATACTTTTAAAAAATAGTGAACTGAAAGGCCATAACCTGACTCAGGAAAAAAGCAATTCAGTACCACAAATGCAAAGCCTTGAATGGAGCTGATGGTATAGGTCTGCAGGGCGCAGAGTCTGCAAGTGGGCAGCAGCAGGGTGTTAAGTTCCTATGGGGAAATAGGGACTGATTAAGGACAGGGTGCTGGAGCCAGAGCTGCAACGATATCTCTGTATCAGAAAAGGAGGCTGTAAAAACTGCCAGCTCCCTGCCTGGAATCACAAGCCCAAAAAAGCACAAGGACTGGAATGTAGCTTCAAGACCAAAAACAGAACCAACTTGCCCTCTCCTCAGGAACTTCATTTGAGACACTCTCAATATCACATTGCAGCAGGAGCCCCCAAATACCATTATTAGAACTGATTTTTAACTGGGAGCAAGGAGGCGAAGTAATAGCAATGGCCAAATTGTAGGTCAGGAAGGGATGAACACAAAGAAAGAGAGAGAGAGAGAAAAAAAAAAGATCTCCCACCCAAGATGAAGTTACAAAACAAAATCCCAAAATACATGAAGAAATATATGATTAGAGTGGGAGTAATTAGAACATGGATTCAATATAGATGAAAATAAGTTTATGGCGCAGTCTGATAAAGAATTTAAAGTGAGAATGATTAGGATACGTAAAAAGATAAATGAAGAAATACTTCCACTTTAAAAAGAAATCATGAAACAAAGCCAGAAATTAAATAAAATTATAGGGATATACAAATGACCAATTAGAAATCTTACACATGAGTAGCAGACATAATAAAATAAGTCTATCTTACATTTTAAACTGCTCACAATCTGAGAGAGATTTTTGGCTGTTTCAAAAATAGAACTCAAGAATTTATCCAAAACACAAAACAGAGAGATAAGAGATTTGAAAAACATGAAAAGGTAAGCAAAAAGATGTGGAGGAGAGAAGTAGAGGCTCTTATATACCTCTAAGAGGAGTTTCAGGAAAAAAAGACAGTGGAGGAAAATGGTAGAGAAACAGTATACATAAACTAAATTCTTAAAATATTACACTGGAGCTTCACCTGTATGTCTTTTATTTCATTAAAAAAAATCAGAAGTAAATATGGTAAATCATGTTAAGATCTGAATAATTGAGTCGTAGTGACACAAGAGCTTTTACATAGTATTCTTGATATTGGAGCTATTTCATAATTTTTTGTGGTAAAATACACTTAACATAAAATTTACAGTTTTAACCATTTTGAAGTATACAATTCAGGGGTTTTTGGCACAGTCACACAGTTGTGCATCAATCGCTGCTATGTAATTCCAGAACATTTGCATCACTCCACAAAGAAACCCTATACCCACTGGTAGTCGACTCTCTACTCTCCCCGCCCCCAGCTCATTGGAAACCGGTAATCTACTTTTTGCTTATGCTGGATGTTTCACATAAATGGACCTTTTGTGTCTGCCATAATGTTTTCAAAGTTCATCCATGTTGGTTGTAGCATGTATCAGTCCTTCATTCCTTTTTATGGCTGAGTGACATTCCATTGTGTGGCTTTACCTCATTTTGTTTATTTATTCATCAGTTGATGGACATTGCCCATCTCTGTCGGTTCCTCTTCCCAATACAATGGAATTTATCTGACAATAAAAACGAGTGAGGTATATTTGATTCTGTTGATGTGGGAAAATGTCTAACATAAATTGATAGATTAAATATGAGAGAACAGTGCATGTATGAATCCGCTTGCACAATTTTTAAAAGAGAGACATAAACTAATATAACTGTAGAAAATTTCTGGAAGGATATGAGAAAATGTTAGCAGGAGTTACCTCTAGGTAATTCCTCTGGTTGGGACTGAGGACTTTCAATTTCCTCTTTCCAATCACCCTGCAGCCTTTTTTTCTTTTGTTGGCATGAATCATTTTGAGAACGAAATACACACACACACACACACACACACACACTCACACACACACCCATACACACACAGAAGGATTCTGGAATGACACCTAAGAACCTAATGACAGTGGTTGCTTCTGGGGATGGGAGTAGAGGAGTAGACAATTAAAGATGGTAGACAGAACTGCCTGCTGCCTGAGGAGCTCTTAGCCCAAGATCTAGCATAATGAAGGCCTTTGTGGAATTAGGAGGACTGCAGCTTCTACTTGTTTCCTTGATTTGGATGTGTTCTGGGCAAGTGTTGGTGGAATGCAGCCATTTTAATTTCTACGCTGTAGCTTAAAGAGCACTATTTTGTCAAGATCAACTGGTAGGCCGTAACGAATTATCTCTGGGAAGTGGCTATCAGGCAATTGAAGTGTGACAAGACCAACTTGAATTTGATTATCCTGTTAGTCTCTGTGGAATTGTAACACAGGTTTTCTCTGATGAAGCTGTCATTCAATCCTAGCTTACCTATACACCAAGGAATCAGGTAATTTCTGCTGAACTTTGTTGGGAGTATACGGTTCCCAGCTCCCATGTCACACTTAACAACACTGAATTGAGCAGTGTCTTTGTGGTACCCCCACCTACTCAACAATGGTTCTTGGTACAGGACGGATACTGTGTGAGATATGGCTATGCCCACTTCAGAGAACACTGGTTGACACTTTTTTATGGACCATGCAATTACTCACTTCCAGGGAATTTCACCCAGCCTTTCACTTAGGAAATCTAGAAGCTTGTGTCCTTGGACATGGAGCAGCAACACAAAGTAGCCCAGTTTATAGATGTCACGTGGCATTTTACTTTTATATACTTACATGACTTTAATTCATTTCATCTATTGTAATCCCCTTCATGATGCCTTTGAGAAGAAGACCTTTGTGTTTTTAACTGTCAATGTGAACACAAATTCATGAATAAAACTTGACATATTTTACTGTAAAAAAAAAAAAGTTGGTAGAGAGACTTACTTTTAACTAGCCTGTGTAAATGTTATCATGTTCGTGTATATTTCAAAGTCCGTACATCAACAACATGGATAAATCTCACAAACATAACGTTGAATGAGAGAAGTCAGACACAGGAGAATATATATCGTATGATTCCATGACTATAAAGGACAAACAGGCAAAACTATGAAGTTAGAAATCAGGATAGTGGTTACTCTTGGGAAAGGGGGTAGTGACTGGAAAAGGAGGACGAGGGGTCCTCCTGGGGTGCTGAAGATGTTCTGTTTCTTGATCTGGGTGCTGGTTTCACAGGGGTGTTTAGTTTGTGAAAGTCATCCAGCTATTTATGTTCTGTATGTACACTTCAATAAAAAAGTCTTTAAAATGTATTAGAAGTGTAGTGTAGAGGCTTGTGGCACTGTCCATCTTGATCCAATCTGTGAAGACACGTAAATGGACCTGGACAGGACTTCCATCATCGTGGCAGAGACACATTTTGTCCAGGCCGGTGGTTTGTGCCAAAGGTGAACACTTGGGCTCTAATAGCCAAGAGCAAACCCAGCAATGAAGTTTGACCTGGGGATGATTAGGGGAGTCTGGATGGAGGAGGGCAGCCATGTCCTGACGCACCCACTTAACTCAGCAGCACTGCTTCAGCTTTACCTTAAGGGGGACAAGTTAGTGAAAAGACATTGGCGATATTCGCCAGCGTCTCCCAATGAGCCCCTTCTAGACCTTTCTGAGTCTACTACTCACTCCTGGACAGGGTTTCTTGGCTGATGATGAGAATTCATGTCTTGAAATTTCTTTGGTGGATATTCCATTATCTAAAATAAAAGGTACTGACATCTGTGCCTCCCAAACATTATAGTATCCCAGCCATCCTGCCCTGAACTTTGGAAGACAACACAGTTCTGAGCCTTCCCAGTCACATGAAAATTCAGCCTTGGCAGATAAACAGTGGTGATCCCCTCTCACCTACCCCTCTCATTGTTACTTGGCCAGTAGCCAGAATCCACACCTAACATGGACTGAGAGGTGAAAAGCAAAGCAAGAGGAAAGAAGAAAAGAGTTCCTTAGAGGAAATTGCTAATTTATGTCATTATAAACCCAGGGAATATCTGCAGAAGTGTCAACTTTGTGTGTGCCAGATTAAGGACAGTGAGCATAATTTTGGATGGGGCTACATTTATCACTATGGGTGTAGATTGGTGATGTTCAAAGTGTGGTCCACAGACTGATGCCGCTTCACAAACTGCTTCTTTCAGGTCCAGGATAAGTATAGAATTTAAAAGTAAGCATTTAAAAACTCATACGGCATTTGTCAGAGTACTTTTATATATGTTGATTACAAACAAACAAAAATGTGGGCTTGTAATTTTTATATTTTTTAGATTTCATTCTTTCAAGAACTCATTTTTATTGTATTTTATACAAGTATCATCTGTGATAGACTGAAAATAATCAAGACTGGTTCTTCCCTCACAGATCATTTATAACAGAGATTTTTGTTCACTAACGGAAACAGTCAGCTGATAGTTGCCGAGCTGATAGAACAGGTTTTTTTTTGCTTTTATGAATAATGCAAATCCCAATTTTATGCTCGCCCATCAAATATTCCTGAAAAGCCAAATATGTTCTGACATAATGTGCAAGTGGGAATTTAATTACTCCAAGGGACAGAGGTACTGTATTAGATCTATCAGGCATTATGTCCCCTGATAGCTTCCAAAAGAGTCTCCCTTCACTAACTCCTGAGAAATAAACTGTACTGCAAGTGATAGGATATTTATAAAGCTTTTTATTGGCTAGTCTCTCTACGCCAAGTATGTTGATGAAGGCATCGCTATTGAAAAGGGCTCCCAGATCTTAGGAAGTGGGGTTGGGTTGACCCTCAGTGAAAACCTCCAGAAGCAAAATGATTTCTCACAAATGGCAGCAGGGTGGTCATGATCCTCAAATCTCTGCATTAGGAAAGGAGACCTGTTGCCTCATGTAAGGAAAATGTTGAGATAGGCATCTAGAGGCTCAAAACATATCATCAAGGTCTTAGGTTCTTCCCAGACATCTCTCCTACCTTTTGCAATGTCACCTTCATTCTCAGGCAGCACCACCAGCATCAATGCCAGGCTGTTTGCTTCCTGGTCCACTTCTAACAGGAGAAAAGGAGTTTCTGCCTAGCGTTCTGGAGAATTCTAAGATTCCCACTAAATGGCCACCTTAGGTCACATGTTTATCCCTGAATCAGTGACCATGATCCTGGAGTAAAAGGTGTTGACATGTAAATCAAACAGGGTCTACTCCTGGACCGGGGATGGGGTCAGCTTTCATCTCACAAAACTCAAGGTGCTTTCAGGAAGTGGAAATCACTCAGAGCATGGATGCTGGCTAGCTAAGCATAATGTCCGCTACAAAAGGTCTTTATCAGGTTAGGGATTTGGAGTTAGCAGCAACAGAAACTGACAACAAGAATGCGGAGACAGGCAGTTCCCTAAAGCAAAGTTAGGGTGTTATTATTTGAAGACAGGAAGGGTGCTGGATAGGCAATACTACTACTTAGAAATATCTGCTAGTTATTTATTTCATAGAAGGTCTCAAGATGTATTTATTTAACCCAATAATAAAATTTGGGATCGGAAAGAAAAGAAAAGTAGGGAGGGTCGCCGGAAAGTGAAAGTGAGAGTCAGTCCAAATAACACGGCCTTCATCAGGAGACCTGCAGAGAAAGGTCTGCTGGTGGAAAACTACTAGGAAGGTGAGCGAAAGACTTTAAAGAACAAAATAGTAATGACACAAGAATAATTTACTATAATTGAGTCTAGATCCAAGTATCTGCGATGACTTCATATATCAAGGGTAGCATTTAAATTCCACTGGGGATAACTAAAATCCTTGGGCATTATATATGAGAGAAACATAGAAAGACTCTGGAAAAAAAACACAAACAACAAGTAAATAAATAAATAAATCCCACTAGGCATGGTGTAGTTTAACAAATTGTGCTGGCATAACTGGCTCTCTATCTGGCAGAAAACAGAGTTAGACCCTAGTTCATACATACACAGGGGTAAATTCCAGCTATATTAAAGATATATATATATGAATATTTTTATATATATATATGAGAATATTTGATTGGGAAATAAGGGAAACTTGCCTAAACCAGAACCCCAAAATGCTGCGGCTCGCATTCAGTTTCTTCCTTTGGGACCCTGCGGGGCTACGTCATGGGAAACCCAGCCAATGAGCATTGGGCCTGGGCGGTGCGCTCAGCCAATGGGGCTAGGGCGGGAGATTTGAAAGGGCCTTAGCGGGGGGCGCGGCCGGGGCGATTCAGTCGTTTGCTAGCAGACAACAGGTTGGCTGTGCCGCGGGCTCCAGGGGAGCTGACCTTCTTTCGTGGGTCTTGCGCTGGGAGAAGGCAAGTGATCAGACAGGTCTGGGGTCCATTGGGCTGGCCCGCGCGCACTCGGTCCGGCTGCTGGGTGCTCAAGGTTTAGAGATAGGGTCCTGGAAAGGGGTGGGGCTTGTAGCAGGGCGGGGGCCGCGAAGCCAGCTCCCGGGTGCGCTGAAGCGGTCAGTTTGCTGATATCACTTTCACTGGCCTTTGGCAATCGCGTCTGGCTACATCAGTCCGACCCCTCCTTTTCTCCCTCTTTTTCCTGTTTCTAACGGCTCTTTCTTTCTTCCTTCGTTGCTCAGCTCTCCTCCCCCTTTCCCTCTAAAGATGACTCAGAAGGAGAACGCATACCCCTGGCCCTACGGCCGACAGAAGGTAAGGGCTTTCCCACTTATCCTCCCCCCACCCTCATGGCGAGTTCCTGCTTCGAGATTTGAATTCCTGTAGAGGGCGATCCTCTAAGCACTTTCCTCTCCCTTATGCTCCAAGAGTTTGCTGGCAGAATCTAGTCTGATCATTTGCAGCCACATCCGGTCACGTGCTGCCAACTTGAATCTGACCAGTCTTGTAGGGACCTCTGCAGGGCTGAGCCTTCTTGTTATATACAAATGATAACAGACTGAGCAAGCAGGGTCTGGCCTTCGGGCCATGATTCCCAACCCTTGTCCTGAAAAAAAATAGGCTTAATAATTTGGACTTTATTTTAATGACGGGTGTGAGATAAGGATCTAAATAGATTTATTTTCCAGTTATCCCAACACCTTTCATTGAAGAGTCTATCCTCTGATTTGAAATACCAGCTTTATTATATATATTAAATTCCCACATATACGTGGGTCTATTTCTAGACTCTTTTGTTCAACTTGCTTATCTGTAAAAGTCGCGTCCAGCGCAACACGGGCAATGAGGATGCGAGAAGGGGCGGCTTTGGGTTAAGTTTTTAAGAAAGAAAGAAACAGAGACTTAATGCAGTTAAATCTCAGAAGGTCAGGGGACTCACAGTTCTCAAAGACTGGAGCCCAGAATAAAGCCGACTGGTGGTATCTATTGACAAGTATACAAGGAAGTGTTATTGCTTCTGACACAGTCTGTGAGACTCATCCATCACGTTATAGAAACAATCCAAATCAATTATGTTGGTCCCCAAACAGCTGAAGCAAAAGTCCTATGATGACTGAGGTGAGGTATGTGACTCCCTAAAGGATGTATATCACATGTTGAGACTGTTTTATAGAGCTGAGCAGAGAGAGCTTGATCTTATCGCTCTAAAGACTTTTCTCACAATTAGGTGAAAGGGGAAAACCAGAGAGTCAGCAGTGGTTTTTCCCAGGCAGGGGGAAGGGGAGACAAGGCCCCTTCCCAAATCTTTTTAAGGCAGCTCATGGGGGTCTCCATGGGGTTCCGCCTGGCTTGAGTTGTCCCCCCCCCTCCCGTGGGGAATCGTACTCGTCATTGGCTGCAACCCCTCTTTTGGAGACTAAATAGAGAGAAATATACAGTCCCAGGGATGCACAGTCTCACAGACTCTTCTTTCCTTAAGGAAAGACATGGGGGGACAGTCTGCTAGGCTGTTGTGTGACAACATGTAAATTCTATACTAATATCACTGTTTGGGAATAGCCTTTCTTCCTCTCTTGGCTAAATTAAAAGGAAGGAGCCCACACAGGCTTTGCTCCCTATTTGTGGGCTTCAGTATCCGGGAGGGTCCACCTGTCCCCTTGTCTACCAGCTCCCTCCCTCATGGAGCTGTCAAGAGCAGAGGCTGAGTGAGAAACCACTGTCACTTCTACACTGGTCACTCCCAGAAGGAAGTTGTGTATATTACCCAGAAGTTGAAAGTGAGAAGTGGTCCAAAGCCAACAAAGTAGCCCTCAGTGTCCCTAAAGCCTGTGGTTGCAAGGGGTAAACTGATGTTTGCTGAACATTCAAGGACCTTATCTAAGCCTTACTAGACTGAACTCTTTAGGGGACTGTGAGAATGCCTCTGTGCTGAAACTCCTTGAATTGTGGATCTTCATTGCCCCAGCCCTCTCTACTGTCCCCTGGGGTGGGGGGTTGGTGAACGAGTGGTGTTATGGTCAGGACTATAGAGATTGGACAGCTTCATGCTAGAGAATGTAGTGAGGGCCAAGGCCAATGAGGTGAAATGTTAGGTGTTGGGGTAAGTCCTTTGCTCCTTATCTTCGGCCCGTTTAGCTTATTTATTAATAACCCATTAATATGGGGCTCTGAGCAGCAATATTTGAGTAGCAATATTGTGGTCACAGTGCTCCTCTTTCAACTGGGAGTGGGTGGCTCTAAGCGAGAATGCTGCTTGTAGCACATTCCAACCTGGTCACTGGGACAAAGGCACCCTCAGAGCTCCCTGTGCTCTTTCTCAGGCTCATTCTGGCTTGAACACCCTGCCTCAGAGAGTCCTCCAGAAGGAGCCTGCCACCCCATCTTCGCTTGTCCTCATGAGCCGCTCCAGTGCCCAGCCCACAGGTAACTGGAACAAGGGGAAGAGGACTGACCTGAAGGAACTAGAGTCTGGGGAGGGTGCGGGGATGAAAATGTCAAAGGACGGCCTCAACCTCTCTGTTTTCTCCTTAGCTGCCCATGGCCAGAACAGCAGTGGGACACCCAACTTAATGTAAGTGCCCAAGCCTTGGGGTGGCAAGAAGAGCGGATGGGAGAGTGAACAGGTTGGAAATGAGGGAGGTAGAAGCTAGGGGCAGGAGGAGGAGGGATGCAGGCAAGAAAACCTGATCCATCTTCGACTCCCTTGGAAGAGAAATGGGGCTGAGGGCAGGATGAGCTGAGGTGCAGGGAGAAGCCAAACAGCTCAGGTGATCCACAAACTGGTACTCAGCTGCCTTCCCCCCACTCTCTAATCAGCCGGTCCTTCACAATTGACGACTTTGAGATTGGGCGTCCTCTGGGCAAAGGCAAGTTTGGAAATGTGTACTTGGCTCGGGAGAAGAAAAGCCATTTCATCGTGGCGCTCAAGGTGCTCTTCAAGTCTCAGATAGAGAAGGAAGGTGTGGAGCATCAACTGCGCAGGGAGATCGAAATCCAGGCTCATCTGCAGTAAGGGTCGACGCACTCTGAGCCAAAGCCCCTCTGCTCTCTCCCCCTAACTCCTGTTTCACCCCCACTGCATCCAGATTGTTTTCCCTGCAGCTGTGGCCACTTAGCCATGGAGCTCTCCATCCTGGCTTGAGCCTTGAATCCACTTCGGAGAGCTGCCTCCCGTTCCCTCTTACCACTGCCAGCCCTGTTGACCCCCGCCTGGTCCAAGTCTGACCCCAGTTTAACCCACATGGGACCTGTTGTCTTTGCATTTCCTCTGGACTCCTCCTCCATTTCTTCTCTCAGGCATCCCAACATCTTGCGACTCTACAACTATTTCTATGACCGTCGAAGAATCTACCTGATTCTGGAGTATGCCCCCCGTGGGGAGCTCTACAAGGAGCTGCAGAAGAGCCGCACTTTTGATGAGCAACGAACAGCCACGGTTGGGAAGGGGTGGGCAGGGGCCCTGAGGTTGGGCGATGCTGCTTGCCACTCGAGGTCCATCCTTATCTGACTGCCTGTTATTGGCCTTCCCAGATCATGGAGGAGCTGGCAGATGCCCTGATGTACTGCCACGGGAAGAAGGTGATTCACAGAGACATAAAGCCAGAGAATCTGCTCTTGGGGCTCCAGGGAGAGCTGAAAATTGCTGACTTCGGCTGGTCTGTACATGCTCCCTCCTTGAGGTAAGGTGGGCCAGGAAGCCAACCCTGGGTGGGAGGCTGGGACATTCAGGATAAAAACACTCCAGATCTTGTTACCCAGAGATGTTTAGGTTTGTTCTCGTGTAAATATATAGACATAGCAGTATCTTTATAAAAATCGGAGACTCACAGTTTTTTTGCCCAGATTTCTGACTCAATACATTGGGACCCTCTTGCCATATCATTGACGATATTCCCACATCATTTTTAGTGGCTTCAGAGTATTGCATAGCAGAGATGTAACCTGATTTATTTAAGTGGGAATTGCTTCATGGACATTCGAGATATTCCCAAATTTTTCTTTAATTCTAAGGCGAATATTGCTCTCCTATCTGATTATTTATTTTAAGACACATCTCTCAGTGTGGAAATGCTGAGGCAGTGTGTAATCCCATCTCTGGGGCTTTATATCTTCACCCCACTCTTACCCCAGGGCCCTGTCAGAGCGTGGTTGGAACACTCTCCTGATACATCCTGGGGTCTCTCGGCTCCCTACCACCAGGCAGCAGGGAAAGGAGAGGCCATCTGTCTCTGGGATCCCTGCTTACTCCCCCCACCCTACCCAGGAGGAAGACAATGTGTGGCACCCTGGACTACCTTCCCCCAGAGATGATTGAGGGGCGCACGCACAACGAGAAGGTGGATCTGTGGTGCATCGGAGTACTCTGCTATGAGCTGCTGGTGGGAAACCCACCCTTCGAGAGTGCTTCGCACAATGAAACTTACCGGCGCATCGTCAAGGTGGGAGGGCTGGCTCCGGGTGCCTGGCCCAGGCTTTGTGACCGCCATAGAGATCAGCAGCTGGGAGTAGCAAAAACATAGCTGTGTGGCCTACATAACTCTCCACATAGAATAGGTGGTCAAGGACAAAGCAGCCAGGATAGAACTAATGGGGTCCTTCCTTCTCCTTTATTGCAGGTGGACCTAAAGTTCCCCGCTTCCGTGCCCTCAGGAGCCCAGGACCTCATCTCCAAGCTGCTCAAACACAACCCCTCAGAACGGCTGCCCCTGGCCCAGGTCTCAACCCACCCTTGGGTCCGGGCCCACTCTCGGAGGGTCCTGCCTCCCTCCGCCCTTCAGTCTGTATCCTAAATTGTCCCTGTCATTTACTCAGTCGTCTGCTTTTGTATGTCCGTATATGTGTAGTTGGAAGGAGGAGGCCCTGTCTGGTCCCTTATCTGTCTTCTACCTCCTTTTTATTTAATAAAGTCTGAAGCTTTTTACATTGATGAGTGTAGATGTTTACAGGTAGAGACTTTGCTGGGGAGGAAGTGGTCCCCTATAGGGAGGAGGCTGGGGAGTGGCCCAGGCTGGGTGCAGAGATGGGTCCTGCACCCCTGCCCCTGGGAGCACCCTGCCCTCATCTCTGACACCAACCCCGCCAGCTCCCAGCCACCCTGCTCCCACTGTCTTTTCTTTCCCCTGCTCTGACTCTCAGGGTCTAGAGGCGCTGGGGACCTCGGCTTCACTCTGCTAAGCCCGATCTCTGTCCACCTCTTCTCACTCTCAATTATCTGGCCTCTAGTCTTTCCCTCTCCTGGTTCACTCCCTGCCGACCTAGGAGCAACTGAACAGTGCTGTACCCAGTGCTGGTGTTACTGCTCGGGTCAGGATCTAGTACAGGAATGAACAGGAGCAGTACTGATGGTATCTCATTCCTGACTCAATTTTTCACTATTAAGTATAATGCTTGCTGTAGCTTTACCCTCATTTGGCAGATAAGACAACAGAAGCATTACGTGATCTGCCCAAATTCACACAACTAGTAAGTAGAGGAGCCCAATTTTAAAACTCCATATTTAATATAAAATATAATAACTCTAGAATGGTATAATACTGCCTTTCCACAGCACACACATTTATTTTCTTTTTGTAAATTTTATTGGGGGAATGTTGGGAAACAGTGTGTTTTTCCAGGGCCCATCAGCTCCAAGTTGTTGTCCTTCAATCTAGTTGTGGAGGGCGCAGCTCAGCTCCAAGTCCAGTTGCCTTTTTCAATCTTTAGTTGCAGGAGGCGCAGCCCATCATCCCATGTGGGAATTGAACCAGCAACGTTGTTACTGAGAGCGAGCGCTCTACCAATTGAGCCACCGGCCACCCCACACATTTATTTTCTATGTATGTGTATCACAGAAGCAGAACAAGAATTACAATTTTTGCTATTACTGAGTAGTCTTCAAAAAAGTCCTTTATAAGGTTAGGGTAGGCCTAGTTTCTTCCTAGTTTGCTAAGGGTTTGGCATTTTTGTGTCATTAATAGGTGTTGACTTTCATCAAATGCTTTTTCTGTATCTATTGATTATTTGCTCTTCTAATCCATGTGGCAAGGTACATCAATAAATTTTCTTATTTTTATTTTATCTCAGTGATTCATGCTGTATTTGATTCCTAGAGCTGCGGTAACAAAATACCACAAACTTGTGGTTTAAAACAACAGAAATTTACTCTGGCAGTTCTGGAGGTCCAAAATCAAGGTGTCCACCGTGCCACACAGCCTTCGAAGGCTCTAGGGAAAAATCCTTGCCTCTTCCAGCTCCAGGTGGCTCCAGGCATTTCTTGGCTTGTGGCTGCATACCTCCAATCTCTGCTTCCATCTTCACACGGCCTTCCCTCTCTGTCTTTGTCTCTTTGTGTGTCATAAGAACGCTAGTCATTTGATTTAGGGCCCAGATAACCCAGGATGCTCTCGTCTCAAGATCCTTAATTACATATGCAAAGACTCTTTTCCAAAAAAACTTCACATTCATAGATTCATAGGACATAGACATATTTTTTGAGGGGCCACCATGCAATCCACTACACATAGCCATAGATTAAAACAATTGGATTATAAGGCTTTTTTTTTTTTCTAAAGCAGTCTGCTCATTTCTTTCGCCAGAGACATCCAGTTCCAAATCTTTTTGCTATTTTGTTTTTAGTATTTACCATCTATTTCCAGATAACATGCTTCTGTTGCGACTTCGTAAGTCTCCCATTTTAGGCATTACCTAGTGTTTTCCTGCTATAAAATTTAAGGATTTCACTCTTCCACTCTTCCACCCTACTGCCACTATACACATGTACATTTTCTGTTCCTGTGTCCTTCTGATGTAATTATGTCATAATTTTGGTTGGATTTATTCATTTGACAATAGTTATTAAGTGCTTTCAACATTTGGGTGCTGTTCTATAGAGGCTGGAGGTAAAGCAGTGAATAGAAGAAAAAATCCTCTGTGCTCATGGACCTTGCAAATCAAGAGGATCAATGTCCAGTGTTTATATTTTGACCATTAGATGCTTGCCAAGCTAATTTATGAAGCATTCTATTGTTTTCCTTTCTAGTACAATAGAACGTCCTGAAGTCAATAGTCTTACGTCATTTGCTCAATCCCTTATGTACAGATCACTCATCCATCTCCAAGTTCTCCCCTAGTCTGAGTGTCTTAAAGCTATCAACACCCATCAAGTGTCACTTCATTGAGTCACACAGGCCTGATGTGGAGTATATTTTGTATTTTTTAGGTCTCAATATCCTCTAATTACCATTATGATTTTTTCTCTGATCAAGAGTATTTCAAAGGTGTTTGAAAAAGTCAAAACACATGAGCTTTCCCCCATCTGGGCTCTGCCCTATTTCTCCTCACTGCCAAGCCTGCTAGGCAAATTCACCTGTGACTTCTAATTTTGGTTATGCCCAGGCTCCACTTCCCCAGGGCTTGTGTTTGAGCTGTGTATTGTCTCTTTAAAAATTTTGTTTTAATTTACATGAATTAGTTCACTTTATAAATGACACACATAAGGTGAAATTCCACTTTTCCAACTATACTAATATGAGAAACTAATATCAGGTTAGTAACATTTCTAGTCCTCCTTTGTATTTACATACTAGAACACAGCATGTTTAGCACGTGGGATTTCTTTAAGTTTTGCCCTGT
Organism: Rhinolophus ferrumequinum; assembly: GCF_004115265.2. Taxonomy (NCBI): domain Eukaryota; kingdom Metazoa; phylum Chordata; class Mammalia; order Chiroptera; family Rhinolophidae; genus Rhinolophus; species Rhinolophus ferrumequinum. The sequence continues at coordinate 10,801,341 of NC_046304.1, forward strand.
ACATGTTGTTTTGTCATTTTCCTTTTGCCCTTATGATGCTTAGAAGGCTCTTTATGAGTTTGGATAGATGTGCATTTATTTTTTTTAAGCTGCTGCACTTTAACCCTAATGTAGATATTCCTAGGTTTTCAAAATGCCATTTTGTGGGGTGCATTTGAGATCTTGCTCCCCAGCATATGTGGTCAGTTTGGCTTGAATTATTCATCAAAAAAATAATACTAAATATAAAAATAACAAAAATGCCATTTTGTTGATGGACATGTAGACTATTTTCCGTGCGTTATACTATAGCCATGTCTTTTACATTCCTCCCTGTGCTCCTGTGTGAGGGCTTTCTGGGAAAGATGTAGAGAAGACATGGCACTGCTGGGTTGTAGGGTATGCCTGGGAAATGTTCAATATATTTTGCCTAATTGTTCTCCAAAGTGGTGGTGCAGCTCCTGCTCCCACCAGCAATGATAGAGGATACCCATTTTCCTGCACCCTCCCCCATGTGTTGCCTTTTCCACTCCCTAAGTCACCAAAGTTCTCCACAATCCCCACCCTTATGACGTTCCCTTGCCATTCTCTGAGAAGCAGCAGAACCAAGTCTTTTACAATCCAACCAACGCTCCCAAGCTACCTCTCTTCACATGTCAGCTGCCTCCACACTCCTACTCTCAAGTGGAAGAAGCACCCTGGTCCCATCAGAGGCTCTGGACCCAGTCCTTTTGCCATTCAGCAAGTTCATTCAGCAGCTGTCCCTTTCCACTTCTCTTGTCAACCATTAATATGTTCCTTTTTTGGTGGACAATTCTCATCATACAAACATCTAGTAACTTGAGCCACATCTAATTATCTCCCCATTTATTCTCACAGCAAAATTTCTCAAGCGCATTGTCCACACTCAATGTGTGCACTGACTTCCTCACCAATCTGTGCCATGACCTTTGTCAGTAACCTGGGCTTGACCCCCAGAGACTTAAAAGGCATCCTGTCCTGTGTCCCTCCCCCACCCCCACCCCTCAGCTGCTGAAACTATTCCAGCCAAATCTGATAGGCCCTTTTCTGACCCCACCTCTCAGCCACATTCAACGGGTGAACTTTCTCTTCTAGAACTACATCCCTCCCCTCCTTCCAACTTCAGAAACCACACTATCTTCATTTTCCTTCTGGCCTCGCCAATTCCCTTGAGCTAAGCCCTCCTCTGAGCCTGATGGTGGACCCTGCGGGCTCCGTGCTGGGTTCACTTTTCTTTTCCATCTACACTCTGATGTCATTCTATCCCATGGCTTTAACATGACTCTCACATTACTATCTCTCACCTGAACCTTTCCACCAAGCTCGAGACTTGGCATCTCCATTTAATGTGTCTAATAGGCTTCTCAAAGTTAGCACACCTAAAATGTCCTCTCAATTCACTACCCCCTTCCAGAAAGAAACATATCTTCCTTATCTCAGTCAATAGCACCATCATTCACCCAGTTGCTGAGACCAAAATACTAGGAATCATCCGTGGTTTCTCTCCCTTTTCTTCTCTGCTACCCCTGTCCTTCCTACCTCCAGTCAAATCCACTGAGTTCCAGCCCCACCCTCCTTACAAACTCCTTTGTTCTCATGCTACTTCAAGCCAACATCTTTTCTGGCTTGGACGACGGCATCAGCCTCCTAACGGTTCTCCCAGCGTCTGTTCCTGGCCTCTACAGTCCATGCTCCACAGAATGGAAATTAGAGAATGTCATTCCCCTCTTCAAAACCCTCCTTTGGTTTTTCAGTGTAGTGCTTAGAATAAAATCCAAAATCCTTACCATGGCAAGGTCCTCTGTTGGTTTTCAACATCAGATTCCCCTGGAGGGCTTAAACAGAAAATAGAACTCTCAGACCTTCACTGTGAGAAATTCAGATTTAATTGGCCGGGCTTGAGACCAAGGCATTTATATATTTTAAAACTCCCCAGGTGATTCTGCGTTTAAAATCCCTGCCTAAAGAGATCCTGCCCCTTCCTACCTCTCCAAACTTGTCTTCTGTTCGTCCCCTTCCCTCGCTAAAGCATTGGCCTCCTTGCTGTTCCTTGAACATGCCAAATTTGTTTCCACCTCAGGGCCTTTGCACTTGCTCTCTTCCCTCTGTCTAGAATGCCACTCCCAGACTATTTTGAGCCTGCGTCCTCAGTGATTTTGTTGAGATGCTGAATTAGCCAACCCTGGCTTCCTTGGCCATCTTTCTTTTATATGCATCTTTTGCTACTTGTAAGATCAAAGGATATCAACAATATATCATGCTTGTATACTTTGCCAACTTTTTTTTTCCTTTATGCAGTTTGTCTTTGTCATGCGGGGGACCCTGCTCGCTGTGCCATGAGTCATGCAGGGTGTCATGCGGGGTCTCCTGTCCCGCTCCCCACCTAAGAACGCAGGATATGGTGAGGCCAAAAAGGAACACCCACGGAGCCATACATAGGGGAGTCATACCACTATAGTTTCGCTGGTGGCTGGGTTGGAGACACAGGAAGAAAACATCCACCAGCACCCCAACAAGGGGTCTTCCTGCACCAGTCTCACTTGCTAGCTGCAATCCGCCATGCTAATTGCAATACGCTCTTGCTAGCTTAGCCACCATCTTCTTGCTAACCCCATTTGCTGCTTCCATAGCCACAGCAGTTATATTAGTGGCCAATGGCTCACTGGTTACAGCTGACGGCCAACTAGCCACAGCTGATGGCCAACCAATCACAGTTGATGGCCACTTACTACCTGAGCCAGCACCTTTCCACATGAGGCCGAGAGCCTGGAAACTGCCCTCCTGGCTCTGTCCCCACAGTCTTTTAACATAATTTAGGGTGGCTTTTCTATGTTGAAGATTTCCAGTTTTATGTTGTCAAATCATCTTTTTCCTTAGTGGCATTTTACTTTTGGTCTTTCTTTTAAAAACCTTCATCACGCCAAGCTTATATATATTTTTTAAATGCACTTTGTTTTCTTTCTGTACTTTTCTTCTTCTCATTTAAAACTGTGCTCAAAATGGAATTTATTTTATTTTATTTTATTTTTTGATGTAAGGAATGAAATAATTATTTTTGGTTTTGCTTTAGTTCAAATAGCTGGTCTCTTATACCGTTTATATAAATTGATTCAAAGTGCCATTTTCTTTGTATACTAACTTCTCATATACAGGAATTGCATAGTTTGCAACAAAAAGTATGTGTATTCATGGAGTAGCAGGGAAAACATGGGCCTTTAACAGGACACTGGTCCCTGATTGCAACAAAACCCATCCATCTCTAGCTCCCTGCATTGTGTATTACAGGCCTCTTTGACCAAAAAATATTTTTATAAAATATTGAAAAGCATATTCCAAAGCCTCTGAACAGAGTGTGCATATGTGTGAAAATAGGAGTCACTTCAGACCTCCAGAAGTGACCAACAGTTGGTGACAGTGATAGGCAAACAGGAGAAGTAAGCACTTCCTGGGAAGTGAGCCACTTCTCAGCAGCCTGCAGTACAAGAGGTGGCAAACTTTATCTGTAAATGTCTGGGAGGTAATTAAGGTTTTGTAGGCCATATGGCTTCTGTTGCAACTACTTAACTCTGCCGTTACGGCACAAAAGCAACCGTAGACAGTATACTCACATAAATGAGTGAACATGGCTGTATTTCAATAAAACCTTATGGACATTAAAATTTGAATTTCATTCACATCTTGGGAGGCCAAATATAATGACAAATGACCCTTGTTATGGATTGAATGTTTTTATCTCTCCAAAATTCATATGTTGAAGCCCTAATATGTGATGATATTTGGAGGTGTGGCATGTGGAGGTGATAATATTTAGATGAGGTCATGAGGGTAGGTTGGGTCCTCATGATGGGATTAGAGTCCTTAGAAGAAAAGCTAACATTCTGTCTCCACCATGTGAGGACATATCAAGAAGGTGGCTGTCTACAAGCCAGGAAGAGGGGCCTCACCAGGAACTGAATCAGCTGACACCTTGGACTTTCCAGCCTTTAGAACTGGGACAAATAAATGTCTGTCGTTTAAGACACCCAATTGATAGTATTTTGTTATAGCAACCCAAGAAGACTAATATAACCTCCAGAGAATGACAAGTGACATAGCTATTTTGCCACCATGAGGAAGCCCACTTGCGATAAAGCTGCTCACAGACAGAAACCAAGGCCTGCATGATGGCCTTAGGGCACTGAATGCAAGCTTCTCTGACATGCACTCTGTCGTGAGACCATTATTGCATGACATAATCAACCCCCCCCAATTTGTTGGATCAACTTGTGTTTTCTGTCACTTACTGAGTAAAGAGGATCCGTCTGCAGAAGGGGTAAAAGAAAGACTGGGGATGGGGGGCGGTGTCAGTCTTGGAGAAAGGAGTAAAGCTTAGAGTAGGCCATTGGCCTCATGGTGTATTATTCAGGACTCTGCGTGCAAATGACAAAAACCCATCTTGAGTGAGTTCAAGCCAAAAAGGGGAAATTAATGACTTGGGCGGATTTATTTAATAAATATTGAGCACCTACTATATACTAGGCACTGTTCTAAGCACAGGGGTTACAGATTAGCACAAAATAGACAACATGCCTTACTTTCATGGGACTTACATGAGCAAGAAAGCAAAATACATAGTATGTCAGATGGTGATAAGTACTACAGAGACAAAGCAGAGAAGGAAGATTGGGAATTGCTGGGGAAAGTGGTGCGATTTTACACAGGCTATAAGGAGAGGCCTCACTGAAAATTTCAGGTAACATTTGAATAAGGACCTGAGGGGAGAAGGGACGGAGGAATATCCAAGTTGGAAAATTTTCTTGGTAGACTCAGCCTCAAAAAAAAAAAAAAAAAAAAAAGGCAAGAGCAAGTGTAAATCCCTGAGGCGGGAGCATGTCTGTCCTGTCAGAGGAACAGTGAGGAGGAAGCCAGTGTGGCTCCAGCAGGCCAGTGAGAGGAAGGGAAGGAAGATATGAGATCAGAATGGTACCAGGGCTCTGATCTTCATGTAGGGACATACATTTATTGAATATGTTATCTAGTAGTAAAGTCATATGCTATTCTCCCAAGGGGAGAGACTCTCAAACCTGGAGGGGGCAGGAGAAAAAGAACAGAGTGCCAAAAGCACAGGAAAACCCTTAAAGCCCGCTTCGCTATCCACCGTTAGTGGTTCTGAATAGTTCATCTGCTAGGTCAGTGAGCCGAGGACCATGGAACGAACCATTCATGTTCTGCTGAGAATTCTGGTTTCATCCTTCCTGATCAACAAGGTGCAATTCAATCTCGATAGTCCAAGCAGGATATATTATTTCCATCTCAAGAACCTCTTAGGAACTCCAAGTCTGGTTGGTCCCTACTTGTTGTGTTTGCTAAGCAAGAATTGTGGGCGTGACGATTGTGGGCATTAAGAATCTGAGCCCCGCCGGTGGAGGACTCCGGTATTTCAGGACCTTCATCTTTAAGATCCGCCCCCTCAACTTTTTGAAAGGGCGGGGCAAAGACAGCACCTGTCACCTCCTTCTCTCCACCCCGTTGGTTCTCACGTGTGTCCGCCTGTTCAATAACAGCTCTTCTTCCGGGATTTCCTGGTCACTGCAACCAATCAGAGTGTTGTTCCCTTCCTTACCATTGTCAGCCCGCTGCCAATCGGCGCGCCTCTACAAACGCCCCTTAAAGGCGCCGCAAACGCCTCCGGAGCAGGGGCGAACCAAGTCCTGGGTTCCTGCCTTCATCTGCAGTATGGAGTCGTCCCTGGGGCGGCCTGGGCCGGAGACGGACCTTCTAGCTCTGAGGGGACAGCAAGCCGCGATCTTTGACAGCGGGCGGGGCGGAACGCCCTCTGAGCCGCCCTCCGGCCTCCGGGTGTCGGGGGAGGAAGAGGCCAAGAACGTTGGGGGCTCGAGCCACCACACCAGGGCGTCCCCGAAGCCTTCGAGCTGCAGTGTAGTCCACCGGCCGGAACCGGAGGCTCTGGAGAACGTGCCTGGCCTCGCAGGGACGCCGTCTGGGGCGGGGAGCCGCCGAGGGGCGCCGGGTCCCGAACACGACTTGCACGGATCCTCCCTGCGCAAAGACCCTGAGCCGCGGGAGGACCAGCCTGCATCCGAAAGGGTCTGCCGTCGAGGGAGCGGGGGCGGCGGCGACATGGATGTTGAGCAGGAGGAGGAAGACGACGAGGAGGCGGCGACAACCGGCAGGGCTGGCCGCTCGTTCTCCGGCCGCCTTCAGGACAGCCGTAGCCTGGACGGGCTGAGTGGGGCGTGCGGTGGCGCCGGGTCCTCAGGGGGTGCGGAGTCTGGCGCGGGCGGCGGGCGTCGCGCCACCATCTCCAGCCCCCTGGAGCTCGAGGGCACGGTGAGCCGCCATGGTGACCTCACCCACTTTGTCGCCAACAACCTGCAACTCAAGATCCGTCTGAGCGGCGCCCCTCAACCCCCGCCCCCTGCGCCCGTGCCGCCCTGTTCAGCGCCCGCACTCATTCCAGCCATCCCCCCCATCGACCCTGAGGTGTTGCGGGACCTGGAGCGGCTCAGTAGGGAGCTGGGCGGCAGGGTGGACCGTCTGCTTCGCGGGCTGGGTGGCGCGGTGCAGGAGCTGACAGCGCTGAGCGTGGGCTGTATCCAGACCTACCGCGACGCCGTGGACTCCCTAGGCGAAGCTGTGGACATGAGCATCAAGGGCATGTACACCCTGCTGGCGCGCTGCGAGGAGCTGGAGCGGGCTCTGCAGCCGGTGCAGGGGCTGGCGCGCCAAGTCCGGGATATCCGACGCACCCTGGAGGTGTTGGAGGCCCTGTGCAAGTGACCAGGAGGGTAGGAGAGGCCAGGCCGGGCCAAGGCCCAGCAGAATCCTAAGGACTCTTCAAGGAGCCCTAGTGGGAACTGCCCGCGGAGAGGAGGCCTATATATTGGAAGCTCTTCCAAATGCATTTAGCAGGCCCGTGACCACTCGCTGGGCCTTATGCAGGTGTATATGGGGAAGTTCTAAAGGCCCTCCTGGTTGGAGGGGATGATGCTCTGCTTCTATTCAGTTGGCCATCTATAGCTACCTTGTTCTCCCCAACTCTTACCTAGCTACCGCACCGTCCCTAAGAACTCAGGTCTTCAGGTCTAGGCTTGGGAGACAGCCATACGTGATCAAGAAAGGAGAACAGAGGAGGCCCCAGCCCCCACTGTGGTCACCCTGAGTCCAGTGGCCACATCTCAGGTGCCAGAGGCTATGGGAGCTTGAGTGGTCCTTGACCACACACAATGCAGACAAGGATGCACACCTGCAGATGGATAACCTCTTGCTTCTGCCCTCTGGCCCCCACTATTCCACTTCTTCAGCCAGAACCAGGGTGCAGCTAGAAGGAATGCATTGCATGGTAAAGGGGGTGAGTTGGGAGGGGTCTCACTGCTCTCAGGTTTCAGAATTGTTGCTGGTTTTGAAGCTTACCTGTTGTGGAGTGTTCTAATCAGTTTTGGCTTTCTGAGTTTTTGTGGAATTAAAGTGCTGCTGCTGCTAAGGCTGAGGCTGTGTCTGTGTGGAGTTACAGGGATTAATAAGGCAAAAGAATGGGAATAAGGGTTGGTCTTTTTCATGAAGCTCCCTTGGGGCTGGGGCTGGGGTGGGGACACAGGTTTTATGGGGAAGAATATCATTCCTGCTCTTAGGCAGCAGGTCTGAGCAATGCGGGCCACAGATACTGACTCAGAAATGCAGTAAAAGCAGAAACAGAAACAAGGTGCTCCAGAAGAGAAAGGGAAGGGCTCTTTTCTCAGATTCTGAAGTAGACAGGTAGGGACTGGGCAAACAAAATCTGGGCTGTGGAGGAAGACTGAAAACACTTGTTAGCTCCATTCCTGATCCCATTTTCTACACTGCACTGATCAATGCCATATGTATGGTTTGAGACAGTCTTTGTACCAACCCCTGGCAGCCTTCTGTTTATAGTCACATAGTAAGTTCCAGCAGCCATCATGTTATGGTCAGGAGATTTAGAAACAGAGATTACAGAAAAAGCTCGTTTGGTTGAACCCTCCTCCTCTTCCTGAAAACACTAGCACTTTGAACCGAGTTTAAACACGTTTTTCTTTTGTGTGTGAAGAGTTCCGGGATTGGAAATGTTGCTAAATAAACCTTCCCCGGTGACAAGAAATTAACAGCACACTTGCTAAAAAAAAAAAAAAAAAAAAAGTAATCATGCTGGCCCGTACGGGGATCGAACCCGCGACCTTGGCGTTATTAGCACCACGCTCTAACCAACTGAGCTAACCGGCCGCTTCCTGTTTAATCCCTCCATAAAGAAGTATATAAAATTATTTGGATTTCACATTAATCCTATCCTTGGAAAATGGAGATGATTGCTTTGGGAGGCATGAACAGGATGCGAAAATTGAATCCCCAAGCATTTTGGGAAGTACTAGAATAGCCAAGTTGTAATATTCATAAGCACATATGATTATGTCGTTTGGCGGCAGGCGGAAGTGCAAATCAGGTGCTCAAGACTGACACATACACATAGCGCTCATGAACAGAAACAGACGTGGAAAAACACAGCCTGATAAGGCCCTGGGAGAATCCCGGAGAGAGAACGATGAACCTGTGGGGCGTTATATGGGCCGGACCCCCAAATGTTCAGCGACTACCGCTCGCAGGGTCTTTGCATGAAGAACGAAGACTCAAGGAGACACCACTGATACTCGAACTCACTAAGTCACTTCACCTGGAGTTGGAAGGGTTCGCATCTTATTTCCCTAGGGAGGTGACCTCCATGGTCAGAGAGTAAATTTGCGCGGGTGTTTTATTACCAACCTTAGTCTATGCTGCAAAATGGAATAGAAGTGACGAAAAGCCAAGGTTGCAGTAAGAGAGAAGGAAGGGGTAGGGCGGAAGTTGAATGTCTGCAGACAGAAGGTCACGGGAGAAATTACTTTTGGATTGCAAAAAATGAAGACGTTTGAAACACGTGAACAGCAAGCCGACGAGGATGGGATTCGAACCCACGCGTGCATAGCACAATGGATTAGCAGTCCATCGCCTTAACCACTCGGCCACCTCGTCCCCAGTGAAACCACTTTGGATATAGCTTCTGGGGTCTGAACTTTTATTCCTCAGTAATATGATGGGTCCGCTTAGGTGACGAGGAGAGTTCATTTTTAGGATCCTGCCCAGCTCTGCGAAGGCAACTCTCAGGGTGCTGACGGAGCGACCTTCTCACTTGCGCGAACGCCCGACCCTCTTCCCTCTGGGTTGAGCTAACCCGAGCGTGCGCCAGCTCTCAGGAACCCTGCAATAGGCCCAGATCTACGGTACAAATCTGCCACAAAAACCACCACGAAACTGTTGGGGTCCCCCGACCGGGCGGAGCGGGACTTCGAGCCAAAAGACCTCTCCTTCCGGTCCCTTCAAGATGCGTCTTCTCTTACCCGGGCCCTGGGCTCTGGGGCTCGAACACAGTCGAAAATGAGGAAAATAAATAAAAGCAACAGAAGCCCACCGGGGTTGAAAAAGTAGATATTTGACCCCGACGTGATTTGAACACGCAACCTTCTGATCTGGAGTCAGACGCGCTACCGTTGCGCCACGAGGTCAGCCGGCCAGGTTTGTGGTCAGATCCCTTCATAACCAGTTGGCGGCTTGACCTACAATTCGTGGCTTGGTGCACGCGTTTTCCTACCTGCCTCCTAAGATGAGCAAGGTCCCGCTGCATACCCGCTGGGCAGTGGCTTTACGTGCTCCGGGCTCAGCCGTTTTTCCAGCCCAGCCCCCAACGTCCTGCCGAAGATCAGGTGGCCCAAAGCTGGTTACTTAGGAGATCCAGAGCTCACAGACCAACAGGGTCGGGTGGAAGGACTGGATACCAGGCCGAACGTGATGGAGCCATGCCAGAGCCCAAGGCACCTGAAGCGGAGAGAGATTAGCTCCTCTAGAGTGCGTCTCTTTCCTGGCAGCACAGTACAATCGCCTTCGGATAGTCACGCGCTAGCCCCAGGTTCGGAGAGTCTAATTCAAAAGTCCAGGATAGAGCCCGGGCATTGGTAATTTTATCACTTTTTACAATTTTGAGGAATAATTTACATACGATGAAATGCACAGATCTTAAGTGTGTATTTTGATGAATTTTGACAAATGCAGCCTACAACCCTTTCAAGATGTAGGACACTTCCTTCACGCGAGAAAGTTCTTTCATGTCACTTTCCAATTGATCCCCGTCTCTCCCTTCCTAGGGGCAACCACTGTTCTGATTTTGATCACCATAAACATAAGTATTTTTTAAAAGTTCCCCAGGTGAGACAGTCGGGAACCTCTAAAGAGGGATACCAGAAGCTGGCAGAGATCCCCCATTTGCTTCTTGGAGGATGAGAAGAGTTCAACAGGCCAACATGAGAGAAGAGGTCGTGTTACATCTCACCCCTTCCCTTCTAAGCCAAATGTCTGAACATTCTGCACAGTGGCTCTCCGGAAAGTTACCAAGGACAACAGAAATGTCAAAGCCGCCCCTCCCCCACCCCACCTCCACCCCACCCCCATCATTTCTCAGGCCTGATCTTAATTTATTCAGAGCAACACCTTTTAAGAGCCTTCTTCTCCTTTGGTTGTCATGACACTCATCTGCTGGCCTTCCCCTAGCTCTTACCCACCCTCCAACCCCCACCCTCCAGTCTCTTTTTCTGTCTTTTCCCTCAAAGTTCTGTCTTCTCTCCTCACACACTTTCCCTGCAGTCAAGCCATCACATGCTCCTACCTCTGGATTCAGACGTCCACTGCCTGCTGGACAGCTCCACTTGACCCTGTCATCCTTCCTTCCCAGTCCTTCTGCACTCCTGGCGAATGGCCTTGACTCTTCCCTCTTCCTCACTTCCCATTTCCAGCCACCAAATCCTATCAATTTCATCTCCTTCATATTCTCCTGTCGGCCTTCATTCCCATAGCTATCTCCTCAGTCTCTCTCACTGTATTATTATAATAGATCCCTCTGACCTCTCTGCCTGCAGAATAATCCAAGAGAATCATCTTTTTAAAATGCAAACATGATCCCATCATACTGTAGCTTAAAATCAGAATTAAGTTCTAATTTATTGGCTCTGCCCCCAGGGCCAAGCACCTCTAAGTACTGGGGGCTCTGGAACCAGGTTGCCAGGGTTCATATGCAGGCTTTGCTACTTACTAGTTGTGTAGCTTGGGCTAGTTATTGAACCTCCCTGTGTCTCAATGTCCCCATCTTTACTGTAAAACAGTAAAGATTATAATAGATGACTATTAGTTTATTTACTACAGATAAAGTGCTCAGAGCCTGGTTGGTGATAATTACACAATCATTATGTTGCTTTTGTTGTTGTTGTTATTATCTGGTCCTTGCCTGATTCTTCAGCTACTGCCTGCTCATTTCCCATGTGACAACCATGCTGACTTATTTACAGTTGCCTAAACCTACCTCAGTCCCAACTGTCTCGGTGCCACTGTCCTTGGCAGTATTGCTTGATGGTCTTCCCAATCCTTCCTTACATGACTGATCCTTACATACCCCTCAAGACTCAATTCAGAAGCTCTCTCCCCACTTCTCCACTCATCTGGGGGAGGAGGCCCTTCCTGTGTCTTTTCCAAGATAACACTTAAAATACGACCTTTTAATTGTTCCTTGGTTATTTCCCTCACTACAGTCTAAGTTACTCAAGAGTAGAAAATATGTATTTCTAGCACCCAGTACAATTCCTGGAATATAGTGTGTATTCAGTAAGCGTTTGTGAAATTAACGAGAGATAACTAGCAAAAGTATTATAGTGGGCAAGAGCCCGGCTTATAGAGGAAGCAGACATGTCTGGGTAGCTGAACAACATGAGGTGAGGTGGAAACTTTTCCTAGAAACGGAAGTTGGGTTAATGAATATGGTACCAAGGAATGTGGACTTGATCTCTAGGTTCAGAGAGGTTCTGCAACAGGTGTGAAGTATGATCAGTCCAGTGTCACCATTCAGAGTACTCTCTGATGGTTAAGTCTCCTGCATTCGTCCCACCAGTTTCTAAATTTTTAGAAACCAATAAATTATTCTGTCCAGCATTGCATTGCTCAATATGGTAGCCACTAGGGTGATGGCTTTTCAATATGGGGCTATTCAAATTAAATTAAAATTTAAAAATTCAGTTCCTTAATCCCACTAGCCACATTTCAAGTGTCTGACAGCCACCTGAAGCTAGCTGGCTACCTACCATACTGAACAGAGACAATATGAAATATTTTCATCATCACAGAACTTCTGTTGGACAATACTGATCCAGAGGCTGAAAGTTGGTGGCCTGACACCTGTATGCTATTGCCATCAAGGTTATTTTTTCCCTTCTCATTTTTTCATTTTTAAGTTGGATACCAACATTTATAATTGGAATAAGAATCTGGATTTCTGGTCTCTCTTAAACACACACACACACACACACACACACACACACACGAATCCTGTAACACTGGACTTTGATTCCCTCAAGACGATTGACTGAAGCTGAGAAGCTGCTGCCCCACTGCGCTGCTCTGTACCCCTCAACTCCTACATAGATTTTAGAATGGGCAAGGGATCTCCTAGGCTTTGTTTTGTTTTGTTTTTTTCTCCCTGACTTCAAGGAACTTCATTTATCTGTTGCATTCATTTTTTGTGTGTTCTTGTAGGAGAGACACAATAACTGAATAAAGTAATAAACCAAATATTTACAGATTATAATGAAGACTAATGAGAGGTAACAGACTGATGGCGAAGAGCTCAGAGTCTCAAGTCAGCCTGGGTTTGAAGCCTGACGTCATCAATTATAGGATCCGTGACCTGGAGTGGGTAAATATATTGCTCTGTGCTTCAGTTTCTTTATCTATGTCTCAATACCACTGAACTGTATACTTTAAATGATCAATTTTATGTTGTGTATATTTCACATAGAAAAGAAACACTAATGAGCCAAATTGAAGACGTTCCCGTTGGTCAAAACTGAGACAATTTGAGCATCAAAAAGAATAACAACTACAATGAACTCAAACATACAAAAGATGATAAAATCTACAAGTTTCATAATGATATTAAAAACTACTAATTTGTCATTTTTGGAGGATGCTAGGGAACCAACCCATTATTCTGAAAACTGGTAAATAATAGAGGGGACAAAAAACATACATTTATCCAGTCTTTCCTGTATGACCTGTATCTCGTGGTAAACAACGAGATGATGAGGGCACATTCTTATTTATAGCAGAATCCCAAGTGATAAATGCAGAAGGAATGATAGAATTAGGACATCCTTATTTTGCAACCCTTCATGAAATAATGGAGCTAGGCCGTGATAATCAATTAAACCCATAGGTGAAAAGTGATAGGGAACTTTATAATGGTTGTCTCAGTCTAAACCCACTGCTCAGATTTTACACCAGAAAAAAGAGAGACAAGCAGGCATTAAGTCCTTCCTGCTGTGATGGAATAAGAAGTACAAGCCACCACTCATAATGTATTTTTACCAGAAAATTAAACGTGGGACTTATCTCACAGCCAGTTTACAGGAAACACAAGGCACAGAGGAACATGTTAAATGACCCAACCAGAACACAGCCCATAAATGGCCTGATGTCTTCAACAGATAAATTTCAAGAAAAGAGAAAACAGGAGGAAGAAGGAGGGAGGAGAAGAACCTGAGATTAAAAGAGATTTAAGAGACACATGAACCAAGTACAATGTATGGACTTTATTTGGACGTGATTCAAAGAAACTGTAAAAAAAAATGTTTGAGGGGGCAATTTGAACTATTTGGTGATGTCTGAGATTTTACTTGAAAATAAGCTAATAGGGATGGGAGGGAGAGTATAGAGGAAGCAAGGTTGGTCACGTGTTGGTAATTGTTGATATAGAATGATAGGCTTCAAAGAGGCTCCTTATGCTATTTTTTAAATTTGTATATACGTTTAAATTTTTCCATGACAAAATAATTTTTTTCTAAGTTCTTTTATGACCAGGTCAAATAAATGTTAGGACGTGAGAGGGTTCCAGCTCTGGAGTGAGTGAACACCAAGTCAGCAGCAGTACCTCCTATGACCACAGGGCGGCTCCAAAACGCAACGTTTTTGAGATTTCTCTAGGTCACGCTTCTGTGAACCAAGGTAATGGAAAAATGACAGGACATAGCTAAATGCCTGCCTGCTATTTATTAATCCACAATGTGAAATATGACTACGCGGTTCTTACTATCTAGTCAGTCCCCCAGTCAGGAAGCCTATTATAAGCAGAATGCCCCAAACTTCCAGCTGCTGGAGCCCAAAATCTGTCATCCTTGACCTCCCTTTTTTTCACCAACCCATAGCCCCATGTTCAGACCTTCTTATCTTCTAACAATCTCTTGATTCCTTCCACTTTACCTTCTTGATTCCACCCTGTTTCAACCTCATCCTGTCCTTCCTGGATAACTCTATGGTTTCTTCACTAGCCTTCTATTTGAAATCTTCCTAAAATTCATTTTCCATGTTGCAACCAATATCATCTTTTAGAATACAAACCTGATCATGTCCTTCCCCATGGTTGCAAGGCCCAACATGATTTGACCCTTGTCTGTATATCCCATCTCACCCTGATCTTTTTTCCCCCTTCCATTAGCTAGGCTTCAGACACACTAGCTTCCGTTCTGCTCAACAAACACACTGGGCTTGTTCTCACCTAAAGACTTTTGCACGTGCTGTTACTCCACCTAGAATGCTCTTTCCCCAGATTGTCACACAGCTGACTCCTCTATATTCTCTTTGTTCCAGGGACCTCATTTTGTAAAAGCAGGTCCCAGTCTTTCCTCATTTTCACACTATGACAATGTTTCCTTCATGTGCGAACAGTCAGACTTGATAAACTGCCACTGGAGGAATTTGGCTCTGAAGGCCCTGGCTTTCCACTCTTAGGAGAAAAGGCTTGTAAGTTATAGGCAGAAGGAAGAAAAGCATGAGGAGGCCTTCGGTCCTTGCATCTTGTCTATGTGCTAAGAATGTTTCCATGCTTGCTACTCTGTAATTTCCACGTTGGAGAATACAGGATTTCCACCTCTCATTGTACTTTAGGTGTCATCAGTGTCACTCATTTTGAGGGTCTCACAGTGATGAGGGTCACCTCAAGGGAGAGAAACAGTTGGGTCTACTGTACTTGATGAGTTTGCCTGTCCGGCCTGACATAGGGGAGGTTTGTAAATATTTTCAGAACTTTGAAATGGTTCAACAGTTAAAAGAAACTCCCCCTGCACATCTGAGAGCTGAGAAACCAGTGTGGGTAATATTTGATTATCATCCAATATTTTTTTGAGTAGAGAATAAAGAGATTTTGTGGACCTCACTCTTGATAAAAATAATTTCTCTGAAAAGTCTAAATGATTGCAATTTTTATTTTATGAGTTTTGGAGATCAATTGTCTCCATTATGAGGAAAAGGTTGTGCTGTATTATATGTAAATACCATTATATGGTTTCAATATATGGTCCAACATTTCGGGAACTGCAATCCTAGAAATCATTCGTTTCATAAAGCAACTTAATGTCTCATTAATAATATTGTATAATACCTGGAAGAAAAACTTTAAAAGGGCTTATCATGTAAAACTTATTTTAAAATAATTTTATTTACAGAAAAGTTACAAATACAAAGAATTCCCATATACCTTCATCGAAATCATGTTTGTTTTATCATTCTATCTCTACAGACACATATATATTTTTTTCTAAACCATTTGAGAGTAAATTGCAGACATGCCACTTTATCCCTAAACACTTCAGTCTTTAGGACATCTTCTTCCATGAAGACAATAGAATTATTTTCAAAAATCAGGAAATTAACACTGATCCATACTATTATCTAAGCTAGAAATCTTATTCAAATTTTGCCAATTGTTCCACTAATGTCCTTTATGATAAAATAATAAAAGAAATGAAGTTATTTTTTTCCTGGTCCAGGATCCATTAGGATAACACATTAAATTTGTCATGCTAAATTTGTCAGGTCTCTTTAGTCTCCCTTAATCTGGAAATGTTACTCTCTGTCTTTCATGACCTGAGGAAACATCTTCTGACTATCTTTTTGAGTTCTGAATCTTTTCACCCACTGGTTTAGAAAAAGGAAGTCCACTTATTACACTGGGGTCCTGGAAGAGAGAAATGTGTTTCTTCACAATTTAGACCACATTTCCTTAAATAAAGGTTAAGAACACATGACCCATTTTCAAAGAGCCTTTCCTTAATCAATATTATTCTAGTGTTTCCCTTTAAAATTTTTATTTATAGCACATAGTACCATGCAGATTTGTTATTTATTTGCATGTTTGCTGTCTATCTCCCTGACTGGACTATAAACTCCATGAAGGTAGAAACTTCTGTCCTGTTCGTCAAGAACAAGAGCCCAGCACAGTGCCTGGCACTTACTAGCTGGTCAATGAATATTTGTTGAATGAATGAATAAATAAATCAATCAGAAATAGAAATGCCTCTTGGACTTGCAGTTTAGACCGCCTTAAAAGAACTGAGATAGGGAGTGGGAAGAGAGCTAGCTCTTCTGGAAAGTGGGCAGGGAGGTCCCTACAAGAATGTTATTGGACTCTGAGCAATAATCACAGGTGAGAACTTTCCGTTCTTTAGGGATCCCCGTTGAGGCCCAAAGGTCAGTGAAGTCGCCGACAGTTAGAAGTTCTTGGACTGTAACTGGGCAAAGTCGGGTGTCCACACCTGAAAGATGTAAGGAAATCGAAGCAGTCTGCATCGCTGCCCTCTCCTCGCCTCCCAGGGACGCGGGTACCATTCCCTTCCTCCAATCCCTCCTAGTCGGCTCCGTAGTCCACTCCCTTCCCAAAAGACGCTTCTCATCCACATTCTAGTTCAAGAGAGCTGGCCATTTTCTGCACTCTGCAAATCTCTCGCCAAACTGAGCAAAGTTGTCTGAGGGGGAATCAGAATCAAGGAAGGTTCAGGTCTAGGGTCCTAGAACAACCAGGGGCTCCGTGACAATAAGTGACAGCTGGACAATCTAGGGATATCCACCTCTCCACGTTCGGCTTCCTTCGTCTCTTCGGGCCCAGGGCAGTGGGATGCTAGAGAGACGCGGAAGAGGAAAGGAGAGAAAGTGTCCATGCCTAAGGCATGGGGGTGCCCTAAGTCCCGCACGGCGGTGACAAGGGTCAGCAGCGAGTAACTCTTACGCGGAAGGTCATCCTGGGCTACGCAAGGGGGTGTGGGCCCGGGTCGCTCCTGAGGTAGGACATCGCGGAGGAACGGGTGTTCCCAGGCTAGGACAGGGCGGTTTTCCGTCCTCTGGACCCGCGTGGGAAAATTCGGCGGTGCGGGACCCAGTCACACAGCACAGTCTCAGGTGCAAACAGACGGCTCGGCTGCGCGTGGGGAGCTGGCGGGAGGCGGGCACCCTACTGCGACCACCCTCAGCTGACCCCAGACCCACGCTCTCCAGGAGGTCCACTGCGACTCGAGAATTTACTGATCTCGCGAGATTTTCAGAGATCCGGTCCTGGTGTCCGCCTCCGCGGTTGCTAAGGCAACTGGGCGGCGCCAGTGAAAGCGGGAAGACGGCGTACGTCGAATTTTTGCCTGCTAACCTGGGAGACTTTCAAGAGTGGCGCTGCCTGAGCTTCCAGCCTTAGAGACCACGGCCTCTGCTCCAGGAGGTGCCCTTACCCCTCGGAGCCATGGGCCGGATCTCGGGGCTCGTGCCCTCTCGCTTCCTGACGCTCCTGGCGCATCTGGTCGTCGTCATCACCTTATTCTGGTCCCGGGTAAGATCCACGGCCACCCTCCACCCAACCCCCATTCCCACGTCGGTGTGGTCCCAGCCCAACACCGCTCTATCCCCAGGGCCTGACCCGGTTGGGTCTTCCTATCCCCCGCTGCCCACCCCTCTTTCACTTCTCTTTCTCTGTGACCTGCTCAACAGGACAGCAACATCCAGGCCTGCCTGCCTCTCACGTTTACCCCTGAGGAGTATGAGAAGCAGGACATTCAGTGAGCACTTGGGGAGGGGTGGTCAGAATTAAGTAGTAGTTGGAGTGGAAGGGTCTTAGAAGAAGTCCAGAAGGCCTGAGCCAACCCCCTTCCTCTCTGCAGGCTGGTGGCAGCGCTGTCTGTCACCCTGGGCCTCTTTGCAGTGGAGCTGGCCGGTTTCTTCTCAGGAGTTTCCATGTTCAACAGTACCCAGAGCCTCATCTGTATCCTTTCTGCCTGCGTACCTTTCCCACAGGGGCCATTGCCATCGCTACTCCCTTCAGCCACCTAACTTTTTGGTACAATAGTGCCTGCCCTAGCAGGCAAACAGAATCTCTCCAGTTGAGAGATCTTCTTAGATAATTTAATACAATCTCTTGTGTAGCCTGGGGTAAATTGGGAACCCACTTCTACCTCATCTGAAGAGTCCAGGCTGGCCCCTAGATCTGGGATGGGGGCAGCCTGCGGTCCCAGCTGTGCAGGCTCAGCTCTAGCCTCTACTCACATGGCTGTCCTAAAACTCAGAAGGCAGGGCTACTGGCTCTGTGCCTTCGCAATTGGCGAGGGAGCAAGAAATGAACCAGACACAGATGCCAGCCCCACCACTGGCCTTTTCTGGTCCACCACTGCCTCTGGATCCAAAGACTTTCCTTGACTCAGGGGCGTTCCCAGCCATCGGGGCTCACTGTAGTGCGTCTGTGGCACTATCCTTTTTCATATTTGAGCGTTGGGAGTGCACCACATACTGGTACATTTTTGTCTTCTGCAGGTACAGTAACATCCAATGTTTGGGGATGGGATGGGGGAGGAAGGTTTACTGTAAATCTGAAGGTAGCCCCACCCAGCCCTTTACTCCATGTGTGAGATACCAGATCCACTCAAAGTCCTGTATTTAGTTTTTTGAAGTCCCGCTCCACCTATACTTTGGGGGTGGGGTCTCTGGTTCGGGGATTTTTATTGGAAGGGGCCCTGAACCCACCACCTTAACCTTCCATAGTGCCCTCCCAGCTGTCACTGAAATGGCATTATTCATCAGCGTCTTTGGGTTGAAAAAGAAACCTTTCTGATCACTTTCATGGGAGCCTAGGGAGGAAGGCTGGAGAAGCAAGGGACCATTGACCGTTCCTGGAAGGAGGAAAGCAAAATCTTCAACCTTCCCCCGTAAGACTGCATTTGGTGGAGGATTTTAAAGTAATTATCTGTCGAGTCTGGGATTATCAGCGTTTTATTTAATGATTTGTAATAAAACCTATTTTAGAGTAAGATCAAGGCTTACAAAAATTTCAGAGGAGAATTGGGGTAGCCAAACTACTAGAGAAACGGAAGGCTGTTTTCCTTGCAGATTGTATC
This sequence comes from Rhinolophus ferrumequinum, assembly GCF_004115265.2. Classification (NCBI taxonomy): domain Eukaryota; kingdom Metazoa; phylum Chordata; class Mammalia; order Chiroptera; family Rhinolophidae; genus Rhinolophus; species Rhinolophus ferrumequinum. Next base: position 10,820,624 of record NC_046304.1, read on the forward strand.
GCTTTTTTGGTTATTACGGTAGACGCCGGGCAGAAGGGAGTGGGCGGAGATATGTAAATAAGTAATGCCAGCAGGACTGCAAGATCGTGGAGTGGAGCATTCTGGGGAAGTTAGTTTATCCCTTTTGGCAGCCAAATGGGGAAAAACCTGTATTTTAAAAAGATCTGCAAATAAATGTAGCAACAGAAATGTAAGAATATGAATATTTTAGGTAGCTCCGACTAACATGTTATATTCTCACCCTTGCTTATAGCGGAATCTTTTTTACTGAATATGGTAATGCCGTCAGAAGTTCCTTATCGTCAGGTAGGATAATCCTTACCTGTTCCTCTTCGGAGGACAGATTAGAATGTGATGATTGGAGTTCGCATGATTCGTGATTAACGTCTCTGCGTAATCAGGTCTTGCAACACCCTGATTGCTCCTATCTGATTCTTCCTGGCGATCATTTCTTTTACAATTGTAGTAGTTGGAGTTTACTGGTTGTAGGTTTTACTTAATGAGTGGTTTTGTTATCTCGTTGTTTTAGTTTGTGGAGTGTCTTTAGGCGGATTTGTTTGGAAGCTGCTAGTTCCGTTTTCTGACCTTGAGGCTCTACGTTAACATACAAGATTTTTCTTTCAATTTCTGGGCCAATTCAAGTGCCGAGTACTCCCAGTTTTTTTCTGGAGAAATCTTTGTCACCAGTAAATGTTTTTTGTTATCTCTGGGCTTTGCTATCAAACGATCGTTAATGTTGATCATACCACGTGGTGTCATAAATGGTCTTTTGTCAAACCTTCCACCTCACCATGGTGAGAAGGGCACGTGCTCAGGGAGAATTTCTCTGGTGGTTGGAGCTCCTACCCAGAAACCTGGCAAACCTGTTGTTCGCAGAGGAACACTCCACCTGTTAGCATCTGCCTGCTAGCACATGAAAAGAACATGTTTAAAAGAAAAATTATTAAAACACACACAAACTAAAAGCATTATACACACGAACTACAAGAGTCTAAAGTTATAATGTCACAAAATGAATGTGCTCAGGGTCATGTTTCCTGGTTAAGTGTATGTTGGGAGGGTTCTCTGTACTCCCAGGCCGTTCTAAATAAGCTAAAGACATCCAAGGAGATACTTTCTGGTGATGTCTCTTTGAAGGTGATGCCTTCCCTGGCCATGTTTCTTCTCCTGGCAGTCCTTCATCCTGAGCTTTCATTCAATACTTACTGAGCATTTACTACATGTAAAGCACTGTAGTAGGTACTGAGGGATCCGTACTCAGCCTTGGACATCACAGATATTATGGCTCATAGAGACAGACGTGAAACAATATCCGGTACTCCCAGAGTAATTTAATAGCAACTTGTGATAAGTGCTAGAAAAGAGACTTACAGATGCTATGGAGTAGGGATTAGTCTGCCCAAGGTTACAGAAGTGTTGCTCCTACAACAGCAATTTGAGTGACTGGAGTAGACGCAGGGGAGCAGATTGTGCAGAAAGACATGGTGGACATTCCTGGCAATGGTTAGAGGCCTGATCAGGAAAAGTCATATCCTAGTGCCGTCTGGCTTTCACCCCCACCCAGCGGTGTGTTCCACTGATTTGTGAAAGGTTTTTGTTTTACAAAAACATTGTGGACTGGTTGTTAAACACAGCTATTATTGAAAATTAAATTAGTAAACTTATAATTAAATAAATTCTATTTTAAAACAGAGGTAATAAATACCCAAAATTCATTACCTCCTGTTTATTTTACATTTTACTATTACATGCTCTTCAGGTTATTGACATTTATTGTATCTGTGTGGTAGAGATACTATATAATGATGTGCGACTATATCTTTTCTGAACTCATTTAGTGACATCTAGTTGATAGTATGAAATTGGTCTTGGTGGGAGTATTTCACCATAGAAATTGGCAAACACAACAAACAACATATCAGGCTTTGTTGATTGTCTAGATTTAAGAAAATGATGGAGAAAATGTTAATAATGCAGATTCAACTTAGAAGTGTTATGTCTGTAACTGTCGCATTGTGAATAGCACAAAAAAATTGTGGAAATATTCTCCCAGGATTTGTAAACTATTACCAGATTCGTCCAGTATTTTCTCATGATTAGATTGAGATTATGCATTTCGGGCAAGAATACCAAAATCATTCAAGTTATGGAGGTACTGGAAGTTTCATATCTTCATTGTTTCATTTTTTGTGTTACTTGAAAATGTAAATAAAAATGTCAACCAAAATTCATGTTGGAACTACTCGTATACCTGTAGTTAGGATACAACTCCATTTATGAAATCATGGATGTAAGAGTGGAATTTACAATAAATGTTATATATTTTATTATTTGTAATTCTGTGATACATAGCCTTCATATCAGGAAAATTTGTAACAAACTTATGTACATACATAAATGGATACTTTTTTTAGAAAGTTGGTTGTTGAACATTTGCCAGCACTCTCCTGCCCCTATCATCCCAAGAAACTGCTCATTATCAGTGACTTCCTTGTTCCTAAATCCAGAGGTCACGTCTCAGACTTTAGCTCGACCTCTTTTCAGCATATATTTTGACCACTTCCCTCTTTTTAAATTTTTTTCTTGCTTAGCTTCTGAAAAATAGTTCCCCTGGTTTACCTCCCACTGTTCTGGCTGCTCCTTCTCAGACTCACCCAATAAAGGCGTACAGGGCATCAGTCACTGAGGACATGCTACTGGGTTGTCTCCTTCACTTGCCCCTTAAATGTTGGTGGTTGCTACTCCTTGGGTGACTTCATCTACCTCTTGTAGATGAACCAGATGATTCTGGTTTCCAAGTCTTGGCTCTGTTACGTGAGCGCTAGCTCAGGGCAAAGTCTTTGGGAGCAAGCTGTGGAGCCAATCCTGGGTTCAAAGTGCACCCTCTGCTCTTCTTGGCTGTGTGTTCTGCAACAGGCAGGTCACTTAACCTCGCTCTGCCTGAATTCCCTCAACCACACTCCAGAAGTAGCTACTATTAAAACAAATACTTCAATTATTTGTTTCTTGGTCAACACCAGAGATTTTGCCGATAGCATCAGAAATAGGTTTTCATTTTATTATGAAATTAGTGGCTTGTTAATCAGCATAAACCAGTCACAAAAAGAAATACTTCTTGGTCGTACTTATATGCAGTATAAAAGTAGTCAAATTCATAGAAACAGAAAGTAGAATGGTTTCTAGGAACTGCGGGGAGACAGGGTGGGGAATTATTAAGGGGTATAGAGTTTCAGTTCTGGAGATTGCGTGCACAACTGAATGAATGTATCTAACACTACTAAACATACACTTTTAAAAAGGTTAAGATGGTAAATTTTGTTATGTATTTTTTTAACTCAATTTAAAAAATAAATAGATAATTTAAAAAAAATATCCGTGGGGAAAAGAGGGATTAGTCAATAAAAGAACATCTGAGTAGCCATCTGGGGAAAAATATGGATCAATACTTTATATTACAGATATCAAAGATTATAGTGTAAAAACTAAAACTGTAAAAGTACTCAGAGAAACCTTGACATTTTTAACCTTTTTATTTTGAATAATTTTAGACCTATAGAAAAACTGCAAAAATGGTACAAAGTTCCTCTATACCCTTCACCTAGCTTCTCCAAATGTTAACATCTTGCCTAGCCATGGTATAATTATTGAAACCAGGAAATTAGTGTTGATACAATACTATTACACCCCAATAAATTAAAAAACAAACAAACAATACTATTAAATAATCTACGTCTTATTTGAATTTTGCCAGTTTTCTAACTAATGCCCTTTTTCTGATTCATGATCTAATCCAAGGTTTCACATTGTATTATGATGTCTCCTTAGGCTTTTCCAATCTGAGACAGTTTCTCAGTCTTTTTTTTTTTCCTTGACATACTTGAAGAGTACTGGTGAGTTATTTTGCAAAATGTCCCTCCGTTTGGATTTGTCAAGTGTTTTCTTGTGATTAGATTGAAGTTATGCATTTTGGGCAAGAATACCACAGAAGCAAATAGGGTGGAATGGGGAAGACATTTCTAAGTATGATAACAAGACACAGAAATCATAAAAGAGAAGACTGATACATTTAAATATATATTAAAATGTTAAAAGTACACATGGCAAAAAAATCAGCAAAAGTTAAAAGATGACAATCTAGGGGAAATATAATTCATATTGCAGAGAAAGGGCTAATTTTGATACATAATAACCTCCTTCGTATCTATAAGAAACATACCAACAAGCCAATAAAAAATGTACCAAAAAATGTGTGTGGACATTTTACAGAAAAGGAAACACAAAGAACTCTCAAATACATGAAAAGATGCCTAACCTCATTCACCATAAGAAAAATGCTAATTATGTTTAGTTGTAACGCATTTGTAATGAGCAAAAAGTTTCATATAGCTGGAGAGGGTATGGGTTTAAGTAAACAAACCTCACCTGTTTGCTAGTGGGAGTAAAAATTAGCAACATATCCATAGAGAGCAATTTGGCAATATTAATCAAAATCAAAATCAATAAAAATCACAAATACCCATACCCTTTGACCTAGGATTTTCATTTCTAGGAATAAGCCCTACACATTTGCACATACTGTTAGGTGAAATGGAAATGTGTACATTATTCTTTGCAGCTTTGCTTGTATTGGCAAAAGATTGGAAACAATCTAAATGTCAACAGGGGATTGGTTAAATTGTATCACAGTGTAATACTATGAAGCCAGGAAAAAAAGCAAACTCGATACACTGTTACGGAATGATCTCCAAGTTACATGACAAAAATAAGGCGCAGAACAGTTCATATAATTTGCTTCCATTTTTGTAAAGAAGTGGAAAGCTGTGTGCATGGAACACCTCTGGAAAGAGGCCCAGGGAACTGGGAGAACTGGTTGCTGAGGGGCAGAAGCTGGGTGGCTGGGAGACAGGGTGGGAGAGTGACTCTCTCCATATGCTCTTTCCAACGTTTGGAATTTGAACCACATACATTTAAAAAGAAAAACATACAAACTACAACATTTTTTAAAAACGGGAGGCTGCAGCTGCTTATGTTCCCTGTCTGAAAATGAAGCTAAGTCAGAGGCCAGCAAAGCTAGAAAAGGAGAAATAGATCTCTGCTGACATCATGTGAGCGCCTGGATCCTGCTGTTCCATTTATGTTCTAGTTATGTGAGCCCTCAGATGCTTTTTGGTTTAAATCTGTTTGAGCTGTGTTGGCAAGTATCTTGATTATTATGTCCATCAAAGATCTCATGTGGGTTTTTTTAAAACCTTTATTGAGATATAATTGACAAACATACTGTGTTTTAATGACCTTTTTTCTTGTGTGCTATTGCAGCTCCTAATGCCAGCAGAATGCTTAGCATTGTAGTATGAAAGAGCCCTCATTCAACAAATAAGGGAAATAAGGCCCAAAGAGAAAGCCATTTGCTTGGGGACATCATGCAGATAGGGAGAGCTGTGACTAGAATGCAAGTCTCCTGGCTGTCAGACATAAGCTGACTCAATTACAGGAATTTATTGAGCATCCACTACCAGTCAGGCTCTGGGCTTGGCATGTGATATGGTGGGAAATAAAGATGTGGCTTCTTACCAACCATACTATCTGAAGGGGGACTTTCCCCCCCAAATAGAGGAGCTTGTTAACCCCAGTGAATCTGATGAATGGAGGGTCAAAAAGTGAGGGTTTGGGACCAGGGGGTGTCTCTTATCTCCTAGTCCCAGAGGATAAGCCTTATCTCCTAGTCCCAGAGTCCTGCCCACACAGGGCTCTGGCATGTGGTTCCCCCACTGCCCAGGCCCACACTACCCTGCATCCCACACGACCTTAAGAGCTGGGCCTGTCCTGCTGCAGTGACAGGAGTTGGGTCCCTGGCCAAACTGATAACAAGTGATTAGGGTTTCACCAGCCTAATCATGGCTGTCCTCACAGGAAGATTGGGCACACAGGTCCTGCTCAAACCCATCCTCCCCAAACACGTGCCCGGGAGTTCACTATTAGCAGTCCCCAGCTATACTGGGTTCTCTACGAAAACACTCTTCACTAAGTCTGTAGTTCACCATCATTGATTCACTATTCATTTGCCTGCATTGTTTCTGGCACTGTGTTTGGTACTTGTACAGAGAGAACTACACAGATTAAAAGATACCACTCTATCTATATTATGTTTTATATTTAAAAAATCTAGAGCTATTCTATCTGAAAAAAAGTTGATTCGCCAATTAAAATTAAAAAAAAAGACCCATCAAGTCTAGGTTTCCCCAAATGTAAAATCAAGACAATACTTAATTCATAGGATTGAGGGTTGATTGATCATGGCAGGTATTTACAACCTCCCTAAGAGCACTGTTGTAATAGCAAAGAACAAACAGCAAAACTGGAAACAGCCTAAAATGCTGGTCCTTGAGAGACTAGGTAAATAAACTGTGGTAAGACTTCTTTTTAAACATGGAAGATTGGCCATGAGCATTTGTCTTCTCTTCTTTCCAAATGTTAACTAAGTAACAGGAGAAGAGTCAAGTATAAATCAATAAGTACCAAGAGACCAAGAGAGAAGACAGCTGCAGACCAAAGGTTTCAACAAGGCTTTGGAGGCTGGGCAGCAGCCAAAGTATGGTGACAAACCAAGTAGGGCAGAAGGAATCAGGAGGACATGGTGCCCGAAACCCTGTGGGTCTCCAGACCCTGGGTCCAACCTGGCTGAATGCAGGGGTGGCTGAGAGTCTGTGTTCAGTGTTAAGGCCCCTGCGGCTCCCTCACCTTTTACACCCGAGTCACACATACCACCCTTCCCTCCACATGCTCATTTCCAAGGACGCTTTGAATTTGGGGACACTAGGCCCAGCAGAGGTGAGAACGGAGGCTAGAAACAGGAGCCCCCACCCTGTTTCAGATCCACTCCCCCATCAAGGGCAGGGGATGGAGAATGGAGGATATTGTTCTCAAAAATCTGAATGGCCCCAGAGAAAGCCTGCCACCGAATCAACACTTGAGAGAGTCCCCCTGAAAAGCAAAGCTGATATGATAGCCAATGAATGCTCCTTCTGCCCCCCACAGCTTTCAATCATCCTTTTGGTGGCTCCCTATTAAATATGAACAAAGTATCAGCCAGCATTTGAGGAAAGTCTCTAAAATGAAAGAGAGACACTCCCATATACAGCATCACAAAAAAGAAAACAACAAAAAAGAGCCAATCAAAGAAATCTGGAAGAAACAAATACTAGGGAGCAAAAGTTAAAACAAACAAACAAAACCAATCATTGGAAAGTAAAACAAACAGAAGGGACAACTCAATACATATAGTCTGTTAGCATTTGTATTTTTAAAAAGGAAAAAAGAATCTACAAGTATGGTGTTTCCCGAAAATAAGACCCATCTGAAAAATAAACCCTAGCAGATTTTTCAGGATGACATCCCCTGAACATAAGCCCTAATGCGTCTTTTGGGGCACAAGTTAATATAAGACCAAGTCTTATTTTGGGGGAAACACGGTATTTACAAGACTGGAGATAGCAAATGTGTCAGGTATGGGTCCTGAGCAGCTCAGAACCAGGGTTCACTGTACATTCCTTTGTACCTTCTGAATTTTGATCGTGTTACCTATTACCTAGTTTAAAATTTAATACTGGATTTAAAAAATATCCTCAGAGAGATGACAGAAGATACTGCATTTTTTTGAAATGAAAAAAATAAAATAAATATAACAAAACTTTTTTTTTTTCCAAAAAGGAGGATATATGAAACTGTCCAGAAAGTAAAACAAAAAGATAAGTGAGTTGGGGGGGTCACCAAGGGAACCTCAGCTTTATGTGTAATGTTTTAATATTTTGCAAGGAGAATGTAGTCATATTATTTAAGGTAAAAACTGAGCATATGTGGCAATCCCTGTGAAGCCTCTCGCACACAGTAGGTCTCTGGCAGTTTCTCTTCCCTCCATGATGAGCCCAGGGCTTTCTGCAGCCCCAGAGCCTTCCTGACTAGAGGGCTCCGCCAGAGGTTACAGGGTTTGAGCAGGTGACTGTCATGGCAGTGAGGCCAGCCCCTCGGTCCCCATTCCAGGCCGCATTCTCGAGGGCACGCCTCTTCTGTTTCTAATTAGAAGGCTTTGATTTACAAGTTGCATTAAGGGACACACAAGGTCTCTGAAATTATAATTACCAGTTTGGTCATGCTTAACTCATGTGCATGGAGCAAGTTCCCATGAGTCAAAGTGTGGAAACGACCTAGGCCCCTTCTATCCCAACTTTTCAGTCAGTTGTGTTAGAAGAGGGGAAAAAAAAAAAAACCTTTATAAAAGATTTTCTCTGTGCCACCTACATCAGAATCACCAGAGTAAGTACTTGTTACTCACTTGTTAGATGTGTACTTAGGCCCCCTCCCACATCCTTTAAGCCTTGGGAGTGGGGGCCAGAGATTCAGCTAACAAACCCCTGAAGCAGGTAAATGTAGAAGCCAGATCTCATTTATGCAAATATATTACCTTATTTTTCTTTAGTTCGAGTTACCCCTATTTGGCTCTCCATTCTACCTGCTTGCAGAAAACATTCTCTTATTTATTTCCAAGTGAGCTCAGTCATCCCACCCCTCCCCCTTCTCCTGCCTCCACCATTGATCTAAATTTGGGGAGTTCCTTCACCCCAAAGCACATGTTTGTGGGGGCCAGGATGAACTGCTCAGAGTCCTCTCTCTGAGATAAATCCTCATGGTCCCTGCCTCCGTGGATCACACTTTGCTGCGGCTGCCCCCAGCCTCCTGGAGTGATAGCAATGTGCCAGCTTTCCAAGCCACACCCCATGGCCTTGGCTACCCAACTTTACTCCGGATTCTGTCCCTTCCATGTCCTGGATTTGGCCATCTGGGGAAATGGGGATCACTCCTAAAGCAGTGTCTAACGTCTTGTCCTCCACTAGCTTCTCCACAGCTAGTGCAGGGTCTTTGGTCAGAGTAGGGAGGCTCTGCCTGTTTGTACCTCTGTCTAATCTTCCCTGTCCCAGACACTGATACTGCGGCTTTTGAACTTAAAAGCTAGAATTTGGTATTTTTGTTCTCTGGCTAGAGAGTAGCGTAGTTTCAGGGCCTGAAAGCCAGAGCCAGTGCCCCACGCTGTGATCTGAGGCCCTCATGGAAGCCACTCTGTTCCTCCTTTTCACATAGGCTGAGCCACCAGACATTCTGTATTAGTGAGTGCACAAGGACCAGTGAAGTGGCCGCTCCTAAGAGAAGGAGGGAGCTGACAGCATCTTATCTTAGACCCAGCACACATGCTCCCTGCTCACTCACCTCCCCCAGACAGCTGGGAAATGACACCTCTGGTGACACAAGCAGTCCCCAGGCTTCTGTTGGGAGGGAGTGGGGCGCTGCAAGGGGGAAGTTCTCACCCCTGGGAAGCTGGCTCCTGTTTGTCTCAGAAGTCAACACCAGCCTCCCCTCCTCCCCTTCAAGGATACAGTGAGCCCCCCCACTAGTGCTCCTAAGATGTCTCCTTCATTCTTTGAGACTTGACTTCACCCACGCCACCGGTTAGGCAGCTTACCTGGTCCTGTCTTCTCCTCGCTGCAGTGTCAGAGCTGCTGGGAATGAGCCCGGTGGGCATGTCCAGATGCTGGGTCTGTTTAGGAGGCCTAAAGCAAGATCAGTGAGGGATGAAAGGGGCCGTGGCTAAACTCCTCCACCATGTTCCAGATCAATCCATATAAGAAATGTATATTTAGAGCCCGTACAGCTAATGTATTTTGGGTCCAGAGACAGGACAGGAACTGTCCAAGGTCACACCTATGAAGCCAATCAGCATGTAAAGTAGTACCATGTAACCTGGATACTGCATGCACCCCCCCTTGCCTACTGTTCTTTCCAACTTAAAAAAAAAAAAAAAAAAAAAAACCCAAAACAAAACAAACAAATAAAAAACTGTCCCTTTGGGCCTAGGCCCTGCGCCTGGGGAAAAAAGGCTGAGCCCTCCTCCTGAGGCCGGGCTAACAATGGGCCAGAGCTAGGTTTTGGCCAGTTTGCAGCCATCGTGTGAAGTAGCCCCAGGAAGCAGCCTCAGAGTCCTCCTCCCTGGGGCCCTAAGCTTGCCCTACCTCAGTCGGGCCTGGCTTGCCAAGTAGCCCTGGTCTGAACTCCAGTTGTGAAGTGGAGCACCTTTCACACCCGCAGTGATTTGGCTGGGGTGTGGGGGAAGAGCCTGCCTCATCTCCTTTCCTTTATACCCCCCTATTCAGCGGCCGGGGGGGGGGGGGGGTCTCAGACCTCCTTCGAGACATCCACCTGCGGGGTGATGGATTGGTTCCCAACTGCCGTCACTCCACTCCACCTCGGCAGCAGGGTCCCAGCTATTCGCATTGTTTCGGGATCGACACCTGCCTTTTCTGATTTTCCACCTCCAGCCCACGCCAAGGGCTGAAGGCGGGTTACCAGGCGTTGGGAGTTGGGTGAAGGGTGAAACCTTGAGCTGTGTAGAGTGCAGACTGAATGAAGTTTCACTATAGGAGGGAGGACGTGGTTTGGGGGTGAGAGGTGCCGTGGGGTGCGAGTGGCAGAGGCGTGGGGATGGCTGTGCGGGCTCTGGTCTAGCAGGGTGGGAAAGCAGCGGGCGCACGGAAGCCGCAGGAGTCAGGCTGCGGAAGGTGCAGAGGCTCAGCGGGCACGCCCCGCGGCCTGCCGCGCCCCGCCCCCACGGCCCGGCTCGTACCAGTCGCCACTGCGCCCCGCCCCCGCCCCCGCCCGCAGTGCCCGGATGTGGGTGACGTGCAGCCGCCATCTTCCCGTCCCCGGTAGCCAGCGCCAGTCGGAGCCAGCGCGAGCCGCCATTCTTGCAGCTGCCAAGTCCTGCACCCGCTGCCCCCGCCATGTGAGTCGGTCGCCCTTGCCCGCCTCGGGCTGGCCTGCGCCCGGCTGCCGCCCTGGGGCCGGGGCCCGGGGTTCGGCCCGCGTCCCTCGCTCCCCGAGGCCAGGCCGGCGCCCGTGACTGCGCGCGGGCAGCGGGAGAGCCCCGCCACCCGGGCTGGCCGCGCGGGCGGTGGCCGCCGGAGGAAGTGGACCCGGCGTCCGCCCGCCCCGCCCCTGTCATCGCTGCCGCCGGTCATTTCGGGTCGACCCTGGACCAAGTCTGTGAGGTCGCCCTCATTTGACAGGCGGGGAAACTGAGGCCTGGAGGGGGGAAGGGGCCCCACTCAAGGTCATGCAGCTCTTCGGCGGCGGGGCCAGACGGAATCCAGGGCTCCCATCGGCTGGCTTCCCTCTCGAAAAGGAGGAAGGGAGGGACGGTTGGATGGACAGGCGGATGGGCGGAGTCCTGGCTGCGGGGCCGAAGGCTCCAGGCCCTGGGTCTGAATCCGTCCCTGCCCCTCAGGTCGGCTACCGCTGCCACCGCCCCCCCTGCCGCCCCGGCTGGGGAGGGAGGCCCTCCTGGGCCCCCTCCAAACCTCACCAGTAATAGAAGACTGCAGCAGACCCAGGCCCAGGTGGATGAGGTGAGTGGAGTGGGCTGGGGGGATCCAAAGACGGTGGGAAGGGCACTGAGGGTTGGCAAACCAGTGTTGGGGGGTCCATCTTGGGCTGGGGGTGATGGTAGTTCACGTTTATGAGGTTTGGGACAAAGACATACCATGCCCCATCCCTGTAAGCATGCACTTGTAAGGGCCTTGGAGTGTTAGCTTGCTAGTCCTAGGGTGTTTCAGCCTGGGCAGGTGTGCTCTGGTGACGGGCAGGCTACTTGAAACTGGATAAATAGAGGGTGCTGCTATGACATCTGAGATGTCTGGCTATCAGCATGCCCCTGATGTGTACTTCTTGCATGTCCCCAGGTGTGCTAGGCTTGTTCTGTGTGTGTCCTTGGCATGTTAGCCTGGCGACATCGGGGTGCATGTTCCATATGTGGGCATGGTGGTCGAGGAGTGCCCTCATTGAGGCGGGCCTTGGCATACCCCCTGCCTCGTGGACCCCTCCTCCAGGTGGTGGACATCATGAGGGTGAACGTGGACAAGGTCCTGGAGCGGGACCAGAAACTGTCAGAACTGGACGACCGTGCAGATGCACTCCAGGCGGGGGCCTCCCAGTTTGAAACAAGTGCAGCCAAGCTCAAGCGCAAATACTGGTGGAAAAACCTCAAGGTAATGGTGGAGGCACGTGGGAGGGCAGATAGGAGGACTGGTGGGTGAATGGGGAGTTTGTGGTCGGTCCCCTGACCCCTCTCCTGTCACCCACAGATGATGATCATCTTGGGAGTGATTTGCGCCATCATCCTCATCATCATCATCGGTGAGTAGGGCAGGAATGGCTGGGGCCCTTTCTTTGGAGAGGTTTCCCTATGAGTTCGGGGTTCTGAAGGTCATTAACCTAGTTTTTACTATTCATCAAAAAGCATATATAGCTGCCAGTGGCAGTTCTGATTCATCTAGAGCTCCACACCTTGATTTTGTTCAGCCTGCATTTTGCCTGGTTCTGGGCAATTCTGTTTCGATTTTTGGAAACGAGAGCTAGTGGATCCCCACTACTCCCTTGAGGACTCTTTGGGCCTGAGAACCCTGAAATTGGGGAGTGGGAGAACAGGAAAGGCCCATAGGCTTGATATATGACTAGGAAGCCAACCACCGAATTATTTAAGAGCTTGTGGTCTCAGAGGCCCAGAGGATTTGGGGTCTGTGGCCCTAAGGCCATACCATGGGGTTGAAGAGACCTTGGAACCTCCTGTCCAACCCCTTTGCTTTACAGGGGAGAACCCAAGGCCCAGAGGGGAAGGGATGTCAGTCAGCTGGGGAGTGGGGAGGATGGGAGCAGGGCCAGGCCTGACACACTGCTTTCTCTCTCTTTCTCCCCTCTCCCCCTTCATCCTTCTTTCCCGCTCTACAGTTTACTTCAGCTCTTAAACCCCCGAGGAGCCTGCCCTGCCCAGAGAAGGGCCTCTCCCCCCCATTCCCAGCTGCTCCTCCACCTCTCAGCCATATCTTCCAGCCCCCCATCCGTGTGTGTCTGTGTGTGTGCCCCCCTGTAAATAGCCAGCTGTTATTTATACATATATAATATTATATATATTTGGTCTGTTTGTAGTTTTATTACTAGAAGATTTTTCCGGTTGTCCTTAACACCCCTTCCTGAGGTTCCCGTCCTTCCTCTTTCCCTCCTTCCCGTTCCCTCTTTTCCTTACCAGCCCCAAGTCCCTTCATTTGCATCTGCTATGCAATAGTCCCTCTTCCTCCCTTCTTTCCTTGGACTTAGCTGACCCTTCCTTCCACCCTGGCCTTCCCCATACCCGCACCCCCCCTACAAACAAGACAAAAAGCAATTGTCCAGGCCTCCCTAGGTGCATCGTCTGTGCATCATTTGGGAGGCTCTGAGACTGGCCCCACTTGGTCCTATGAATCCCAAGGTCTGGGAGTTTCCAGCATGTTAACTAGCATTCATTTGCACACTGACATCCCTTTTGGTTTCCTTCTTTTTTGTTCCATCACTCTTTGTTTTTTCAACCCGTCTGTTTTTTGTTTTGTTTTGTTTTGTTTTTTTTTTACTGAGGAGTTAGTCCCCATTGGTCACACTTTCATTTGCATGACATTACTTGTAGGTGGTGGGGAGCCTGGGCTTTTGGGGAACCAGGCTGCTCTGGCCCCCAGAATCATCCCCTCCTAGCCCCGCTAGTCTAGTTTGCCTCCCCTACCCCCATTTTCCAAGCCTCTTGTCCCCTCCTCTCCCTCCCTCCAGCTGGTGTATAAGTGTCTTGGAGTTCAGTGTGTTATGATGGACCAATAATTCTGCCACTTAGAGTTTCTCCCCACATTCCTGATCCCCAGTTTTCATGTGGGGCACTCAACTGACATTCCCATGGGGTCTCCCTCCCATCTGACTGATCTGCCCCTCCTCCTCCCACCAGGAGAGTTGGGGGTTGGCCATAATCTGATATCTTTTGGGAGGTGGCTGCCAGTGTGTGAGGGGTCATCACTGCCTTGGAGAGGAGTGGAGCAGGGCAGAGAATCTCCCCAATTCCTGCCTGAAGTCTCCTCTGGCCCCACCCCTGCTGGGGGTTGGACTGAAAACCCTCCTCAGTTTGGGGGGTGTTGCCTCCTTCACTGCCCAGCTCCTCTGACTGCCCTCGCTGAATTCAGAGCGTGGGTACTAGTCACTGCCAATGTGTGTGCGGGACTTGCTGAAAGATGGGGGTTCTTGCCCCTCTCCATGGTGGTCCAGCCCAGAGAGAGAGCTGTCTCCTCCTTAGGTGAAGTGATAGAGGAAGGGTCTAATGTCTTTTTAAATGGCACAATTTTAGGGGTTTAAGGGTGCAGTCCCTTAAACTGTCACTAGAGGGGACCCCCCCCAAACTCTTTCCCCCACACTCAAGGTGTCTGTGGAGGGGGAACAGGGAGATCTAAGCTGTGGTGTGAAAGGGTAGGGAGAGATGCTGGGGGTGGGGGTGTTGTGCTCTAGACCCCCCCATATTATCCCAGTGTCCCCTGCCCCCCTTCCCTCACCCCATGCCCCCAATTCTGTGGCGCATCCAGATTGTGAAAATGTACAATAAATGTGTAATGAGTAACTAAGTGGTGTCTGTCCTAAGATCTTTTCTTAACCAGTGGGAAGAGTATTGGGTCTGCAGATTTAACAGGAAGGTTGAGGAGATACATTGGGAAGGGACTGAGCTTTTGCTGGAGAGGGCCTGACCTTGGGCAGGATGGATGAAGTGTGATTCCCAAAGTGGCCACGTGGGGGGGGCCCACCAAGAGTAGTTAATGGAAATGTAGCTGATACCTATGTCTCACCCTGGTGAACCCTGAGGTGTAGGCTTCCCAGTTTTCCCTCCCTTCTCCTTTGCCTGGAAGCATGTTATTGCTGTTTGTTGGATCCCTTTTACCCCTTGATTTAACTCCCATACTCTGTGCAGTCGCTCCTGTGGTCATTTATTCTTTTGCCTGAAGTAAATGGCCAACTTTTGTGAAACATCTCTTCCCCTTTGTGCCCGACACAGTGCCAGCTGTGTCCAGGAGGGGTTAATAAATACTTACTGAACAAATTGGCCCAGGAAGACCCAGCTGAGTGTGGTATGGAGCTGGCTATAGATGGCCTGCTACCCCTGCACTCTGTTGTCCTGCTGGTAACTCTAGTCCATGATATATACATCATGCCCCCGATGTGGCACCCTAGCATTCCTGTCCCCAGGTGCTTCAACAATGAGTGTGCTAGGAGAGCTCTGGAGGACACACTTCTCTGGGCTACAGCATTAAGATTCAAGAGTATAAGCAACCTAGACAGTGTTTCCCAAACTTGTGGGCTCCTAAGAACTACCAAAAATGCATTTAAAATTAGATTTTCAGGCCCCTTCCTTGGAGAGTCTGATTTCGCAGAGATGATTCTTATAATTAGGTACACAGTTATAATGTCCACTATTTATTGGAGGTTTACTATAATGTATTCCAGTCAGTGCTCAGAGCTCTTTCTCATTTCATCTACTGAATACTTTCCAGGTTTAGGGTTCTCCTAGGCCTTAGAACCTGGGTTGGCCCCATTACTGACTAGTGTGTTAATCCAGACGGATTATGTAACCTTTCTGGATCTCACTCTCATTTGTGAGGCAGTGGGTAGTAAG
This sequence comes from Rhinolophus ferrumequinum, assembly GCF_004115265.2. NCBI lineage: Eukaryota > Metazoa > Chordata > Mammalia > Chiroptera > Rhinolophidae > Rhinolophus > Rhinolophus ferrumequinum. The sequence continues at coordinate 10,836,174 of NC_046304.1, forward strand.
TGAGCGGGCCTCCATGTCTGTGAGAAGAGCCTGGCCTGGCCCACAAAAACTCATAGGAGCCTGCTATTATCTTCATCTTCACCCTCACGCGGCACTGAGATCCGAAGACCACTTCACCCGGATGCACCTTCTAACCTGGGGGAGCTTCAGGAACCCAGGATAGAATTTCCAGGGCTGGAGGCGCTCTCGTCACTCCCGTAGGGCTCACCCGGGTCTCAGCATAAACCCCTACCAAAGCCACCGCTGCTGACATCTGCGCATGCTTGTAGGTGACATTCGCTGCGCCTGCGCAGAGTCCGCAGCCTTGGGTAGGAGTGTCGTCAAGGAAAATCCCCAGCTTCTAGGTAAACAAGTTGCCGCGTGAGACCGCCGGCACGTGTCCTGTACAGCTCTGAGACCTCAGCCTATGAGAAAGTTCGGAGGGCTGGGTTGGCGTTTGAGTCACCGATCTAGGCCATTCGGTATGTTGCCACAGCCAATCTGAACTTTGGAAGTGGATGGGGGCGTGGCTTCCTGTCAGTCTTTCAATAACGCGCCCGGACAGCCCCTCCCTCACGTGTGTCTGTCACTGCCGGTTGGCAATCTTGACCAATGAGATGATGGCGGCGGCGGGTGGCGCCAATGGTGGCTCTGCTGCGGCCCGGCGGCCGCACGCGGCGCGGGGCATGGATCGGCGCCCTTAGGCCAATAAGCTTGAGGGGCGTGGCATCCCAGTCGGTGGGCAGGCTCCTGGAGGAAGCGAGTCCAAGTCTCTGTGGTCGTAGTTGAGAAGAGACTGTTCTGCATGCTAGCCGAGCGGTGAGTACTCCGGGCTGGAGGGAGGGGAGCAGGGGTCCGTGTGAGTTTTTCCGGTGGTGTGTTCTGTCTGTAAGAGTGTTAATGGAGTGTGTGTGTGTTGAGGGGTGGAATCCTGCGACTGCGTGATCCCATCGGTGGGAGCCCTAATAGTTGAGGAGTATAGGGACCGAGAACTCAGCTCTATAGGGACTGGGGCGGAAGCCACTGACATCAGATCCCTCACCGCCCTGGGGTACCTGGACTCCTGACTGCCTGGGGGGAGGGGCTTGGAAGACCTCAGCGACCTGAGGGATCTGAGACCCCAGCTACCAAGGAGGTACTGGAACGGAGACCCGGAGAGCGGGTGAAAGACGTTCCAGTGCGTAACTGTTGTTTGGGTATGTGCCTTAAGCACTTGAAAGAGGCACGGGTTCTGAGGCTGGAGGGACGCACTGGTAGGACAGGTTGGGAGGATTCCAAAGGTTTGATGTAGTGATTTGTGTGACTCTGAGCCAGTTACATCACGGCTCTGGAAGTCTTACGTGTAAAGCGGAGGGGTTGGGCCTCGGAGCCATCCTTGGGAGTAAAAGTGTTGGATCCTTAGAGGGAGGCTGGGGTTGTGCAGATTGGCTGTGCACATGTCTTCCTGAGCCCCTGGAGGTGAGGAGGAACCAACAGGGTGCTCAAACACCCAGGCAGGTGGTAAACGGACCTGGTGTAGGGTGGGAGAGTGAAGAAGTGGAGTTCCTAGGGCTGGTAGCTGCTAGGATGATCTCAAAGATTTCGAAAGCATGTGAAAGCTGGGGCTATGATGATTCAAAGTGTGTGGGGAGTACACACTGAATATCGCAAAGGAAAGGAGGGATGAGATGGAGTCTGTTCCAGGTACCAAACTCAGAATCAGCTAGATATTTGAGAGGTAGAGGTTCCCCAGTGCTGGGTAACACCTCACAGGTTCCAGAAGGCTAAAAAGCCAGAATGACAACCCATCATAAAAGCTCAGATTTGAACCCTGGGTTCTATTTGTTTAAGAGCCTGAGAACGTATTATAAGACAATTTAGTGAAGTGTAGTAATTTATCAGCCTTAGTCCTTGTAGAATGGGGATAATAATACCCATCTCACAGGGTTGTTCTGGTGGTTAAATAAGAGAATGTATATAAATTACTTAGCACAATGCCTGGGTCATGTTTTAAAAATTATTTAGCTAAAAAATGCCTGTAGGATGACAGAACAACAGTGATAGGGCAAGAGATTTATGTGAATGCTTTGGTTGGGAACTATTCTCACATTCTCCGGTTTTTCTGCCAAGTTTTGGTGACTCCCTCCCCATTTCCTTTTTCCTGGTTCTGGTCTTCCGGCACCATCCCCAAACCCTCATTCCACCCTTTTATCCCTCTCCCCAGGATCCAGGCCCCAGCCTGGGCCATTTGCTCTGTCCCGGTATGATTTCTTCATCCTAGACCATTCTCCCTACTCCTCCTCCCTCTCTCTGCTGCCATAGTAACAAGAGATTCAGGCTCTGAAGGGGGCCTCTCTAAAGGAGCAAAGGTGCGTGTTCTCTTACAGAACCTGGGCCTCCAACTTCCCCGCCCTGTCTCTTTGGGATCGGGCCAGCAAATGTGTACAATTTGGGAGAGGGGAAAAGCCATTGCCAGGAGCTGTAGAAACAAGCCGAGGGGAGGGCGGATGCGAGTCTGGAGAAGAGAGTCAGGCATAGGGCGGGGGAGGGGGACCCCTTCTAATCCTCTCTCCAGGAATCCCTGGCGTTGAGACAGGACGGCTGTCGTTGGGTTGGGGGTGGCGCCCAGCCTGGGTGCATGTCCTGGGCCACCGGCCAAGAGAACATGATGTTCCTAAGTGCGCTGGCTGCCGCCCTCTTAGGCTGGCCACCTCCCAAACCGCTGTCTCTCCAACCTCCCTGCCCCACATTCCCCGGCGGCTTCGCCCCGCCCCCTTCCTGCGCTTTGACGTCACCGCTGTCTCCCGCCCCCTCTCCTCCATTGACGGCAGCAGGGCCTGGTTACTGTGGGGACGGTGAGGCAGGACAACCAGAGCCCTGGGAGCGGGTGAGGGCTGCTGGAGCGCTGGGCCCTTTTGTCCATGCAAGAAATAAATAAGGCGGTGGAGGTGGGAGAGCAAGGACTGCCTGTGTCCGGGGAGATCACATCTAAATCCCTGAGGAGAGCAGGGGAGGAACAAAAATGATGTTTCCAGAGAAGAGGTGTCTGAAAATGAGACAAGGGACGGGACCACAGTATGTGAGTTGGGGGTATATTTTCAGGGAGAGGAGACTGAAAATCCGGGCTCCTGAATCCTTTGTTTCCTGTTTTCTTGCTTTGGTTTTTCTAGGTTATTTTACAACCCCACCCACCCCCAGCTTTTCCATAGAGCCTTCTCCCTGGCCCTCCACCGGGAAACACCATTGTTAAGGAAAGCATAGGCCACGTGACAATGAAGGGAGTGCACCCACAGCAGATTATGTCAGCATGAGCTTGGGGGCCTCTTCACTTGCCACCCACATCTCCAGGGTGCCCTGGAAGGAACTGCTCATCACAGCCCTGGATGGAGAAGTCTGTGTAACTGCAGCTCCCCTGGGCCCAGCCTAGCATTTTGTCCCCCATATCAGGCCCCTGTTCTTTTTTTAGGACTCAATATTCTGCTCCTCCTTTTTTAAAAAAGGCTATAATTTCCGGCCCCTTCTCCATTGCTGAAGCCCCTTTCTCTCCCCTATCTATCCTTGTTAAGGACGAAAATCACCGTTTTTATTAATCACCTACCATGTGTCAGGTTCTGTCCTGGGGGCTGGGGAATAGTGAAGGAGACAGATGATGTCCTTGGGTTTCTCTTTTCCTAGTGGTGGGTATCTGAAGCCCTTGCCATCCCACCTTTCTCTGTCTAGGGTCCCAGTTGGTCTTTTCTCTCAGCCACCCCCTTTGTTCCCCTGTAGCCCTGGTTCCTTAGCCCCCACCTCCGACTTTGGGGGTAGCCTTAACTGGGTGGCTGCATCCTTTGGAGAGGAGCACTAGTCACCACCACCCACCCACCCCCCTGCCCGGAGACCTTTTCTCTGATTGAACACAGAAGCACCTGCTTGTTTCCCTTCACAGCCCCCACTGGCTCATTACTGTCCCTTCTATTGTTTGTCTCCTCCCCCCAACTCCATCACACGTAGGCCCTCAATTGCCCTCCTTCTAGCTGTTAACAGGATTTGAAGTGACAGAGGAAGGGGCCGGGTAAAAGGGCTTTATTATGATGACAAGTTTGAGGCAGAGAACCCAGTAAAGGCCAGGCCAGTTTTCTGTCTGTCCCCCTCCTCCCAAGGACTAGCCATTATTATCCAGCTTGGTTCATCTTTCACGGTCTGCATTTTTTTGCCCCACCCCTAGGAAGGCCAAGGTGTCCTGTTCTGCAAGGCTGGTCAGTTCAGGAAGTAGACATCTCTTAGGCACCTACTGTGGCCCGGGCATTTTCCCGGAAGAAGGGCAGCTTACCTCCCCTTTTTTCCCCTCCCCTCCCTTTCAGTATTTACTGTACAAGGCGTCCTGCGCCCATTGGCTGGGCGGTGGTGTCTGGGGCCCTTCAGCTCAGTGCCAGCACCCAGATCCACGTGCACCCGTGTGTGTGACACAGCCCTGACCTCAGTGGGGGCCAGTAGCCAATCAGGCGCCAGGACGAGATCCCCAGCCAATCGGGGGCGGGGCCTGTGGCTCCGCCGGCGGGAGGCCAATGAGGGGCAGTGCCTGGCATTATGCAACTCGCCTCCTGTCCCTGCGGAGCTTCCACTCCTTTGCAGGCTGCAACAGCGACAGGCAGGCGGCCGGAGGGCCCTCGCGCTGACAGGTAGGCGTCTCCGTGGCCACCCGGAGACCGGTCACCGGCCCCGAGCCGGACAGCCCCACTTCTAACCTTAGGTGCCGCTTTCGGCCCGGGCGCTCAGACGGCACACCAATAATTCTTTTTCCTCGCGGCTGTCCATTCCCTCTCTGCCCGCCGGGGCCCAGGTGTTCCTTGCAACCCTGCACCCGGTGTCTGCATTCCTGACCCGCTTACCTTACCTCCCACTTTGCTTTCTGTTCCCAGCTCTCCTGGCCTCACACCCGACCTTCAGCAGTCATGCCCCCTGCCGCCTTTCTTGTCACTCGGGGGGGGTCCCCGCTTTTGCTCCGGTACCGGGACCCCACCAGGCTCTCCGCGCTCCCGGCGCTCCCCTTCCAATCCCTGGCCCGACGCCGGCCGTGATGTCAGCCCGGTTCGGGCTGGAACATCCCGTTCCCGGCGCTAGTTCCTGCTGTTGGCCACAGCCTTTCCTTTTCTCCTGGCGCTCAGAAAAATGCTCGGGGGTTGGGGGTGTGGTTGGACACGGAGTAGGGGATGAACTAACTATGCGCAGGCTATTGTGTATCTCTGGCTCAGCTGAGTGTATCTGCTTCGGATGGGGGTGGGGTGGGGTTGTCTGGAAAAGTAGAGGACTGAGGAGAGAGGATTCCTGGGTTCCTGACAATGGCAGGTGCCGGCTTCAGTTCTGAGAGTCGGGAGAGGGTGTGGGGGCTGGAGAAGGAAAGGCTGTGTGTGGTCTTGACCAGAATGACTGGGATCCAGGCGGGCGTCAGGTTGCTGGGCTTTTGCTCTGAGGGCGGTGGCGGTTGTGTTTTGCCCTGGGGAGCAAGGCCAGTCCGTGGAACCCCGATGGGCCGCCCCTCTTCTTACGGCCACCGGGTTCTCTGGGGACGGAGAATGTATTAGCGGTGGGCGACCCCTGGCCACACCCGCCAGTGTGGGAGTAGGTCGATCCCCTACTTCCGCCGGGAAATGGGGGAGGGGTCGCCCCTCCCGCCCTCGCGTGGTCCCTCCAGCAACTGCTTAGCTCAGCCGCTGACGTCGGTTTCCCTGGCGACCGCGACGGCGGCGGAAGCGCGTGGTGGGGCCGTGCCTGTCGCAGCGCATGTGCAGCGGGGGTGGCGCTGCCCCCGGATAAAATTAGCCGGGAGGCCTAAATATAGGAGGCGACAGACTCACCCCCCTGCACAGAGGCCTTGGAGTGCCAGGCAGTGTGGGGACCCGGTGGGAATTTGGGGATGGGAAGTGTCCGGGCTTTGGCCCATAGTCATAATTTTAGTCAACTGCTCAGACTCTACTTACCCAGGCCACGTAGGCAGCGGATGTAAGGGAAGGCCAAAGAGAGACCCCTTTCCCACCTACCCCCTCCCCATGGGGACAGGAAATAGAACTTACCTAGGCTGCCTGTCGGAAGCCCGGTTCCAGGAGCGTGGGGGCATGCGGGGGAGGGTCTCAGTGAAGCCAGCAGGTACTGAAGTTAACAGCTCAGCTTTCTCTAAGCTCTTCCTCCTGGTCTCGCTCTCCAGGTACTGGCTGTGATCGAACTTCTCTACTCGCAGAGGCTTGGGTCTCCCACATCAGTCCTCTAGCCAGGCCTCCCGGCCCCCTTGTGCATCCGTTGTGGCCTCTCCGCCATCCCTATTCTCCGCCTGCTCTCCCCATGGCCCAGACATGAGTGGCCCCCTAGAAGGGGCTGATGGGGGAGGGGACTCCAGGGCGGGAGAATCCTTTTGTCCTGGAGGGGCCCCATCCCCTGGGCCTCCACAGCACCGGCCTTGCCCTGGCTCCAGCTTGGCTGATGATACGGATGCCAACAGCAATGGCTCAAGTGGCAATGAGTCCAATGGGCCCGAGTCTAGAGGTGCATCTCAGCGGAGCTCCCATAGCTCCTCCTCTGGTAACGGCAAGGATTCGGCCCTGCTGGAAACCACAGAGAGCAGCAAGAGGTGTGTATAGATGTGTGTTATACAGTCTGGAGTGGACTTGTGAGCAGGCTGAGCTTGGAGACAGGCCCATGCTGCTGGCCACTTTCCCCTCATCTTGGACCTGTTGCTTCTTCTCTAGCACAAACTCTCAGAGCCCTTCCCCACCCAGCAGTTCCATTGCCTACAGCCTCCTCAGTGCCAGCTCCGAGCAGGACAACCCATCTACCAGTGGCTGCAGGTTCGTAGGGGGAGGGCTGGAGGAGAGGCTAGGGGCTTGGATCATGCTCTAGGTCTAATGCCTGTATCCATTCTCTCCCTGTGGGCCCTGCAGCAGTGAACAGTCAGCCCGGGCAAGGACCCAGAAGGAACTCATGACAGCGCTTCGGGAGCTCAAGCTTCGGCTGCCGCCAGAGCGCCGGGGCAAAGGCCGCTCTGGGACTCTGGCCACGCTACAGTACGCTCTGGCCTGTGTCAAGCAGGTTCAGGGTGAGTGGTGCTTCCGAGGAGGGCAGTGGTTAGGTCCGGGGGTACTATGGTGGAGCAGTCCCCTCAGAATGTCCCACTACCCTCACTCTGCAGCCAACCAGGAATATTACCAGCAGTGGAGCCTGGAGGAGGGTGAACCTTGTGCCATGGACATGTCCACCTACACTCTGGAGGAGCTGGAGCATATCACATCTGAGTACACACTTCGCAACCAGGTCAGCCACAGCCCGGTCTCTCCATCCCAACACACCCTCATTCCCCTCTCGCGTGGCTCCTGAATCTACTCTTCTCTTCACTCTCCTGCCAGGATACCTTCTCCGTGGCTGTCTCCTTCCTGACAGGCCGAATCATCTATATTTCGGAGCAGGCAGGTATCCTGCTACGCTGCAAGCGGGATGTGTTCCGGGGTGCCCGCTTCTCAGAGCTCCTGGCTCCCCAGGATGTGGGCGTCTTCTATGGTTCCACGGCCCCATCTCGCCTGCCCACCTGGGGCACTGGGGCCTCAGCAGGTGAGGTCCCCAAGTGCTTAGGGGGAGGGATGAGCAGTCCCAGGAAGCTCCTGCTGTGAGGGGCCAAGGGACCTCCCATTTTCCTTGCTGGGTTCTTCTCCACCCAGGGAGGGTATGAGGGGGCTGTGCTCACCTCGCTCCTGGTCTGTTCCAGGTTCAGGCTTCAAGGACTTCACCCAGGAGAAGTCTGTCTTCTGCCGTATCAGGTAGGTGGGGGAAGTGGGAGCAGATCCCTCTCACCTTCCACATACCCCCTTTCTTTACTGTGTGGATTATGACCTTGAGGCAGAGGGTGGGTGACCCTTCATTGGAAGTTCCTAACGTCTCTCTCTCTCTCTCTCTCCCTTGCTAGAGGAGGTCCTGACAGGGATCCAGGGCCTCGGTACCAGCCATTCCGCCTGACCCCATATGTGACCAAGATCCGGGTGTCAGATGGGGCCCCCGCACAGCTGTGCTGCCTGCTCATTGCAGAGCGCATCCACTCGGGTTACGAAGGTAGGCAAGCCAGGCCCTGGCCTGGTGGGGCTAGGAGGAAGGGTGCCTCTAGACTGGGGGTGAGGCAGAACATGAGTCTGGGTGGCATGACCAGCCCGCCAGAATTTTGAAACAGAGAAGGTATTATAAAGATGAAGGTTTGAGACCCGCTTTAGAGGTAGGATTGGATAAGAGCACTGAGCTAAGAGAGGGCAAAGAGGACCTTGTTCTCAGTTTCATTATTAGTATGGAGCACAAGAATGGTCCAGACCATCTTTGTAGGCCAGAAGACCCAGGGCAGAGCTGTGGGGAGGATTGCTAACCGGCCTGGGCCCCAGGCGGGGTGGAGGGCTGAGGAGCTGGACTATTCCAGATGAAACCCAGTGGCCACACTTTCTATGCTTAGCTCCCCGGATCCCCCCTGACAAGAGGATCTTCACCACACGACACACGCCCAGCTGTCTCTTCCAGGATGTGGATGAAAGGTGAGGTCAGGACCTGGAGGAAAAGTGAGTGGCCAGGGCTGAGGCCATGGCAAGACTGATGTCTCCTCCCATTTCAGGGCTGCCCCACTGCTGGGCTACCTCCCTCAGGACCTCCTGGGGGCCCCAGTACTCCTGTTCCTGCATCCCGAGGACAGACCCCTGATGCTTGCCATCCACAAGAAGAGTGAGTTCCTCTTACTCTGTTCTTCCTTCCTGCTGTCTCCAGTGCTTCTTAATGGCTGCCCTTATGGTTATGTGTCTTGGTGCCTTGGTCTCCTGGATCTCCAGTGGGGCGGCTCTCTGCCTTACTCAGCTTTCCCTCCTGCTCACTTCATTTCCCACTCCCTTCAGTCCTGCAGCTGGCTGGTCAGCCCTTTGACCACTCCCCTATCCGTTTCTGTGCCCGTAATGGGGAGTATGTCACCATGGACACCAGCTGGGCCGGCTTCGTGCACCCCTGGAGCCGCAAGGTGGCCTTTGTATTGGGCCGCCACAAAGTACGCACGTAAGTGGGCCATGCCCCAGAGTTGGCATTGGGAAGTGGGACAATATGAGCGGGGCAGGGCTCGACTTACCCTTCCCCACCCCACAGGGCACCCCTGAATGAGGATGTATTCACTGCCCCGGTCCCCAGTCCATCTCTGTCCCTGGACCCTGATATCCAGGAGCTATCTGAGCAGATCCACCGGCTGCTGTTACAGGTGAGAGTTAAGGGGAGGGGGCTTGGGACATGAGGAAGGAGTGGAGAACAGGGCTGTAAACACCTAACCTGTCCCTCGCTCTGCCTCAGCCTGTGCACAGTTCCAGCCCCACGGGGCTCTGTGGAGTCGGCCCTGTGACTTCCCCAGGCCCTCTTCTCAGCCCGGGCTCCTCCAGTGATAGTAACGGGGGTGATGCCGAGGGGCCTGGGCCTCCTGCCCCGGTGAGTGTCCTTCTCCCACTTCACCTCGCTAGTCTCCTATCCCCCGTCCTTCTTGGAATCGGCATTGCCAATCCCAGAGGAGCTCCGCCTCGTCCCCACTCTTTTTCCTTCTTGTCATGCTCCCATGATGGCCTGCATGCTGCCTCACTGGTACCTTCTTGTTGCACTGTGCCCTGAGCCCCTGACACTGGCTCGGACCCTCCCCCAATGCTGCCCTGCTCTGTCCTACAGGTGACCTTCCAGCAGATCTGTAAGGATGTGCATCTGGTGAAGCACCAGGGGCAGCAGCTTTTTATTGAGTCCCGGGCTCGGCCTCTGCCCCGGCCCCACCTCCCTGGTGAGTTGGTGAGGGTGTGGGTAAAGGAGTGAGACCTGGGGGTCCCTTGACCTTCCTTCACCCCAACCCAGAGGAACTTTCCTTTTTTCTTTCTCTCCTTGGCCCAGCTACAGGCACATTCAAGACCAAGACTCTTCCCTGCCAGTCCCCAGACCCAGAGCTGGAGGCAGCCCCTGCTCCAGTGCAGGCCCCACTAGCTGTGGCTCCTGAGGAGGCTGAGAGGAAAGAAGCCTCCAGTTGTTCCTACCAGCAGATCAACTGCCTAGACAGCATCCTCAGGTAGGCCAGTCTGGCCCCTTCTCCCATTTGGGCGCTGGCCTCACCCCACCTCAGGCCCTGCCCTCATGTCCTCTGGTGCGTCGCCAGGTACCTGGAGAGCTGCAACATCCCTAGCACGACTAAGCGTAAATGTGCCTCCTCCTCCTCGTGCACCGCCTCCTCCTCCGATGATGACAAGCAGAAGACAGGTCCACTCCCTGTGGGGGCCAAGAAAGGTAAAGACCCAGTGCATGCCCTGCTCCCACTGCCCCTGGCCTGCTGGCCTCGTGTCTCTACCCTTCTGCCTTTGGGGCCCCCACCTCATTCTGCCTTGTCCCCCTCCCAGCCTCCAGATCTCCAGTCTCCTCCCTACTGTGTATCCCTCTCCCTCCTCCCTGGGATTCCCACTCCTGACCACCTGGTGGGGGCGGTGGTGGTAACTGGCGCCATCTCTCTGCACAGATCCTTCGGCAGTGCTGTCTGGGGAGGGGGCCACACCTCGGAAGGAGCCGGTGGTGGGAGGCACCCTGCGCCCGCTCGCCCTGGCCAATAAGGCGGAGAGTGTGGTGTCCGTCACCAGTCAGTGTAGCTTCAGCTCCACCATCGTCCATGTGGGAGACAAGAAGCCCCCGGAGTCGGGTATGGGCGTGGAGTGAGGGGGCAGTGCCCAGGCTCTCCTTGTTCCCCAGCCAGAGCTCCCTCCCACCTGCCTTTTCCCTCCCCCTCTGTCCCTAATGGAGAGCAGGAGGCCTTCATCTTAGCTTGGGGCTGCTGCTGCTTGCCTCCACCCCCACCAGCCTTTGCTGCTTTGTCTTTCCCCCATTCTGCTTCCTGTGTTCTGTCAGTTCACATACCAAGTCTGGGGTGGGGGTTGGGGGGGGTTCAACTCCGAGGTGCTGACCACAGAGGGTCTGAAGGCAAGGATTATTGAAAACCCCTGAAGGGCCTTGACCTGGAAAAGGAGGGAGGGAAGGGAAGGGGGTGGGCTTCCCTTCCAATGAAAGTCATGGAGGTGTCTTCCTAGGGCAGTGCCGCTGGAGGGGACTTAGTAGCCTCTGTATCCTGGGATAGCTTTGCGTAGAGAAGAGAGCCCAGGGCCAGTCCTCATCTGGGAGGAGGCCAAGAGACACACACGGGGCCCGGGTTTGGCTGCGGGGAAGAGGCCAGGGGTTGGCTAAGCTGTTGGACAGGGAGGGTGTGGTGTGGATGTGTTAAACCCCTGAGATGATTCCAATGACCTTTCCCTTATCTCGCCTTCCTCAGACATCATCATGATGGAGGACCTGCCTGGCCTGGCTCCAGGCCCAGCCCCCAGCCCAGCCCCTAGCCCCTCAGTAGCCCCTGACCCAGCCCCAGATGCCTACCGCCCTGTGGGCCTGACCAAGGCCGTGCTGTCCCTGCACACACAGAAGGAGGAGCAAGCCTTCCTCAGCCGCTTCCGTGACCTCGGCAGGCTGCGTGGACTCGATGGCTCCTCCACAGCCCCCTCAGCCCCTGGTGAGCGAGGTAGCCACCTGTTATCTCCTTGAGCCTGCCTTCTGCCTGGTCTAGGACCAGATTGTTGTGGGAAGGGGGTTCTTGAGGGAGATATTTCTGCTCCAGGGACCCAGGCTGGTGCTCCCTCCACCAACAGGGCCCTGCCTATGGACAGGCCCCTCGCTAGCCTCTCCCCACCAGGCCGGGGTTCCAGGCTGCAGCCAGAGGAGGGCAGCCTGGGGGTTTGGCACTGAGACAGGCAGGCGGAGGTGCTCTGCTCCAGGTAAGCTACTTCAGGCCCAGCCTGGGGGCAGGGGCAGGAAGTATGCCCACTCAGGACTCAGTTGTTGTTGATTAAGAAATCTATATAGTAGACTCTGGGCCAAATACAGGCAAAGAGGGCTGGGACAACTCTGGGGGGGTGGTGTCAAGCTTCAAGGGCAGATGACAGCTTGGCAGTTGCTTCAAGGAGGACCCCTGCAAGCAGAAGCAGGGCTCAGGACTGGGCTTTGTTGCCCACCTCTTCGCTCCATCGTGAGCTAGGCAAAGCATGGCCTCTACTGGCAGAAGGAGCACCAAGGCTGGCAGTGCCTGCTGGAGTTTGGCGGATGGACTGAAGCCGCCCGCCCACTCGACCGTGGACCCACCCTGCTTCCTCCCATCCACTAGCATTCCTCTCTTGTCTGTACACCCCCAGCTCGAGCCCTCATGTAACCTTTCCTTTCTCCAGCTCCTTTCTCAATAAATCCCCCTTTTCCTGCCTCCTGTGATTCTTCCTTGAAGGTTTCCATCTCCCCAGAGTCCCCTGTAATCTGTGTGGGCTGAGAAGCCAAACTCTCTCTAGGGCCTTCGCCTATGCTCTCCTTGGTTGGGGTAGCAGGGAAACTAACCCCCCAGGCTGAGGCCTTTGCTAATCCTGGTCTCCTCCCCACAGGCTGCCACCATGGCCCCACACCCCCTGGTCGCCGACACCATTGCCGATCCAAAGCCAAGCGCTCACGTCACCACCAGATCCCCCGGACCGAAGCCCCCTGCTATGTCTCTCACCCCTCACCTGTGCCACCCTCTGCCCCTTGGCCCCCACCATCAGCTACTACTCCCTTTCCAGCTGTGGTCCAGCCCTACTCCCTCCCAGTGTTCTCCCCCCGAGGTGGCCCCCAGCCTCTTCCCCCTGCCCCCACGTCTATGCCCCCTGCAGCTTTCCCTGCCCCTCTGGTGACCCCAGTGGTGGCCTTGGTGCTCCCTAACTATCTATTCCCTACCCCATCCAGCTATCCCTATGGGATACCCCAGACCTCCGCTGAGGGGCCTCCTACCCCCGTCTCCCACTCACCTTCTCCGTCCCTGCCCCCACTGCCCCCGAGCCCTCCCCACCGCCCGGACTCTCCGCTGTTCAACTCAAGATGCAGCTCCCCACTCCAGCTAAATCTGCTGCAGCTTGAGGAATCCCCCCGTGTTGAGGGGGGTGTTGTTGCAGGGGGCCCTGGGAGCAGTGCGGGGCCCCTGCCTCCCAGTGAGGAAGCCGCTGAGCCAGAGGCCAGACTGGTGAGCACTGACTGCCCCCTGCGATCTCTTACATCCCCCGCGCAGCTCCTCTTCCCTTGCCCCTTCTCCACCTCTCACTTCTTCCTGCCCTCTGCCTGCCTGGCACCTCCATCTCCAGAAGATGGTGTCATGGGGTGGGGAGACCTCAGCTGAATTTCTGAATGAAGCAGAAATCAGCTGCCTCGTCTGTGAAGTTGAGACAGTCCTGTCTGTCTGACAGGTGGTGGGGACATCCCAATCACTTCTGAGAGTGTATCTGCCACTTGGAAATGGTTAGCATTATGTCCTTATTCTTTGCCGGCTCTCTGCTCTCATTCTGGCCCTAGTGTCATTGAGTGGGATCAGAGACCACTTGGGTTGTGTAGGCCCTCCAACCAGTGGAAGCAATTGAAGGGAAACCCAGGTGTCGATCCGTTAATCCCTTCCTGTCCTCCCACCCCCCTCCAGGTAGAGGTAACTGAGTCCTCCAATCAAGATGCACTTTCGGGCTCCAGTGACCTCCTGGAGTTGCTGCTGCAAGAAGACTCTCGCTCTGGCACCGGCTCTGCTGCCTCAGGCTCCTTGGGCTCTGGTTTGGGCTCTGGGTCTGGTTCAGGCTCCCATGAGGGGGGCAGCACCTCAGCCAGCATCACACGTAAGTGTGTCCTACCAATACCTCCGAGGGTAGGACAGTGGGGAGTCGGGAGGCCAGGCTCTGCCTCCTAAGGCCAATGGGCTGGACATGTGTCATTCAGGGAGGCCCCAGGGGTGGTGGCACCAGCTGACCTGACTCCATTGGTTGCCCCCTGCTTCACAGGCAGCAGTCAGAGCAGCCACACAAGCAAGTACTTTGGCAGCATTGACTCTTCCGAGGCTGAGGCTGGGGCTGCCCAGGCCAGGGCTGAGCCTGGGGCGGCCCAGGCCAGGGCTGAGCCTGGGGACCAGGTCATTAAATACGTACTCCAGGATCCCATCTGGCTGCTCATGGCCAATGCTGACCAGCGTGTCATGATGACCTACCAGGTGCCCTCCAGGTGAGGAGTTTGAGGCCTCCTCTGCCTCCCTTTCAGAGTCAGGGTGGGAGTGCGGGCTAACCCAGCTAATGGGTTTTTCTTTTCCGGGGCTGGCTCTCAGCTTCTCATCCTATCCTCTGCTTGTTGGAATCCCCTCATTAGTTCCTCCCAGGCTGAGGAAAGCTTTCCTGGTCTTAGAAGCCCTTAACTCCCAGATCACCAGTTCAGGGGAGGAGCATGAAGCAGTGGGTGGGGAGTTGTTGTAGAAGTATGGCAGCCTCATGGGCCCTGGCCCCTACTCCTGACCTCTGCCTTCTGAACCCCTTCTCTGGGCAGGGACATGGCCTCGGTGCTGAAGCAGGACCGGGAACGGCTCCGGGCCATGCAGAAGCAGCAGCCTCGGTTTTCAGAGGACCAGCGGAGGGAACTGGGTGCTGTGCACTCCTGGGTCCGGAAGGGCCAGCTGCCTCGGGCCCTTGATGTGATGGTGAGAGAAGTCTGGGCCAGGAGGGAGAAGGAAGAGTTGAGCTCAGGTCAAAAGGATATAGGCTAAGGGCTGATCTCTTTATTGTACTTGGATTATTAATCCTGAATGATAATAATTCCACTAAGTTTGCTGCTGGGTTATATAATATTAAACCACATGAGTTTTTGTAGACCTTTTCTGGGCTAAATCTATGCTAATGTACACTGTGACTGTCCCATAGTGGGGTCTAGATACAGGGTACAGTGCATTTTCCAATCTTGTTGGCCCCGTGTGCATCTGTGTGGACTAGTGTTTCTTCAGAATACACTTTGGGAAGTACTCGGGCTGGGGGACAAGGGGAGCTGGGCTAGCTGGTCAGCAGTGAGAGATCCTTGCCTGACTCACTCATCCCCTTTGTCCCTCCAAGGCCTGTGTGGACTGCGGTAGTAGCACCCAGGACGCTGGCCGCCCTGATGACTCACTCTTCTCAGAACTGGATGGATTGGGGCTGGAGCCCATGGAGGAGGGTGGAGGTGAAGGTGGTAGCGGTGATGGTGAGGGTGAAGGCGGAGATGAGGCCCGGGCCCAAGCTGGGGCCAGGGTCTCAACCTCTCAGGACCTGGCCATGGAGGAGGAGGAACAAGGTGGGAGCTCATCTAGTCCAGCCTTACCTGCCACAGACAATGGCACCAGCTAGACTACATTTTGGGGCCTCCAGGAATGCATGAGAAGCTTCCTTCTCCTACATTGCAACTCTCAGAACTCAAATGTGGCTGGACCAACCAATAGCAAACTGCCCCAGCTTCTCCCGCTGTAGGGGGCCGGACCCCCATCACAAGCCGAGGATCCAGGGGCTGCCTCTAGCCTATGAGGGAACAGAGTGAAACTCTCCAGCCCAGCCTAGAGAAGCCTCACCTAGCACCCTTGGTGAGGAGTCCTTTCCCCTGGACAAGGTTGCTGACAGGCTGCTGAAGTTGTCTCTTCAAGTCCCAGCTGAACCCAAGTCCTGGTCCCCGAGGGTTGTAGGCTGCACTTATTTATTGGGGGAGGAGGGCCCGAGGCCCAAGTAGGAGCCAGTGGTCCAAACCCTTAGCTGCTCCAGGGTGGAGGAGGTTGGTGGACCATGGAGTCCCTGGTGCTGCCCTTCAGGTGGGACCCAGGCGTTCTCAGCTGTATCCTCTACCGATGACATTTGTGTTTTTGATATTGTGTCTGTTAATATTTTTTAATACAAAAAAAAAAAAAACCAAGAAAAAAGGACTTTGTGGAATGAAGTTTGGGGGTTGGGTGAGGGGAGGTTTTTGTGGGAAGGTGTGTGCCGTCTTCCAGCAAGGCTGTAGTGAGTGAGCAATTCCCATCCCTCTTCTTCCCACACCCTTTCCAGCTGAAGGGCCTTGCTGAACCTGCTAAATCTCCACCTAACTCAAACTCTGCTCTCACCTCTGACATTATCTCAGCGGTATTTGTCCTGGGAAGGAGTGATGAAAAGCAATTTGTGGCTAAGGGCTTGGGCAAGCTCCAACATGGGTCACAGTGCCCAAGGGAGGGAGAAACCCACTTAACCTGTTAGTGTCCTGAAGCAGTTGAGGGCGTTTGGCTTCTTCATCATCGCACAGGAGAAGGCCTGAAGCTGTCTAGGTGGCAGAGGGACGGGAATTACGCACCGAAGCATTATTAAGTTGGCCTAAGGGAGGGGCGGAGCGTTAACTCTCCGGTTCAAACCTCAGAACCTGGGAAGGGGGCGGGACACAGGAAAGAATGAGTCACTGAAATCTAAGGGCAGCCGTAGCTTTGCAGCCTTTTACTGGCGCCCAGAAACAGCTGATCTATCTGTAGACGCAGCGCGTTTTCCGTCGGCGCCGTGGCTTAGCTGGTTAAAGCGCCTGTCTAGTAAACAGGAGATCCTGGGTTCGAATCCCAGCGGTGCCTGTGCCCGGTTGGGAAAGGTATATTATTGTTGCAAACTTAACGGGTTTCCTAAACCTCTTCCAAGGGTTCTTCTTCTTACCAAGCCAAATCTCTCTGGGCATCCATTCCTGTGCCCCCACTTCCCCTCAAGTATGTTGAAGCCGCCATCCGTTTGTCGGCTCTGAAGGGTGTGGGTGCCTGAACCACGATGTAGGCTTATTTTGTTGGAGCCCTACCGTGGCTCGGGGCGAGGAGGGACAACAGGAAAGTTGCTACGTCTTCGGGGATCGCTGATGACGGATGCAAAGTAGGTGCAGTGAGCACCGCAGAGCCGGGGCGCAAGCGCGCAGACATCTCGAGATAGCAAGTCTGGTCAGCAGAGGCAGGCATGTTATCGGCAGTTATAGCTGCGCTGCCCAAGGCCGCGTGCGGCTGTGATGGCCGAGTGGTTAAGGCGTTGGACTCGAAATCCAATGGGGTCTCCCCGCGCAGGTTCGAATCCTGCTCACAGCGTCTGTACTTTTGAGAATGTGTATCAAGAGAAAGTAATTTGTTTTTCTAGAGCTTTCTTCCCTTGGAGAGGATCCCGCATTTATCATGGGACTCTTAAGGATTCAGCCACACGGGACCACTCCGCGAGCGCCCTCTTGCGGGCCTCAGACAGCTGCATTTACTTAGAAGGCTTTTAACTGATAATTTGAATTCATAACTCCGCCAAACTGAAGTGATTCCTCAGTGCAATCGGACAGTTGTATTACATTTCCTTAATCCATTCACCTTGCAACTCTTCTATACTATTTCATTCCTTCTCCTTTTCTCCTCAAACCACGAATCCCTGCAACCTCCCTCAGCTTTACTTCCTATTTCACTGAGAAAAGGCATTTGGAAGAGATTTTCCCATCAATATCCGCATTCGCACCTACCTACCTACCTGTGTCCACATACTCTTCCTTTCCCCCATTACTGTAAATGAACCCTTCCACCTAACGCCAACCCCTACACTTAATAGATCTCCCATTGCATCTGGCCCATAAGGGCTCAAGGACATTGCTCTCTTTACCATATCATCAAAATTTCCCTCTAACTGGATTATTCCTACCAGCCTATAAACATACTGAAATGTATTCCAATTTAGAACAAGCAAGACAACAAAAGCTATCTTGACCCCATGACTCCCTCCAGCTACCATTCTATTTCTCTGTTCTTTTCTGCAAAACAAGTTATACTCACCGTCTGCAATTCCATCTTCCCATTCTCCTTTGAACCCTCTGTAATCAGGTGCCTCCCCCCTATTCATCAAAGCTGCTCTTGTTAAGGTTACCAAATGACCATTACCTTGCTAAATCCATTGATCACTACTCAGCTGCAGTGGCACAGATGTTTACTCTCCCCTCTTAGAAACACTCTCTTCCTTGCCTTCTAGGACACCACACTTCTAATATTCCTTCTAGGACATTAGCAGTTCATTCACAGACTCATTGGCTAACTCATCATCTTCGGATCTCTAAACGTTGGAGTATTCTCAAGGCTCAATTTCCCAACTTCTTCTCTATGTGTACTCACTCCTTTAGCGATCTCCAGTCTCAGGGCTTTACATATCAACTAGTAGTATATTCTTAATACATCCAAAATTTTCATCTCCAGCTCCAGAACTCTTCCCTGAATTACAAATGCATATATCCTATTGCCTATGTATCATTTCCACTTGGCAATCAATCTTAACATGTCCAAAGCAAACTCCTGGTTGTCTCCCCCAAAACTGCTAGTCTTTCCATCTCAGTTAATGGAAGGAAATTCCATTTCTTCAGTTGATCAAACTAAAAATCTTAAAATAATCTCTAATTCTTCTCTCACACCCTGCACATTGAATCAATCGGCAATTATTTAAAATATGTAAAATATTTGACTGCTTGTCACTGCTCTACCACTACACCCAGGTCCAAGCCACCCTCATCTTTCACCCAGATTACTACAATAGCCCCTAAATAATTTCCTTGCTTCTGTTCTTGTTCCTTGTTCCCTTACAGTCTACTATGAACACATTGGACAAAGTAATCCTTTAAAAAATAAGATTCTGTCATTCCTCTTTTCTTCCAATGGGATATCAATATGAATTTCTGGTTTTTAACATGCATAGGTATAGAAATAAATATATACACATACACAATGCATACACATGCATATACTTCCAACTCTGTCCACTGAGAGAGCCTAGAAGGAATCATACACAAGTCGTGATAAGCACACCAAGTGCCCAGATATTGGTTACTAAATATCATTCTCTACTAAAATGAACCAGGGCTCCTTGGAAAAAAGGTCAGTTCAGGGGTTGCAGTTGGGAATTACAAGATGATCTTGAAACATTTTGTTGCACCAGAAAGTAAAGAGGTGCTCAAAGAATATTGGGTATATATCAAAAAGACAGAGCAGCTAGGGGCTGTAGCCAAATTGGCTAAATCTGGGACAATCTGAGCATTAAAATAAATAATGATTGTGGTGGATTATATATAACTCATTGAATCAAGTAAGAATCTAAAGTTCATATCGTATAAATAAATGGGAGGAAAAGTGAAAGCTCTTTTTATAGCAAACAGCCAACTAATAAATATAGAAGGAGTGTTGGAGTTAGAAATCATCAATGGACACTAAACTAGTGGGTAAACTTTTGATGAGGTACTAAAGAATCTCAAAGTATCTTCCCATAAATTACATATTAATTACTAATAAGGGGAAGTAATAACTTTACAGTGGAGAACCCCAGCGAACACCATTTTAACCATGTGATTAAAGTCAATATCTCAGTATTGGGACAAACTGACATGTGTCGTCTGATGTGATGGACTGAGAAAGACACATCACTTCTGTGGTGACATTCCTACCAAAAATGCATAACCTGAATAATTTGCATCTAACCATGGAGAAACATCTGACAAACCAAATTGAAGGACATTCTACAAAATACCCCAAACTCTTCAAAACTCTGAAGATCAAGAACGACAAAAATTCTCCCAGATTAAAATTTGATAACCAAACTATCAATTAAATTAGGTAAAGACATTTGTCAGACATATAATGTAAAAAAAAAAAAAACCCAAAATACCCATCATTCCTTTTCAGAGTAAACTAGAGATTGTGCTACACCAAAACAGAGGAGTCAACATGAGTTACCAGAAACTTAGAGTCTAACACAAAAAAAGATATGAAGGAAATTCTCCTCAGGAGCTTTGTAGCAAATAGAAGGAGAAACCAGCCTAGGCTGGAGCAGTAAGAGTGCTCCAGAAGGAAGACTGTTAAAAACAAAATTTTTTTAACCTGAAATTGATGGATTATGTGACTTGTTTGCTCACACTTGAAAGTTTAAATTGAGTTTGGATAAAAGAATTAGTATACACTATAGAAATCAAGCAAACCAAAAAATAAAGCAATTATTAACTATAGGAAAAATAAAATTACACAATAAAGGCAACTCAAATGTAAAAATATTTACCTTATCGTAGTTATATAAACACTAAATTTCATTTAACTAAAAATTACAATAATAGAACTGTAAGAATGAGGAAGAAATAGAAACATCTGTGGACAGAGGTCTGGAAGAACAGAGTAGAAAGCCAGCAGAAAGTGTCTAAAGTATGGGAAAAGAGATCAAGTATACGTACATGTATGTTATTCAGAAGTATGAAGTATAAATGTAAATGGCAGAACACACAACGATGAGCTGTCAAGTTGCCTCTGAGGAGTAGGAACAAGGATTGTGAAATGGGAAGCCAACTAGACAAAAATCTAGGAAAACTAAGTAGAAGTCATCTGGAAAAAGAAAATTAAAGGATCACAAGTGACGTTTTCAACAAGGGCAAAAGCTGGTGTGAAGGAATAGAAAAATGGCAAATCAAATGAGATGAACAAATGAAAACACAATGGAAGGCTGGGAAGATACGAGACTATGGAGCCATCTCCAGAACTTGGACATTCTAGAAAGCATGGTCAGTTCACACATGACCAGTCTCTGCCCTACTGGGAGTCAAGTAAATACTAATCTCTTTCTACCCTTCACAGCAGCTGCCCTGCCCCCTCCACCATCTCTCTTCCAAACTATCCAAAGCACCCTGTTTTGTTATTTCACTTAGACCTAAGTTTATAGAATATCTTCACATGTTCCAAAGTTACTTGCTAACCAATATTCCACTGAAACCTCCAGGTTCTAAAGTAAATGATTTATCATTGTTTGAAGAAAAACATCT
The DNA here is from genome assembly GCF_004115265.2 of Rhinolophus ferrumequinum. Lineage (NCBI taxonomy): Eukaryota > Metazoa > Chordata > Mammalia > Chiroptera > Rhinolophidae > Rhinolophus > Rhinolophus ferrumequinum. Next base: position 10,856,811 of record NC_046304.1, read on the forward strand.
GATTAAAATAATACTCTTTAAATGCTTTAAAAAAAATGATTCTTCCAGATTAAATGAGACTGAAGAAATATAACAACTAAATGCAACATGCGATCCTGGATTGGATCCTGGATTGGGAAAAAAGAGCTATAATGAATGTCATTGAAACACTTGAGGAAATTTGAATACGGACTGAGGATTAAATTATAATATCATTTTAATATCCTCATATTGATAATTACACTATTACATACTATTATGCTACAGATGTCCTTGTTCTTAGGAAATACACACTGAGTAACGAGGGGCAAAAGGGCCTGCCTGATGTTTCCAATTTACCCCCAAATGGCTCAGAAAACAAATATTTTATATTATATTTGGAGGGAAGTGATAAAGCAAATGGGGCAAATGCAAACAACTAATGGACTTGGGAAAAGAATATACAGGAGTTCTTGTAACTTTACTGAAAGTGTGAAATTATACAAAAGTAAAAGGGCCAAAAAGCAAAACAAAACAAAAAAATGAAGAGAATAAAAGGCCTCCAGTGGCTTCTCATCTCACTCAGAAATGAGTCCTGGCAAAGTTCTTGGAGTGGCCTAGATGGTCCTTCCTTTTATGGCTCCAATCTAGCCTCCTACAACTCCTGCACTTGCTACCTCCACTCCAGCCAAGCCCAAGCCGCCTTGCTGCTCTCTGTTCCTCTGACAAGCCAGGCACATTGTCCCTCAAGCCTTTCTGCCAGCCTGGAGTGTACTTCCTCTAGGCGTCCCTGGAGCTTGAGTCCTTACCTCTTACATTTCACCTTCACAATGAGTCCTTCCCTGATCATACCATCTAAAATTACAGTTCCCACTCTTCACTCCTCTGCTTCACTTTTTTCCATAGCACTTATAACCATCTGACAAATAAGTTTTGTATAATACTCATTTGGCTTTTCCCCACAAGAAGTATATGACCCTTAAGGTCAAGGAGTATTATCTGCTCTGTTTTGGTATATAAAGAGGTCTTCTATCCCAATTCTTCCCTTGGCCCAAGAGCTTGGTCCTCCTACTTCCCAACCCCCAAGCCTCCAGGATCCACCCTCCCGGCACTCCCCCTACCCAGGACGCAGGGGGTCCCAGGAAGCTGCCTTCCCTTTGAAGAACAAAGAGGGAGGAGCTGAGCCATGCAGCCCAGGCCTGGGGAGCCCTCACAGCAGGAGAGGGGAAGCTCAGACAACTGGACCAGCTGTGCTGTCTCAGTTCCTTCCCTGCTCCCTGCCTCCCGAGGGGCCCAGCACGTGTGGGACACGAGCCCCCCTTACTCAAGCCCAGACTTGGCCCAGTGTTGAGAGCGTGTCCTGGAAGAGACTGGAGGCCCAGACATTCAGACACACACCATGCACAGACACAACCACAAACAGACATGGACACAGGCCCACACTGACACAGGTGTGCCAACCACATGGAGACCCCCAACTGATACCCCTAGAAACACTGGGGATGGGGATGTCCTCACAGCAACATCTGTACAGGAGCCATAGCTGGAGAAAATCACCCAGCCCCAACAGCTGATCTCAGGTTGTGGGGACCTGAAATACGTGTGTGTGTATTTATATTTATATTTACATTTATATTTATATATATGAAGCATATATATAAAAATATAAATACACACATATTTTTTGGAGTGAGGAGGACTTTTAAAGAAAATAATACAAAATTAGGTACAAAAAGTAATATTTAGAGTGAAACACGAGATCACAACTTACAAATTGAAACACGAGATCACAACTTACAAATTGAAATGTCACAAAGTCCAGAAGAGTAACTTATTTGTATTAATTAACTGCATGCACACCTCTGTAATACTTTCCACAGACTACCTACTGGCTCTATATTATTTCAAAACTCGTTTCTTCTTTACTACCTATGTACTTATAGTGACAAAAGCCACTGGACACATTCATATCACATGCCCTCTGGCTTTGCCCGAAGCCTAGTGAGTAAGCACAGGTGATAGAGGCAGTCCTGGAAGTCATTCCTATACCAGGACGGCTGAGCTAACTTAACTATCTGTGGAGTGACTGGGAATCATATTATGTTAACCCCAAACTCATAAATATATCCCCCAAACTCATAAATCTTATGTCTCTCCAAATCACCTTCTCTATAACTGGATCCCCCAAAATGCCCACATTCGCTCCACACCAGAGGGAAAGTATGACAGAGAGAAAGCCAAGTGGAAAGTGACAGTGGTCTTAACCATTTACTATCAAACTACCTTACATTTGCAAATTTCACAGAAGCATTTGGGCCAGTGAAGGCGTTGCTAGGACACTCCCAGGGGCTTGTGTAAGTGAGGAATCCTGAAGCGTAAACTTCATTAGTTTCATGGTTGAATTGGCCTCCGAACTCGAAATGTTTGATCCCGCATTTCAAATGGACTCTCAAACGGCCTAGAAATCCTATTCTCCCAGCCTAGAAGGTTTGTTTTCCTACAGTAGCTCTCTCCCCTCCAGCGATGAGCTTGATTCATTTTTTGAGAAAATGAGAGCAACTGAGAGAACTTGCCTCATCCTTCCCCCGCACCACCTGACCCAAGCAAGCCCTTTGTCTCCCCCACCTCCCTGTGCATGAACAGCCTTCCTTACTAGCTGAGGCTGATTTCTCTACCTGGCACTGGAGTCTATCCACCTCATCCCACCCTCCCCCACCCTCCAGGTCTTGGTTATTCCCATCAGCATCAAACCTGTTTGAGCAACCCTCATCTCCTGTGCTCCCACCTGCCACACATTGTTCTGCTCACCAATCACAGCAAAACGTGATGGTGCTGTCTACACGCTGTTGTCTGCACGCCTTCACATCTCATTCTTATCTCAGCTCACTCAGTGGGACTGCACACGTTCACTCTCCCGCCACATCGTCTGTGACTTCCAAGATGCTAAGCTGAATGGTTGCTTGTCTCTCTTCTCTTTACTTGACCTCCCAGCAGCTTAGTTAGAGCTGATGGCTCTATCCTTCTTCATACACTCTTCCTTGGTTTCCAGGACACCCCACTCCCCTGACTTTTCTGCTACCTCTCTGATCACTCTAGATTCCTTTGACAATTCTTCCTCCTCAACTTGACCTCAAATGTTGGTGTGTCCCAGGCCTCTTCTCTCTCCATACTCTCTGCCTAGATACTCCAGTCTCATGTCATTAAAGACCATCTATCTTCCAATGACTCCCCTGTATTTACACTCCAGCTCTGATCCCCAAACTCGTATATCCCTGGCCTACCTGGATAGGATGTCTAACGGAATCTCCACTAACCTGACTAAAAGTTCGTCTAAGGGGATGTCAACTAACCTGACTAAAGTCTAATGTTTGATGTCTCTCCCCAAAGCTTTTCTGTCTCCTCCCCCTTTCAGTCTCAGTAAAAGGCACCAACAACTTCCCGGTTCCTTAGGCTAACAACCTAGGAGTTCATGTTCACCTGCATTGCCACCACTTCAGTACAAGCCAGCATCTTGTCTTGCCTAGATGACTTCTCCAGACTCCCAGATGATGTCCCCGCTTCCATCCTCCACACAGCCTCTACAGTGATCTTTTAAAACATAGGTCAGTGAATATCACTTTCCTATTAAAGCTCTCCACTGGCTTCCCATTGCACTTAGGCTAAAATCCAAACTCCTTCCGGAGCCTCCAAGGACCTGTGTGATGGAGCATGCCTGACTCTCTGTTTATATCTCTGCCATGCTCCAAATTCTCCCTAAGGGACATTGGCCCTCTTGCTCTAGCTCCTACCAGCAAAACCCGTTCCTGCCTCAGAGCCTTTACACTTGCTGTTCTTTTTGCTGGACTCATGGCTGGCTCTTCTGGGCTGCATATCACCTCCTGATAGAGGCTGTCTGACCACCCAGAATAAAGTAGCACTTCACTCTCAGGTTATGGCCATGTCTGGTTGTTCCTTGCCCCACCCCCAGCCTTATAACCATCTGAACTTACATTATTTCCTGCTTTCTTAGCTATTTTCTGTCTCCCCTGTCTACTATAATGTAAGCTTCAGGAGGGCCCAGACCCAATGTACCTCAAAGCCTAACCATGCTAAGCACACAGGAGACACTCGGTAGTTATCCGCGGAGTGAAGAAATACAGCGGCTGTGCACACAGACATACAGATGCCCAGATTTGTTGTACACTCTTCCTTTGGGAGTCATTGTCCCGCTTTAGAGTTGAGAAGAGAGCACTCCCAGTCATTGACACAAACCAGAAAGACCCAAACCCTGGCCCAGGTGAAACAGGCTGAAAGAGATAGGAGACAGAAAGAAACCAGAAGCAGAGACACAGACCCGGGGCGAGGTCCAGAGAGTGACCGAGATAGATCGAAGTAGACAAGGCCTAGACCCAGACTCAGCGAACCTGAGACCCTGGCCGGCAGAAGCCTAGGCAACAGCCACAGTGCCAGGAGGAAGGGCGCGGGGGGAGGCGGAGCTCGCCGGAGACAGCGGAAACTAGAGTGGTGAGTGGAGGACCTCCGCCACCTCCGCCCCCGCTCACAAGTGGCCGCAGCAGCTGGCGGGTGCGCCTGGCCACCCGCAGGCCCGACGCGTGCGGGATCAAAGCGGCCGGGAAGGGGAGGGCGGAGAAGTGGCAGGAACCTGGAGGTGTGAGTGAGCTTCCCATGGGATGGCAGGAGCGTGGGAGCGCAGAATGCCGGGAGGCAACAGAGACCCCGAGAGACCGCGAGAGATCTCAGAGACCCGGAGACCGCCAGAGACCGAGACTCGGACGCAGAGACCGAGAGGCCGGAGAGACCCAGAATCAGAGATGCAGAGACAACTAAAAATCAGCAACAGACAACAGAGAGCCCAGCGCGGAAGTTGCTAAGATACCTGGAAAAACCGTGAAAGATGCAGAGATCGATGCCAAGAGGAAAACAGACATAGAAAGACCGTGAGACAAAAAAGGCCGATACCCCTGGGCTTGGAAAAAGAAAGCACTCTTCAGAGAGAAGAGGAGGTAAGACAGAGAACGGGCGGAGAAATGGAAAGAAGAGCAAGGGAATTAGAGCGCGTGGGGCGGGAAGACCTCGCTCCTCCCCCGCGGAGGGCTGAGAGGACCCCCGGGGCAGGGATCCGAGCGCTTTGTCCTTTCTCAGGGTCACGCCTGCGGAGGTGGGGGGCCCAGGGGCGGAGGGAGGGGTGGGAAAGGCAGCAGGAACCCCAGGTTGGGAGGATGGGCATGTGAGGACGTATGGAATCAAGGTCTCCATCCAAAGCCTCCAACTTTGCGATAGAAAGAAAAAATTAACTACTAACATCAAGCCGAAATGTTAAACAAAGATGTTTCTTAGGTTATTAGACTTATCCCCTTTGCGGGGGGGGGGGGGGGGGGGGGGGGGTGGCCGCCAAAAGTGTATTGCATTGGCCGGGAATCGAACCCGGGCCTCCCGCGTGGCAGGCGAGAATTCTACCACTGAACCACCAATGCAAGCGATAACGATTTTGCCGTGATGCTATTAGAGCTTGTAAGAGGTTGTGACTGCGGTATCCAGGCGTACCAAGTAGGTCAGGGGCCCGGCGAAGGAGTGGTCCTGAATAGTCGATGTGGGTGGAACATCAGGCCATCCTTCCTCTAGCTAGGATCCGGCCACACGGCCATAAAGTCGCCCCATATGGCCAGGGGCGGCCCCACACCCGGGTGCGAACTGCCCGGAGTCCCCAAGCCTCGCGTGCAGGTGAGAAAAACTCAGCCTGAGTCCAGATTCCCAAGGACGGGGGTAGTGGGGGCTGCTGCGGCCACACATCTGCGCTCCCATTTGGCACAGGTAGGGGGAGGTGGGATGTGTTGAGGGCCCTGAACCCAAATGGAAGCGCCCTCCCCAAGATCTGTGTTCCTTGGGGCTCAGGCCTTGGCAAGGCAGGCTTCGTGAACAACAACAACAACAACAACAATAACAACAAAAACAAAGTGTGGAGAGGTATTGGAAGGACTGGGAGGAGCCAGGCCCTCCGCTCTCCGCACCTATCTTTGGACACGGTCTGCGACTTTATCTTTACTTCTCCTTGTCCCTGGCACTCTTGCTGTCCCTTTAAATCTCTGATTTTATCTTCTCAGGCATTTTGTCCTGAAGTCTTCGAGTGTTCATGTATCATTCTACAGAGGGTCATGATCTTAGTTTGAGGTGGGTGTTGATCCCTTTTTGTTCCTTTGAGAAAACTGCCTGCTCCCTGCTCCCCTACAGTCACCGAGGGTCCCAGGTAGCAAGCAGAGAGAGCACACTTGTGTCAGGTGTCCTGGCAGTCATACGCCTGAGTCTTTTATCATTTTGAATCAAACACTTGTAGCAAGTGGAAAGATCTCTCCACCTCCTACCCGTGCTTCAAAGCTTTGCTTCCTCTTCTTTGAGGTTCCCCTGCCCCAGTCCAGCCATCCCTCAGGATGATCCTTTCCCAGAACACCTATTTTGCTCTGATTCGGTAATAGCTGCTTGATAACACATCATTTTCTCACTAGATCCTGCAGGGATGAGCTGGGTCTCTACTGCGTATCTTAGTATAAACGGTCCAAGTCCAGACCACTAGTAGCCAGGGCTCACCAGGGCGGGTGATCAATGCTCCTCCGGACCCGAGGGTGGACGGAGTCCCTTCCCCTTTTGGGGGAATTGAATATGATTGCCTTAGGTCGAACAGAGCTTCTCTTCCACCTCCAGACAGAGCCCCAGTGGAATAAGACGAATCCATCTCGCACACGCAGGTCGTTCCCTATCTCAGGCAGGAGGTGAGACTTGGGGGGAGGATGTATAAGAGTCAGCTTGGGGGCTGCGAGGTGCTAACTTTTATTGTATGGTCTGTGGGGGTACAGTGACCTCATAAAAAAGCTGCAGTTCAGGGGGGAATTCTGAACTTTACTCCTGAGTTCTGTCCGCAAATCACTCAAACTCACTGTCCCCCTAATAACCTCCTCCCTTCAGCTGGGTCCTACCTCATTATACAGCCTTATGGTCCTTAAACCAGCTGGTGCTGCACTGACCCCTCATTTCCCACACTCCCAGGTCAGTTCCATTCCCTCCCCTCCCCCTTGCGCTCCTCCCCTTCCCGGGAGCCTCGTGCCCAGGGTCCCGCCGGGCGGGATCTCGGTGCCTAACGGGGCGGGTCCGGGGCCTCTCCCCCCCACTCACCCGGGAACCTGAGAGATATAAGGCGCAACGTGAGCAGAGACTCGTTCCACAGTAGGGTCCGGAGGAGCGATGGTCACCCGGGATCGAGCCGAGAATAGGGACGGCCCCAAGGTGAGAGGCGGGAGAAGAGGGAGCAGAGGTCCCTGGTCCTGTCAGGAGACCACCTCTCTGAGACCGTGGGTCAGGGAAGAGGCTGGAGACGCTGGGCTGAAAGGGGGAGAGTTGCGCGGGGGACCCAAGCAGCCAGGAGCTGGAGAGGAAGCTGCAAAGAATGAAGAAGGGGACAGGGTCAGAGCAGGACCTGCGTGGGCAGCAGAAGCAGATGTCTGGGGTTTAGGTAATGGGAGTTGGCACCCTGCGGCCTGGAGGGTTTGGGAGGGGGCTGGAGTTTGAGTGAAACAAGCTAGAGCAGCGCAGAGCTAAAGGAGGAGGGTGGAAACAAAGAGCAGAGATACGCACTTGCTCCACGCGGGCTGGTCCAATGGGCGCTGGTTCCAGAGGCCCGAGATCGGGTGGAAGATTTTAGAACCATTTGAGAACCGTGACGGCTTAGACCGGTTAGAGGGAGAAGAGGAGGCGCGGTCGCGCTGGGTATCTCGCTTTCTACACTCAGGGCCGCCAACTCTGAGTCCCGCACCTTGCGGCCCACGTGTCTGGGCGCAAAGAGGGCCCCCAAAGTTCTCCACTGAGACAGAGAGAGACTGCACGAGACGGAGACGTAGAGAGAAAAGAGGAGGAGAGACACAGAGAGGGGAGGAGGGAGGACAAGACAGAGAGGAGACTGCAGAAGACCCGGGAGAGAGAGGAGGCGAGCTACAGAAACTGACCCTAGGGGCATTGGAAGGGGGAGCGGAGAGGGATCGAATGGGCCCGGCCCTAGGCTCTCAGGGGTCTTGGGGAAAGGCGTGGAGGCGGGACTATCCCAGCGGCGGCATCCAGGTGCCCGCGCGGCCGCGCTGAGTCTTGGTCCGGTCGGCCCGCTCTTCCTTTCCTGCTGGTCGCAGATGCTGAAGCCGCTTGTGGAGAAGCGGCGCCGGGACCGCATCAACCGCAGCCTGGAAGAGCTGAGGCTGCTGCTACTGGAGCGGACCCGGGACCAGGTCAGTCCTTCCGCCATCCCCGGACCCTCAAATATCCCCTCCTCGCGTCCTAGGGCTTCCCACTTGGGTGGGGACATATGCTGCGTTGGCGACCCTGGCCCCAAGGCATCCTGACCTGAGTCCCGCCCTTGGAATCCCATCCCAGACCCCCTTTTGCTCTCAGAACGCGATCTTCGTGGCCACCCCTCGGGTCTGTAAGTTTCACACCCGGCTCTGTAAATTTCACTCCCAGGGTGGGTCAGTATCAACCTCTGGGTTTGCAAATTCTCCCCCCTCCCAGAACAGCCAGCATGGTGGTTAATTTCACTCACTGGGCTTGCTATTTCAAATCCTCTGCTCACTGCGGGATTCGTTTCATCCCCTGGGATTGGACAGTTTCGTCTCAGGGTGGGCGCGGACCATCCTAGGTCATCTCCACTCGGCTTCTGGTAGCGCGCTCTGTGGTCAGCGCGCAAACGCGATCCGGGGGCACCCCCAGCTCCCGCATCCCCTCTCCCTTCTTCCCCCTGCCACTTCCCCCCTCTCTCCCCACCCCTCTCTGTCTTTGCGCCCTCCCCTCCTGTCTGTAGAACCTCCGGAACCCGAAGCTGGAGAAAGCAGAGATACTGGAGTTCGCCGTGGGCTACTTGAGGGAACGAAGCCGGGTGGAGGCCCCGGGTACAGCGCGGGGGTGGGGCAGCCGAGGGAGGGAGGGGGGATTCACCGAGGCTCGGGCCGGGGTAGATGGGGCGGACCCTGCCGAGGACGGTGGGCTTGGGGAGTGGCAGGCTCTGCTCCGAGGCCAGGTTAATAACACCCGCGCGTGTCTGTCTCTGTGTCTCCCTCATTTTCTCCCTCTGTCCGTCCACCTGGCTTCCTGTCTCTGTGCGCCTGTCGGGCCTTGATATCTATGCGCCCCACCCCTTCCCTTACCCCTGCTGGGCCCCTGCCTTGCCCTCCGGTCCTCCCGCCGGCCGCACCCGCCTCGGCGGCTCCAGGGGTCCCCCGGTCCCCAGCCCAGGACGCCGAGGCGCTCGCCAGCTGCTACTTGTCCGGCTTTCGCGAGTGCCTACTTCGCCTGGCGGCCTTCGCGCACGACGCCAGCCCTGCCGCCCGTGCCCAGCTCTTCTCCGCGCTGCACGGCTACCTGCGCCCGAAGCCGCCCCGGCCGGAACCGGGAGATCTGAGGCACCAAGCGTCGCGCCCACCGCTGGACCCCGCCGCCCCGGCGCCTGGCCCCGCGCAGCACCAGCGTCCCCCAATGCACCAGGGCCCCCCTAGCCCGCGCTGCGCCTGGTCCCCGTCCCCTTGTTCTCCCCGCGCCGGGGATTCTGGCGAGCCGGCGCCCCTCATCGGACTGCTGCCGCCACCACCGCCGCCTCACAGACAAGACGGGGCGCCCAAGGCCCCGCCGCCCCCGCCGCCCGCTTTCTGGAGACCTTGGCCCTAAGCTTTGGGGGGTGGGGGCGGAGGCTGGGGTTAGGGTAGAGACTCCAGCCCGAGGGCAGCAGAGGGACCCGGGCATCCGGGAGAGGAGGTGTTGGGGAGGGCGGCGGGGCGCGCGGGCGCAGCGCGCGGGTGAGATGTGGTTTATATTAGAGTATCTATATAAATATATATTTCCCTGGTTCCTGTCCCTTTTCCCTGCCCCTCCCCCACCTTTGCGTCTAGGATTGTACCCTCTCTGCCCCCGGCCCAGCTCCTTCTCGAGTCCCTAGTGCATGGAATAAAGTGGTTATTAAATCCCGGTGTGTCCCCGAGCCAGGGGCCTGCCTTTATCTCGGCGTCCACGCCCACTTTCCCTCCCCTTCTGTCTCCTGCCCCCCCAGTCCTGCTCTCCATGGCTCCAGCCCCGGGGCAGACAGGTAAGTAAAGAAGAGAGCAGAGAGGAGACTGAGGTTGGAACTAAAAACAGGTGGAAAACAGATAGGTAGGGGGAGAAGGGACGGCATCCTGAAACGGAAGGGAACGAAAAAGTTTAAATAAAACCGACTCTGGTGGGATTCGAACCCACAACCTTTGAATCGCTCTCTGATCACTAGAAGTCCAATGCGCTATCCATTGCGCCACAGAGCCACCTAGCGGGCGGCGGCGTCAAACAGCTTACGGGTACTAGAATGGGAAAGAGGCAGTGGAGGGCAGGAGTGTGAGGGAATTGGGTGGGGGATGGCAAGAGTGCTTGGTTTGGACCTCAGAGGCCTGCCTGGGAGAGGTAGCTACAGGCGCAAAGCAGGTGAGCCAGGTGGTAGGTGCAGGCGCGCCTGGGTGGAAGAAGCAGGGAGAGAGAGCAACCGAATATGAGCGAGAGGGCGAGTACAGAGCTCCAGCTGCCCGCTTGGGAGATGCTTCCAGCCCAGGAGCACTCCACTCCCAAATGTGGGCCCACCCATCAAAATAAACTTGTTTTGTTGTAAATTTCTGTGTGTCTGTTACCTTTGGTCTATTTGCTTCGCCATTCGCTGCTCCGCGGTCCTGAGTCTCAATAGTGATAATTGCCAAAGACCAGTCAATTTAACACAAACATCTGTAGCCTCCTTCTCCTTTTTAGTCTCTTAGGAGGGCTACAGAGACAGCACTCTTTCACGCAGGTAGCGTGGCCGAGCGGTCTAAGGCGCTGGATTTAGGCTCCAGTCTCTCCGGAGGCGTGGGTTCGAATCCCACCGCTGCCAGACCAGAGTTTTTCTCGTGATCTGTGTATCCTGTAAACTCGTAAAGGATCTTCTTGGGATATTCCTTGGTTTTATGAGGACTCCTGGTAGGTGTCTCACTACTGTCTTCCCTCTGAGGAATTACAAACAGGTCGTAAGTCTGCCTCTCAGCCCCAAACCCAAGACCTGGTGGAAACTGTCCGAGTATTTCTTTATAACTGATCTCCGTTGTAACATGTTCTCAAATGACGTTTTTCTCAAAATTAGCGTAACTTGCTATTATATTTAAGCGATTTACGGTGTGTTCTCACAGTGTACTTACAGGCTCCAATTTCCTACTCTGAAAAGCTCAAAGAATGGCATCTAGTTTGTTTTTCTTTTCAGATTCTTGGATTAAAAGGGCATCTCATATATGAAACTAATTCATAATTTTTAATTGAACATATACTAATACTAAATGAGAACAAAAATACAAGGTTCCACCGAGATTTGAACTCGGATCGCTGGATTCAGAGTCCAGAGTGCTAACCATTACACCATGGAACCCCTTTTCTGGCGGGTCCCTGAGAGTATATATTACTGATCTTCCTGTTCCGCGCCTCCAATCTGCTTTTTATAGAAGATAAAACAACAAAAAAAAGCTTTTGGATAAGGTAGACGCCGCTATCCAGCTCTTGAAATACGAACTGATGTATTGTAAGTGTAAGATACAAGCCGTACTTAGAAGACTTAGTACAAAAAAATTGTTAAAATTTAATTACTAATTTAAAAATATTGATTACTTGTTAAAGATTTCGGATATATCAGGTTTAATAATATATGTTCATGAAATCAATTTCGATTGATTTTTACTATTTTTAATGTGGCTACTAGAAAATTTAAATTTGTATGGCTCGCATATGTACTGCTCTAAAACATCTCTAGTTTCCTTCCAGTTATTCATTTTATCTTCTGAAAACTAAGTCCTTGACACATTGAGTAGAATTTCCTTTTAAAACCAAGGATTAGTACTTTCGTTTGGTTTTCATTTGTTTTTTTCGAAGGAATACAAATACTAATTTTACTCAAAAGAATCAAGTTCAGGTAGGAAAAGAACAGACGCCCGAACAGGGACTTGAACCCTGGACCCTCAGATTAAAAGTCTGATGCTCTACCGACTGAGCTATCCGGGCTCTTCCGTACCTTTTCTCTTGCTGTCTATAAGAGTATTTTCTTTTCGAAAGTGCGCTGTCACACAATTGATGTAGAATTGTATACATACGTGTACAAACCTGGAACAAGCAGGAGAAGCCAGGCAACCGACTCGCGATCGCGCTTCTTACGCGTGCTCCCTGGAGTACAGCTCCCGCGGAGTTTGTGACGCTAGGGCCGCGGCGCAACGGAGGCTGGGACGGTGCTGTGCCGGGACTGGCCGCGCCGGGTCGCTGCCGGCTGCGGGCTGCCGTCGTGGGGAGGACGCGCTCCGGTCTGGATGACCTAAATCCCAGGCACCCCAGCACCCTTTCTCCCGCCCCAGAGCCCGAAGTCCGAGGGTGGGCCCCCAGCTGAAAGAATGACACGTGGAGCCTTCAGATGCAGTGCTCCCGGAGTCCACTTCGGTCCTCTGACCCCCCATTCCAAGAGAGAGATTGAGATCCCGCGTGCCAGACCGGGGACACAGAGCTCCGGGCGTGGGGACGGTGGTGGTGGTGGGTGACAGGAGAGTTGTTTCTGACCCCCATGCAGTATGTAGGAATGCATGTGCGGCTCACCTGCGTGTGGCTGTTGTCACGTGTGATTTATGACTGAGTGTGGCTCACTTGTGTATAGTGATTCACGTGAATGATTCTGATTCACAAATAGGAATGTGGGTGCTCTGTGCCCAGTTGTGGTTGAGGGAGGAAGGGTCTTGGGGAGTAGGCAGACGAATAAAGGTCCCAGAGCATCAGTAGGACCCCTGACCAGGAGGAAGTCAATGTCACAACCAGATAGGCGTCACCTATACTCCGTCTCTTTCTCAGCATTTGGTCCCTCCCTTCCCAATGAGACCCAGGCTCCTGATATCCATCTGGGTGAGCCCTGACCTGCCAGCCAGAGGGACCGGCTGTGCCAGAGGCAAACAAACAACTATTGGGGCGCAAGTGTAGGCGGGGAGAAGGAGCCCGAAGAGAGCAAGGGCACAGGCGGGAGCTTCGAGGAGAGACAGAGTATCCTGGAGAGAGCTGGGTCTTTCCTAGGAGGCCTTCCCTGTCCCTTAGATCCCCTATTTCAGAGGCTCAGCAGCCCAGCAGCCCAGTCCTGCCCTGACTGCAGCTCATCTCTAGTCTGGCTGCTGCTGCAGCTAACCTTGCCGGGGCGGGGGGGCATCCCTTCTTCCTTCCCATCATGGCCGTGTACCGCGTGCGTGTGACCACTGGTCCCTACCTGAGGGCCGGCACACTGGACAACATCTTCGTCACATTGGTGGGCACGTGTGGTGAAAGCCCCAAACAGCTGCTGGATCGCATGGGCAGGGACTTCGCCCCTGGATCGGTAAGTACAGAGGAGAGAGGGAGGAGCGACCCCTGAGGGGCAGGGCTCTCTGGGGACCCGGAAGGAGGGGAGGGTCTTCCCTCCCGGGCTCATCAAATCCAGCAGAACTCAGGATGCCGGCCCTGACCAACTCACCATCCCTATTTTAGACCTTGTCTTTCCTGGGGATGATAAACCCTACCCCAGGCAGGGATGCGAAGGAGCCGTGGGGAGGGTGTCAGAAGAATTCCACTGGCTTCCTAGCTCCTCCTCTCATAACTGAAGGTGGGATTTGGGAAAGTCCCTTGAAATCCCTGGGTTTCCTCTTCTCTGGAGGCGATCTGCCTGCCTCTCTCTGCCAGGCCCCAGGATTGTTTGCCAGTTGGTCTTGGAAGTGGGCCACCAGAGGGGCTAGTGAAATCCAGAACCCACTCTGCCTGTGGTAGGCATGGTTGCTTCTGCCTGGATGAAGGGGTGCCTTTTTCTAATTCATACAAAGGCACCACACGGGTTAGCAGCAGGCTCAGGTTTCCATGTCAGAATAGGTGTAGGTATAGATGCACCTTGCAAGGTGCAAGGATAGCCTTGGAAGTTCCTTGCCTCTCACCTTGCTCTCTTGGTCCTCTCAGGTGCAGAACTACAAGGTGCGCTGCTCAGCAGAGCTGGGAGAGCTCTTATTGCTGCGTCTACACAAGGAGCGCTTTGCTTTCTTCCCTAAGGACTCCTGGTACTGCAGCCACATCTGTGTCACTGGCCCTGATGGTACCCCTTCTGACTTCCCCTGCTATCAATGGATTGAGGGCTACTGTACAGTAGAGCTGCGACCAGGAACAGGTGGGCCAAAGGCAGGGGCTGGCCTGTGCTGGAGAAGGCGTCTGTGGGGATTAAGGGCAGGGTCTCCCAGAGCCCAGGGTGTAGGGAACAGGGTTGGGGTAGGGGCAACAGGAGTTCAGGACTACCAAGTAGATGTGTTCTGCATAAAAGTGAGCCTCTAAAGCCTTGAAATGCAGGGGCTTTCCAGGTAGTATTTGTGCCTCTGGAGACACAGAGACTAGACATGAGCTTATGTATACTCACACCCCCCCGGAGACACACACACACACACACACACACACACACACACACACACACACACGGCAGTTTGCTTTCCTCTGACTCCCTCTGCACTTCCCCAAAGTGAATTCCTCTGGTGCCTAGAGAGGAACTACCTGCAAGCTGAGTAATTGGATTTCAACAGGTGGAAAAGTCCTGAATGTTGAAAGAATTTAGCTGGAAAGGCCCTGTCCATTACTACTGGCTTTTCTGGTGTGGATGAAGTCACTGTGAGGTGCTGTTAGGATTCCTTCTTGAATTTGGGCCTTTCAAGAATCCTGGGCTCAAACTCTTTCAGCCTCTGGACCCCAGTCTCCTGAGCTGTCTGATCTGAAGAGGCAAGACTAGGGCTAGTCCAAAGTTTGAGATGAGCCTTAGGGATAAGAGATACTGTTCTAGGTCAAGGTGAGGTAAGTGAACATTGCCCCTTGGCCCATAGTGAGGTCTTCATAGAGCTCACTCTGAAGCCCTAACTGTTATAATGGTGATCCATTCATTACTTCACAAAATATATTTGTTCATCAGTCATTTATCAAGTGCATGCTATATGCAGAGTGGCAGGCACCATGCTAGATGCTGGGAATACAAAAACTGAATACAGTGTGACTTCTGCCTGGAAAGAGTTTACAGTCTTGGAAAGCAGACAAACATGCAAACAATCAGGAAGATTGTTATAATTTGGTGGTGAGGTTGTCCTGATTCCCTTCTACTAATGAATGCACAAAGAACATGGAACATCCATGTCACTGAAGGATTGGGTTCAAGAGTTAGGGGGTTCAGGCAAGCTTTGCTGGAGAAGGTGTTGTTTGAAAAAAGGCTTATATGATGAGTAATTTTCATTCCCCACAGCAAGAACGATTTGTCAGGACTCCCTTCCTCTCCTTCTGGACCACCGGAAACGAGAACTACAGGCCCGACAGGAATGCTACTGGTGAGGGTGACCTAATTTGACTTCCTTCCCATCTTTCCACTAACCTCAGACTTCATCACACTGTTACTAACTCTGACCTCAGTTCCAACCTTGTGGCTTCAACTCCAATCAGGACCATTATTTAACCCTAACCTCAATCTAATATTGACCTTGAGTCCAGACCCAGAATACCAGTATCAATAATTATCCCCAAACCATCAATGAATCCACACTCAGCCCTAGCTGCCCTTGATGTGACCCAGTTATCAGACATGACCCTAATATTGATGAATCTCAGCCCATCCTTAGCCTGACCCCCAAGCTGGCCTTGATCTTAACCTCAACACAAACCCAAGTTTAAACCAGCCTGGACATTTATGTTATCCTCAAATGCTACCCAGATCTGAAGCCCAGTGCCTGAGGGAGAATTCCAATTCTTTGTCAGAAAGTGAGTTTTAATTTCAAGGCATGCCTTAAAAGCTAAGGTTTCTGTGTACCCTAAGTTTGACTTGCCACCTCTAAACTCTTTCCTCTGGAAGCTGGAAAGTCTATGCCCCTGGTTTCCCTGGCATTGTGGACGTCAGCAGCTTTGAGGAGATGGAGTCAGACAAGAAATTTGCCTTGACCAAGACAACAACTTGTGCAGATCAGGATGACAAGTGAGAGGGGCCCCAGGCTTGGGAAGGAGGTGGAAGGGCATGAAGTGAAGGGTCTGTTGGGAGGACGGGACCCAAGCAGCCTGGAAAGAGAATGATAAGTGCAATTTAATTCAAGTGTCAGGAGCAGAATGGGCAGGGATGGCCCGGTGTCAGGCAGAGAGGGGGAGGCGGAGAGGGCAGTGGAGGAGCCAGGGGTGAGGGGAGGCCTGGGGAGTCTGGGGGAGGAGAGAGGGAAGGAACTAAGGGGAGTGGGCTACAGGTCCCTCTGATTGTTCTCTGTTCTTCTGTCCCACTCCCTTCCACCCCCAGCAGCGGGAATCGGTACCTGCCTGGCTTCCCCATGAAAATTGACATCCCATCCCTGCTGCACATGGAGCCCAACATTCGATACTCGGCCACCAAGAAGACCTCGCTGATTTTCAATGCCATTCCTGTGTGAGGCAACTGCCCTCTCTGTACTCCTGCTTCCTCTCCCATCTGCCTCTGCTCCTTTGATGCACAGCCACACCTCTGCCAAAGTTTGACCTCTCTTTGCCCTCCAGTCTCCCCTCTCCATGGCCTCAGTCTCCCTTCTTTCTGCCCACAGTCTCCCCTCATCCTGTGCCTAGTCTCCCCTCTCCCTGCCCCCAGTCTCCCTTCTCTCTGCCCCCAGGGCCCCCTCTCTGCTCCTCAGTTTCCTGCCTCTCTCTCCTTAGACTCCTCCATTGCCTCCTCTTTGCTCCTTAGTCATCCTCTCTCTTTCCATTCCTCAAACCAATACAATTAATTGAGCACCTATTCTGTGCAGAGCATGGTCCACAGGCTGTGTTGGGACCATGTTGAGTAGGATAGAGAGGCCTGGCTCTTAAGCTTTAAGGAGGTGGTCAGACCACCTCAGGTTCAAATCCTGGAACCAATACTTTCTAGCTGTGTGACCATGATTTTTCACTTAGCCTCTAAACAGTTTCCTCATTTACAAACTGACAGTAATATTCATACCTGCCTCATAGGTTTGGGGGAGAATTTAATGAGATAACACCCAGCACAAAATAATCTCTCAGTCGATGTTACTGAGTAGTAGTAAGCTATAGCCTTGGCTGTGAAGAACTCACAGATGTGTAGCACAGTTAATTAGCAATCAGTGGAGTTGTTCAATTAGCAGCTCAAGTCAACAGTTGAGGCTCTGAGTGTGACATGGCTGGAGGGGTACATTTAACACTCAGGTGTCTAGAGGTGGCAGGGGTTGGCAGATGGCTAGGAGGTGGCTCCTGGGAGGCAGGTGGGCTTTGAGCCAGGGAGAGAAGAGATAAGGGGAGAGTGGGTGGGTCCTGGGTAAACCGAGGTCGCTTTAGCAGGACAAGTGGGAGGCTCAGCTGGCCATCTGTGCAGTGGCTGCCTTAAGAGGCCCAGAAGAGACCGGGGCAAGGAGCTGGCTCTCATCTTCTGGGCCTCTGGGCCAGAATAATTCTTTTGGAGAAGGACTAGTGGGAGGGGATGCATAGGTGTGGTAGGGCTCCAGAGTGTCTGTGGTGGATTGAAGCATGTAGGCAGCCACAGGTGGATTAGGCTTCAGGACAAGGGCCGACTGAGAGGCCCTGGCAGAGCTGAGGGTCCAGAGAAGCAGCTCAGAAGGTAGAGTCACCTGAGTTGGTCTCTGGATGGATACGTGGGTCTAGGCAGGGGAGGGTCTGGGAGACCACCAGGACAGCTGGCATGGAACTCACAGAAGGGCCAGCGAGAAGAGGGAGCTGGCATTTGGCAGCTGTCCAGTATTCATGGAGAGGAGCAGGTAGTACTTGGATTTTAGTGTGGGGCTACTGCAGGGTGTTGTGAAGGATGTTTGTGGCTGGCCCTTGGAAGAAGAAAGGTCTTTTCTTTCTCCTTTAGTGCCTCCTCCTACGTAGTTTTTCCCATCTCCTGGGTCCTCCTCACTGGGAAGGCACTCAGCAAATGTATGTGCAAGGAGGAGTGAATGTCTTAGTAAGAACAGAGGAAGTTATTCCGGGGCTTGTCAGGTTGCTAATGTCCCCTTGTTCGCTGCTTTCTCCAGGTGCCAACACTCTTCACAGCACATCAGTATGCTTACACAGCCTACCTTTTGCCACAAACCTGACTGCTCTATGCTACATTCCCTTCCATTTGACTTGGCCCAGTTAGTGAGTGATTGTTATGAACTGGGTATGTTGGGGCATACAGAGCCAAGTCATGGCCCTAAGAGCTCATGGTATAACGGGAGATGATATGACTACATTGGGTTTACAATTTGGTGAAGGGAGTGATGAGTTTTTTGTGAAAGATACATAAAGGCATGTGTTTGGGGGTGATCCTGTTTCATGAAGGACATTGCATCTAAGATGCACACAGAAGAACAGATAGGTTTGATAGCAAGTGGAGATGTGGGAGATGGCTTTGTAGGAGAAGCACAGCATGAGCAAAGCCCTGGACAAGCAGACTTTATTTCAAACATTTTTTTTTCTCGTAAAATAACATGTGCTCATTGTAAAAAATTAAACAGTATAGACATCCACAAAGTGAAAAGTGCACACCCCTCCGGGTGCCAACCCCACCTTTACCAATCTAGTGTATAGAGTATATCTCTCTGGTTGTGTTTAGCAAGACGGCCGTAGTTAACCTTGGCTAGTGCACAGGGTGGGAGAAAAAGCTGGAAAGGTTGGTAGAAACTGGCTGGTGGGGAGCTTCCTAGCCAGCCTTAGCAGTTGGGGCTTTGTCCTGCAGGGAGGGAAGAGCCAGTGAAGGTCTATGACAATATGGAAGCTTGGAGAAAGCAGGCCAAAATACCAATGAAGATGACTTCTCTGTACCACATGGCCACATGTGCCAACTTTGCGTACACATGTAGAGTCACCCCTACAAAGCCTCAATTGGCTACTAAATTTTTCTCCCATGCAGATTGTTAGGGCACTGACCTTGTCAGACCCCTCCAGGACTCTAGGCTGGGGACACAGTGCCACTGGCAGCCCCAGGCCCCACACTCACTTCCTCTCCCCCTCAGGTCCTTGGGCATGAAGCTTCGAGGGCTGATGGATCGAAAGGGCTCCTGGAAGAAGCTGGATGACATCCGGAATATCTTCTGGTGCCACAAGACCTTCACTTCAGGTGTGCAGAGCCAGGCAGGAGATGTCCATCCTCCACCCTACCCAATGCTCAGACCCCTCTGCCCATCCTGGGAAAGCACCCTCCTCTGGCCCTCTCAGGGAGACTGCTGGATTCCAGTGGGACGAGCTCCTTGTTTCACTGGTGGCAATCTCACAGATGCCCCTCAGCCCCCATGCATCTCCCCTGCCTCTGAGAGGGGACAAGAACAGAAGAGTGAGGACAGATAGGCACTACGCTTGCCTGGGAGAGGGTCAAAGGTCTTTTAGGGAGTCCTGATCCTGATCAGGGGCACTTACCTTTCTTCCTTTACCCCCACCACCAGGAGTTCTGGGCTTTGAGGCCAGACTTAAGTTCAAATCCCTGTTCTGCCAGTAAACCGAGCAAGTCACTCCATCTCTTTGGCTCTCAGTGTCCAGTGTTAAATTGAAGATGTAACTACACCTACCTCATAGGGTTACTGAGAGGAAAACCTAAGCCATAGTGATGAGCAAAGGGCTGGGCAGGAGCAGGATCTAGGGAAGTAGTTTCCAGACCAACCGCCCCGCCATCCCCTTGTTCCCTAGAGTATGTCACAGAGCACTGGTGTGAGGACCACTTCTTTGGGTACCAGTACCTGAATGGCGTTAATCCTGTCATGTTCCATCGCCTCTCCAGCTTGCCCAGCAAGCTGCCTGTCACCAATGACATGGTGGGCCCCTTGCTGGGACCTGACACCTGCCTGCAGACAGAGCTACAGGTGGGTGAGTTGCCATTATGGACAAAGGATAGGTGTGAAGTGTAAGGATGGGACGATCGGGGCTGAACCCAGCTTGCAGACCTCATCCTCTGGGAAGCCCTGACCCTACACCTTTTTAGTAGATGTGAGGGCCAGATGGGGCTTGGGATGGCTTGCGGCTTGACATGGGGTCTGGTGAAGTGGTGTGAGTGATCAGGGCTCACTAAAGAGGTATTAATGAACAGGACAGTTTGGAGGAGGAGGCCCTGCCTCTGTTCTGGGGTCTCCAAGATTCCAAGATCCCGATTGCTGAGGCCTGAAGAAGCATCTTTTAGGACATGCCAAAGGCAGTGCCGTTAGGTACAGTAGGAACAATAGTGGAGACGTCAGAGCTTGGACTTGTGAGAGAAGATGATAATCTAGGCTCTGTGGCAGCCAAGCCCTCAGGTATTCTCCAGAAGGCTGGAGATGTGTTTGGTGATTTTGCTGTTGTTGGATACACTGAGGTCATCTGTATTGCGAGAGTAGGAAGGACCAGGTATGGGGAGAGGGGGAGAGGATGCTGGCTTGTCCAAGGTGGGAAGCAAGGTGAGAGGTTGCACAAGGAGAGACTCTGCTGGACCTCATTCCAAACATTCTGGGAAGGGTGTGGTACCAACGTTGGCTATTAGTGCAGGCACCAAGCATTACTGAGGCCCAAGCTGGGATTGGAGTGGGCAGAGAACAGAGAGGGAAGCAGAGCGCGGGTGCGTAGGGTCCTCTGAGGCTCTGATGTGCCTTCCCCAGAGGGGGAACATCTTCCTAGCGGACTACTGGATCCTGGCGGAGGCCCCTGTGCAGTGCCTAAACGGTCGTCCGCAGTACGTGACCGCCCCGCTCTGCCTGTTGTGGCTCAACCCCCAGGGGGCGCTAATGCCCTTGGCCATCCAGGTGAGCCTGGGGCGGGACTTCTGGGGGCGGGGCCGCACGGGGCTCCCTACCGTAGCAGTCTTGAGCCTCACCCCCTTATTATTCTTGAACGCAGCTCAGCCAGACCCCCGGGCCCGATAGCCCTATCTTTTTGCCCACTGACTCTGACTGGGACTGGCTGCTGGCTAAGACGTGGGTGCGCAACTCTGACTTCCTGGTGCACGAGAACAACACGCACTTCTTGTGCACGCATCTGCTGTGCGAGGCCTTCGCCATGGCCACGCTGCGTCAGCTGCCCCTCTGTCATCCTATTTACAAGGTCTGTGTGTCCCCCGGGCAGGGCCAGAGGGGCAGGGCCAGGGCGGCCTTCTCCCCTGACCTTCGGCCCCTGTGACCTCATCTCGCTCGTAGCTCCTGCTTCCCCACACTCGCTACACGCTGCAGGTGAACACCATCGCCCGCGCCACGCTGCTCAATCCTGAGGGGCTGGTGGACAAGGTGTGTCCCCTCTGCCCCCCCAGCCCCACCCCCGCTCACCCCATCTCTGAGGGCCCGCCCCCAAGGACACTTTGCCCCGTTTACAAGCCGTGTTCGCCCCTAATCCCATTCCACAGTTCCTGCCAGCCTCTTCCCACAAAGCCTCGCCCCTTCCCTCCAGTCTCCAATTTGCCCCGCCCACAAATCCTGTCCCGGCCCGCGGATCTCACCCACAGGCCCCTGCTTAGCAAATCCCTAAAGATTACCTCCTCTGCGAGTAGTAGGACCGCAACTAGTACAGCCCGTGTCAGGCCCCTATGGGTGTTTGATCCGTGGTCTTGGACTGCTTGATTAACTGAAAAATTTCCTCTGCTGAGTCACTAGCCCCATCTCGTCCCCAGGCACCTGGGTAAGGTTTGGGAGAGCCCAGTTGCTGAACTGTGATGTGTCCTCAGGTCCTATCAATTGGGAGGCAAGGCCTCCTCTACCTCATGAGCACTGGTCTGGCCCACTTCACCTACACCAATTTCTGCCTTCCGGACAGCCTGCGCGCCCGTGGTGTCCTGGCCATCCCCAACTACCATTACCGAGATGATGGTTTGAAGATCTGGGCAGCCATTGAGAGGTGTGGGTCTGGAGCCCTGCAACCAATCTGGCTCCACCAGGGCCTCCTGGCCCCAAGGCAGTGTGGACCTCTGTGTTCGCTGATGCAGGCTGGGGTGCTTGGTGCTGGGGGTTCCACGTGTTTTCAGGCCCAAGCATGGGGTACTCCCAAGGGTGAGAGTTGGGGTGCCCTATGAAATGGCAGATAGCTTTGGACTGGGGAGGGGCTGGGGTGTGTTTGAACACAGTAGAGGAAGGGAAAGACAGGGTGTCCAGAGAAGGTGAAACAGTCAGGTGTGGGCTGGGGCCTCCAGGCAGGCGAGTCTTCCTTTCTCTTGGGCTTCCAGTGGGGAAGAGATCCAGCATAAGTCTGGCTCTCTTCTGTGCACCCTCCCCCAGTGCCCTGTGCAGGGAGGAGGCCCAGAGCACCCATGATTGAGGAGTGGGTGTGAGACTTGAGGGAAGCCTAAGCACTCAGGTTCCAATTGTATTTGAGGGTCCCCACTGAATCCCTGGGGACTCTCAGGGGACTCTGACCCGCTGACTCTCCCCAGCCTGAGTGGCAGTGGACGTTGGATTTTTGGCCAGGCCTGAGCCCAAGGTCACTGCCATAGCATAGGCATCTCTTTCCTGCAGCTTTGTCTCAGAAATCGTGAGCTACTATTATCCCAGTGATGCGTCTGTGCAGCAGGATTCGGAGCTGCAGGCCTGGGTCGGCGAGATTTTTGTTCAGGCGTTCCTAGGCCGGGAAAGCTCAGGTATCCCCTCTCCATCCCTCAACCACAGGCTCCCAGTGACCCAATGCTCCCCCTCCCACCCCACCCCCGTCCCCACCATTAATTAGTTCCTATTTATTGAAGTACATCCTATTATTATTAGCCGCACAGAACAGAGGAATAGGCACAGAGAAGGCTACACAGTAGAGGCAGAGGCAGGATCTAGAGCCAGCTCCCACTGTCTCCAAAGCCCTTGCTTTCAACCACTACTCTGGGCTCCTCTGGTCCCTTTTAGACTTTTATACAAGCCTGAGCTCATCCGTTCATTTCTGCTTGCTGAGCTGTATGGATGTGTCGCATTATGCAGTATGAGCCATCTTTGGCCTTAAACACAAAGGATTCTGGAACTCTCTCTCATACTCTCCCATGACTATCCTGCCAGGTGGCCCCTCTCACTTCTTTTGGTTTCAAGGAGTGGGTTGGTCCTACTGCTGCCTGATTCTTTCTTATTTGCTCCTGTCACCTAACCCTAACTCTTCTCTCTCTTCCGACACTGCCCAAAAGGCTTCTGAGATCTACCAACACCAGTGACCCTCTTATAGACGTCCTTTGCTTAACCTTAGTGCCAAACGGATGCCCAGACCACCCTCCCTTCCTTAAAGTCTTCCCTTAGCTCCAGGGAGAATACGTCCTTCTGAAGCTCCCACTTCTTCCTAGGCCCCTGCTGTCTCCCAGCTGTTGGCTTCTCCTGGATCTCTGTCTCTTCTCTCTACCCCTCCCTGATGAAATGATCCTTTCTCCTGTTTCTCCTCTGTAGCTGATCTCAGGCTTAGAAATCCCCCACTCCCCATTCCCTGAAGGACTTTTCTTGTTGGCTGTCTCATTGTCACTCTTGAGACCAGCACGTGAAAACTATAAGTCATGCCACTATAGAAGGACTTTTGGCCTTGCTCGGGTTATACACCCTATTGCTACTCTTCGTAGCCTACTGCCCTAGTGTCACTGTATTAAGGTCTGTACGTCAGGCATTGGAAAATATAGAGGAAGCCTCTGTGTCCAGGTGTAGTGGAAGAAAAAGAAAAAGTAAGATCGGCACAGATGTCCATCCTCCAGTTCCCCCAGCCTGGCTTGAGGAGGAAGACTCTCACTGCCTGGGATGTCTCCTCTCAGCAGAGATTTGGCTTTCAGCTGATTTAGCACTTCTGGTGGCCATCCAGAGGAGTTCCTGGATCTTCCTGGGTCTTCTGGGAAGACCCAGAAGAGGGGTGGTTTCAGGTCACCCACAAATAGAATGAACAGCTGTTGCAGCCTGTGATCAACTCTGAGGCTTTTTCTTTAAAGAAACATATTTAAATATATAGAAAAGTAAGGAGTATAATGTGATGAACACCCATTTACTCACCAACCAGATTCAACAATTGCTAACATCTTTGCCATATTTGATTAACCTGTTGCTTTCATTTATTACCAAAGTCTTTTAAAGTAATTACATATATGTCATATCTCACCCCTAATCAATGTGCATCTCAAAAATGGTGTTTTTCTACACAACACAATACTATCATCACACTAACAAAACAGACAATAATTTCCAATATCACCCTCTTTTCTAGTCTATATTCAAATTTCCTCACTCGGCCCATTTTCTTTCAGCTGATCCTCTTGTTTCTGGAGCCAGTCAAGGACCACATGATACATTTGTTGGTTTTGACTCTAAAGGCTCTTAATTTAGGACAGCACCCCCTCCCTTTTTAAATCACATGACATCTGACAAAGGACTATTGAAAAGCCAGGACTAGTTCTGTAGAATGTCTCACCTTCTGAATTTCTCTAATTGCTTCCTCATGATGTCATTCATCTTGTTCCTCTATCCTCTGTAATATCTAAAGGTTAAATATTTTTGGTAAGAATGTTTCTCAGGTGATGCTGTGTTCTCCACATTGCATTATCTCGGGAGGCACATAATGTCAGCTTGTCTCACTATTAGTGATACCAAGAGAGATTTCTGGGTAAAGGTGGTGACAGCTGGATTGCTTTTGGATCTTTTAAAGGGTGATCCCTCCCTGAGCTTTGCAAGCCTACTGTAATCACGGGCAGTCCTGATACTGATTACTCCTCTTTCTGGAGGCAGTTTCTCTTTGGGGTTGTCTGTTTCCTATTTAAGGCCCCAGAAGGGGATATAATTACTGTTGGCTCAATTCTCCTATTTTACTTTATTCAACTTGTCTCTGATTTAATACATCAGAACATTCTTCAGATTGACAGACATCTCTCCTGACAAGTACAAACTTATTCTATGTTCATATGTTTTCAGGTAAAACTTTCATTCATTAACCTCAGTCAGTATGCCTTTTGCTCCAGATTTCTAGGGGAAAAAATAAATAAGATGAGCTACAGAAAAATTCCCTAGGTGATCTGACTGCTTTACTTTTTAAGTTTTGGCCCTCACAGTTGGCATATCTGCTATGCACAGAACATTCAGAAAATTTCCACACACTCCCAGGCTGATCCCCAGTCCTTCCTCCAAACTTCTCTGTCTGCTGTTGCATCAGTTTCTCTCCAGTCATCCTGACTCCAAATCTTGGAGCCATCTTTGACTCATGCTCCCTTCTGTCCTTCTTTCTCTCTAAATCCAGTTGGGTGGCTAACCCTATTGTTCCCATTATTTCCCACTGTCACCGCCCTATTCCCAATCCTCACTATTCCTGCATTTGTGGCAACTGCTTCTCAACCAGTCCCTTCTCTTGCAGCCTTTTGGTGCTTGCTCGCCAAGCCTGTGGGGCGCCACCCTGGTAATCTTCTGAAATAGTGCCCTGAAACCACCTGGCCTGGCACACTGCTGCAGCCTCACCCCCAATAAATACCCTTCTTGACCCTTCACCTTGCTAAGCCCCATTCCTTCCCACTGTGACTTCTTACCCTCCCATGCGTTCACTTCATTCAACCAGTCATTACTTGGCTCTTAATATGTGTTAAGCATTGTTCTAGGTGCTGGGGTTCAGCAGTGAACACAACAGACAAAAATCCAGGCCTTCATGGAGCTTAACATTCACGTGGAGAAGGACAGATAACAAACAAATATGCCAGGTAGCGATGAATGCTAAGAAGAATAGAATAAAACAGCATCAGCAATCAGTAGTGTGTCGAGGAGGGGAGTAATTTCAGATAAGGGAGGCCTCTCTGAGAGGGTGATGTTTAGTAGGGATATGAAGGAAGTGAGAGAGCTGGTTCTGTGGATAGCTGGGGTAAGAGCATGCAGGCAGAGGTGGCAGCAAAGCCTTGTGGTGGGAGTATGCTGGTAGGTTTGAGAAATATCAAGAAGGCCTGTGTGGCTGCACTCGAGTGAGAGGGAGAAATGTCGGGAAGGAAATGAAGTCAGAGAAGAAGCCAGAGCCAAATCAAGTAGGGCCATGGTGAGGTAAGTGAGGTAGGAAGGCCTTAGAAGGTTTTAGCAACGGATGACATAACTGGATTTATTTTTCTAAAGGAGCGCTCGCTCTGGCTGTCAGGGGTAAGGGTGGAAGCACGTAAATTCATCCAGGAGCGAGATGATGGAGACTGGGTAGTGGTAGAGACTGGAGGTGGTGACACGAAATTGGCTTCTGGAAGTATTTGCCGATACGTGCAGTATGAGATAAAAAGAAGAGTGAGTGCACAGGACAGAGTATCAAAATGGGACCACTGTGGGAGGGACGGGGGTGAGGGTAGGGAATCAAGCATTAGGTTTTGCAGATGTAAAGTCTGAGATGCCTCATAGACACTCGGGTGGAGCTGTCAGGTGGTTGCTGCAGATTTAAGTCCACTGTTGAGCTAGGGTTCAGGGCGCAGGGGGAGCCAGAGATGTGAATTTAGGAGTTGTCAGCCAGAGGGAGGCAGTTAAAGCCGTGGACTAGGAGGAGACCAATGAGGTACAGAAAGGAGAGGGCTGAGGGCTGAAATGCCTGCCTCTGTCATCTTTTTTCCATTCAAAGCTCATCCACTCTTACTCAGGGAAGTCCCTTCTCTTCCGCCAGGGATCACATTAGCCCCAGTGCCCTGCCTGCCTGCTGTCTCCTCAAAGAGCCAAGCCCTGGCCTGAGAGCTTTCTTCCGCTTCTATCACTGCAAACCTAGGAGTAGCACGTTTTGTTCATCTGTCCCTGCCGCTAAGCCCAGTGGCAGAAGATCCAGTACTGGGTACTTGGACCAATCTTGGTGAACTGAGTAGAATTAAATCATTAAGTGCTAATATGGGCTGCAGATCGAAATGCCTTGGCAGTCAGGGAAAGGCAGCTTGGCTGTCGTCTTGAACCTGGCTCCTCTTCTGTGAGCTCCGCCAGCTGGGTATGTCTAGTCTGATCCCAGCACCCAGCTCCTATCCTGACTCCCTTCAGGGACCACACGCCTTGGTGAGGATCCATCCCTAATCTCAGCTCAAACCTAATCTTAGTCTAATGACAGTGGTGGCCAATGCTCAGCCCTCACTTCCTCACTCTCCCCCTGTGCTGAGCCTGAGCGCCTAGGAATCTTGTCTCCTCCATCCACACCCTTTTCCCTTCCTCCCACACCCAGGATTCCCACGCCAGCTGTGTACCCCAAAAGAGCTGGTGAAGTTTGTCACTGCAATCATCTTCAACTGCTCCGCCCAGCACGCCTCTGTCAACAGTGGACAGGTGAGTCTGCAGAAGGCAGGCTGGGGGGCATTGGGACACACAAGGTTAGGCTCAGCAAAGCGTGTGAGGCCAGAGTTTGGGTTGAGAGCATGGGTGGGTCAGCGTTGGGGTGGGTTTATGATTAGGGATGGGGTTGGAGTAGCGACTGGGTGGAGTGAAAGGCTGGTGTTGGATTATGACTGGGGTGGAGCTGGATCCACGGTTGTAAAGGTGACTTGAGTTGGTATTGGGTAGGGAGTAAAACTTACGGGCTTCTGTCATGGTTAGGGTGCAGCCAAGTGGAGTATCAGGTTGCTCTGTGTGGCACGTCAGCCCAAGGCCCATTTCTAGGGTTACCTCCTCTCTGGGTCCTCCTCCTTCCTTGATGATTCACTCCACCCAGTGCTGGAACATTGGGTGGGGAGCGACAAGGGGTGAGCCAGGCTCTTTTCCCACTTCTGGAACTTTCTACGCGATACCCCTCCTGTCTTCCCTTTCCACAATCCCCTCATTTCCCAGCTGTAAGACCTGAGATAGTAGGAGCAGGATCAGGGATGATGACGATAGAGCTGGTCCTCCCCCTCTGTCCAGTTGGCTCAATTGGGGCGGGGGTCTCCACAGCATGACTTTGGGGCCTGGATGCCCAATGCTCCATCATCCATGAGGCAACCCCCACCCCGGACCAAGGGGACAACCACCCTGAAGAGTTACCTAGAGACACTGCCAGAAGTGAACATCACCTGTAACAACCTTCTCCTCCTCTGGGTGGTCAGCCAAGAGCCCAAGGACCAGGTGTGTGTGGGGGGGGTGGGATGGAGGGGTGTGTGTTTGCAGGGCCTGGGCAGTGGAGGTGGTGGTAACTGTGTTAGGGGAGCTTGGGGACTGACTGCTGGCATTTATACCCACTACTAAACTGCCTTGGGTTCTTCAGTTTTTTCCGGAAATGATAGTTGATCCCAAGAGACAAGATACATTGATCCCAAGATACACTGAAGCAAATACCAGTTTAGTGGCTAGGGTACACCGTCCATCCATTTCAGCAGTTTACCAATTTTTGCATCCATGCATCCTTCCATTCATCTAACCATTTATTCATCCATCAGTCATTCATCCATCAACCACTCATCCATTTATCCAAACATTCAACACACATTTTTTGGATACCTCCCATGTGTCAACACAGCCCTGGGAACCAGGCACATAAAAGTTGAGTGAGATCTTCCTGCCTCTAAGAATCCTACCATCTAGCTGAGGAGATACACACATAAATGAAAAAGGGCACCACTGTGTTGTAGGAATTACTAACGTACTAATTCCTCCATTTGAACATGTACTTCTTGAACACCTGCAATGTGCCAGACACTGATGGGCAGATATGAACCCTGTCCTCATGAGCTTACTATGGTCTTGTGGTAGAGGTGAGGACAGGGTCCTATGGAAACTGACAGAGTCTGGGTGAACCCAGGGAGGCTTCTTGGAGGAAGTGACATTTAAGCTGAAACCTGTGAGACAAGCAGGAGTTTGACAGACAAAAGAGGGCCAGGGTTAATTTCTAGGCAGAGGGAAAGGTGAGACCAAGTGAAATGAAGGGAAGTGAAGGCAAGAGTCCATTGGTGTGTCTGTGGAATTACAAATGGTTCAGTGAGGGCACAGTATTCATTCAGAGGACAATGGGGAGCCCCTGAAGAGTTTTCAGCCTGGGGTGACATGGTGAAATTTGTTTTAGCAAGAGTGCTTCTTTGGCTGTGTAGATGGATGGGAAAGGCAAATTTGGAGGCACGAACGAGGCTGTTCCTGCCTCCTGAACAGGAGGCTCTTACGTAGGCTCGGCCTTATGTGTGGGAGCAGCCCTTTAGTCACCCATTGTCCTCACCTCCGTTTACATACTGGGTTATCAGTCATGCCTCTGCCCTCCTGGTCTTGTTCACAAGTTCTCTGATGTTACACGAATATACTCATTTGTCACACTTGACTCCATTTGGTGCAGATATTTCATCTTCTTAACAAGTTTTAACTTAACCATCTCATAGCCTGTGAATGCCAGGAACTCATCCCTACATCCCGATCCTTTCTAGTCCCATCTCCCAAGGGTTTGGAGACATTCATTTCTGTCATTATAAAGAAAAAATTTCTCTGTTTTTTCGTTTACTCACAGACTACTCTATTAATACTCTCAATACTCTCACTCAATACTTCTGGCCACCAAATGTGTGGTGGTTGTTCCCACATGAAGCAATTCTCAGACACTAGCTGGGTGCCCTATAATTTAACTCAATTCTGACACTATCTACCTGGAGACTGAGGTGAAGGGCTCCGTCCCACAAGATTGCCCCTCCCCACCATGCAAATTGCCAACTGAAAGTCTAGGTTCTCACCTGTGATTCTGACCAACCAGCTGTACATCAGAAGTTTCTACAGCTCCCTCCTCAGTTTCGATCATTTGCTGGGACATCTCACAGAACTCGGGAAAACCATTTACTTATTAGATTACTGGTTTATCATAAGAGGATACAACTCAGCAACAGCCAGATGGAAGAAATACACAGGGCAAGGTACGTAGATAGGGGTGCAAAGCTTCCAGGCTCTCTCTGGGTATGTCACCCTCCCAGTACCTCCAGATGTTCACCAACTTGGAAGCAATCGAAACCTGTAATTCAGGGATTTTTATGGCGGCTTCATTACATAAGCATGGTTGATTAAATCATCGGCCATTGGAGATTAATTTAACCTCCAGTCCCTCTCCCCTCCCCAGAGGTTGGGAGATGGGGCTGAAACTTCCAACCCTCTAATCACATGGTTTATTCCCATGGCAACCAGCTCCCATCCTCACAGGCTTTCCAGAAGTCACCTCAATAACTCAGGTGTGGTTGAAAGGGCTTATTTTGAATAGCAAAAGATACCTGTAACACCCTATCATGAAACTATAAGGGTTTTAGGAGCTCTGTGCCAGGCATGGGGAGGAAGACCAAATATATATATATATTGGGGAATATTGGGGAACAGTGTGTTTCTCCAGGGCCCGTCAGCTCAAAGTCGTTGTCCTTCAATCTAGTTGGGGAAGGCGCAGCTCAGCTCCAAGTCCAGTTGCCGTCCTCAATCTTAGTTGTAGGGGGCGCAGCCCACCATCCCATATGGGAATCCAACAGGCAAGCTTGTTGTCAAGAGCTTGCACTCAAACCAACTGAGCCATCCGGCTGCCTCTACATTTTTTATTATAAATCACAATATCACCATGGAGAGGGATGAGGAGGCAAGAGGATGAGGGTGGAGGATTCCCTCCCCAAGGGCCACTGGGAAGTTTACCTGGAAAGTTATAATAACAACAACCACAATAATAGCAACTATCTCTTCTTGAGGATCTATCATGTCTCAGTCATTAAATCAGATACCTTATGTCCACTATTTTAAAATACAAAATAAATAAGTAGCTATTAAAATGCTTAATACAGTGCCTAGCATATAAATGTTCAGTAAATGGTAGTTCCATTTTATAGGGGAGAAAACTGAGGTTCAGAGACACTAAGCAATTTGCTCAAGGTTACACAGCTAGTAAGTAGGCTTTGAACCCAGTCTGTAATATTTCTGTGTCCTGTTTTTTTGACAGCTACACTAAAATTTCAGAAATTGGATGTCAATTTAGTAAATATGACATAACACTGATTCTTTGAAAAGACCGATGAAAGTAAGAAACCAGAGACAATTCTAATCAAGAAAAAAAAAGAACATGAATGTACAACATAGGAACGGGAAAGTCATATGGCCATAAATACAGAGATGATTGAAGAAATTAGAAGAAAATATTACTTACAGTTTTATGCAAACAAATGTGGAAATCGAGATGAAATAAATTATTTTGTAGGAAGATACAAATAAAACTTAACACCAGAAGAGATGAAAACCATACATAAAGGAAAAGGTTGTAAAAGATCTGATCACTGTCCTTACAAAGAGAGATTCTAATAAACCTTCAAGGAACAAGTAATTCCTAAATTATTCAAGATGCTTGCAAGTATAGAAAAAGGTAGAAGCTTTTCATATAATTTTACTGGGGACCCTGATACCTGCACCTGGTAATTGCAGTGCTCTTAAGAGGGGAGGTGGGTCCCCATCCCAGATCTGCACTTCCCACCTACGTGACCTTGGATATGTAACTGGGCTTCTCTAAGCCTCAGTTTCTTTATCTGTAAAGTGAGAATGGTAAGAGTACCTGCCTTACAGGATTGTTGTGCCATTGTAAGAAACCATGTAAAATGCTTGCAACATGTTAGCTGTAATTAAGAAAATAAAATTATAAACTTGTTCCACTTAGCTACAACCATCTTAAAAATATATCATCAACCAATGAAGGCCAATAGTAAATAGTAAAACAATAATACACCATGACGAAGTCTAGTTTATTCTAGGAATGAAAAGAATGAAAGGTTGGTTCAACCTTATGAAATCTAACAATATAATTCATTACATCAATAAAGAAACGCACCATATAATCATCTCACTATAGGCTGAAAAAGCATTTGGTAAGTGTGAACAGCCATTACTAATAAAAAGTCAGTGTACAATGAAACTCCCTTATGGAGTTTTGATGAAAAGTGTATTTTAGAAAACAAAACATTGTACTTGAGGTAAAACAGAAGAGGTCTCCTCATTAAAATCAGGGACAAGAAACAATGCCCAGTTACTGCTGTTATTTAGCACTGTTCTGGAAGGCTTTGCCACGCAATAAGACAAGATAAAATTTTTTTAAAAAATCAGTATTATTGGCAACAGTGATAGTGTATGAAGGTTATATTGGACGAGAAGTATGTGTTGGTTAGGAGGCCAGCCCCAGGAACTAGGATGGTGAACTGGTGGTATGGTGTGGTCATGGAGAGAGGGCAGCCCTCTAGTGCCACAGGAAGGTACTGACTGAAACTCATTGAGTATTTCTTGATTGTGGTTGGCCATGCTGTATAGTGTGACAGTGTGTGGTAATGGTGATTGTGTTCGCAAAAGTTTCATTATGTCGGGTGATTGGGAAGATAGCTCAGACCTGGTTGTCTTCAGGGGTTGAATTTTGTTATTGTGAGGTAGTAGATGTACTCTTGGGCATATTTGCTGGAGCATGTTTACATTGATTTTTTTAAAAATTAAAATTTATTGGGGTGACAATGGTTAGTAAAATTACATAGGTTTCCAGTGTATAATTCTGTAATACATCATCTATATGTCACATTGTGTGTTCACCATCTAGAGTCAGTTTGCCTTCCATCACCATATATTTGACCCTACATTGATTTCAATTGTGTGATGAATGTGGTTGTGTTCTTTAGTTCACAGAACAGTGGACCAGGCACTGGAAGGGATCTTGAAAGATTTTCTAGTCCAATCCATCCATTTTCAGAGGCAGAAACTGAGTCAGAGTAACAGGCAAAGGGTTACCAGCAGAGGGAGCACTAACCTTAAGTTGGTTGGCTTCCGGCCCCACACTCTGTGGGCTGTGGGTGTCAGGGCTTCTCTGTGTGGGTTGTGTGGAGTGGTGGTTTGGGGCTGTGATTTGAAAGGTTTGCGTTTACAGTAGCTGTGGCTGTTTCATGCCCTTAGAAGCGACTTGAACTGTATTTGTTGGCAAATGTGGTCCCTCATTACTCTCCATCCCGTCCTGAACATCATCCTGATCCCCTACTTGATTTTCTCCCAGCGGCCACTGGGCACCTACCCCGACCAGCACTTCACCGAGGAGGCCCCGCGGCGGAGCATCGCTGCCTTCCAGAGCCGCCTGGCCCAGATCTCGCGGGACATCCGGGAGCGGAACCAGGGCCTGGCGCTGCCCTATATCTACCTGGACCCTCCCCTCATCGAGAACAGCGTCTCCATTTAAACCCCTCCTCCTACCACCTGGAAAGAAAGGCCCAAGCATGCAGAGGGCCAGCTTCTCCGGGTCATCCAGGCTCTTTCTCCCTCCCTGTTTGTTCTGTTAGCCTGAACTTTCTCCTCTGCAGATGGGGACTTTTTCCACCCAAGATGTCTCTAGCATCATATAAACTGGGCCCTGAACTGTGAGCAACTACAGCAGTGCTCAGGGTGAGAAACTGCTCACTAAAGTCAAATTCACAACAGACCCTCCAAAAGGGAGAAACCCCAACGCCCCTTGCCTTACTTCAGGCAACCTCCTACTTCCCTCCCCTATCATGTCTATTACTATTTTATTAGTAATGGCTGTTCATACTTACCAATATCTGCCTCTTCCCTTTGCGACCCACAGCTTAGGAGTCTGAGCTCTCCTTTCCAGTCCTCCCCAATCCCCAAATTCTTTCTCCTTACCTTGCCTGTTTGTTTACATTTTTCTCCAAGCCTAGGACTAACCAATCCAACTTCCTTCTCTGGAAAAGCCTGGAAACTGGGCAAGCAAGGACGTGTGCCCTAGATCTGCCATGTGCTCCTCTCTGACTCGAGTGTCTTTTAAGGGGCGGGTTAGAATTAGGTCCCAGCTTATCTGTACCTCTAGCTACAGTTCTCAGGGCCAGGCTTCCCGGCCAGAGCGTGTACAGGGTCTCTCCCCAGCTCTTGTCTTATCCACACTACCATTCCCCTCCTTTTGTTTTTGGTCCTTGAGCCCAGTAAGTTCAATAAAAACCAACATATTCGGCTCCCATTTCATTTTTGTTGTTGTGGTGGTGGTGGTGGTGGTGGTGGTGGTGGTGTGTGTGTGTGTGTGTGTGTGAAGGATATTGGAGAAGGATGGAGCAGCAATGAGTCCCTGGATCATCTGTTCGGGAGACAGAAAACCTCCCAGTTGAATCCACCACCTAGCCAGGCCCTACATTCCTGCCCTCGCTTCCAAGAGTGTGTCATCCATCAGGAAGTGAAGGAAGATCCAGACGCAAGGGGTTGACAGGAAAAAAGTATGCATTTTGCAAAACCTGAGAATCCAGCTTCTGGGTGTGAGAGTTGTTAGTGTTGCTACGGAGATCCAGTTCTTCTTCTGGATTCATGGACTGTAGCTCTTTTGTGTATGGGTGGAGTCATGGATGAGTTTTAGCTAACAAGCTAGGAGCAGGAGGATGGGTCATCTTCAGGCTGGAGCTATAATAACTGGCATGAGCCCTCCAGAGTTCTCTTCTCTATGCCTCTGCTGTTTTAGAAGCACGTGTCGAGATGACACTTCCATCAGCTTCTGTTTCTGAAGGACTAGAGCAGAACCCCCCCTGCTGACCTGAGTTGGACGTGGAGCTGAGAGAGAAATAAACTTTTGTTGGGTTAAGCCATTGAAATTTTGGGATTGTTTGTTGTTGCAGCATAATCTAACCCATACTGAATGAAAAAGATGGTAATCTGGAGAGTCTGAAGTCATCCCTTCCAGCCCTGTAGCTCTTAAAAATAGAGACATGTGCAGCCCCTTAGGTCAGTCATCCATATCTTTCACTACAGCCACTCAACACCTTCCTGTTTCCTGCTTCCCTAGATCTCAGATCCAGACCCCTTACCTCCTCTGCCTCTTGAGTCAAACTCTGTGCTTGACCAAACTCTGCTCATGGCCTCTCTTTGGTTAGAGTCACCTTGCCTGCTGTGGGAATGGGGGTAGTCTTTGGCTATGCCAGAGGTTAGATTTGCACTTTCTGCAGCTGTGATCCTGGGAGAAGAAGATTCCCATATTATTGTGTATGAAGAAGTGTGTTCGGGGATATCTCATCTGCATATTGCAACCTAAGAATTTAACCAAAATCACTAGATTTTGTGCATTTTAGAACAAAATCAAAGGACTAAGTGATACCCAGAGGCGCCCCCTTGTGGCAAGGAGGACTGTGACAGAGGCAGGATGTGCCCAACCTTTAAACCTGGGCTTTGATATAGAATAGCAGGACCAGGATTCACTGGAGGGAAGTCAGGCAGCCTGTCTGTCCAAGAGGATGAAGACTCCTTGGCCTGCACCAAATTTAACATTAGGAGGCATGCCCATCCTAAAAATCCCAAGAGCCGGAGACGGAGGGACCAGGGCGAATCACTGGAATTTGGTTTCCCAGAGAGCAAGCTTGGAGGAGGATTTATTGAGGAGACACACCCAGCTGCACGTAGGACTCTGCCTGGGCTCTGGGCACCTCTGGGGGACAGGACGTGAGGAAGGAGCTCATGTGAAGCTCAAGCCCTGTCAGATAGGGGACTTCCTCCAGCGTGCACTCTGGACTCCTCCATGTTTTTTGGTCAGTCTGGAAGGTGACTGGTATAGTGGGAAGCACACCAGCCCTCTTTCCCCTGCTGGACTTGAGAAAATCCTTCAGCCTCGATGGCCCACATCTGTCAGATAAATGGGAGGGACAAGAAGACTTGGAAAGTCCCTCCAGCGTTGACATTCTAGGATCTGCTTGCCTCATAGCTCCTGTCTCCCTAGACACTGTTTGACACTAAACTCCCCTGGCACCATCCCTATTTCCATTGGCTTATAAGGAGACAGACAACAAACACATAAATAAACACACAAACAAATAAATCCTTTCAGATAGTTGTAGCGCAGTCAGGAGATGAAACCAGGCAGTGTGTTAGCATGACTTGGGGTGGAGGGTGGGGGGGAGCATTAGGTCTGGTGGTCAGGGAAGGCCATTCTGAGGAATGGCAGTTGAGTTGAAACCTGGATGGCAAGAAGAAAACATTTGGGACAGCTTGGGGGGAAGGTGTTACAGACCAAGTACAGGGCAAATGCAAGGGCCCTGAAGGGCATGTGTTTGAGGAGTAAGGAGAAGGCCAGAGGGCTGAAATAAGGTGAATGAGGGGTGGATAAAAGTTGGTTTAGGCACAGTCCTATAGTGTACAGGAAGTCCTTGGACTTTATTCTAAGGGCAACACTGTATTAAGCTCTGGGAAATTTTAAGCAGAGGAGTGACCCGATTGGATTTTTTTGCTCTGTGTTCTAGGGGGTGGGGCAAGCTTGGGGTGGAGCAAGGTTAGGGGGTGCCCCAGCAGTGAAGACTCGGC
Organism: Rhinolophus ferrumequinum; assembly: GCF_004115265.2. Taxonomy (NCBI): domain Eukaryota; kingdom Metazoa; phylum Chordata; class Mammalia; order Chiroptera; family Rhinolophidae; genus Rhinolophus; species Rhinolophus ferrumequinum. Next base: position 10,892,903 of record NC_046304.1, read on the forward strand.
TTCCTGTGTGGGTGGCCCATTGCAAGTCAACCCTGCAAGCTTGCATCCTTCCCAGGAGCCTCTCCTGCTCTCTGGGTCCACCCCGGTCCAGGAGAACCAGTTCTTCAGCCCATTGAGCACCTACCCAGAGTCATGAGTCCACGTTTTGGTTGTAACTGGGGAGTGCCCCACTGACATCCTCATGCCTGATTCCATCCATGTCCCCAGCCACGTTCACAACCCCATTTCCATGACTGTTTCCCTCAGAACCTAATTCCCACTCTAGACTTGAGCAGAGCTACCACTCCTGCTTCGTTGGTAGAGAGCGACTGGCTCAGGGGAGACCTACTGAGAGAAATAAATATTATGACTTGAGGAGGCAGCTTTTGGAGGATGGAGGTAGATCCCCACCACTTATGGTGATACCCAAACTCTTCTACGACATCAGCTCCTTTCTCTATTTGCCCAAGATCCCCTCCCACCTTATCCTCTGGTCACCTGTGTGCCTCTGCCTCCTCCCTAACCCCCGCAGAGTGATCTTACCACTAGAGTAGAAGGTTGAGGCTGGGCCTCTCATCCTTCTGCCCCAGGACCCTTTGTCCCAGAGGAGCCTGGAGGTGCAGTTTCCCAAGCCCCTGAGCCTCAATTCTTACTCTACCCCACCCTGTTCCTCACCAAGCCTTAGCAGCCCCCTGGGGACACAGTCTCCAGGGAAGGGGAGTGGCTAGAAAGCAGGAGGCTGGGAGAGTTTATATCATCAGCCTCCTATTATTTCCCAAGAGTCATCAGGGGAACAGAGCAGAGCCCAGGATGGCGGGCCTGACCGGCCTGACAGCTCCCATCCTCAGTGGGGACAGCATACTGCCAGGCAGATTAGACAGCGCTGACAGTCACCCAGGGTGGGGGCATGACCTTCATCCCCAGGCTTCTCCCCCATCCTGCCTCCATCCCCATAACCCATCCCCTCCCACGACTCCCTGCCCTTCAACCCTTACCCCAATTTGTCTCACTCTCTGAATCTTCACCCTAATTCCAAGCCCATTTTTGATGCAGTTCTTAATCCTGACCTTGTCCTGATCACTAACCCGTCCAACCATCAAGAATCATGTTTCCAAAATCTCCCAGGTACCAAGTGTTTGCCAGGAGGTGGGGAGAAAACCATTGGTTAAATGATACCATGTTTTTCCAAAAGTAAGACTTAGCCAGACCGTCAGCTCTAATGCGTGTTTTGGAACAAAAATTAATATAAGACCCGGTCTTATATTATATTATATGAGACCTGATCTTATATTATATTAAATAAGACCGGGTCTTATATTAATTTTTGCTCCATTAGACTCATTAGAGCTAATGGTCCAGCTAGGTCTTATTTTCGGGGCAACACAGGAGTCTAGTCTAGTGGGGAGGATGGACTTCCATCAAAAATGATAGTCACGGGCCGGCCTGGTGGCTCAGGCAGTTAGAGCTCCATGTTCCTAACTTGGAAGGCTGCCGGTTCAATTCCCACATGGGCCAGTGGGCTCTCAACCACAAGGTTGCCAGTTCAATTCCTCGAGTCCCGCAAGGGATGGTGGGCTCTGACCCGTGCAACTAAGATTGAACAAGGCACCTTGAGCTGAGCTGCCTCCCGGATGGCTCAGTTGGTTGGAGCACCGGGTCTCAACCACAAGGTTGCCAGTTCAATTCCTCGACTCCCTCAAGGGATGGTGGGCTCCGCCCCCTGCAACTAAGATTGAACAAGGCATCTTGAGCTGAGCTGCCGCTGAGCTCCCGGATGGCCCAGTTGGTTGGAGTGCGTCCTCTCAACCACAAGGTTGCCGGTTCAATGCCCGCAAGGGATGGTGGGCTGCGCCCCCTGCAACTAGAAAACGGCAACTGGACCTGGAGCTGAGCTGCGCCCAACACAACTAAGACTGAAAGGACAACAACTTGAAGCTGAATGGCACCCTCCACAACTAAGATTGAAAGGACAACAACTTGACTTGGAAAAACAGGCCTGGAAGTACACACTGTTCCCCCAATAAAGTCCTGTTCCCCTTCCCCAATAAAATCTTTAAAAAAAAAAAAAAAAAATGATAGTCACCATTTTGTGTGAGCCATTAATAGTTAAATTTAGCCTTCCTTGGTGAAACAATTCTCAAGCTAAAATCAGAAGGAAGAGGAAACATTAATCAGGTCCAAGAGGTAGAGAAGGATAGCATGTGCAAAAGCCCTGTGGTTGGAAGGGGCTGACCTTACTTCCTTTATTTCTTTACTCAAAAGTCCCTTCTCAAAGAGCTCTTCCCTGGCCACTCTATATCTAAAGTTTCTCCCTTATACTTTATATTATCCTTCCGTGGTTTGTTTTTTCTCTTCAGCACTTACAACTATCAAGCATACTGTTTAATTTGCTTGGTTATTAGGTAATATTGTCTGTTTCCGCACTAGAATGTAATCTCCAGGAGGGAGGGCAGGGATTTGCTTTGGTTACATTGTATTCTTAGGATCTGTCACAGAGCCAGGCACATTGTAGGGGCTCCATTAGTGTCTGATAATGATGAATGAAAGGCAGATAGAGTCCCAGACAGAACAGAGCAAAGGGGAACATGGTGGAGGATGAGACCTGTGAGGTAGACCATGGGGGTCATGTGAAGGGGTGACATCATTATCTCAAAGGCAAGAAGGAGCCACTGCCAGGCTTGATCTGGGGTTGGAGGGGACGGGGGTGACATGATAGATTTGGGTCTTAAAAAGGTCATTTCGCTCCCTAACTCCAACCACATCTGTATCCCTACGCTCAACCTAAATTGCAATCTCATCCCTATTCGTCACCCAATCAGGAAGCTCCCAGAACCTTCTCTCCATCTTAGAATCCCTGCTCCCTTTGGCCTTAACTTGGCCCGGGCACTGTGTGACCTTCCCTCGATGGTGACAGAAGGGTGCCACCAGGGAGTAAACCTGGGCTGGTGCCTCCTGGTTAGCAGGAACTTCCCCTCAGAGGCAGAAGGAAAGAGGGCAGGTCCGGAAAAGGGGGACGGGAATGTGACTCTCTCCTCACTCTCCCTGGGTCCCAAACGCTATCTGCTGAGAGTAAAATTCTGAGTCTCTCTCGTAATATAATCTTAGTCCCAACACCTCCCTGAACTCAGCCCTATCCTGAGGCCTGATCCCACGCCAGTCCTCATGGCTCTGGTTTCTGTGATTCTATCAGAAATTAGCCCCCAATCCCAACCTCCTTTCCATGCCAGATTTATTTTCTTCAGAGTGCTTAATATCCAAAACTACAGCAAACAAATTATTGTTTACTGTTTCTTTTCCTCTCTCCAAGCTTTAGCAAGCTCTGTGTGTATTTTACTTCTTCTTTGTATCTGCAGTGCTGAGAACAGTGCCTGGAACACTGTGTATACTCCTTAAACATCTCCTGAATAAATGATGGCATGGAGGAATGAATGACCTGGTTCCCGACAAACCCAATACCATTGGAGCCCAACCCTGACTCTAACCCTCTTCCTAGCTTCATTCTTTTTGTTTCTTTTTTTGGGGAGTAAAATTGAATGATAACATAGGTATAGTAAAATGCATATAGTGCTCTATATACCACTCAGATCAAGATACAGAACACCTCTAGCTGCCTACATGGCTCTCCCATTTCAGAGCTACTCACTAGCCTGACTTTTATAGGAATCACTTAGTTTTGCCTGTTCTTGAACTTTGTGTGAATGGAATGATAGATCCTGTACTCTTTTATGTCTGGCTTCTTTAACGCAATATAATTGTAGTAAGATTCATCCACATCATAGTTCATTCTTTTTTTTCATCGCTGCGTAAAATTCTACGTTATGATTATATCACAAATTATACATCCATTCTTAGCTTAGTTCTTGTGCCCCAAGTGTACAACTGTCTTCTACTTTTGTAGTCAACCCCAATTCCTCCTCAGCTTATCTTGGCTTGTCAGGAATCAACAAATTCCTCCTCTTCCATCGCTGATCACCTCTCTCTGGAGCCTCTCTTCACCCTAGGGTCCCTGAGCTCTAGCTTCAACACCCACCACCCTTTCTGTCATGGGCTCTGGGTCCTGGGGCGGAAGGATGTGCTAGCCTTCCCGCTGCGGCCACTACTTGCCCCATTTCCCAGAGAGAAATGCCAGGCAGCAGGCCAGCTGTACAGTGAGCTTGTGCTGCACCCTCTCCCCTACCCCCCACCCACTGGGGGCCCCAAAACCAATGCCGTAACCCACTACCCATGGGGTGCCCAGCTCTGCAGGCCATGGAGGCGGGCAGAAGGAAAGAGCTTATTAGGCTGATAAAGATCTGGAGGCCCCGCCCAGACCCCTCCCCCAACTTGCCTGAGGCCCTGGCTCAGGCCGGACTGGCTCCCCCACCCTGAAGTCTCCTTTATTCAAGGCATCTTCTATCCGCCCTCTCAGAGGCAGGCCCAGCGCGCTGCCTCCTGTTCCTCCCTGCCTGCTCCCAAGGGCTTGCAGCCCAGAAGCTGGCTCACCAGCCAGCAGCACCGCCTCACTTCAGCCTGCCTGGCTCCCGTCCTGCCCGCCAAGGGCAAGAGCTTCTCCAGGCTCTGGGCTGTTAGGGGGTCAGCCACCCTTGCCTCACTTTACTATCTCGGGAAGCTGGCCCTTTCCACTCTTCTGTGTGTGGCTTCCCCTACCTGGCTTGGACCCTCCATACAGCACCTCACAGTGTCTGGGATTGAGCTCCCTCCTGAAGAGCAGCCATGGCCACCTACAAAGTCAAGGTGGCCACTGGTACCGACTTCATGTCGGGAACAATGGACTCCATCTTGCTCACCATCGTCGGCACCCAAGGAGAGAGCCATAAACAGCTGCTGAACCACTTTGGGAGAGACTTTGCAACTGGAGCGGTGAGTGTGTGTGTGAATCTTTGTGTATGTGTCTGTGTGTGTGTATGTGTGAGTGTGTGTGTGTGTGTGTGAATGTGGTGTATGTGTATGTGTGAGTGTGGTGTATATGTGTCTGCATGTATGTGTGTATTACGAGTTTGGTGTGTATATGTATATACGTATGTGTATATGTGTGAGTGTGGTGTGTGTATGCTTGTAGGTGTGTGGGGTGTGTACATGTCTGTGTGAGTATATGTAGTTTACGTGTATATGTGTGAGTGTGTGTTATGTGTGTAGTGTGTGTGTATATGTGTGACTGTGTCTGGGGAGCACGAGGAGGAGCGGTGGTGAGCAGAGGAAGGGGACAGAGCTTGGCCAGGAGAGGCTCGGGAGCTCTGGGAGAGGTCTAAAAGCAGTGGGTCGCTAAGAATGGCTCTGGATGCCCCTCAACCCAGACCTGGCTCCCAACCTTCCACTGTCTTTGGACCATCCTTCTTCCTGCCTAGTTTGTCACCTCTCATCCCTTTTTGGTCATTCTTCATCCCTCTCCCTCACCTTTTCTCACCTCTTCTCACCTCTCCTCTCTTTCCCTCTTCCTCTCTCTCATTACTCGCTCCACACCCCTCATCTCTCAACCCTCTTCTATTCCCTTTTTCTTTTTTCCTTTCTCATTCCCTTTCCACTCCCTCTTCCCTCATCCTCTCCCATTTCCTCTCTCCCTTCCTCCCTCATTCCTCTCTCTCCTATTCTCACTCACTTTTTCTAAGGTAAGGTGCATCATAACTGGCTTAAATTCATATTGCAGTCTCTGTAACTTCAAATGGCATCGAACTATCCCGTCCAGTGGGGGCCTGCCTGCTCCGTGATGGAAGGCACCCTTTGCCGGGCCCTCACCCCTCAGACCTGATTTGAGTCAAGTCCAGCCACCTGCTGCTATGTGACCTTAATAGATCACTCTATGTGGCCATTTCTGAATCTCCACATCTTCACTGATAAGTTGGAGAAAAAGGGGCTATTTGGACCTCCTCTGCCCACTGTAAGACTAGGAGGCTTGAGGGCCCTGAACTCCATTTGAGCTTCTTTATACAACAGCCCTTGGGGATCTGCCTGGTTTCTGCAGCCTCAGACAGGTGGGGAGGTGGGTCGGAAAATGGGACCTCAGGAGCTCTGAGAGGAGAAAAAGGAGGGTTTGGGTCTTGCCTAGCCCTGCGTAGATGGGTCCCAGCAGGGGACAGTCAGGTTAGAGCGGTGGGAGGAGAGCCCAAAGATCAGGTCACCCCTGTTCAGGGAGGTGAGGCATGAGCAGGGCCAAGGTGAGCAGCCAGACTCGTAGGAGGCCTGAGAAGCCAGAATTGAGTCCTACACACTCAGCTGGCCCTGTACCCTGCCCAGGTGGACGAGTACACTGTCCAGTGCCAGCAGGACCTGGGGGAGCTCATCATCATCCGTCTGCACAAGGAGCGCTACTCCTTCTTTCCCAAGAACTCTTGGTACTGCAACTACGTACAGATCTGTGCACCCAGTGGCCGTATCTACCACTTCCCCGCCTACCAGTGGATGGAAGGCTACGAGACCCTGGCACTTCGGGAAGCTACAGGTAAGCCCTCATTACCCCATCCCATGCCATTCATTTGGTCCCTTGCTCTGGCCAAGCCTCCGCAGCATGGCCACTCTGGGCTCCCTACGTCAGCCAGGGGCCAGCCCCACAGGGATTCCCAGGAATGTCTGCCACTCTCACACATTACTCTCAGTCATCACTGCTGTGTTGGGCCCAGCTTGGGCTGCACCCTGAGGAATGGAAATGTATGAGGCATGGAATGACCCTCACAGTGTCAGGCTCCCAGGTTCTGGCAGGAGACAAGCGTGCTCTCTGTTACCTTTACTGTCCTCTCCTAGATTCCCATGGGTTGCCTGGCCATTCCGAAAAGACCACTTGCTACTCTGGGTAGAGGCCTCAGGACCCTGATAGGTCCTATTTATTCCAAATAGCATGGCCTGCTACTCCGAAAAGACTCCCTGTTATTCCAGCAGAGTTCTGTGACTACGACACGATACCTTGTTGTTCTAATTGGATGCCCCAGCACTCCAACTGCTGCCTTGTTTTTCATTAAGAAGGCTGTTAGTTCAACAGTTCTCTATGGTACTATAACAGGAGGACCTGTGCCTTATTATGAGGCTCTGAGTTTCTGATTTAGCATTTTTTAGACTAATGGGATGTTCTGCTCCAAAGGACTCCCTGTTACCCCATCAGGACACCTTATTTCTCTAACAGGACTCACTGCTAATTCTAAAGTCCCCTCTTAGTCCAGTAAGGCTCCATCCCACTCCAGTAGGAGGCCTTGTTACTCGTACAGACTGTTGGGGTTTTCCTTGGTGGCCCAGCTGTTTTCAAATTGCTCAGTGGCTCCCATGCAAGAGTGACAAAACCTGAGTGCCTGAGCTCCTTATGTTTATCCTTTCCACAGCCCTTGTCTGGCAGGCTTAGGCCAGCTTCCTAATATGTGGCTGCTACATGGGGACTGCAGGCCTGTCCTCTTTTGTCCCCCTGGCTCCACCACCCAAGCTTCTTCTGGCCTCCCTCGAGGTGGGTGGGAGGGAAGGGCAAAGCTGAGGGGGCCCAGGGACCTGAAGCTCCATCTTCCCCGCAGCTGGCCACCCTCTTCTGTCTCTCATTTCCCTGTGGCAAGAGCCTTTACCTGGGAGCAGGGGCACAGGGGCTTAAGTGGGAGGGGCAGAGAGAGGCAGGCCTGGGGAAGGGTGAGGAAGCCAAGAGGAGGGTCTCACTGGCGATGTGGAGCATCTTCCCACAGTGATATGTCTGAGTAACATGGAAGCAGGGGACAGGCAGAGTGATGCTGGGTGGCCAGGCAGGAATGGGGTTGGGTGGGGCAGCTGCCACGCAACACCAGGGCAGGGAGACTTGAGTCACCTGCTAGGTCCTTAAAGGAGTGAGGCTCCCACCCTGGGGATGAAGCTGAGCTGGGGCTCTGGGTTGAACAATTCCAGCGGGCACTGTTCACCCAGAATACAACATGAGCTGAGGCAGATGGAGAAGGGAGAGGCTGGTGAAGGGGTCTTGAGGGAAAATGATGGGCCCGCAGTGAGAGGCACACACCAGCCTGGGACTACCAGCCAGGATGCGGGAGAAAAACAGGTCTGGATTTGGAGCTCAGCTCCCCCATGTACTAGCTGGATAGCTAGGTCAATTTGTGAATTCTCTTAAGCTTCAGTGTCCTCATCTGTAAAATGGGGCTAACAACAGAACCTACTTTATAGGGTTGGTGTGAAAATCCAATGAAACAACCTCTAAAACGAGTTTTTAAAAGGCTTAACAAGTGTTCGTGGTTTTTAGTGGGTGGTGGATGAGTGGTCAGAAGCAGACTGCCTTGGTTCAAATCCTAGCTCACTGTTTTCTCTTTATGTAATATTGACTGTTTTCTCCTTGTAAAATAAGCGTGATGATGTTTTCCCTTAACTGAAACTGTGAGGGCCAGAGGGGTTTTGAAATTCAGATTTTATATATAAATGCATATACACACATACATATATAAAGATACATACATATCTTTATCTATGTATCTTCTGTATATATATATAAATATATATATACATACACACACACACACACACACACACACACACACCATATATTATGTGATATATCCACCAGAGCACCCCCTAATCAAATATACTAATATCTCTGCAGCAAAAACTATGAATAGTTACACTAAGTAAGTTAAATGAAGACTGTCTATAGCTTCAAGCAAATTTCGAGCAGGTTTTGCTGACCAAGGAATTTGTGCCTAACTTGTAGAAAAAACAAACCAACCTGATTTGTATAGCCTGTTGGATTTTGGAATTGTGGCGAGCAGGTTGTGAGCCTACAATACTAGTCACCTGATTTATAAGGTTGTTCTTGGGTGGATTACATTATTAATAGAAGAAAAGTGTTTAGAAAGTGCCCTTACCTAGTAAGTGCTAAATAACTGTCATTGTGTCAGTGTGTCTGGAAGAGAGACTTCCTTACAGCAGCACAGCCCAGCTTGAGGGGTAGAGTGAGAGGAAGGAGGGTCGTCCCTGTTCTTTTCCTCTGAGTTTTTGGGAGGAGACACACCCTCTGTCCTTCTCCCAGAGTAAGTCTTCCCCATCCTTAGCTGTGCCCCCCACCCCAGCTGACCTGGGAGTCAGAAGAGAATTCTGATCCCTGAAGTGGGCAGGGGCAGGCAGAGGCTGGGACTGGGGGGATGGGGGTGTCCGATCTGAGCCCCCTTTTTGGAATACCTACAGGAAAGACAACAGCAGATGACACACTCCCGATCCTTCTGGAGCACCGACGGGAGGAGATCAGAGCCAAGCAGGACTTATACCAGTGAGGGGAGGGTGGCACGGGTTAAGGGAGGTCAGGGGTCCAGTGATGGCTTTGCCCTCTGTCCCTGAGATGGTTCATGGCCATCAGGGCCCACCAACTCGGCTTCTCTTTGCAGCTGGAGGGTCTTTGTTCCTGGCCTGCCCAACTACGTGCACATCCCCAGCTACCGCCCTCCTGTCCGGAGAAACCCCAACCGGCCTGAGTAAGGACCTGAGGCAGTGGTGGGACCCTCCCAGGGCAGACCCCTGGACTCTGCCCCCTCCTTTGAGCCCTGGACTCCAGATGCAGGTTCCCAGCCCTGCTCTCCTTCCCACAGGTGGAATGGTTATATCCCCGGATTCCCGATTCTCATCAATATTAAGGCCACCAGGTTCCTGAACTTAAATCTTCGCTTCTCTTTCATCAAGACAGCCTCCTTCTTTTTTCGCCTGGGGCCCATGTGAGTCTGTGTGAGTGGCACCGGGGTGGTGGTCGTGAGGGCTCCTGAAAAGACTGCCCCTCTCCCTCTGCTCCATGCTCACTCACCTCCACCACGGCCGGGAGGTTGGAACAGCCAGGAAGGCAGAGGGAGCTGAAGAGACGGGCCAGAGAACCTGAGAGGTGACAGTCAGAGACAGATCTAGAAAGACCTTGAGCTGTGGGCCCAGGAGACCCTGAACCCAGAGATTTTGAGACTCCGAGACCTAGGTGGGGTAGGGCAGCTCTGCGGGCATTTGGCATCCTCCCTTGAATCCCATCTCCTAGGTCACTGAAGTTCAAACTCCGCGGTCTGGTGGACTGCAAACAGTCGTGGAAGAGACTGAAGGACATTAAGAAAATTTTCCCTGCCCACAAGTCTGTTGTCTCCGGTATGGGGTGGGGCATCACGAATGGAACAGGGGGAACCTACTTATCTCTGGCGGAAGGAACCCAAGACACGTCCAGGAGGCAGGACCCCCACGTCAGCGCAGTGGGGTGGGAGGAACCGGGGAACCTGAGGCAGGAGTCGAGAGTTGTGTGGGCGCGCCCTCTGGCGGCCCCTTGGAAAACGTCGCCTGGGCCCCTGTGGCCGCTCAAGGGGAGGATGAGGGCTTTTTCGTTTTCTTCTTGGGTGTCCCTTGTCTTCCTCTGTCTTGGGCCTTGGCCCCACGCCTTTCTGTCCCTGATGGGGATATGGTCGCGTCATGACGCTCCTGCGCCATCCTCCTCCCCCAGAATACGTGGCCGAACACTGGGCAGAGGACAGCTTCTTTGGGTACCAATACCTCAATGGCATCAACCCAGGCCTGATCCGCCGCTGCACGCAGATTCCAGACAAGTTCCCCGTCACAGATGACATGGTGGCCCCGTTCCTGGGCGAAGGAACGTGCCTGCAAGCGGAGTTGGAGGTGAGGTTTGGTCCAGCAGAGACCTCCACGGCCTGCTGGCCTTCCTCCCTCCCTGGGATCCCCATCTCTCCCCACCTCTGCTGCCTGTAGAGAGTTCCACCCCCTTCCTTCTCCCCCACTTGGTTCCTGGCCAACCCTTGCATCTGGGGGACACTCTGTATCCAAGGTGTGGGTCATGGGTGCCCGTGTTAGTGCCTACCTGTCTACTCATCGCGGCTCCCCTCCAGAAGGGGAACATTTACCTGGCAGACTACCGCATCTTGGAGGGCATCCCCACTGTTGAGCTCAACGGCCAGAAGCAGCACCAATGCGCCCCCCTCTGCCTGCTGCACTTTGACCCGGAAGGGAACATGATGCCCATTGCCATCCAGGTGCTTAGGGGTGCAGGCCCCACTGCTGTGTGAGCGTGTTGCCAGTGTGTGAGCCTCCGTATGTGCATGAATGTGTGTGTGCACTTATGTAAGTGTGGGCGCCTGTGTATATACTTTGTATGCCTCTTTTTATGTGAGTGTGTAGTGAGTGGGTCAGCTTGTGTGTGTGTGTACATGTGAACCTTAGGTCCCTATGTGTGCACCTGTTTGTGAGGGCTTCTGCCTGTGTGCCTGTGTAAGCATGTGTGTCCATATAAGTATATGTCCCTGTGTGTGCATCTGAGAATATACCTATGTGTATGTATGTCCCTATTTATGTGTGTGGCTGGTGATGAGCCTGGTGTGTGGCCCTGTGTGTAAGCCTTGGGCTGAGTCTCTGTGTGTCCCTACATGTGCATGTTTGTATGCTGCCACTGTGTGCCTCCCATGCATAAACTTGGGTTCCTGTGGGTGCAGCTGTGTGTAGAGTGCATTCTGTGAGTATAAGCATGGAAGTATTGAGCTAATTAGACTTAGTGAGTCTGCCTTGTGAGTCTGCTGCTGCCGTGGGAGTCTGGTCTGGCAGAAAAGGGGACCCCTTCCCAGAGGTCCCCACTAAAGTCATATCCAAGTTAGAAAAAAATCACCCCTCTGGGGACGAGTCAAGCCCTGATGCTCCTGGCTCATTCGTGGAACAGTGTAGGCTAGTTTTCAGTAATTGTCTCCCCCCAGGGTGCTGGGTACCCTTGTGCAGTGCACAACTGAATGTAGCAGCCATGGGGTTGAGATAAGAAAGGCTTCTCAGAGGAGGCAGCTCATGAGCTGATTCTTGAAGAATCAGTGGGAGCTACCAGGTAGAGAAAGGGACAGGGGAAGGGATTACAGGCTGTGGGAACAGCAAAAGCCAATGTGAGGAGGGAAGAAAGGCCCTGGTATGCTCAGGGGACCAGAATGACTGGAGCATAGGGGGTAGAGTTTTATACTTCCTCAGACTCCCCTTGGCCTCCTTCCTGCAGTGGGGGCCCTTGTGTGTGGGTCTTTGCACTCATCTAACCCTCTCTCTTTACCCACCCTCAGCTTAGCCAGACCCCTGGACCCGATTGCCCCATCTTCCTGCCCAGCGACTCTGAGTGGGACTGGCTGCTGGCCAAAACGTGGGTACGCAACGCTGAGTTCTTCTGCCATGAAGCCGTCTCCCACCTGCTGGGGACCCACCTCATCGCTGAGGCCTTCTGCCTGGCTGTGCTGAGGCAGCTGCCCATGTGCCACCCTCTCTACAAGGTATGGGCTTGGACAAAGGGACCTCTGTGAAGCATCACTGCCCTCACCCAGCCTCAGAAAGCCACTTGGTTCACTCAGCAGTCAGAGGGATTCCAGTCAGACTTGGAGAGGCAGCTGGGCACCCGTAAGACATGGCTTGAGTGGGGACTTCCCACAGTGAGAGTGTTTGATGTTGCAGAAATGGGGGTGCCGAGGTCCTTTGGGGGATAACTTCCGTTCTCTCTCATTGTCCTCCTTGCTTCCTCTCACAGCTCCTCATCCCTCACACCCGATACACCATTCAGATCAACAGCATTGGGCGGGCCCTCCTCCTCAATGAGGGGGGGCTCTCCTCCAGGGTAAGACGTCTGCGCCCAACCCCAGCAAGAAATTTGCTTTCATTCTGGCTTTTGAGTTAGACTAAAAGCAGGACTTCCCAGTTGCCTTTAGATCACGAGGGGGCATGGAAAGGGAACTGGTTAGGGTGGATGCTGTGTCTAGCACGACACAGAGGCAGGCGCTGAGTGTGCTGGCTGACATGTGAGGGTTCCAAGGGCAGGGAAGGCTGGACAGGGGTTAGAGAGCACTCACTAGATTATGTGAGAGACGGGTGCCAGCCTCAGGGGAGAGGACTTGCAGGGACACGATGACCCCAGTATCTGCCTCCTCCCTGACAGAGTATGTCTCTGGGCCTGGAGGGCTTTGCTGAAGTGATGGTTCGGGCTCTGGCAGAGATGACCTATGACAGCTGCTACCTCCCCAATGATTTTGTGGAGCGCGGGGTTCAGGACCTGCCAGGATATTATTACCGCGATGACTGCTTAGCAGTGTGGGACGCACTGGAGAGGTAAGGTCGGGACAGCAGTGGGTGGCACTCAGGGTGGACACCCTGAGGTGTTGGAGGGGGCGTGGGGAGCCTTGAAGTACTTCAGCTTGTGTCTGGTGACACCTTCTGACTTTGGCAAGTTACCCTTGCCACTTCTGCCCCATAGGACTTGCCCACCCACAGGCTTGGGGCAGCTCTGGGGCCAGGGCATCCTGGGGAAGGTGGGAGCAGCACAGTTGGGCAGGGCAGGGAGAGGGTCCAAACTGAGGCCCTGTCCCCTGGTCAGGTATGTGACAGAGATCATCACCTACTATTACCCATGTGACGCAGCCGTGGAGGGTGACCCGGAATTGCAGTCCTGGGTGCAGGAGATATTCAAGGAGTGTCTACTAGGGCGTGAAAGTTCAGGTATGGGCCTGGGCACCTGGGCATCCAACAGGGGCCTGGGGCTGTGGGGTGGGCCACCTTGGCTGGGCCAGAGCATGTCTCATTGGGGGCTGAAGGAGGCTAAATCACTGCCCTAGGATTTTGTCATGGCCCTTTCCTGTCCCTTGGAGCAGTGGCATCTCGAAGAGGTTGGGGAAGAAAGCATGCCTGTCTTTTGGTCCCTGTCTGAGCTCATGGACTGTAGGTTATCTCTGTAGAGACCTGGAAGGGTCCCAGTCCCCCACCCCAGAAACGAACCTTTGTGGACTAAGAAATGAGGCATGAGCTTAGACTGGAAAGGGCAGAGTGTGCTGTAGTCTGGGGAGCTGGTGGGGAGCTGGCAGGTTCCAGGAGTGGGGGAGAGCATCCTGAGGTCATGCCATTTGGGCACCCACTCAACAAGTATTTAGTGAGCATCTATGATGTGACAACCACTGTGCTGGTTACTGGGGAGGCAAAAGAGAATGAGACAGGTGAAGGTGCTGCCCTCAAGAACTTCACAGACTGGGGGAAGTGGGACTGCTCAAGTAAAGGGGGACTTACACTATGGCAGAACTGGTGCAGCTCGGGGGGCATAGGAGCCCAGGAGAGACACCTAACTCAGCTTGGGGAAGGGTGGTAGGTAGAGAGTGGTGTTGGGGAGCAAGCTAAAATCTAGCTGAGATCGCAGCTAAGATCTGCAGGATGAGCAGGTTAGCTGTGAGATGACAGAGGTGGCATTGGAGAGTTCTGGGAGCTGCTGATATGTCCCTGCAACTAGAGCTGAGGGTGGGAGTTGGGCAGGCTCCCAGGGGGGCTAAGGCTGAAGTCATGGGCAAGGGCCAGGTTGCACAGCGTGATTAAGGAGTTTGGAATTACTCTGAGTGCCATAGGGAACCATGGAGGGGTTTGGAGGGAGATCAGATTTGTGTGTTAGAACATTGGGCTGCACCAGCAGTCACAAGACAGTTTGGGAGGCTACTGTGGTGTCCAGTAGGAAGGTGACAGGGACCTGACCAGGTGGGGGCTGTGGGGATGCAGAGAATTCCAGAGAGACTTGGGAAATAGAAACGACAAGACTTGGTGACTGGTTTGGGTTTGGCAGTGGGGGCCAGGTGGGGGAAGGAGGGGCCAAGGGTGACTCTCAGGTTTAGAGTTTTCACAGCTGGGTAGATGGCACAAGTCATTTCTTGAGATGGGAGCCTGGTGGGAGGATGGTTTTGGGAGGAAGATGATGGGTCTGGATTGAATGTGTTGGACTTTTGGAACCTGGGGTCACCATGGCAACCAGGGCTGGCTGCTTACTTGGGAGAACAGGAGAGAAAAGCAAGAAGCCTAATTAGGTGTACAACCAAGAGCCAGGCTACTGAGAAATCTATCTGGAAAGTGCGGTCTCAAAAGAAGTGTGTGTGTGTGTGGTGGGGTCTAGATGAGGGACTGTACTGACTCAGGGCAAGAAAGCCAGGTTTCTTCCAAAGCTTTCTAAAGCCAGGATTCTTTCCCCTCTGAGATCTGGGACCCAAGAGGTCCCCCTAAGGGAGCTAGAAGAGGGATCTGAGGGTCCCATCTCAGGCAGGTGCTTGGGGCAGCCCTGGAGGACATCTGACCAAAGCAAGTTGAGGCTCCCTCCCCAAGGTTTGTGGTGTGGCCTGGGGGAATGGGGTTGTGGCCACAGGAGGGACAAGCAGGCAGGATGAGGGCAAGGATGTGGCAGCTTTAAGTGTAGGCACGACAGGTTGAGATGGGCTTGGTTGCGCCCTCTGCCGGCAAGCCAGGACCAGCGCAGGACTGACGTTGCCTCCGCCTTGTCCTGCCGCACAGGCTTCCCCAAGTGCTTGCGAACAGTGCCTGAGCTGATACGATATGTCACCATCATCATCTACACCTGCTCTGCCAAGCACGCAGCTGTCAACACAGGGCAGGTACCTGTGCTCACCAACCCTTGCTCCAGCCCCAGGCCCAGACCTAACCTTAGTCCCAGTCCCAACCTCAGCTAAAAATCCTAGTTGGGCCTGACCTGTTTCAATCCAAGTTCCAGCTTCAATCCCAGCCTCAATTTAAACTCGAGAGTCCCGGGGTGCTCTCTGATCCAGAACCCCTCCTCTACTCCACCTCCAGCTGGAGTTCACCTCCTGGATGCCCAACTTCCCATCATCCATGCGGAACCCACCGATGCAGGCCAAGGGGCTGACAACTCTGAAGACCTTCATGGACACGTTGCCGGATGTGAAGACCACGTGCATCACCCTATTGGTGCTTTGGACACTCAGCCGGGAGCCGGACGACAAGGTGTCCTGGGGCCTCGGGGTGCAGGTGGGGGTGGGGGAACTATGAGCGTAGGCAGGAGGCTGGGAGTTGGGGAGGGGGGTAACGGACAGGAGGGAGGTGTCAAGGGAGAGGCTCCTGAACGGGCAGGGCGGAGGGGTGGGGGCCCGCTGTGTCTCAGTTGCTCGGTTTTGTACCCGCAGCGGCCCCTGGGTCACTTCCCCGACATCCACTTCGTGGAGGATGTCCCGCGGAGGAGCATGGAGACCTTCCGTCAGCGCCTGGCGGAGATCTCGCACAACATACGCCAGCGCAACAAGCGCCTCCCTATCCCCTACTACTACCTAGACCCAGTGCTGATCGAGAACAGCGTTTCCATCTAGGACAGCCCTTCTCGCCTCGCCTCTTCACGCCCTAAGCCCGTCTGTTTTCAAAAAACGAAAAAAAAGAAAAGAAAAAAATAAAAAGAAAAGAAAAAAACCCACTTCAAATACAGGCCCAGGGTCTGCCGGTGAGCGCGGCGTTTACTGGAGGGGTGGGGTGGGGCGGGGCGGGGCAGGAAGGGCGCGCTCACACCGTGAGTCTGTTCTCCATCACCGCGGGGTCCAGGTAAGTGTCGGGCAGCACCAGGCCCGGGCTCCGTTCCGTGATGTCCCGCGACAGCCCGGCCAGCCGGCTCTGGAAGGCAACGGTGGTCTGCTACTTGGCCTCCTCGGTGAAATGCTCCTCCGGGTAGGTGCCCAGCGGCCGCTGCGGACGACAGGAAAGAAGGCTGGGACCTTCACCCCGTGGTGCCGTGACCCCATCTTTCAACACAAAGCGATTCTGATCTATCTGAAGTCCCCCTACCTGGGCACCCAGACCACGGAGGACCCCCTTCCACCAGAAAATCCACCCAACGACACAGACCACCACCCGAGCACCCACCTACCTAGGAACCTAGACCACCCAAGACCTGTCCAACTTGAAACATAAACCACTCAGCCACCTAGGCAAGAGGCGGCCCTAAGCCCAACTTACTGAAAACCCAGACCCCTCTAAGCTCCATCTACTAGGAAGCATCCTACCCTAGAAACCGATGTCACCCCCAAAACCTACGTCACTCCAGGCCCTGCCCACCGATGGGCCCAGCCTGCTAAGTGCCCCTCCAAGAATACCATTGTCCCTCAGGACTCCTTCCTCACCCCATACACTCTCCTGGAACCTGAGATAACCATCCCCACAGCCCCCAAGCCCACCCCTCCACCTCTACCCTGGGCCTTGCTTAGTGCCCTTGGTTTCAATGGTGATACCCTAGAAGAGCATGAGGGCATGGCAAGTGGCATTGACCTCAGGGAGAGAGGCCATCAGGTCTGTTTGGCCTCTGGTGGGCCGGGGGAGCCTCATGGCGGTGGGAGTATTGGGCATCCAGACACTGAATTCAAACTGACCCCCCACATTCAGTAAGCATAGGGCTGCCACTGCTCCTGCTAGGGCCACTCCTCCATGACCCTGCTTGTCCCCCAGGTCTGGCACTGGCTCACCTGGCCATTGTTGGTGGCAGCACGTTGGGCTGAGCAGGTGAAGATGGTCATAGTGAGATACTCGATGAGACCAGCACAGCTGTCCAGGGTGCAAGGGACCCCAAAAAGGGGGTAAAGTGGAGAGAATGGAGCTGAAACCCCAGGGGCCGCTGCCCTGGAGAAGTGGGGTCTAGAGGGTGGAAAACTGAGATGGACACCTCACCTGAGCTCATGCGGCTTAGAAAACCCTCCTGGAAGATCTCCCTGACCCACCTGCAGCTCTAAGTCCCTGCTGCTGCACTGTCGTCTGGGTAGTGGATGCCAACGATGTTGCACACAAAGCTGGTGATCCAGGAATACATGGTAACTGTTGGTGGCTGTGTATCCCAGGGGCATGAGTGAGAAAAGCTGCTGAGACCAGCTGCCCCAGAAGGAGGAAACTGAGGCCAGAGAAGGACAATGGCCAATCACAATTGTATAAACCGCTGAGCAGAGCTTCGAACCTGGAGGCCTCCATTTCTACCAGGAGGTGCCAACGGAGGGCCTGAGAGCCAGAGTTGGTTTGCAGATGCATTTTAATTGGTTGCCAGGGTTTTTTGTTTCTTTTTCAAGTTGAATCAATGGTCAATACTTAAATATTAGAAAATGTTTAGTTTCTCTGGAAAAAATCTAAAGATCTGGCTATCGTCATAGCTGAGTCGCCATTGTCCCATGGGACAAACATCAGTTCTTCACCAGCCACAGTTCCTGCCCACCCCTCTTCCCTAGCTTCTGGCTGCTTGCTGGCCCTGCAGGCATTTGCATTGCAGCCTTTACACCTAGATCAAGCCACAGGGAAGGATTAGACACCAGGCCCTTCGGTGTTGTGACTGGTGCATTGGATCCATCTCCCCCACTGAGCAGAGCTGGGTCTGTCTTGCTCACCATGGCATCTACCTCCAGCCATAGGAGGGCTCAGGATGGGTATGTGGATCCATTGCTAAGAAGGGTTTTGACACAGGCAGCTCCAGAACTGGGTGTCCCTGAGGTCTTCAAGTGGAGGTGGGGCTTGAGCTGGATTTGAAGAAGGGTAGTGGTTGGAGAAGGAGAGAGGGAGAATTGCAGTGTCTGGCCACCCTAGGCTCAGTGTGTGCTGAGGAGGAAAAATAGAACGGAAGGGGGAGATTCCAGAAAGGCTGAGATGCCATGGTAAACATTGCATTTCATGTGGCAAAAACAGAGCCTGTGAGGCTTATGAGCGGGGCAGCCATAAATCCCAGTGCCTCAGGAAATTTGTTAATGGCAGAAGATGGGGACCCCCATCAAGGAGATGGGGAGGCCAGACATGAAGAACACCGGACTAGCAGGGTGGAGGCCAGAGGTACATCCCAAGGAGGTCTCCCATGAGAAGGATTTAGAAGGAAAACCTGGAAACTTTATCTATAGGGTGAATACTAATAATAACTAATGCTCAGAGAGCACTTCCTATTCACCTGAGGGTTGTTTGTACGGCTTTACATTTAATCCTAATAATAACCTATGCGATAGGTGCTATTATTCCCATTTTCAGATAAAGAAACAGACACATAGGTTAAGTGACCTGCCCAGGGTCACACAGCTGGGAAGGAAGAAAAGGAGGCAGGAAGGGGCTTCAAGACAGCATTGTGTTTGGGCAGAAGCAGGGAGGTGGAGGAACAAACCAACAGAGATGTAGCTGAAGGTAAGGCTCAGGCCGCAGGGGAACTTTACATCTCTATGGCTACCCAGGTCTGGAGTGCATCTTTTGGGTAGTAGTAGTGGGCAGGTCCTGAACTTCTCAGTCAGCCAGTTGGTAGGGCAGGCAGAGGGAGCGGTAGCTGACAGCCTCCAGCCCTTTGGCGATCAGCTCCAGGCAGCCCGCCCCTCCCAGCGACGTTGACTGTAATGAGCGGAGAACCTACTGCTGCCAGGAGCAAGAGGCTCAGGACCAAACCTCAGACCCTCCTGGCCCACTTTGCCAGGATCCCAGGCCTCCCAGGGCCTTGACCTGGTTGATGAGCTTTCCTGGTGCAAAGAACACAGTACGAGCCAGGATGTTGATGTGGAAGGTGTAGCGGGAATGAGGAATAAGCAGTCGGGGAGAACCAGAGTCAGAGGTTAGATGAAGCAGCCCCATATACCCCACAGTTCTGGGATCTGAGAAGAGGGGTCCTTCTTACCTTGAAGATGGGGTGGCACATAGGCAACTGCCGCAGCACGGAGAGAAAAAATCGTCTCCATCACAAAGTGGGTTCGAAGCAGATGAGTGAACATCTCATGCACCAGGAACTCTGAGTGGTGAACCCAGGTCTTGGGCAGGAGCCAGTCCTCGGCCGTTTCACTGGATAGGAAGATGGGCCTATCTGGGACAGGTGTCTGAGTGAGCTGAAGTCGAAGGAACAGGGGAGGGTGGGCATCAGGCAGAAACTGGCTTCAGAAAGTGTGGCTCATCACCCTTTCCCTGGGGTCAAATCACATGTCAACTCCCTTCCTAGCTGTGTGTCCTCGGGAAAGTTAATTAACCTCTCTGTGACTCAGGTTCCTCATCTGTAAAATGAGGTTGATGATGATAATCGCTTCTTCCTTGGGTTGTTCTGAAGATTAAATGAGTCAATGCTGGTGAAGTACTTAGGACAGCGACTGCACGCAGTGCCATACAAGTGTTTCCTTTTGTGATTACTTCTAGTATAACAGGAGAGGAAACAGAGTTGCTGAGAGGTGAATCGACTTAAGGCCACCTTGTTGGCACATATGTCAGAGGCTGCTTGAGGGCTACTTGTACCAGCCCAAAGTCATCCAGATCCCCAGTTGTATGGGGCAGAGAAGGGAGGGTGTGGAGACATCTCCCAGAATGAGTTTGTTTTCAATTATTGGGAACATCATTGAACTGTCAAAGGTGCATGATTCAGTAGAGTTGATTTTGAAACCCATATCAAGGTGCAATTTGTTCTCTGACACTGAATATCACAACCTTTCCATCAAGATAGAAATCGAAGTGGACAAAACAGAAAAACTAGGAAAAAAACAAACTAGGGAGGGGTGGGTAGGATTAGATGAGACAGTGTTTAGCACTAGGAATGGCAGTGACTTTCAGTCATTTTGAAGGTGTGATATGCTCCCCGGCCCACAAGGGCCCTGCCTTGCTGACCTGGATGGCCAGGGGCAGCAGGGGCCTGCCGGGGGGCGCTGGTGCAGCCGGTCAGGGGGGCAGCTAGAAACTGGGGCCATCCTTTAATGACGCTGGGGCGGAGACCCGAGAGGATGGTGTGGTCCACCAGGTACAGAAAACCCCTCTGAAGGAGAAGAGGAATGGGAGGAGGGCTGAGGGAGGGGACAGCCCTATGCAATTCTGGGTAGCTGGGGGGAAAAGAGGGAGTTACTCTGTACCCACAAGTATTTCACTTAAAAGAACCTCATTCCCTGGAGCCATCAGGGCATTCTGCCCCAGAGCCACCTTCTGATTTCCAAGCAAGAGGAGTATTGGAGGTGCTTCTGCTGTGGCCAGGCCCAAGCTTCAAGGATAGACAGTGAAAGAAATGAGCCCTGCTGGAGGACGGTGCCTTATGATGTGGAAGGCACCTTACTGGGTTTGGGCCACATTTCATCCCAATATTCAACATGGGATGGGGGCTGGATAGCCATTCTGGGAAGCACTCAGCTGACCAGCTGTAAGTCATCCTCAGTAACCATGACAACATAGTTTCTGAGCTGTGGGGTCCTGCCAAATGCATGGAACCTGGCAAAGTACCAGGAGAGAGCATTCCCCACTCAGCCCTGCCCCTTCAGCCTTTTCCACCACAGAACAACACCTCTCCCTCCACTGATAAGCGGGAGGCCTTGACTCAGAGAAGTGGCTGATCCAGCCCCGAAAGGAGGCTTGACAGTAGTACCTGGGGATGAAGGGGCAGCCAGGGCTGGGTGGGGGTGATGGGGTCTGGGAACCTGGGCATCTAAGCTCCTGAAGGCACTGAGAGCGGAGGGAGGGAGGCTGGATCCCTGGGCCCCTCATCTCCAACTCAGCCTGCAGACTGGTTCCGAGGCCGAGCACTGGTGCCACCATGGCATCAGTGACTGGCAAGTTCTTTGAGAGGCAGTGACAGCGGTGGATCAGGACTGGGTTGACGCCATTCAGGAACTGGAAGGTGAAGAATGTGTCCTCCCTCCAATGTTCAAACACATACTCTGCAGGGGGTGGGTGTGGGGAGGGTTACCCTAGTCCCCTGCCCCCATCACTTTGAGGACCCAGATCTCCAGCTTCTCAGCATGATCATTTTCTGATATTCCCTTTCTCCTACCCCAGCTGGATGGATGACTGTACTAGTGACAGGTTTCTTAGAAAATACAGAATTGCAAGTTTGAATTCTACCTGAGGAGTTTCCAACTCCCTTAGCCCCACCCATTTGGGGGAAGTCTTAGGCAACCTGTAGTGTGCACTAAGACTGCATCTATTCAGCAGAATTTGAGAACAATCAGAAGACCGAGGAATGCTGGACACCTGCAGAGCCCATCCTTCTAGCCTATCCTTCCTGGACTCTGCTCTATGGGAGTTCCTGCAATTCCCTGATAAAACTCACAGGGCCCATGTCCTGTTCTCCTATAATTTTGTCAGGAGACAGTTTGGATAATTTGTTAAAACAGAATTGTCATTCACAAAGAGCGTTCACACCACCTTGGGGTGTGGTGTTGGTGCTCGGGTTTTTTGAGCCGATGTTCAACATGTATAGTTTGAACCGAAGGTCAGAATGTACAGTTGGAACCACAGTGCGCCCAAGGGGACACAGATATCGAAAAGCAGAAACTCCTGAATCCTTTGACTTAGTTTGGTTTTCAAGTCTGCCTGCAAGGCACCAGGCCTCAACCCAGTAGGAGGCAATTTTGAAAAGAAAAAGTCTTTCTGCCTCAGATGTCTTTTTCTAATTTGCTGAGGATATTCACCAGACAGATATTTCCAGTTGATCAGAGCAACTCAGTGTTGGGGACAGTTTGAAGATGTAGTTATGAAGTCAGTGAAGGGGCGTGACCAGCTAACAGATCCCAAGGCCCTAACTTAATTTTGCCAGCCTTAGGAGCTTGGCTTGCTCAGAACAGAGGTTGTAAGTGTCCAGAGATGGCAGAAAAGGAGCGCCATGAAGTGTTTGTACTTGCCTTGACAAAAAAGTGTTTGTATTTATCTTTACTTTCTGGCCATTCTTTCGAAAGCCCTGATGTTTGAGAATGGCTCCAAGAACATTGGCCCTTAGCCCAACCTGAGGGAAGACAGATGCCCCAGGGGGGGCATTCTCCCTGCGTCCCTCAGCCCCGACCAAAGGCCAACCCTGCCTGCAGCCCTGGGTGACAGAAAGTGTGTCTTCTCTTCTCAGAGCAGGAATGAGATGCTGTGAAGGACAGGGTGGGAACTAGTGCCAGTGCAGGAGTCCTGCGATTTCCAGAAAGTTCCAGTTCCCGCTCTCTGGTTCTTAATCCAGCAAGGTGACCACTACAGACCCTTTGGCCCTGCCATAGCCTGCTCACCGTCCCTCACATCCCAGACCTGACACAGGTGATTTGGAGAAAATGAAGGTGCTTTGGATCTTGTCCACTCTTCTCCAGAGCCGTTGGCTGTCTAGCAGTCCCTTCAGGTTCAGGGTGATCTTCCTGCAGCAAGAATGGCACAGGCTAGGAGGGAAATGGGGTGCAGTGAGGGGGGTGTCAGGTGGGGCAGGCAGGCTCATGGGGAGAGGTGGAATTTCTGGTTGACTTCTTTGGTGACTGAGTGAGCATAGGTTGGGATCGAGCTCCTTGAGGTTTTCGGCATCCCTGGGAAAACTAACTCCACCTGTAAAGGGCAGAGATGGTAATGGGAGCAAGGTGCTGATGGCTGGCCCTCACCCTTGGGAGCTGGAAAGGGTAATGGGCTGGGGCCTGTGGGCCTGGTTGTGCAGGCAGGGCTTTGGGTCTGGGAGCTTATGGAGAGGGCTGTGCCAGGAGGTGGGGCTCCTCACATGTGTGCTGTTCTTGGTTAGATCTGAGGCTTGGCTGACCTCAGCAAGCAGGACCAAGGAACTCCTTTGTTGCCAGAAAGCTAAGAATTGGGGACTCTAGGGACTGTCAGCCCAAGACCCCCTTGGCTGCTCTCTGGTATTTCTGCTGTTTCTCCTTAATCTCTGCCTGGCACTGGGCACAGCACAGAGGGTGGCTGTCCTGCCAGATGACTTGGGCTGGGGGAGAGAAGGAGTGACAGGGGGACCTGCCCCCACCCCTCAGCACCCCAGCACTCTTCAGACCTGGTGTGGGGCACCTCTGGACTGGAATGTCTGCCAGTCAGTCACTGGCCTCTTGGTCTGTTTTTCCTCTCCCCTCACTCCCCATCCAAGGCAGACCCTGCCTCAGCAGCCGCCTTCCATTCTGCTGAGGCCAGAGGGGGCCAAAGAGCAAAGCTGGAGAGCAGAGAAATAAGGGGTGGTAGCCATATCCAACACCCCCAGCACGTTGGGCTCCAGTTGCCTGCCTCCCGATTCCCTCTTCTTCACAGTCCTGTCCTTTTCCCACCAGGCCCTTTTCTAATCATGGCACCTCCCAATGTCCACACCTGATCCTCCGGTCAGAACCACTCCTTCCTTCCCTCCCGCCCATTGGTCCCTCCACCAGGTCTCCATTCCCCGGCTCCTCTTGTCGCGCCCAGCTGGTCTCCCCCCCAGACACCTACTTGGTGGCCACACCAGCCCATCAGCGTCCTCCCCCGACCCTCACCGCACTAGCCTCCCCCCTCCTTCAGTCCCTTTCTCACCTGGCCCCTCCGGCAGCACGAGGCTCCCGGTCCCCTCCAGCCGCTGGGAGCCGGGGAGCGGAGTGGGGCGCCGCGCGGCGGCGTGAGAGCTGGAACTAGCGGCAGAACCAGGCGTCGGGGGCCAAGGGCCCCAGCGGGCGGCTCAGCGCGGGGGGCGCCTGATGCACGACAGCAGCACCGGGCCCCGTCCTGGAGAGGTGGGTGGTGGTGGTGGGGGCGCGTCACCTCGAAGTCCTCCTCCTGGGGACCGAGAGCGGTGTAGAGGGAGAAGGATGCGAGCGGGTGGGCCTGGCGGCGCCGACACTCACCGCACCCCAGCGGAAGTTCTTCCCGAAGTTGCCTGCCTCAGAGACGGACTTTCGCCTGCGTGTCCGACCAGGCTTAATGACGCGTTGTCCCAAGTCCCCGAGCCCAGGAATGAGCCGGTGGCCACACGCACCCTGTACTCGCCCACGGCTGACTGTCGAGGGGTCCAGAGTGCCGAAGGAGACCGGGTAGGGGAGGCGGGCTGAGGGATAGAGTGGTTGGGGTGGCAGCATTGACAGTTCTGGGGAGACCCATGTGCGCCTGGCTCTGGTCACTTGGCCTGTGCCCTCTAAAGGCATTCCCTACCTCTGAGTACCAGGTCCTGGGAGTTGCAGATGGTTAGAAAGAATCAGCCTGGATTGAAGAGGGCAGAGTAGGGCCTTTATATAGGACCCAGAACACTATCTAAGCAAGAATCAGAACTGAGCAGCCATGGACCCTCTGTGGGGGACACCCTGCCCTTCGAAGAGGAGATGCCTCAGGTTCCTGGGGAAAATGAATCTGGGCCAGCTGATGTTTAGCAGAGCCTGGGGACCTACAGAGCCCACCTGTGAGACATGAGTTTCCCTCCCAGGG
Organism: Rhinolophus ferrumequinum; assembly: GCF_004115265.2. Lineage (NCBI taxonomy): Eukaryota > Metazoa > Chordata > Mammalia > Chiroptera > Rhinolophidae > Rhinolophus > Rhinolophus ferrumequinum. Next base: position 10,917,710 of record NC_046304.1, read on the forward strand.
CTTCCCTACCCCTGTAGAAAACCTGTTGGTCCTTCAAAGCCATGTTGACACTGTGGAATCTGTCAGGCCCAGGTCTCTCCTTTCCTAGAAGGTGGGCTTCTGTGATAGCTGTTGGCTGCTGGTCTGATCTCCCATAAGAAGGGAACTTCTCTGGGGCACAACCTGTTCTCACCTGTGGTCCCCTCCCTCACCCCAGCCCCCGTTCAACTCACTTCAGATCAGGGCCTGCTGGAAAGCAAGCTCCCAGAGGAGTTGTGGAAGGAGATGTAGCTAAAGCAGGGTGGGGGCTCTGCATCCCAGCCTGGAAGGATAGGGCCATGTGGGTATAAGCTACTTAGAAGAGGTGTCCCGAGGGGCAGGCCAAGGCACAGGGACCTGCAAGCCTGGGATGCAGTCTGGGCTGTCTTGCTGACCCACTAACCTTGAAGAGTGGGTGACAGTGGGGCAGCTGGCACAGCATAGCCATGGTAACGACCTCTGGCAGCAGGTGTTCATGCAACAGGTATGTGAGGGCCTCGTGGATGGAGAAATTGGCATTGCATTGCATACCCATGTCTTGGTTAGCAGCCAGTCCCACTTGTCAGTGGGCAGGAAGATGGGGCTAGTGGGCCCAGAAGTCTGGCTGAGCTGTAGGAGAGGCCAGTGGGGAGAGAGGGGGCCGTGAGTGTCTGCCAACCACTTAGTCGGACTCCTCCCCACTCCTGCCTTGCCTAACCCCTGGCCAGCGGCTGACCTAGATTCAAGGGGCAGCAGGGGCCCACACTCTGGGTGTTGGTATAGCAGGGTCGTGGGGCCACAGAGAACTGTGGCCTTCCATTAACGACACTGGTATGGATGCCAGAGAGGATGCTATGATCCCCCAGGAACAGGGAGCCCCTCTGCAGGAGAGAGAAAGGGAACCAGAGCTGCCATTTGGCTTTCTAAAGGATGGGGTGGGGGAAGATTCAGGGCCAGGAGAGGAGTGTGCATGGGAAAGGACACACAGCACATAATTGGTCCTTAACAAATGTGAATACTGCCCCTCTCCAGTAGAGGATGGCCTGAAGGCACTAAGATGGGCGTGCACAGAGTCTGGACCCCTGTGCCCCTCCTGCTCAGCCTGCAGACTCATCCCGGGGCCCAGCACAGGGACATCAGTGACAGGGAAGTTCTTTGGGAGACAGCAACAGTGACGGGTCAGCATGGGGTTGAGGGCAATCAGGAACTAGGAGACGAAGAAGGCACCCTCCTGCCAGTGCTCAAACACATACTCTACAGGAGGGTGGAAAAGATGGGGACTGGGTTACTACAGTCCCTCAGTCTCCCCTTGAGCTTCATGGTGGAGTTGCTTCTGGGTCTGAGGCCCCTTCTCTTCTTACTCTAAAATTTTCTCAGGGAGACCTCCTCTCACCCCTTGACTTCAGCCACTGCCCATTCACCAAACATTAAATTTTAGTTCCTGTCCTGCTCCTCCCACTGTCCCAGCTCTCTTATTAGAGATTTCCAGGGCACCCTCACCCCAGGACTCACCAGCCTCAAACATAGCATGTTAGGGGCTGAACATGGTCTCCCTCCAGCCTAGGCCCTTCCCACTGCCTAGCATCCCAAGGAATGGTACCTCCATCCACTCAGTTACTATGGCAGAGCCTGGGGACCTCTCTTGGCAGCCCCACTACTTCTCTTCCTATCAAGTCCCATTGATTCCCCATCCCGAGTACCTCTTAGTCCACCTGTCATTGCCTTGCAGCAATCGTCCTCTGCTGACCATGGCCAGAGCCTCATAACATCCTCCTGCTTCCACTCTTGTCTCCTACCAACCCATCACCCACAGAACACAGCTGGCAGCCAGTCGAAGCTTCCCACGGCATTAGGAAAGGCCTGAGCTCCTGGCATGGATTACAGTCCTGTATCACCCGGGTCCCACACACTTTTTCTGCTTTGTCTCTTGTCTTCCGTCCCTGGCTCAACAGACTTCAGCCACAGCAGAATTCTTTCTTTTACCCAAAGATCCTTCCATTTTCAAGGTCTTCACATGAACTGCCCCCGAAACTGAAATGCTCTCTGGCCCCACATCCTATTCTTGGCACTGTTAACACCTTTGAAGTCTCAGCACAAAAGTCACCTCCTTGGGAGAGCTTTCCAGGACCCCACTCTGGACTAGGGCCCCCTTTACACACCCTCTCTGGAGCTGATGAGCATGTTTCACAAGTGAAACTCATTATTTTGATTTTGAGCCTAATGTCCACTTGCCTGCTCAACTGTGAGCCTTGTGGGGACAAGGGCTGTGTTCACAGCCCCTGCCCCAGTGTCTGATGTATAGTAGCCCAACAAATGTCTGTCTGTTGGATGAAAGGCATTAGAAGGTCAGGCTCCAGTCCATATCCTCTTTTCTATCTGTGAAAAAAGGTCTAGAGAGGGACAGGGGCCTACCCAGGGTCACAGTGAATTAGTGCTTGGTTTTCTGAAACTCCTGACAGCTGTGAGAGCTGATATTCCAGGAAAGAGGTCATGTGCCCCAGCCCAAGTTTCTCACTGGCAGCTAGGGTCTTCTGGAAGTTGAACACCATTCTCATCTCCTTCAGACTCCTCCAGAGCCCCCTGCAGTCCAGCAGCCCCTTGGTTTTCAGCTCTGCATATCTGCCAGAGGATGTGAAGTGTGGGGAGGGAGCAAAAGGCTCTGGGAGACCCTCCCAGGTCGGCTAGTTGTGTTCCTCTTGGGATTTTGAACTAGCCTCCAGGTTCTAAAGTAGCCACTGTCTCTGAGGTAGCCATTGCCCTGTGAAAATTGATGGTGGGCATAAGCTATGCCCTGGGTAGGGCACGTGATCCATATCCCTGATGGTGGGGAAGGTGGGAAGGGGAGGGCAGAAGGTAGAGGTACTAGGGTATCTGAGGCCCAGGGCAGGACAGGGCAGGTGTCCTCACACAGAGCTGCCTCGTAGGTAGAAGTTGGTGTTCTTGGAGACTGAGTATTTCATGTTGAGGTACAAGTCTTTTACAGTCTATTCATCTAGGCAGTGAGGCCAGCCTGGGATGTAAGTCTTTTAGCTGGAGGGAGGAGCAGGAAGATGGTCAACAAGGAGCCTCAGGGAGCCCCTTGACTAAGGCAGAAGATGTGGAGGCTCATTGGAAGCCCTGATCAGAGCCAGCCCCCTCCCACAAGCAAGGGCCTTCATGGGCTTTGCCTTTCTCTCCACCCAACTCACGTTAGATGTAAGGACACAAATGTACTGAAAGTGAAGGGATGGAAAAAGATATTCCATACAAATGGAAACCAAAACAAAGCTGGAGTTGTTATATCAGACAAAATAGACTTTAAAATAAAGACTGTAATAAGAGACAGAGGTGGGCATTATATAATGATTAAAGGGTTAGTCCAACAAGAGGATATAACGTTTGTAAATATTTATGCACCCAACATAGGAGCAGATATAAAGGGAGACATAGACAGCAATATGATAATAGTAGGGGATTTTAATACCCACTTACATCAATGGATAGATCATCCAGATAGAAAATCAATAAGGAAACATCAGCCTCAAACAACACGTTAGACAAGATGGATTTAACAGCTATATACAGAGCATCCCACCCAAAAGCAACAGAATACACATTCCACTCAAATGCACATGGAACGTTTTTCAAGATAGTCATGTTAGCCCCAAAACAAGTCTGTCTTAATAAATATAAGAGGATTAAAATCATATCAAGAATCTAACCAAAATAGTATAAAACTAGAAATTAATTACATGAAAAAACTGGAAAATTCACAAATATGTGGAGATTAAATACATGTTACTGAACAACCAATTGGTCAAAAAATAAATCAAAAAAGAAATTTAAAAATACCTTGAGACAAATTAAAATGGAAATATACCAAAAATTTGGGGGATGCAGCAAAAGCAGTTCTAAGAGGAAAGTTCATATGATAAATGCCTACTCAAGAAATAAGAAAAGTCTCAAATAAACAACCTAACTTTATATCTAAAGGAGCTAGAAAAATAAAAATAAATGAAACCCAAAGTTAGTAGAAGGAAGGAAATAATAAAGAAAAAGCAGAAATAAATGAAATAGAGACAAAAAAAGAAATAGAGAAGATTAATGAAAATAATAGCTGGTTCTTTCCAAAGACAAACAAAATTGACAAGACTTTAGCAAGACTCATAAAGAAAAAAAAGAGAGAGGACTCAAATAAATACAGTCAGAAAATAAAGAGATATTACAGCTGATACCACAGAAATACAAAAGACCATAAGAGACTACGATAAACAATTATACACCAACAAATTAGACAACCTGCATGAAATGGATAAATTCTTAGAAATACACAATCTACCAAGACTGAATCATGATGAAATAGAAAATCTGAACAGATTTTTTACAAGTAAGGAGTTTGAATCAGTAATCAAAACCTCCAAAGAGACAACAGTTCAAGACCAGATGGCATCACTGGTAAATTCTACCAAACAATTCAAAGAAGAATTAACATCAACCCTTCTCAAATTCTTCCAAAAAATGGAAGAGAAAGGGACTCTTCCAAACTCATTTTATGAGGCCAGCATTACCCTGATACTATAATAAAACCAGATAAGGATGCCACAAGAAAAGGAAAGCACAAGGTCAGACAATTAAGTTCATGAACTTATTGCAATGATATTACTGAACTTTTTTGATATCAGAGGGATTATTCATTATGAATTTGTACCAATTGGACAGTTAACCAAATTTAATATTTGGAAGTGCTGAAAAGGCTGCGTGAAAAAGTTAGACGACCTGAACTTTTCGCCAACAATTCATGGCTGTTGCATCACGACAATGCACCAGCTCACACGGCACTGTCTGTGAGGAAGTTTTTAGCCAGTAAACAAATAACTGTATTGGAACACCCTCCCTGCTCACCTGATCTGGCCCCCAATGACTTCTTTCTTTATCCAAAGATAAAGGAAATATTGAAAGGAAGACATTTGGATGACATTCAGAACATCAAGTGTAATGTAACAACAGCTCTGATGGCTATTATTGGGGAACAGTGTGTACTTCCAGGACTTTTCCAAGTCAAGTTGTTGTCCTTTCAATCTTAGTTGTGGAGGGTGCAGCTCAGCTCCAGGTCCAGTTGCTGTTGTTTGTTGCAGGGGGCGCAGCCCACCATCCCTTGAATGGGAGTTGAACTGGCAACCTTTGGGTTGAGAGCCCACGCTCCAACCAACTGAGCCATCTGGCCACCTGGGAGCAGAGCAGCAGCTCATTGACTTCATTCTAGTTGTGGAGATAGTCAACAGACACATGAAAACATGCTCAACATCTTTAATCATCAGGCAAATGCAAATCAAAACCACAATGAGATACCATCTCACACCTGTTAGAATGGCTATTATCAAAAAGACAAGAAATAACAAGAGTTAATGAGGGTGTGGAGAAAAGGGAACCCTTGGGCACTGTTGGTGGGAATGTAAATTGGTGCAGCCATTATGGAAAACAGTATGGAGGTTCCTCAAAAAATTAATGCCTTGAGGGCATTACACTAAGTGAAATAAGTCACAGAGAAAGACAAATACTGTATGATCTATCTTATGTGTGGAATCTAAACAATAACAACAAAACAAGCTCAGGTACTAGTGTGTTAGGTGCTATGACTATTGCCCCAGTCTTTGCCATTTTCCAGGTTAACAATTAAGAGTGAGAGGAAGAAAAAAAAGTAAACAAGGCAAGAATGCAGTGAAGGAGAGGGAGGTGAGGATTTAGCTTTGGGGGAATAAAAGTGTTGGGGGTTATGGTCTGGAAATGATACTTGGGAAGCCCTTTAGATAATTAAGTGGAAAACCAAACCTGAGCATAGAGTTCAGGGCTGGAGGGTATATACCTGAGAGTTGGCAGCACACAGGTGCATCTAAGCCATGGGCCGGCTGAGATCACTAAGCAGAGAATGTAAAGAGAAGAGAAGGGAGAGCAGGCTGTGCTGGAAGTTCTTCAGGTATTTGGAAGTCATGCAAAGAAGGCAGATCCAGTGAAGATCAGTCAGTGAGGTACAAGGAGAACCAAGAGAGAGTGTTTTACAAAAGCCAAGAAGAGATCGGTTATGTGTCACATTTGAGGAAGACAGAGAAATGATCACTGGGCTTGTCAACAAGGAGATCTTTGAGTTTGTGCCACCAACAGATGAGCACAACTGAGGGAATCAACCCAGTTCTGTGCAACTGAGAGTCCGGCACACGACACAATCCCACCATTGTGTCTGAGACCTTGCCCAGAGCAGTTTCAATGATGGGATGGGTGTGAGAGCTGGATTGAGGTGAGTTGAAATGTGACTGGTAATAGAATTCCAGTGAAACACACATACATGCTTTGATCTATACGGTCCTGAAACCCCACTAAAATATCAAATGTAAGACATAAGTGTACAGAAACCAAAAAAAAAAAAAAAGAAAGAAAAGAAAAAGACTGCGCAGATGTCAGTGACTGATTTAACAGATAGGAGAAAGGTGAAATTCCAGAAGTTGGTCAAGGAATTGGGAGACATGTGCTCTGAGAGTTGTGTGTAAGTGACCCTGAAAACAGGATGCTGGGACAAAAGATTTTATCAGACATGGTTAAGACTCCTCCCCCAGATACCTTCCTGCACCTTCACACAGCCAGCAGGGGAAGACCTTTCCCCAACCTAACAGACAATGGGAGATTTATTTTCTGGAGAGATTGACCTCCACATAGTCTGGACTTGGGGACATCAGCTAGCGCTGAAGGTGGAATACCAACTTTAAAATCAGAGGATGAGATGTAAGTCTACACACTGAGCAATGGAGGCCTCAGCCCCCTTGCCTGGATGGCACTAAGTATGTTGGCAGCCAGTGCGTACCCCCACCCTCCCACCCCCAGGCAAGACTGGAGGGCTTTTCTCTAGAGGAACTGAGAGAAGGGCCATGGAGGGGATCCCCCAATGAAGTGGCCCTGCCAAATTAAGCCCACCATTTGACAAGCCCTATTCACAGTTTCCAATCAGCTTTTCTTGCCTCACTCTTAAATATGAATGGATGGCCAAGGATCACCAGATCTTCAAGGAAGGCTTCTACCTAACATCAAGGACCAAAACACGCAAAATTGAAGGAGCACACTGCAGGGAGCAAAAGAAAACTTCAAAGAAGTTGTAATTTGTATCCTCAGAGAGAGGAGAGCATTAGGTTATAGAAAATATTGTTTCTGGGTAAAAACTTTGGATTTTTACAGACCATTCATTCTTTTTCAAAATTGTGGTAAAATGCGCATAACATAAAATGTACCATTTTGACAATTTTTAAGTGTACAAGTGTATAGTTTAGTGGCATGAAATACATTCATTTTGGTGTGCAACCACCACCACCATCCATTTCCGAACTTTTTTCATCATCCCAAACTTAACCTCGGTACTCATTAAATAATGAAACTCCCAATTTTCCCCTCCCCTAGCCCCTGGTAACCTTTCTACTTTCTATCTCTGAATTTGATTATTCGAGGTACTTCATGTAAGTGGAATTATACGGTATCTGTCCTTTTGTATCTGAGTTATTTCAGTTAGCACGATATTTTCAAGGTTCATCCATGTTGTAGCATGTGTCAGAATTTCATTGCTTTCTAAGGCTAAATAACATTCCAGGGCCGGCCTGGTGGCTCAGGCAGTTAGAGCTCCATGCTCCTAACTCCGAAGGCTGCCGGTTCGATTCCCACATGGGCCAGTGGGCTCTCAACCACAAGGTTGCCAGTTCAATTCCTCGAGTCCCGCAAGGGATGGTGGGCTGTGCCCCCTGCAACTAGCAACGGCAACTGGACCTGGAGCTGAGCTGTGCCCTCCACAACTAAGACTGAAAGGACAACAACTTGAAGCTGAACGGCGCCCTCCACAACTAAGATTGGAAGGACAACAACTTGACTTGGAAAAAAGTCCTGGAAGTACACCCTGTTCCCCAATAAAGTCCTGTACCCCTTCCCCAATAAAAAAATCTTTAAAAACAAAACAAAACAAAAAAACCCAAAACAAAACATTCCATTGTATGTATGTACTACAGTTTGTTTATCCATTCTGTCAATGGACATTTAGGTTGCTTCTATCTTTTGGCTATTGTGAATAATTCTGCTATGAACATCGGTGTACAAATATCTGTTCGAGTCTTGTTCAATTCTTTTGGGTATATACCTAGAAGTAGAATTGTGGGATCATATAGTAACTCTATTTTAATTTTTTGAGGAATCACCATACTGTTTTCCACAGTGGCTGCACCATTTTACATTCCCACCAGCAATGCACAAGTGTTCCAATTTGTCCACAGCCTCACCAATACTTTTTATTTTCTGTATATTTAATAATTGCCATCTAATGGGCAATTATTGTGGTTTTGATTTGTGTTTTCCTAGTGATTAGTGATATTGAACATTTTGTCATGTGCTTGTTGGTCATTTGTATATCTAATTTGGACCAATGTCTATTGATGTCCTTTGCCCAAACCACCTATTCTTAATGATTATCCATTGCGAGGTCAAAATTTTAATTTATTATGTAAATCATATGTAAGAACAACACATTTCCAAATATATTACATTTTTACTTGTAGGCATCTCTCAGAGTATTAAATCCATATTGCATATAGCCATGTATCCGAGTGCAGTGAGTCTAAGAAAAAGTAGGAAGGCTTTACTGTTCTCCCGCCCTAAAATACATCCTTGGATTCCTACTATCTGCAATTTTCCTCTTCCTTTTGCCGTTTATAAATTTAAATAAATCTGTTTTATAGGAAATGTTGTATCACTATTATAAACTGAAAATTACTTTCACTGCCCATAACAGAAGGTAACAATAAACAAGAGTGCAAAGAAAAGCACAAAAGCATAGTATTACTCCATTCTGGGTAGATTCTGTTGCCTGCAGCTGGTTCCCTGTTCCAGAGGAAGGTTATTTAGTGTTAAAGGGTGCTAAAGCTACACCATCATCAAATTGGCACTTTCTCCCTGATGTAATCAGGGCCGGAAAAAGAATTGATTTGTGATTCGATGTTAATTAATTCTGTGAACTGACACCTCCTAGGATCTGTCCTAGAGCAGGATTGCTCAAGGTATGGCAAGTAGGCCACTTGCATCAGGGTGCTTGTTTAAAATGCCATTTCCTCAGGCCCGCCTCACATGGGGGAGGCAGAATCTCCAGAGATTCAACTTGGGGAATATACATTTTAAATAGGCATGGAGGATGATTCTTCTTCAGAACCACTGCCCTTGAGCATTTAAATATTTGTTTACATTCTGACCTACAGCTCAGGATGACCTGAGCTGGCAGTCTCCTGGAAGCTGTCATCTAACCCTTCAAGATATAGATGAAGAAATCAGAGCTCTGACTGGGGAAGAAACTTACTTGATATTTAAAAATGTCAATCGGAACATTTGAACCCCTGAGTGATTTGGCTCCTGCCTATCTTTCATTTTCCTTCCACCCTTTCTTCTTCTTTCTTCCTTCCTCTTTTCCTGCCTTCTCTTTTTCTTTCTTTTAAATTCTAAAATTTTGACCAAAGCTCTAGATGCACGGGATTTAAAGAGACAAATAGTTTTATAAAATTTTCACCACCAACAGCTGTCCCCTGCACCATTCTTGCTGTTTCCCCCTCATCAAAGGCAATAACTTTTATCTCTTTTAATTGATAATCTTGATATTTACTGCCCCAGCTCCAAACAGCATACATGTGTTCCCTATTTATTGCTTTTTCAGTTTTAGGTAGATATTGTCTTCCCATTCTGGAAGACAGGATTACATTCATTCTCTTTCCTAAACTTGCTCCTGTTACACTTGCAAACCTTTTCATCTCCTATTCTTCTAATCGAGTTTCATTAGGACAATAGGCAAACAAGCCCTCAGAGTCTGCATGATTTTATATACATGCTATTTAGGGGAGCTTTACAGTATACTGCAATTGTTTTTTTCCTTATCTACAAAACATTTTTCTGTCTCTTTAGGTAATAATTATATATTTATTATTATAATAATAATATAATAATAATAATAATAATATTATTCTAGTTTTCTATATTTTTTACTAATTTAACCCAAAACTTCACCATTTGTCTAGATCCCCTCTCAGCAGGTTCAGACCCATGGAATACTCCCAGGCTGTTTCCAGTCTGCAATGCTCTCCCTCTAACCTGCTACTTAGCTATCATCTGGGCTCTTGCTTTCCCACCATCTTGAAGGTTCCTTTTCCCTCTCTGCTGTGCTAGAGCTCCTAGTTCCTGTACTCCATATTTTCTTCTTTCTTGGCTTATTTCCTGATTTCCATGGTGCATGTCCTTCAAAAGCTACTTCAGAAAGGACACATGGGAGGGAGGAGACGTTTTTAAGAGCCTGCATGTCTGGAAATGCCTATAATCTGTCAACACGCTTGAATGATGGGTTGGAAATAATTTTTGTTCAGAATTTTGAATGCACTGCTTCAATGAAAGCAGTGTTGCTACAAAGAAGCCTAAAGCCATTTGAATTCCTGATTCTTTTCATAGATAGAACCTGATATTCTTTCCAGTTTTTAGGATTTTTTGTCCCCAGGGTTCTGTAACTTCACAGTCACGCACCATGGTGTGATTTCTTTTTATTAACTATACAGTGCTCTCAGTAGGCCCTTTCAATCTCGAAACTCACCTCCTTCACTATTGAATTGTGTCATGATTATTTCCTTCTCTTCATTTTATCTACTGTCTCTTTCTTGAATGCCTATGATTTAGATGCTGGATCTCCTGACCTAGTTCTCCATTTTCTTCTATTTTTCTTTCCTATTTCCCATCACTTTGCCTTTTGCTGTTTTCTTGTAGCTTCCTCAATTTTCTCTTCTCATCTTTTTATTGAGTTTTTCACTTCTCCTGTCACATTTTTAATTTCAAGAGCTATTTTTTTCTGTGCATATTTTAAAATAGCTGTTTGTGTTTAACGGTTGCAATATTTTCTTTTATTTCTCTGAGGTTATTAATGATAAGGTGTTTTGGATTTTTTTTGTTTCTGATATTTGTGGTATGGACTTGTTATCTATTACATAGCAAACTACCTCCAATCATAGTCACACAAGGAATCATTTATTTTCTGATGATTTTGCAATTTGGGCAGGCCTCCATCTAGTGTACATATGGGTTCAAACTACATTCACGTGGGAGACAGCTGGGGCAAGAGTATCCATAATGGCTCCACCTACATGTCTAGAACGGCTGGGGGCTGGCTGGACCTTTCTCTCTCCACATGGTCTCTCATCATTCGGTAATTCTGCCTAAGCTTCACTACGTGGTGCCTGGATCCCAAGAAGCCCAAAGCTATAATTGCCAGGCCTTTTACGGCTTATGCTAGAAGCTGGCACGACATCAATTCTGATGTATTCCATTGGTCAAAGCAAGTCATAGACCAGTTGAGTCAATGTAGGAAGTGAAATGGACTCTTGATGGAAGGAAGAGGAAATAATTTGTGGACATGTTTAATCTAACACAACACCATTTCAAAAAAATAAATCCCTTTAGTGCCATTTTAATAGGGCTAGGGAAGGGGCAGCCATTGTTTGTGTTAAATCTAATTTTATCCAGAATAACTTAGAAGATCAACCTGTTGCATTTCTCCAGCTCTAATTTCCCTATTGTTCCATCAATAGCCCCCCATTCTATTACCTTGTGTTGTTTTCTATGGACATCTGCTGAAGCAAGGTGTACCGTGACGGAACAACAGTTATGTTATCTTAGCTATGGGGGATTTTGCGGGGAGTCATAAGAAGGCAGAGCTATAGCAAAAAGAGGTGGGCTCTTGTAAAATGTTTGCAATCATTTTTATTTTATTTTTGATTCTTATTTGTTTTTTTAATTTGTTTTTTTACTTATTTGTCTGGTTTTCTTTGATTGTTTTAATTGAAAAATTATAAAAAGAAGTAATGACCAGAAGGTAGGGAAGTAGCAACAATGAGGATGGAATATTCTTTTGGTAAGCTTTTCTGTGAAGGGGAGCAGAGAAATGGGGCAATAACAGGGGGTCTGGGATCAAAGGAGAGTCTCTGCCAAGATAAGTGATTCTTCTTACGATACTGATTAGGGGCATTTGAAAAAGCAATGTCGAGGTCTCACCTCAGAGTATGGGTATTGGATCCAGGTATTAGTAATTTCTAAAGCTCCCCAAGTGATTTTAATACGCAGCCGTGCTTGAGAACCACTGCCCCTAAGGCATGTTTATGTTGTTGGGAATGAAAGAGGGAAATTGATGAAGGAGGGAGAAGTGTTAATCTCAGAAGTAAAATCCTGAGAAAGTGAAAAGTGCAGGACCCAGGGCCTAAGTGAGGACACTGGCCTCTTATGGATGTAACAAGTAGAACTGTGATGGGCTTAAGCAAGAGAAAATTCTAACTCAAACTGACTTGAGCAATATTCTTGGCTATTGTAACTGAGGTATCCAGAGGTAGGGGTGTGACATGCACAGTGAATTACCCATCTAATATTTGTTTTCCCTTCTCCCCTCCCAAGTTTGGCTTGGGGCAGGAAGGTGGCCCGCCTTAGGTCTAATTGCGCTCAGTGTAAGCCAAGTGTGACAATTGTATTCTTTTCCTCCTCAGCCTTGTGGTTGCAATGTGGCTGCTCCAGATATGACTAAGACCTACGGTCTCTCCATTTCTTCTCTCTGCCTTCTGCAGAGTTGGATTCATCCTCGGGCTCCATGTAGCGCTGCTATCCTAGACCTCACATCCTCACACCACACCAACCAGGAGAAGAAAGGGAGTGTTGTTTTGTTTTGTTTTGTTTTCAGGTAAAACCTGTGAAAGAGAGCTAATGCTTTTTCTTCAAACCCTGGCAAATGTTTTCTCACCTCCTCCTTGTTTATTGCTCTAAATGGATTACACTACAGTCCCTAACCAACAAATGTGACCAGGCAGATGGAACACGCTGGGTGACTTAAGCCAACCTAGGTGTCTCCCGGGAATTGGGGACGGGTCAGTCCCACTCCAACAACACAGCTGACAATGGGAATGGATGGTTTCCAGAGGGAAACATGAGAGGCGGGTACCAGGAGGAGGGGAAAAAAAGGCTAGGCTGCAAAGTACACTCAAAGCAGAGCAAGGACACACCTTCCATCATAATAGACAGGAGTTAGGGTCAATGGGTGCAGTCGCAGAAGGGTCTATCATCTGGGTAGAGGGTGATGTGGGAGCTCTTTCCTGGTTATTTCACTGTGTCAATGAGACATGGGCAAAGTCATCACTGAGAGGGGTCTGGGAACTCTTTTGTGTTAGGTCTCGCACAGGATGCTGGGAATGAAAGGATAAACAGGACAAAGTCCTTGCTCTCCAGCAGCTCCTGATTTGATGGGAAAACCCCAGGACCCAAGGGAGCATAAAGGAGGGTGTATGGATGGCAGCACCCATGCTCCTTATCTGGTGACAACATCCTCATTTTCTTATAGAGAATAACCCCTTCCTCATTCTCAGACTTTACCCTCTGCCTCCAGGGACAGACACCTAGTTCAGTTCTGCCCAAATAGATGTAGGCAGAATTTGGGAATTGATTCAAGGATGAATAGATGGATTTGTCCAGGCCAGCAAGAATCAGCCCTGGGATTTTCTGTTGTTGCTGAAAATTTTTTAAGCACTTTTATTTCCTAGGAGTTGCTAAGATGATAGGATATAAGTAAGCCTTGAAGCTGCTGCTGGCCATTTCTGTAACTATTTGGGACAGCCCACCAGAGAATGAAGATAACACAGAAGAAAGCACAGCTGAGTAATATAGATACTTCATATGGGCACCTGGATACAGCCATGCCTGAAGTAAGATGTAATACACATGGTCTTTTTCGGTTACATGAACCAAAAGTTTCCTTTAAAAGAAAATAGAAGAATACTGATTAGTACAGAGGTCCATCTCAGACACTGGAGTGGGGCATATCAGAGAATGCTTCCTTCAGGTAAGAATACTTACACTAAATTTTGTAGGATCAGCAAGAGTTAGTCAGATGGTGGTGAGGTTAGTGCTCTGTAAATCCCACTTGCCACCTGTGTATGATTCCTGAACCGAGAGCCTCAGATGCCTCTGTCTCTTCTGTCCTCACACCTTCCACTTCTTGCTTCCCTGTCACTCATCCCACCATATAGGTCTCTTAGGCAATCATTCTTGTCATGTATTCATTCAACAAGTATATCTTATTAATCTACTCCAGGCGAGGAACTAGATGTTGTATGGGAAAGGAAGGATGTATGATAGATTAGAGAACAGACATCATAAGAATTCAGCCCCTTTCCATTCCCCACCCAATGGCAGATATTTCCAATTAATCCATGTATTTTTCTTCTGGAGCCCAGAGTGGCCCCAAAGTCTTTGTCATCATAACACTCCAGATAGGCACCTGTGCTATTTGGTTTCTTGGTCCCCTTGGGCACTGCATGCTGGGTGTTTGAGGTCTGAGACTGCCTAACACAGAGAGTGGCTCTTTCCTTAGGGTCTCCATAATCAGATTCTGGTCCCTGGGAGGCTGGAGGCCTAGATCATTGGGTTTTCATAAAGATCTCTTCCTTCTGAGTTCTCTCTCTCACCCCTACCCTTGCCAAAGTTACCTCAAATCCTCACCTGACTCCCCATCCCACTCATTTTACTATTGGCAGACACGTGGCCATCCTCATCCCTGATGATACAGGAAGTTCTTTGGCAGTCTTTTCTTCCCACTAAACACTGGTGGGCTCCACTTCTCCTATTCCTGTCTTCTGCCTCAGAGGAAAAGACTCCTGCTCCCTAAAGCTACTTCCATTTCTTCAAGGACTTGGCCCCAGCAGTTTTTGCCTCCTTATTAATAACGCGGAGTTTAAGACCTTGGGAAAATTATAATCTGACAATCATTTAGAAACTGGGTGACCTTAGGCAGGTAATACTACCTTTCTGAGTCTCAATGTTATCATCTGTAAAATGGAGTTATAATAGTATCTGACTCAGAAGATTGTTAAGGGTATTAAATGAATTTTCATAAGTAAAGTGCTTAGTAAAGCTTCTGGCACATAGGAAGCACCCACTAAAACTGTGCTCCTTCCTCCCCCCATGCTCTGAAGGTGACCTCACCTCCTATTTTACTGTGAAAACTTCTGAGGGAAATTCCACGAACCTGCAGCTATTTAACCCACAAACATACCTACTCCTTGGCCATCCTATTCTACTTGAATCCTCATATGAGGCCCCCACGCACTCAAGAGAAGTCCTCCTGCTGTGCCTCAATCATCCCCGCTGGACGCAAGAACTCAGCTCCCAGGTCACCCCTCCAGTGTCTCCCTCTCCACTCGCTACTTCCCATCAACTACTGATGGGCAAAACATTTCTCCATTCATCAAAAACGAAACACACATGTCCACCTCCTCTTCTTCCTTTCTGGTTCCTGAAGGAACGTCTTATACAGCTGTGACATCACAGAGTGTGTCCTCTGGCCTTCTCTGGGAAGCACTGACTCCTGGAAGGAGCGTTTTCTAGGACCAGCTTGGGTCTTGGGATGATCCATGATCATCCAGTCCAACCACCTCAGTGGGCATGGGCGTTGCCCTATGCTCGGGCACCAGGGCCCAGAAAGGCCTCCATTCCTTGGGGACAGTGTGAAGGGTGAAGTGCTCAGTACTGGTCCCTCCTTTTCCCCATTCAGGGCCTGCTGAAGTTGATCTGGGGCCTTTTGGTGCATGCCCTTAATGCCACTACGCAATCACTCAGGCCTGTTTCAGCTGGGGCTGCCACCCACCCTAGTAGAGTGTGGCAGGAGCTCTGAGTGCCCATGCATCCTGAGATAAAAGCTAAGCTCTTGGGGAGGTGACCTCAGAGATCAAGGTGGAGGATATGCCAATGACATGTGTGAGAACTCGAGCGGCCCCAAATCAGACAATCTGTTGAAGATAGCAACAAGGAAGTTCTCAAGGAGGTGCATGGCTTGAGAGTGGGTGGTTAGGACCAGGAGAGAGGTCCAACAGACGATGTGCTGGCTGGGCCAGCCAATAGTAAAGAGAATGAAGGTGAAACAAGGCCACATATTAGGTGGTTATGGACATTTATATGCTTGGCTTGGTGGTTTGAATGATGAGGTAGAGTAGAAGGAAAAGCCCTTTGTTGAACTTGCAGTCAGAGCACATTTTAATCAAATGGACCAACATTTTGTCACAATGAAAAAAATCATGAGAGAAATTAATTTTGTTTGGCATTAAAAAGTAGTGTGTGATAATAACCTATGTACTTAGTTATGTAACCCATTCATGAAATGTTAATTCTGCTATAATAAGGTGTTGAGTGAAACTTTTCCTGTGGCCACAGGATTAGAACTAGGGCCCACAGGTGAAACTATTAAGTACTAAGTATGCCACATTCTAATGAAGTCAATAAATGGCTCAGCCACGCCCACCTGACCCTCATCCTAAAGGCATTCTGAGAGTTTGTGCAACTGGCTCTGACATAATCTAAACTCCCACTTCCTGTTCCGCAAGCCACTTGTGGGGGAGGGAAAGGGTAGGAATTGGTGGAATATGCATCTGGGCTGGGCGCTACCCACAGCAAACGCCAATTTCTCTGGAAGAATCGTTTATAGAGACTGGAGGTGCCTTTGAGGGTGAGAGATGGGCATCTCATGGTTAGATGGCTGGAGCTGGGCTGCAGAACACAGAAAGCAGTCACAACGCAGGGTCCTGGGAAGAAGGTAGTGGTAGCCCCCAGCCCAGTCCCCTTTGTCCTGAGAGGGTGGGGAAGAGGACAGTTCTTGTGGTTCCTCTTGACGAAGGACGGAGGTCAGAGGGCAAATTGAAGGGGGGCGGGGTGGGGGAAGGAGGTTTCTGCCTGGGCTTCCCAGGCAGCCATGGGACACACAGGGGCTGCTGTACCCAGAAAAGCGCATGGGGGTGCCTACCACTGTTGGGCCAAAGAAAGACATGGCTGCTGCTTTTAGAGGGGTCTAATGATGAAGAAGGCTGGGGAGTAGCTGAACCCCAACCCCTGGGGGACCATATCCAGGATAGATCCAAATGTTGTGAGGGTCAAAGCTTTTCCAATTTTGAAGAACCTCTAAGGAAAAAAAAAATGGCTGGGGGGCTTGGGTGGGGCTTATGCAGTTGAAAGGCCATGAAGTTTCAACTTTATTCACTTCATAGTGAACCCATCTCTTACATGCCCATGTGGGCAGGGACCCCCTCCTTATTCCTCACCCCCAGCCAATGTCAGAGAGATGAGAAAAATTTCTTCAGTGGCGACTAGTTAAGCTTCTGCTGTGTTCCTGTTACTGGAGAGCAGGCCCTTCTCAGCACGGTGTCCAGGTTCTTGGCCTCTCGAGGAAAGAATTGAACGAGACACAGTAATACAGTGGTGAAAGAGCAGTTTATTAGAAGCGACAATATACTCCAAAGAGGTGGGAGTGGGCCCACGCAGAAGGGACTGGCTCAAGGGTCCCGACTAACAAGGCCTTCGTGGTTTTTAATCCCTTTTTTTCTACAATGGGTTACTCCTCTCTAATTGTGGGGCTATTTGATTGATACCTGTGATTGACAAGAGGCTATTACCTCATCTTTTTAGACTGTGCATGTTCCTTCCCAGAATTCAGTCTGTTGTAATGATATTAATAAACTTCTGGGCATATGTATGATATTATAATGGTGTAATGAGGCTAAGGTGAGCTGAAGGTCGTTGTAGCTTTTACTGTGCAGGTGTGAGTGACTGGTCTAATCTAGTGAGGCATTCTGTATTCTTTAGTTTCCTTATAATGGCTAATGGTTATGATAAACAAGGGAAAGTTTGGGTGGAGAGGGGAGGTCTTTTGGGTGGTTATTTCTCATAGGCCATGTTGGATGTGCAGGAATGTTAACTCACGTATCCAGGCGTTTCAGAGACCCAATTCCTTTCTCTAACTGCCTGCCTTATGTCCCCCTTGAGAGACGTGATCCCCATAAATCTCTATGAGAGGCTGAAGGACAGGATATCTCCTCTTCTGTATCTGCTTCCTGCTGAATGTGGCCGTTGTCCCTGCCTATTGAGGATTCATGGGACTCTTGCCCTATCTGATCTTAGATGAAGGGAGGGGGTCTCGAGGTCCGCCTGGAGGACCTTGTTGACCTCTGTGGTCTGGTCAGAATGTGCTGGAAGTCTTGGTGAGGTATCACTTGTATCCTAACGGCCCCTAGATGAGGAGAGATACATTTTCGTTAATAGAGTTAAAAGTGTTGGCCTAAGAAGCAGGACTCAAAGCCATTGATGCGGGGTGACTGCGTGATGGAAAGTCTGTTTGGCTTCATGGAGTCTGTGGCCTTTCTTCTGGTTTAACTGGTCATTTAGTTATTGTTCACCCTGGAGTTAGGTCTGGAAAGCATGCTGTGCTACAGTGACTATAATCAACAAGAATAAATCACAAGTTCTGGAGTAATTATCTAATGCAGGGGGTAGGAGATTTCTATGATCACGTTAAAAACAATCTATCATCAATGATTAAGAAAGTGATTTGAAAAATGATTACAACCAGGGGTTAGGGAGCTAAGACACCAGGGAAAAGGTGACTTAAAGTTTTTATAGTGAGAAGCCCTTTCATCTGTCCTGTATCATTTCTCACTCAAAGAATGAGGGGGCAGGCTTCCCAAGATCAAATTATGTCCCTATGTCCCTCATTTTATGACCACGGAGTTGGGGGAGGAGGAAAGGAGCAGACATTCACTCCCCAATGCCCTCAGGTCCCTGACAGGTGTGATGAGGAGCAGACATTTACAGCAGATAGGAGACTGAAGTTTTCAACTGGACTACAGTTTTGAAGACATTGATTGGAGAAATGTAACATGTGTTCATGTTCATATCCCACCAAGTCAAAACTCTTTCATAATCTGATTACACAGACGTTGGTGTGGAGTTTAAATTGCACTCTTGCAGAAAACAATCAAGGCAGCATGAAGCTGGACTGACTGCATGTAGATAAATATCTCCAGAGCACCCTTGAGAGGCACCTGAGGCCCAGATCTGAACCACTGGGTTTGCTTCCTGATCCCAAGATTTGCCAGACATTCAGTTTTTGACAAGTCCTTTCACTGCTGGAGACCTCAGTTTTCATGTGTGCAGAATGGTTGTGTGAGGATTAAAGGATTAGAGTTGTGTGGGGATGAGCCATCTGCTCCACCCTTAACCTCCCTGTCAAAATCCAGATACTTCACTCATAAAGATGTTGACAGCCAGTGCTGCTGGACTTAGAGACCGACCATACTATCATTGGTATCATCTCCTCTGAGGCAAGACCTGAACCATTCCTCCACCTTCTAAATGTTGTGTCAGCACGAAAGTGCTTTTCTACAAGGCTGTGTGCATCTTCTCACCCCAGGTCCTAACCTTTTCCTGGGTTAAGTACTCCATAAACAGACTTTTCAGGAACAGTCACACCGCAGGGGAAGGTTCCAGGCTGGCTCTTGGTGGAGTCACAGTTTGAAGACTGTCTTTTCTCCATCATTCATCCTTCACTCTCCTCCTCCCTCCCAAGCCAGCGATTTCCTCTTTTCTTTCCTGTTAAACCAGTCTAACCCCCACACATCCCATAATCTTTTTGAGGGTGTCTGTCAGGACACTTTAGACTGCAAACAACAAGAAACCCAATTCCATCTGACTTAAGCAAAGAAAACAACTTGCTGGCCTGTGGTACTCGAACAGGTGGATCTGGCTGTAGGCTCAAACAGCAGCAACAGACTTAGTCTCTGCCCATCTTTCAGTTCTGCTCCTTGTCTTTGTGGTGACAAGATGACCCGACATCTTATCCTCTCAGCAACCCCAGAGAAAAAAGGCAGCTTTTCACCTGGCTTCCAGCAACATCTCAGCATTGAGCCTGTTTTGCCTGGCCCAGGTTATCCGCCTGTCCTTGAAGCAATCCCTGCTGCTAGAGGGAAGGAATGATTGGTCAGGAAGGGGAGGTCTGAGGTCATTTCACCCGGTTCCATAGGGACTGATAATGGGCCAGGGATGGTTGCCCACTGAACCGGATATATATTGGGAAGGCAGAACAACTGACGTCCATTCTGAGTCATCATGTCAGAAACATTGGGCCTGAAGCAGGGACAGCTAGGCTCAAAGAAAATGGATGACCAGTGGGCTGGTCACCCATTGATGGTTTTGGGATAGTCTGTCCTGCTCTAATGCCCCTATGGCTGGCTCTTGAAGGGTTAGAGGTGGAATGTGGGTTGTTGGTGAGGTCCTTCCCAGAGACCAATGGACCTTAATGTCTCCATTTGGGAGCCTTGCTCCTTTAGTCTTGGTCTGTGGCTTCCATAGGTCAGGAGTCATTAACAAGCTCTGGCCTTTTTTTCCCTCCTCTCTCCTGCCTACAACCAAGGGATGAGGCCACGCCACCCATTTCCAGCCTCAGAGACCCTGGTCTTTTCTAGAGCCTAAGAGGCCTGAGGCTTCCCTGCTTGGCCCCTCAGAGCAGACCCCCTGAGCAGAGGAGCTCCTGGAGCATTGTTGGTCCCAGCTCACCTCCTCCTGCCTAAGTCATCTCTAGGGTTCACCTCCCTCTGAAGCCCCTCCCTGGCAATGCCAGGTTTGAACCTTCCAGGAATAGGGGTTTCCGATCACCCAGGCCACAAGTACTACACACCACGAAACGGAAGAAAACACAGCTTTATTTCAGCCCCGACCCTCCCGGGACCTAACACCACAGCACACCACCTGGTGTCCACAGGGCACAGTCCAGAAGGTCCCACTGAACACAGCCCCATAATTCAACATCACAGATCCTCAAAAGGGAGTGCCTTGGGGCCACTGCAGGTGGGGGTGGGGAGCAGGGCCCAGACCCTGGGGAGCAGCACAGAGAAAAGACGCCAGGTGAGCCTTGGGACATGATGTGGAATCCTAGCTATGGGATTGAAGCAGCAGCTGTGGGAGGTGCCATCACTGGTCCTGGCTACAGAGCCATCAATGCGAGGACAGCCACAAGTGTGGGCTCCTGGCACAGGCCAGCTGGCAGAGGTAGTGTAAACACATCTGAAGGAGGGGAGTGCCTAATGACCAAGCCAGGTGCTCTCTGGGCTAGAAGTTGCCCGGGTACCAGAAACAACAAGGGGGAGTAGGTGGAGAGGACTCCAGTCAGAGGATAGCAGGGCTCTAGGATATTGACTGCGCCCAGGAAAAATGGTTCTGCAGAAATAGACGAACTGTAGAAAAAGCAGGGAGAAACTGCCAGGCGGAGAGAGGACACTAGAGACAGAGAAAGAGAAGACTAGTGCCAGAGAGACAGAGACAGAGAAGGAAGGAGCCTGAGGGACAGTGAGGTGACTGAGGCTTATTTTCCCCCCTTTTCTTCTCCCACTAGTTCTATGAGCTCTGGGGTGGGTGGTCCCTGACTTGTCCTATCTGGGGAGGAGAACAGGACTCTTCTCTACCAGACTCCTCCCCCATCCCCTCTGCTCCTTTGAGACTGAGGCCTGGTAACAAGGCTGAGAGTGAGAAGGGACCTGCTTAGCCCTGCCTGCCCCACCTCTACCCCAAAATGGGTTTGGGCTCCAGCTCACCCTCCTCTGGGTGGTGCCCTGCCCCAGCTTTCCACACTAATCCCCATGCACCCAGCCCCAGTTGACTCTTCCCTGAGACTCCCCTGAATCATTGGCCATTAACCACCCTAGGCACCTCACAGGCAAGAGGGAGGGAAGGAGAGTGAAAGGGTGAGGTGTGGAGGGAGGGAAGAGGTAGAGGAATAAGAGCTACATCCACACTGTCAGGTCTGGCCCCAGCAATGCAGAGTCTGCCCTCAATCCCTGGGACCTAAGTACAGAGAAAATCTGAAGAGAGATGCTTATATAAATATATACATAATTTAAAAATATTTTGTGTGTGAATTAGGGTTTTTAAAAAAATCTTTAATTAATCATCTCTAAACTCAATTTAAAGATTTTTTTTAAGTGTATTAAACTACTCACTATAGAAGAACCACCTTAAGTAACCAGAACCTACAAGTGCTGAATTTTAGATTTCTCATACATTTTCTCTACCTTTAGGAAGGAGGAAAAGACCACTATGCTTGTGGATTTCAAGGATTTCACAAATCAGGTAAAGCAACTTCCAGGAGCCCTTGCACTCCTAACATTAGCTACTCCAGGAGTCCTGAGCTCAAATGCCTACAGGTGCTGGACAGATACATAAGAGATGTTTTGAAAATCTTGGTGTCTTGGAGTCCTCAGGGAGTGGTGGGGAGTGTGAGAAATGAAGAATGAAGCCCTGGAGAGAGGGGAGAGTCACTCTTTAGCTCCAGCAGAAAGTCAGCAGTTGCCCCTGTGAAGTGGTTTTGATTTCAGAGAAAGGAAAATTTGGTATACCTTTTTAAAATGTGGTATCTCTGGATTTTTAAGTGTTAGCTCAATACAAAAACAAAATCACCCCATAGACCAAAAAGAACAAGTCTCAGGGCTAGTTTCTGGCCTGGTTTTTATGAAATCTTAGCGATTCTGAGATTTTAGGAATCCTAGGATCATTTAGTTCTTTCCGTGATTCAAAAACTTTATTTTATTTTTTTCCAAAAACTTTAATGTGCATATAAATACTCTGAGGGAACTTGTTAAAGAGCAGATTCTTAGTCAATAGGTCTGGGCCTGAGATTCTGCATTTCTAACAAGCTCCCAGGTGATGTCTTTGCTGCTGGCCCACCAATCACACACTTTGTATAGTGAGGATTTCATTCTTCCTCCTAGGAATTCCCTCTGATTGTATATCCTTGGTCAATTATGTCTCCAGTTCTGCTTGTAACACCTCCAGAATCTATAGTGGCAGCCTGCATGACTGCAGCTGCTACTAACTTCTACCATGGTCTAACACACTCCAAACAATGTGGAAGGACACCCAGTCAAACACGCCAAGGCCCAGGCTCTGGAGTTACACAAAAGAAACTTCAGCTTGGAACTTACCAGAATGGGGGTTGACACTGGCTGCAAAGATCTAAGCAGAGAGGATTTTTTGTCCAACTGCCTGCTCAGAGCTCCCAGTTAAACAGAGAACACACTATCCCTTGGGTGTTCTGATTAGTAAAGGTTTGGTGCAGTTTGTTTCCCTTCCTTTCCCCAAAGCCCTGAAGCACGCTTTTCTCTGCACTTGGGCATTACGGGGTTATGCTCAGGTGAAGGAGCCAATTTCTGACCGGCGGGGGATGGAGATGGGACAAAAGCTTGAGGCTAAACAGAAGCTCTTGAATCCTTAGGCCACATGACAAACCCTGCTCTGTTGGAATAGGAGGCTTCCACCTCTTCTGGGGTTGGGGCATCAAATCCCAGATCCTCCTTTCTGGGGCCTTTAGGGCCTCTGGGAGGTGGAGAATCCCCCACTCAACATCCCCTGATGGGCTCAGGGTCACTGGGGCTGGAGGTCACCAGCCCAGTGCCCCATATCCCAACACCAACCATTCTGAAGCCCAGCTGTCAGAGCCAGGGGGTGTGGAAACCACCTAGGCCACTCCTCATTTCACCACGGAGGGGAACTCAAGCCCAGAGAAAGCATGAGACTTTCCCAAGGTCACACGACTGGTTTGCAACCAGTTCTTGTGAAGGTCCAGAAGCCTTTGAAGCAGAGCTGCACAGAAGCCACTGGTATTAACCAAATTTTGGTCACCTATAGCAGCAACTTTCAGGAAGAGGACCTTCTGGAATAATCCTGAGAAAGAGGAGTGTCTCAGATAGAAATCGTGGAAAGGAGTCATGGGGATTCACTGAGGAAGGGGCTCGTCATGGATCGGTTTCTTGAAAGAGGGTAGAGGACATTAGGGCTTCTGCTCTAACACAACTCTAGGGGCAGCAGTCATCTTATCTTCTGGTAAATGCTGCCCCCTAGAGTTCTGTCTCGGTGCTGTGTACGGCCTCTCGGGGAAGGGATTAATGCAGTGGGGGTCAGAGAAGTCACAGAAGGTCCAGGTTATAGCGGTTCCCAAGTCTGAATTGATGGACCACTCCAGACCTACCAAACCAGAATCCTTGTGACTGGTGCTTTTCTACCAGGGAAAGTCTTTGGGTTTAGGAAAAAGTCTGGGCTCACTAAGTCAGAGAGTAACCGGGACATATGGCTTGGGTGGGAAATTCTGCAGGCAGTTCTAGCCCTTAGGCTTGGGAAGAGGTGCCTGTACCCCTGAAAGCATTTCCCAGAGGTAGGTAGCCCCCGAGTCTGGGGGGAGATTGGCAGCTGGGCGTGGGAGCTGAGGGGCGGCACCTGTCTCAGCCGGGCCTCACTTCCTGGGGAACTGGCCCGGCCTCGCCTTCTCCAGCTTTTGGCGCCGCTCGAGGGGGATCTCCTGGAGGTTGATGCCGTGGTTGCTGGCCCTGTGGGGAAAGGGAAGTGGCCTCAGGGATCCAGAATGGGGGCGAGGGAGGGCAGGGCCCAGGTCCTCGCTACTTCACGGCTGGGCGGGGTCAGACACACGGAGGAAGGCAGGGAGAAGGGCCCGTCCGCCTGTGCCCATCCCTCGTAACTCGTCCCGCCCACAGAGGCCGGCTCCTCACCCCGGTTGCAGGTCAGGTGGTTTAGGAATGGGCTTGTTGAAGCCCTGTCTGCCCACCAGCCAGTACGTTTCCTCTGTGCCCTTGCCCTGGGAAGACACGGGGAAGGGGAGGATTTAGGAGTGCTGGGGTGAGGGTGGGTGGATCTGGACGTCTAGGTGGAACCCGGGTCCGGCGTGGCAATCTGTCTCCCAGCCCGCGCCCAGGAGGGGGCGTGCCGGCCTCACCTTCAGCTCCGTGCGGCCTCGAACCTCAGTCTGGAAGCCCTCATCTAGAGCGCGGAGGATCCGTACTGTGCTCATGTTCACGTGGATGCGGTAAGCTGGGGCGACAAGGGATGCCGTGAGCTCCGGAATCACCTCCCGGGTCCCCTCCCGGCCGTTCCCTCCCTGGGCCCCGCGATGTCGGCCTACCTCCCCCAGTCCCTCCCAACCCCTTCACACTCACGCAGCCCTGTGGACTCCATGCGCGAGGCTGTGTTGACCGTGTCCCCAAACAGGCAGTATCGCGGCATGGTGAGGCCCACCACTCCCGCCACGCACGGGCCTGTGGGGAAGCGTTGGCTTGGCGGGCTGGCCCGGCCTGGGCTGAAGCTGGTGGCTGGGTGGTTTTAGCACCCCATAATCTCTACCGGCTCCTCAAAGACACTCTTAATGTACCCTCTTAATTACAGCGGAGTGCCTGGTATGCAATGGTGGCTTCAACAAGCCCTCCATCCCCTCCACCCCAACCCCGAGTTAGCCTTCCATCTGGGAAATCTGGAGCTGGGCCCAGGGGGTGGGGGTGGGGGGTGGGGAGTTACCCGAGTGCAGGCCAATGCGAATGCGAACGGACATATCAGGCATGTGGCGCATGCGGAAGGAGCCCACAGCGCTAAGGATGTCCAGTGCCATGTTGGCAATCTCTGCTGCGTGCCGCTGCCCATTCCGCTGGGGCAGCCCAGAGGCCACCATATAGGCGTCCCCAATTGTCTCCACCTGAGGAAAGGGGTTGTACGAATTCAGTACTGAGCACCCCACTCCCCCAAAGTGATTGTCCCTTGTCAGGAGAATTAAACTGCGTTTAGTGCATATATCCTGGGGAATGCTCCAGCTGGGGGACTGAGCTGGGGACTGACAGAAGAGATAAGGAACAGGAGGGCTGGAAAAGAGGACTGGGCTGGTGGCCTGGGGGCTGAGCAGGAAGGGCTGGGCTAGAGGCTGGTGAACCTCAAGGAGGGTTTGTCCTCCACACACCCCACCTTGTACACATCATGGGAGCCAATGATGGCATCAAAGAGTGTGTAAAGGTCATTGAGCAGGTCCACTACTTCGATGGGCTCACTCATGGCTGAGATGGTGGTGAAGCCCACGATGTCACTGAAGTACAGTGTCACCTCCTCAAAATACTCGGGCTCCACAGATGTCCCCATCTTCAGAGCCTCAGCCACAGACCTAGGGATGGCAGGTGGTGAGATTACCCGGAGGCCACCCCAGTCTGGTTGGATTCCAGCTGCCCTCCCCACGCAGCTCTCCCCACTGGCACCCACGGAGGCAGCATCTGCGTGAGCAGCTGGTCTGTCTTCTGCTTTTCCAGCTCCAGCTCCTCCGTGCGCTCACGAATCAGGTCTTCCAGGTTACTGGAGTACTGCTCTAGCATCCGCAGCATTGAGTCAATGATGTTGGTCTTCCGGCCCTTGTTGATGCTCTTGAACTAGTGGTAGGAGGAAGCTGGTGGGGCTGCTGAGGACCTGGGCTGCCATGCTCCTCTCATGGGTCTGTATTATGCCTGATTCTCTCCCCCACCCATTCTTCTTCAACTCATCAGTGCCCAGCCCCCAGGTTTGCATATATTATTAGCAGGCACACAGGAAATGGGGGTTCCACAAGGTCAGCTGTACTCAGCTAGTACTTGACAGGGCACTGGAACCAACGCAGCCTTTGTCCTCCCAGGCCAACGGTCTTTCTGCTACACTAGGCCAAGCACATACTTGGTTCTCAATAAATTTTGAGTTGAATTAAATATTTCTCCCACCCAGAGCTCCATCTCCCACTCCAAAGGCCTCCACAGTCCCCTCTTCTAACTCTGCCCCCACTTGGTCCTCAGATTACCCCTTAGCAAGAAGCCTGGAAGATCAGAAATCCTGCCAGCCTGCCTTTCTGAAACGTCCCTAGGTTGCTGACAAGTGGCCAGCCCAGCCCTTGCCGGATCCCAGCCCCTAACCAGGTCAAAGATGCGGTCCATGGAGGGCCGAAGGTCCGGCTGCTCTGCCCAGCACTGTTTCATCAACTGGATGCACTCCATGGGCGCCTGGTCCATGGTAACCACGGGTCGGCACGGCGGAGGGGGGCTCTGCACTCTCTGCACCACTTCTGGAGGCATGAGGGAGCCATGAGTGGGAGTGTGCCAGAACAGAAGCCACCTCTGACTCTGGCCTGACTGTTGAAGCCCAAGATGGGGGGAATGGAAACGGGTCCTTTAAATCAGAGCTTCAGTAGTTGGGGAAGTGTTGTGCGGAAGGGAGTTGCTGGGAGAAACAAGGGAACCCTGAACCCTGGAGGGCAGGGGCCAGTAAGAGGTGACAGGCAGAGACTAACATTTATTACACATAAGAAAAATAAGGGTTAGGGTGATCAAGAAGTTTGCTGAGTCCTATAGATGATAAGTAATATGGATTTGATCCATATCCAACGGTTCTCTCCTCCCCTTCCCCCCACCCTGCTTCCTCTCTGGGGCCCCTAAGAACCAGAGAAGAGACTGTTCCATTGGTTGGTGGAGCGCGTTGAAGTCCAGGATCTGGACAGAGGAAACCACTGAGGAGGTCTAGGTGCCTAAGAGCCTCTCCCTCCAATCCTGATCCTTGGCTTTCCACTGCCCTGACTCTTCAGACCTCATCTTTAAGGGAGGCCCACAAGTCTCAGAACTGGACTTTAGGGAAAGGAGCGAGGCTGGGTCTGGCCAGGCTCCGCCTAACAGCAGGGTGCCTTTGTAGCCCAAACGCCACGGTAGGGACGGCCATACCCTCCGGCGTCAGCTCCAGCATTGCGTAGGGGGCGCTGCGGCACACGACCTCCTGCATGATGATGCCCAGGCTAAAGACATCGCCTGCCAGCGTTCCCCGGCGCTCCAGGGCCGGGTCCCGAAGCAGCTCCGGGGCTGTCCATAGCTGGTCTGGGGACGGGAAAGAGGGCGTGGGCATACGGAGGGCCTGGGGGAAGCTGGGGACAGACCCCGCATCACCTTCACCAGAAAGCACAGGCTCGTACCCACTCCCAACCCCCCAGCCGGAGTCTGGCCCTGCTGCCTGCAGCTATCCCCAGAGAAAACTACCAAAAACCAAAATCGGGTATCAGAAAAAGCCCAGTTCTCACAAATAGGCCCCGCTCAGTAGACAAAGCTGTGCCCAGAGAAAACTCCGCCTCTTGGACACAAGCCCCGCCCTTAGGCAAAGCCCCCCATAGAGCAGACAGTTGCACCGGCAGGAGCTCCGCCGCTCAGGCACAACTCCCGCCCCCTCACAATGCCCCCGCCTCCTGGTTACACAGTCCGCCGTCCTCATCTCAGAGGTCACAAAATCTTTTAGGTAGCAGGAGTCACGTCCAGTGGGTGTGAAGTGGAGAGAATGCGAGGGCGGAGGGAGGGAGGGAAGGAAGGGCCCTTGAAATAATGAGGATCCCGGGGGACGCTCGTCTGCGCCGGAGGCAGCCGTGGAATCCTACCCTCCGCGCTGGGAGGCTCTGGTAACACCCTCTGGGCTTCCAGCAGTCGCCCGTGGCCGTGGTCCGTGACTTTAAGCACGAACCTTCCGTCCACCACGCAGTTCCGTGACTTAAGTCGCCCATGGGCTACGCCTCGATGGTGCAGATACCTCATTCCCTGGTAAGGGTGGGATAAGAGGCAACCTCAGCCCGCGGTTCCCCTGCCGTCTGCTCCCCGCACCCCCACCCCTGCCTTTTTCCATCACCTATCCCCCACACCTTGATGAGGTCCAGTAGGAGGGAGGACTTGAACATCCAGTCCAGCTTTATGTCTCTCTGGGCGAGAAGGTCGTGGAGGGAGCCGCGGGCACAGTGCTCTGAGACCACAGCCAGCATGCCTTCTCTGGGGGCCGCGGTGCTGTCAGCTCTTCCAGCCAGGAAGAGCCCCAGGTAGAGGGCTATGTTCTCGTGGCGGAGCTCCCGGAGCTGAGAGGGGGAAAGTGTACAGGCATTTTCTGCCCTGGGAGCAAGGTGGGGAGGAGGCTATTTATTATTCAGGTCTGTTTTTGAGTATCCAAACTCGGAAGATGGGATAAAAATGGTGAATGGAAAGTCTCTAGGGCATGTAGGGGGGCTTTCTTCTACAGATTACTTCTTTCTCTGGAAAAGACAACATCGTCAAAGGTCACTGCTCAGATTCTGAGTGTGGTTTAGTTTAAAGTTATGAATGAAAAGACACCCTTGCACTGGTCATCAGGACCCAGGCAGGTTTTGATTTATTAACCATCCGACTTTGAACTGCCCCAATCTTAAGGAAAAACACCTCATGTAGGAGAAAGCCCTGGCACCACCACCCTCCCCTTCTGATGTAACAGCCTTTGGGGTGAGAACCAGGGAGAAGCTGCACTGCTTTCAGAAAACGCCAGGAATGGCTTGTGCTGGTGAGTTGGCCCACGGCTGCTTTGCTTGGTTATATCATCGTGTCAGCTATGATATAACTGAGACTTCCACCTTCCCCAAGTTCAGAAAGTAGGGATTGAGTAGTCAAGCTGTGGTCCCAGAGAGCCATCAACAAAGCCACACCCACTCCACAGGACAGAGGCCCTTACTATCTGGGCATGCTGGGAAAATGGGCGCTAGCAGGTAACTGGTGCCTTTTCTAGCGTTCCTTTGGTTCAATAAAAGGCTTCTTTTCATCTTAAATGTTTTTTGCTGATAAATGGTGATTTAGTCCGTTGACCCACACAGGTAAGTCCACTTAAGTCATTCTGCAGCTATGACCAAGAGCTTCTCTGGAGACATCACAGAAGGAGGCCGGGCCAAGGCTCTATGGTGTTAGGGGTAAGGGGGGCATTAAGGTTGGAAGGACAAGAATGAGCCAGTTTATAGCCTCCTTGCCAACTTTTCACTTCACTCAGTATGCATCAACTACGCCGTTCTGCATGAATGGCCTGGCAGAACTAGAAACTCATTTTTCACTTTCTATCATTTACCCAACAAACACTCTATCGAGTCTTTCTAACATTCCAGACACTGTGATGGGTGCTGGAAACACAATGGATGGGGCAAGGGAAGCCCTCGCTCAACTTACAGTCTAGTGAGGGGGACAGATAAGAAATAATCAAGCACACAGATGAACATACAATTGCAAATTAGGGCAAGCACATAAAGGAAAGAACTAATATTATGGGAGATCATACTGGGAACCTGCATTAGAGAGGAGAGGACACTTCACTGAAACCCCAACCACACTGGGACCTACCTCTGTACCCAACTGAAAAGAGAAGGCAAGGAGGGAGAAATCATGGCCAATCCACACCCCATCATGGGCCCAGCTCTCACCTTGGAGAAAGCTGTCTTGGTGGCTGGGCGGATAGCTATGTGCTGATCCCCTGGGAATCTCTTCAGCCAAACCCAGTCTCCCTGGAGCAGAGATGGGAGTAGTGAACTCAGTTTCTTAAAATCCCACAATGGGAAGAGCCCTAGAGCCCCCTTTTCCACCGGCCCATTTCCCCAGAACACATCTTCCATGTGACAAAGAGTGTCAGGAGCCAGGGGTTTGATGTCTGCCAGTCCACTTCACAGCTAGCTGGGTAGAGCCCACCCCTAGGTAAGAGATGCAGAAGGCCTGAATGGCTGTCCTCACCACCCCAGATATGTTCATCAACAACCCTATTAAGCGAGCCATTACCACCACAAATGTCATTGAAATCACAGCCCTCACCACTATCCGTTGCAATGAGGGAGCACTGTGCTGGGAGTCAGGAGTCTGGGTAGATCAGGCTTTATTATAGACTAAATATGAAGTAAAGGCAGCTCCCCTCCAGGCTATGGGCTTCATTGTCCTCAGCTGTTGGCAGGGCTGGCTCATGGGTATACAACCTGTGCAGTCACACAGGGCCCCATGCTCAGAAGGGCCTGAACTTGGTTCAATGATCT
Organism: Rhinolophus ferrumequinum; assembly: GCF_004115265.2. Classification (NCBI taxonomy): domain Eukaryota; kingdom Metazoa; phylum Chordata; class Mammalia; order Chiroptera; family Rhinolophidae; genus Rhinolophus; species Rhinolophus ferrumequinum. The sequence continues at coordinate 10,948,248 of NC_046304.1, forward strand.
GCTGTTGTCATCTTGAACGAACAAGGGGCCTTTCATTTTTATTTTGCCCTAGTCCTTGTAGCTGGCTTTGTCTATTGATAAGGGATTTGGATGAGAAGAGAATTTGCGGGTTTGACACTGACCCCTAAAAAGCATTTGGAAATAAACATGGAGACATTTTCAATTGTCACAAAACTGAGGGCTATGTTTAGTAAATAGGGCCAGAGATAGGTGACACTAAACATCCTTCAAGGCACAGGGTAGTCCCATATAGGGAAGAACAACCTTCCCAAAATGACAAATGACAATAGTGCTCCTCAGAAATGGCTATAATGGCCTCTACAGTGACATACTAAGAGTCTCTGCATTCTCCCTGTGACCTGACACCCAGGAGCTCTAAATATCCCCTCCCCTCTTGATTAGCTGAGCTCTCTCTCTCAGCTCTCCCTGAATTTGTTCTCATTATCTCCCACCAATCCCATCACATTCAGATTTGCTGACCCCATAGTTAACATCCTCATGCCCTTTTATGACTTTCTTTTCCCCCTGTAACGCTTGCTTTTCCTGAGTCTGGTTGGAATTGGGTGGAAATGCTGGGTTGGGCCGAGACATGGATCTGGCTTGAGGCAGGTGTAGCCCCATCTGGAAACTCCCCATCCTGAACAATCCACGTCCTAGAAATGTCTTTTTTGGGACCAGGGACATCCCAGATGTCCCTCTGCCCCAACTTTTCCAGGGAGGCCTGTGCCCTTCAGTAACCTGAAGGCTTATCACTGAGGGGGCAGGGCCGGGGCTCCCAACAGGGTGGGGAATGGTTTCATTGGCTACACCAGGCTGCATCCCAGCACAGTTCCCACCAGTCAGGCCTCCAGCCTCTGGGCCACTGTGATTAGCCTTTGGGGAGCCCTCACCTGGATAATGGCTAAGGGAAAATCTTGGGGCAGGAAGAACTGCCGGATGCTCCCCTTTGAGAAATCCATGACCTCTCCCTATATCCTGTTCTAGACTCCTATCCCCATTTCCCGGAGTCAGCAGGATATGACATGACTCCAGAAATAGAGCTCTGCCTCGTTGGGGATGAGGCTCACCTCATAGAGGCCAATGTTGGAGCTATCCGGGGACTGGCTGGGGACGCTGCGAATGTCTGACACACTGCGGGCAGCCAGACTCGACCGACTACCCTGGGCCACCTGGAGGGTAGAGGGCAATGCCAAGGGGTCAAAATATACTCAGTCTTGGGTTGAGGTCAGGCAGAGTTCTGGGGATTAAAGAGAGGAGGGGAAGAAACCTTAATTAGGGAAGGTGATAGTGATATTACTTCCCAAGTGCACAGCACTTTGCAGTTTACAAAACAAACCTACTCATTTTCTAGTTGGAGCATCAACTGCCTCAAGGAAAGCAGTCAGGACAGGGGCTGTGACCCTCATTGCACACATAAGGGCACTGATCTCCAGACCTCAGACCTGGGACAGCGGTAGGGCAGAAACCAGACTGCCTTTAGGCGGGGCTGTGGTGAGAGCTGACCCAGGCAGGGGACCAGATATACAGGGGAGAACAGCTCCCTGTCTCTCCCACCTTTCGAGAGGTACTCCCTTGTGGGGGGAGAAAGGTGATATCGTCCAGAGTCAGGATGATCTTGTTGGGGCCTGAGACCATTTGGATGTGAAGGAGCCGTTGCCTGGTAGGGGAAAGAAGTCATTTCCACAAAGGGGACCATGGTCATGAGAGGAGGCCAGCAGGGGATAAGGTTGGCTCCGGGGAGGGCAGCCATCCCAAACCAGACATCCTCTGGGACTCCGCCAGCCCTCCAGCACCCTCTCCCCTAACCCCTTCCAAAAATATTCTCCCTTCTATCTTGAGTGGACCCAGTGTGCTGTCTTTGCTACACAGTAGCATTTCTGGCAGGTAGAGAGCCAGGCCCATCTACTTACCTTACTTCCCTACTCACCTCACATAATGGGCCAGGAAGGCCCCTGTCAGCCCCATCCCAACCACCAGGAGGAAGCCAATAAAGACGAGGCCAGGCTCCACTCCTAGAGGGGCAGTGAGAAGAGTGACGCTGAGGACGGTGGTGGAGAGGAGGCACCCTTTCTAAGGAGGTAGGCAGTCATGTCAAATCCTGGAGGCTCCAGGAAAGGGGGATGGGAGCGGAGAAAGGGAACTAGAAAAGGTCATGGGTTCTGCAAAGGGGAGCATCTGGGAATGCTAGAAAGGGAGAGTTCATTCTCTTTCACCACTTTGTGGAGGGTCCATGGTGACTGTCCCAGTGGGGGCTAGGGTGTTTGCCCTCACCTCCATTGCAGATGATGTCTGGGTCAAACCAGCAAGAGGGATCAGGCCCAGGCCCTTTTCCCCCTCTAGGGAAATGCACCGGGGCCCCAGCGGAGCGGAGGGAGCCCTGGGTGGGGTCCAGCATGTATGTGGCGAACAGCTCGTCCCCCGCCTCATCTGTGTCCAGCAGCACAAACGGGGCCTCCTCGGCTCCTCCCAGGGCTCGGCAGAACCCTGGGACCTGGGTATCCTGGACATGGCGGGCCACTGCTGCTCCAGACACCCAGCTGCCACCTACAGCAGCCCGAGCTCTTGCCACGGCCCCCGCCAATAAGAAGACTGAGTCATAGATGGTGCCAAAGAGGGGGGCTACCTGGGGAAGGAAAGAAGCGGGGGCTCAGGGTTCCGAGTCACGGCTCATAAATAGAGACTTACTGGCCCTGCTATCCTTTCACTGGGCCCTTCACGCCCTACGTGTATTGGCTGTTCCACACCTCCTAGTTAGTGGTTACCCATATGCCTCCCCGTTGGCTCTCTCTTCCTCTCTCCCATTGGCTACCTCACCCTTTTCCCCACTGACCCTCCCTCTTTTCAGGATTCTTAGGCTCTTTTCACCATTGGTTAATTCTAATTCTCCATGATCTACAGATCCTCTCTTCCCTTTCCTGTTGTTTGCCCTGAATATAATTTTAATATTATTACCTACCACTCACCTAAAAGCCTTCTTTCCCATCTTTTGGTTAGCTTCTATTTTCTATTTTTCCTTCTTTTCATTCCCCAAGGCCTCATCGAGCCTATTCCCAGTTCCATCTCTCACAGTGTCAGGCAGTGTGTAAAGCATTAGGGATATAGTGGTGTAAGGACAGAGTCCCTGTCTCAGGGAATCTTTCATCTAGTGTGGGAGACAGGGAAATCAAGGCAGTGCAATGAGTGACGGTAGAGGTAACTGAGGGAGCTGTGGAGACAGGAAAGAGAGCCCCAACCCAGGCTCAGGGAGGAGGGGGAGGCTTTCAAAAGAAGTAATCATCCCCCAGGGGATGAGGGACTGGGGGAGAGTTGGTGCAGGAGAGAGGGAACAGTACACCTGCAACTACTGTACCTACGGCAGAAGAAGCCACTGGGAAGCTTTGAACAGAGGTGTGACACTGTCAGATTTCTGAAGTTCAATCTGATTGTTAGGTGGAAAAGGCCTGGGGCAGGTAAATGTTGAAACAGAGATCATTTGGGAGATTTTGTTTTGAGATTCGGGCCAGAGATGCTGTGACCTGAACCAGGGCAGTGGCAGTGAGAATAGAGAAAGTGGATGGATTCAAATAACCTTTAGGAAGTAAAAGAGACAGGACTCGATGTCTGATTTGGCAGAAAGGGTTAAAGGAATCAAGGGTGACTCCCACGGGTCTCATGTGGGCAGACAGGTAGAAGGCTATGTACTCCCTGAGAACTGAAGGTTTGTTCCACCACTTTGTCCACCCGCTTTCTCCACCTGCCCTCCATCCCACCACTGTTCCTCACTCTTGTTCTCCTCTTCTTATTGACTGTTCCCATCCTTTCTCCCACTGGCTACCGAATCCTCTTCGAGGAGATGAGGGGCATTGGTGGGGAATATTTCACACACACACACACACACACACACACACACACCCCCGACTCATAGCCCTCTCGCATGTGCAACCCTTTGAGTAGAGCCTTTGTACTGGTTAGTTTACTGCCCACTGACATCTAAATTCCCTTCTATCTTAGTGGTTCATAGCCCCTCTTTTATGAATGCAGTGGAGCTAGATGGTCTGAACTGGGATTCTGGGTTCTCAGGGAATCCTGGGTGTTAGCTGATTTGGGAGTAATAAGCTGTGGGTCTAAATGGTTATGGAAGCCCCTGGATCCACCTAGGAGGGACCTTTCTGCTTCTCACAAGAGGTCAAGGCTCTCAAAAAGTTAAGACCACCAGATGGGCTGCAGTGGGAACACCTCCGAACTGGGCATGGAGGTTGGTTGGGCATCCTCCCCCCTTCCTGCTCTTTTAAGAACACCGGCTGTTTATTATAGACTGTCTGTTGTGGTGGTGCTGGAAGTGAGTTCACTTTGAAGTAGACTGCAAAAGATGTAGTGTAGAGTTCATTAGCGTTTACTCCTTAGAGCTGTGCTTGAGAGATCTCATTGCAGTCTCTCTGGAAGCAATCCCAATACACTAAGTGCCCCAGGCAAGACCAGAGCCTCTACATTACCCAGAAAACTCCAGAACAGGTGGAGCTACTAGTTATTCTCTCCCTATTGGCGTCCTCCTCTCTCCCAGTGACTCCATCCTCCTTACTCCATCGACTCTACTTGCTTCTCTTCCCATTGCTTCCAGCCTTCTCTCCTCTCTTTGGCTATCCTCTGCTTTCTTCTAGTACGGCTTTCCTCCCCACTTCTCTCCACCCTGGTTCTTCTACCTGCTGCAGATTAAGGTCAGGGGGCAGCTCCTGGTGTACTTGGGCTCTGCGCAGGCTGTCCAGCACGCTGCGTCCTGAGGGACAGTGGCGCGTGAGGGTGAGCACCGCGTCGTGGGCCCTCCGAAGCTGTGAGCTGTTGGCCAGCAAGGCCAAGGCCTCCCGGCCTGGGGACAAGGCGTAGTGGAGGGTGTCAAAAGGCAGGAAGACCAGGGAACCATCGGCCAGGCCCAACTCCTCTGCAGCCTCCAGTAGGCAGCGCTGCTCCTCGCCTCCCAGCAGCACAGAGTGCATCACCATGATCACTGCTGCGGACAGAGATTCCTCTTGCTGCTCCGCCCGCTGCGGGACCGACTACCGACCTCCCCGCCCCCTGCCGGGAGCCTACCTCTGACTCTGGGCCCGTCCTGGACCCTTCTCAGGGCCTCCCGGGCTCCAGACAGGTCAGAGTGTCCCATGGCGGTCACCAGGGCAACAGGCAGACCCCGGGCCCTGAGTGCCGTTGCTAGTGAGCGACCTGCCTCTACCCACAGATCCTGGGGAGCGGTGACCAGGGCCACGCGTGCCCAGCGGAAGGCGCGAAGGAGGGCGTAGAGGGCATCCGCTGCGGGCGTCACGGCGGGGGCCGTCGCGCCCGCCACCCGTGTCCCCGGGCAGCCCCAGGGCACCAGTACGACCCCCTCCTCTTGGGCTAATAGCTCCGCCGGCCGGCAGGCTGCAGGGTTCACCGGACCCACGAGACCCGAGACACGGGCCACCGCGGAAGACACCGCCTTCAGCGAGCCGGCCGTCCGGCACGGCTCCGGCAGCAGCGCGATCTCGAAGCGGGGACCACCTTCCATGGCTGGGTCGTGGTTCAGGCGGGCGGCGGCCAGCCGGGCGGCCAGGTCCGGGCGGGCACGGGCGAAGATGGGGTCGCAGGTCCAGGGGCCCAGCACCCCCACTGTGAATACGGCGGAGAGGGCGGAAGGCGGCAGGAGGAGGAGGACGAGCAGCAGCAGCAGCAGCAGGAACCGGAGCCTAGGCCGGGGCCAGGGCAGCGCCCGGGGCAGGCCGGGCAGGGATGGAGCCCCTGACTCTGGGGCGCAGAGACGGAGGTCCGGAAGGCCCCACGCTAAGAGGGTGCAGAAGGTCATTGCCGGCTTCTGTGAGCATAAACAGAGCAGGGAGAGCAGACGAATCTACCCCACACCCCAGAACTCTCTCAGGGCTTTCTCCCCAACTCCCAGTTTCTCAAAGCCCAGTTAACCCATGGTGTAGCTCCACTTCCACACCCCTCTCCTCAGGCTTGACCGACTAGATGGGGGTCAAGGGCATGGCCTGGAAACCCACTGCATCCCACCTCCTGTTATCCCGTCGTCTGTCCCGCCCCCTTCGTCAGAGCTGTCAATGGGGGTCAGTGAAGACACGCCCACCCCCTCCTTAGATCGATCCCAGGCAGAAGGGACCCGTATCCATGCGGGGTGCATTTGCCACTCACGGGAAAGTCCGAGGCTCAGGCCCAAGGCCCGGGTGAGGGGGTCACACGCCCTCCCACAGGTCTCCTTTGCAGCCCAGGCCAGGGCGAGGAGGGGCAGGGGGGAGGGGTAAGAGCTGGCCGAACCCTTAATCTCCCAAAGCTGATTAGGGCCCCTTAATCAGGCAGGGAGGGGCTGGAGGAGGATGGGACACCCTGGGGCGGGATCCGTCCTGACTTCCAGGCAGTCAATCAGGTTATTTCCCCTCCGTGCCTTCCCCCACCCCCACAACCCCCATCATAAAAGCAGCTGCAGGTCCCCCTTTTAGGCTGCTGCCACACTACCCTGCTCAGCATGGAAAGCAACAATATGTGCCCCTGGACACCTGTGGGTGATCAGTCCTGGGGTGGGGGTTCTCTCAATCCTATTTCTGACGATCTTCTGTTTCCAGTTTGCCAGCCCAGTCCAAGCCCCCTCCCTTGGCTGGCAAAGTCTAAACCTCAGAGACCAAACGCAAACCAATCTACCTGCCCCTCTCCTGTTCACTCTTGATTCTTGGAGCTCCACTTCTTCATGCCTAGAAAACCATTAGTTTGGCCTTGGGAAGGCAGAACCCCACGAAGTAATAGAAAAAGCTCTGGCCTTGGGCAGACGGGTATAAATTCCTCCTTCCTAGCTTCGTGACCTTGGGAAAATTGCTGAATTTCTTAATTACCTGTGACAAGAATATAGTTGCCTGGAGGACAAAAATGAATAAGACAATTTTAAAGAAGATCTTGATGGGCTACTTGCCCTACCATATATCAAAATTTATTCCAAAGCTATAATAAGACACTATAGTATTGATGCAAGGATAAACAAATTGACCAATGGAACAGAGTAGAGAGAACTGAAACAAACCCAGCAAAAATGTAAATTTGATGTATGGAGAACTGGACATTTCTGACCAGTGGGGAAAAAAATGAGCTATTCCACAAATGGAGCTGATTAGTTAGCCATATGGGAAGGAGAAGGAGCAGATAGGATTAGACCCCCATATCACACTATATAAAATCAATTCCAGGTTAAAGATATACATAAAAACAAAATTTAAAAACTTTTTTTATGAACCCTTTTTTTTAATTATTGTTAGTTTCAGGTGTACAAAACAACGTAGTGACTAGACATTTACACACCTCACAAACTGATAACAAGTCTACTACCCATCTGATATTGTACATATGGGCCATCTGACATCATACGTAGTTCAAAACTTAAAAACTTTTAAGTGAATCATTTTTCCACCAAAGATTGGATAAAGCAAGAATCATCAGTAGATGCTAAAGCTAGGGAGAAATTTTGATGAGGAGCAGGATATTTGCATGTCTTAAAGTATCTCCCTAAGATTGCTTATAAATTGGAAGGGATCAAGAAAAAAAAAAGAAAGAAAAGAAAGCAGTAATTATACAGTGGAGAAATTGGGCAACACTTTAACCAGGTGATCAAAATTAACCAATGAGGGTCATACAGCTATTGTGTGTCTCCAGATGTGATATTCTGAAAAAGGCAAAAAACTACTTCTATGTAATACTGCATACTGTGTTTCCCTGAAAATAAGACCTAGCGAACAATCAGCTCTAATGCGTCTTTTGGAGCAAAAATTAATATAAGACCCAGTATTATATTATATTATATTACCCGGTCTTATATTATAATAAAATAAAACCCGGTCTTATATTATAGTAAAATAAGACCAGGTCTTATATTAATTTTTGCTTCAAAAGATGCATTAGTGCTAATTGTCTGGATAGGTCTTATTTTTGGGGGAAACACGGTAGATGCAATACTGCACAATACTGCACCTGTGCAGTGTTCCAGCCAAGAGTGCATTTCATAAATCTAATCACGAGGAAACAGATAAAAACAAAATAAGGAATATTGTACTAAAAAAGGGAAGGGGACGGTATTCTTTTAAAATGTCAATATCATAAAAGAAAAATCAAGGCTGAGGAACTGTTCCTGATTAGAGGAAGCTAAGAAAGACATGACAACTAAATGTAATACATACCCCTACTTTGGATCCTGTACTATAGGGTTTTAAAAACTGCTATAAAGGTATAGGCTTTATAAGGTTATAACAATGCTATGAAGAACAACATCATAATTGTCAACTGACAAAATTGGGATGTGAATGAGAGATTTGATAAAAATATTTTATCTATGTAAATTTATGAAGCTGATAACTGTATTATAGTTATATTAGAGAATATTCCTATTTGTAGAAAATACACACTGAAGTATTTAGATGTAAAGCACCATAATGTATGTAACTTACCCTCAAATAATTCAGAAAAATGTATATATTATGCCAGATATATTATATATATGTTGCATATATTATATATATCAAATGACAAACAACTGGGGTAAAATGTTAACAATAGGTGATACTTGGTAAATTGTATATGAGAGTTCTTTGTACTATTTTCATTTTTGCAAACTTTTTAAGTTTGAAATTATTTCCAAATAAAAAGTTAATTAAAAAAACTTTTAGATAAAAAGGAGACTATATCAATTTAGGATAGGAGAGGAGTTCTTAAACAAGACACAAAATACAAACCATAAAGGAAAAGATTGATACATTTGGAAATATTGAACTTAAATTTTCTAGTCAAAAAGCATATCACAAAGAGAAAACGTAAGTCAAAGACAAGAATGTATTTGCAAAACATTAAAAAATGGTTAGTGGGGAGGCCGGATGGTTCAGTTGGTTAGAGCATGAGCTCTCAACAACAAGGTTTCGGGTTCAATTCCCACATGGGATGGTGGGCCGCTCCCCTGCAACTAAAGATTGAAAACAGCAACTGGACTAGGAGCTGAGCTGCGCCCTCCACAACTAGGTTGAAGGACAACGACTTGGAGCTGATGGGCCCTGGAAAAACACACTGTCCCCCAATATTCCCCAATAACATTTTTAAAAAAATGGTTAACATCCAAGATATGAAAAAGAAAACCCAGTAGAAAAATGAGTAAATCATAAGAAAAGCCTAAGGAAAATGCCCAACTTCACTGAAAATCAATGAAATGCAAAATAAAACAATGAAATACTACTATTAACATTCGTCAGACGATGGCAAAAATTAAATGACAATACCAAGTGTTGGCGTGGATAGGAGAAAACACAAACCCTACATGTTGGTGACAACAGTGTAATTTGTGGGATGTTTGGCAATGCTTAGTAGAGTTGAAGCATTTTCACTTGTAGGAACTACCCCAGAGAAACTAACATTTATTTGTGTATGAAGAGACTTGAATAAGGAGTCATTCATCTATTTAAAAAACACTCACTGAATCGCTACTAAGTTACAGGCAGTGTTCTAAACTCTGGGGATACAACAGTGAAAAAAAGTTAAAATCTCATGGGATTTTCTGTATGTTTGAAGTCTTTTATAATTTAAATTTTAAAAAATTTAAATAAAAAATTTCAATGTCTGACCTGTAGTAGAGTCCCAAAATCTAGTAGGTGTCAATGTTCGTTTACATAGTCCCAGGCATCTTACTTTCCGTAAGGGCTATTTCCCCCAAATCTCTCCTCTACTGACACAACATCTCTACTTGGAATCATGGCTGCTCCACCCAACCCTTCCGTTTCACAGATAATGAGACTGAGGCCCAGAGATTAGTTTGGTTTAGGCCATAAACTCCGGTTTTTTTCTAGGGTCTGTGAAGTGACAGATAATGTAAATAGGACTGAGGAGCAGAAGTTTTCAAACTTTTTTCTATTGTGGTAAATGTGTATAATATAAAATTTACCATTTTAGTCATTTTTAATGTACAATTCAGTGGCATTAAATATATTCACGTTGTTTTGCCGCCATCACTATCCATCTCTAAAGCTTTTTCATCATCCCAATCTGAAACTCCTTACCCAGTAAACAATAATTCCCCATTTCTCCCTTCCCCAACCCATGGTATCCACCATTCTACTTTCTGTCTCTGTGAATTTGCCTAATCTAGGAACCTCATATAAGTGGAATCATACAGCATTTGTCTTTTTTGTCTTGCTTATTTTACTTAGCATAATGTCTTCAAGGTTCATCCATATTGCAGCATGTGTCAGCATTTCCTTCCTTTTTAAGGCTGAGTAATATCCCACTGTATGTATACACCACATTTTGTTTATCCACTCATCTGCTCATGGACACTTGGGTTGCTTCCACCTTTTGCCTATTGTGAATAATGCTGCTATGAACATGGGTGTATAAATATCTGTTCAAGTTCCTGCTTTCAAGTTTTTGGGATATATACCTAGAAATGGAATTGCTGGATCATATAATAATTCTATTTCTAATTTTTTGAGGAACTGCCATACTATTTTCCACAGTGGCCGCACCATTTTATGTTTTAGGGGCAGAATATTTTCAATCCATCTTGGTCTTCACGCCAAGGTTACTCAGCCAGACTTCAGCCACCACGGTCGCCCCTCCCTTCCAGTGACCCACATCAGAGCTTGTTTGTTTCTTGTCTGTTGCCTGCTAAATTTGCATTTAGTCTCTAACGTACTGAAGCAAAACACGCCCTCTCACATAAAGGCGGGGCCAGCTCTTAAAGTAGCAGTTAGGCTGGAGTTACCAAAGGGCAGATTTCTATTTAAATCTAACTCCTATAAATAACCTCAACTACAGGTGAAGCTCCTCACCCCCTGCAGGGTCTTGGTTTCTCTCCTCTAGAGGGGGCGGGGAAATATCTTCTGGGATTTTCAGTTCCTCTCCCACTCCCCATAAAGTCATGAAATTTTTTGGAATCACTACAGCAGTAGACAAGGAATAAACGGATTCCTTAAAGTTTAAATGAGGCAAAGGACTTTTTATCTTTTTTATCCATTCTGGTCTGAATCTGAGAGTAGCAGACATGTCCTGAGGGACGTTTGATTTAAAAAAAAAACAAACACAAAACAAAAACAAACAAACAAAACCCAATTCAAGTCATTAGAAAAGAACACTAAATCTAAAAAACAGAAGGCGGAAGCCAGAATTCCATTAAACTGCAGTTTGTAACAGTTAAAGAATGGTGAGGAGGGAACAGAAGTATATCATGTTTCCCTATTAAATTAGAAAATAAATTTTAAATCACCATTTTTTTTTGTTCTTTTTGGCTACAAAAACAATGTATGTTTCTTGTGCAAATTAAAGCATACAAAATTATGTAAGTAAAAAAATTAAAGCCCTGCAATGATAACCACTGTTAACAGCTTTTTAAAATGCATATACTAGAAAATAAATCATTTTATGTACTGCCTTATAATCTGCTTCCCTCAAAAATATTTTATTTTATACTAGTTTTATAAAAAGGCAATACATTTAAATGGTTAAAAAGTAAAGTAAATAAAAAAGAATACAGTGAAAAGCCTCCCTCCCACCCCGACCCCTGTCATCTCAGTTCTCACAAAATGCAACCACTATTAGATTCTTATGTAGCGTCTGGAGATCCTTCTGGGTATATAAGCAAATAAGAACATATTTTCTTAAGCGTTACTTTTTTATAGGTAACACTTCTTTATAGGTTACTCTTTTATCTGTACCTTTCTATTTTATTTTAACAATAGATTTTGGAGGTGTTTCTATTTCTTGTTTCAGAGTTGAGTATAGCTGCATAGTATTCCATGAAATGGAGGTACTGTAACCTGGTTAATCAGGTAATTTTTTGCTATTATTTACAATGCTTCTGTAAATAACCTTGTACAGATTTCACTTAGCACGTGTGCAAGCACACCTGTAGAGTAACCTTGCCAACACCTTAATTTTGACCCAGTGAAACTGCTTTTGGACTTCTGTCTTTTAGAACTGTAAGGGAATAAATGTGTGTTGTTTTAAGCTACGAGGTTTGTGGTGATTTGTTACAGCAGCTATAAGAAAGTATAACATATAAGTATTTCTCTACTTTTGTATATGACATACCTGAAAATGTAGGCTCAGGTCTAATGTAAGAAAGTTGGACTTACAGGCTATAAAGAAGGTTCTCTTCTCAAAGAGCAGAAGTATGTTATCAAACACGCATATTTGATATCAAGTCTTAATAATACATTACATTTTAGACTCAATCTCCAATGACGCATTTCTAGACTTTTGTGTATTTTGTTCCTTTCCTTAACAATTGAAGGCACTGTCCACTACTTTCCCCAGCTTAAATCCAATGAATAGCCTCTTGTAAAGATTTTCTTCTTTGTCTCAACTGTATGAAGTTTATGAAAACTATGCTCTCAACATTCCCATTTTCCCAGTTCCTATAAGGTAAATATTCAAAAAATGGTAAAAATGAGGGTGTAGCAAAATAGAATGTAAAGTTGGCTGGCAGGACCACAATGTAATCCCTCCAAATATTTATCAGTTGATATTTAAAAATCTGAATTCAGCATAGAATACAGCTATGAGGTTTGAAAGTTGAATGTACTAAAGTTAAGCAACCTGAATGTACTAAAGTTAAGTCATTCCCACAGTTGGGGATGATGTCCAAGCAGTGGAACCAGTTAACTCAGTAGCAGCCATGGAGAAAAAGGTTAGACCACAAGCTTGTGTTGGCAGATTCTGGGTCTGTCTTATTCACCCATGTTTTCCATAACTTAACACATGTAGAAGGCGTTCAGGGACAGCTGGTAGAATGTTATGATGCTAGACTCCAAGGGGAACCCTTGGCCACCCCTATAGGGCTGGAGTGATCTCAGTTTTAATTCCGCACAGGTACCCTGAGAGCTACAGAAAATGGGTGAAGCACACCCATGGAGCTTCATCTATATCTGGGCCTGATTTGGATGATAAAATCCTAGATTTTGAGTTAATGCCACACTGAGATGAGAACTGGGGGACTTATGGGAAGGAGGGAGTATATTTTCATGTGGCAGGAATGTGAATTGTGGCCAGAGGGTGGGCTGTGGCATAAATTTCTTGAAGATGGCCACAACAACATCCCTCATGTCACACAATGTGACTTTGCCACTTCTCCCATTGAGAAGTAATAGCCATGTTCGAGTCTAGGTTGGCTTGTGATTGTGGCAGAAGTGATGCTATGTGCCTTCTCAGGCTTGGTCTTAAAATCCACCCTGCAAGCAGCCTGATTAAATATTCCCATTAACTGAAAAGGTCCTCTTGTGGCCATTTGTAGTCAGTCCTCTCCCACCTCTGGCCCCAGACAACCACTTGTTTCTCTCACTATAGGTTAGCTTGGTTTGGCTTTTTTTAAAAATTGAGATATAATTGACATATAACATTGTATTAACTTTAGGTGTACAACATAAGGATTTGATGTATGTACATATCGTGCAATTATTACCATAGGTTTAAACATCAATCACCACACAGTTACAAATTTTTTTCTTGTGATGAGAATTTTTAAGACCTACTCTCTTGGCAACTTTCAAATATGCAATACAGTATTGTTAACTATAGTCATCATGCTGTACATTACATGTCTAGGACTTATTTCTCTTATAACTAGAGCTTTGTACCTTTTGACCACCTTCACCCATTTTGCCCATCGCCCGCCTCTGGCAACCACTGTTTGTATCTGTAAGTTCAGAGCTTTCTAGATTCCACATATAAATAAGGTCATACTGCATTTGTCTTTCTCTGTTTGGCTTATTTCACCTAGCATAATGCCCTCAAGGTCCATCCATGTTTTCACAAATGGCAGGATTTCTTTCTTTTTTTTTGGCAGAATTATATATATATATATATTCACATTTTTTAATCCACTTATCTGTTGATGGACACTTCAGTTGTTTCCATATCTTGGCTGTTGTGAATAATGCTGCAATGAACATAACAAGGGTGCAGAAATCATTTCCAGATAGTGATTTCATTTCCTTCAGATAAATACCAAGAAGTGAATTACTGGATCATATGATAGTTCTATTTTAATCTTTTGAGGAACCTCCATGCTGTTCTCCATAGTGGCTGCACCAATTTAAATTCCCACTAATAGTACACAGGGACCATAGGATGTGGACCTTTTCTCCACATCCTTGCCAACACTTGTTATCTCTTGTCTTTTTTATAATAGCCATTCTAACATATGTGAAGTGATATTTCGTTGTGGTTTTAGTTTGGCTTGCTTTTGAAATTTCTCTTTTTCTTCACTCACCCCACCCCCAATCAGAAAGTTGAAAAGACTCTAGATTCTAGAATCTCAGTTCCAGATTTTTAAAAATATGTTGTCTTTGATTTTTAAATATTACTTCTTTTCTATTTTGATGATTCTTTTTAATCAGTTGCATTAAGTTTCTCAATATTTAGGAATAGCAGTTAAGACTTAACCACATGTTTTGCTGGTTTCCTTTCTCACCATTGTTTATTGTGTTTTACCATTTACTGTGTTTTTAATTCTGATCCATGTTTATTTAGCAGGGATGTTAATTTACAGACACACTCAGATGTACATATGATGGAGATGCTTTTGTCTATGACTGATCTTACTTTCCTTCCTTTTTCATTCTGGCAGAAGGAGCAAACACATTAATTTGACGGTTAATGTAATCTCTGTTTCCTCCAGATCAGATGCATTCTTTGGAGTAAATATACAGTCATTGCCAAGTTCATCTTCTCAACAGAGCTGTCTTTTCCCTTATCGCCTTTCTAAGGTGGCATCTGGGCCTGGTGAGAGGGGTGGCTGTGCCTGTGCTGTCCTCAGCTGATTCCTGACCCAGGCTGGGCTGGACTGGTCTCTGGACTGGTGTATGCTGGGACCAACAAGTCCCACCTGGCCTTGGGCATGTCATGGCATTCACTGCTGCCGACTGACCCTCCATCCCCATGCCCATCGATGATATCTCTTTTCAACCCCAGGCCTCAGCTGGCTCAGAGGGCCTCTCAGTAGACTGGCATCTCCTCACTGTCATGCTGGAAGTGCTGGATCCCCTGCATCTCACCACATCATGAGGTTCTTCTCGCTCTGTCTCTTCCATGCTCTTCCCTGCTGTTGGGCAAAGCTATAGAAGGGGCTTCTGGTTTGAAGCATCTCCTAATCTATGTCCATGAACTCCCACATACACATCTGGATGGTTCCACCATACCGGGACTCTCCAACTCCAAACCAAGAAGGGAAAACAAGAACATGTAGGTCTAACTTTTTCCACACACCCTTTCTTTTCTCCTTTCCATATCCTTCAGGGCTTGAAGAATTGGGCTTTGCTTCCTTAAGAGAAAAAGTTAAGCTCTCTCTCTCCCAGCTGGGGTTGCCCCTATACCTTTTCTTTCTCCCCTTAGGGATTCTAAGCCTTGCTTCTCAGTCTTGAGGTGAGATGCAAGGGATGTTTTCTTTGCCCTGTGGAATAAACACTATGTTTTTGTGTTGATAGTTCTGATTTTTGCTATTGGAACCACAAGCTTGTTTGGAAATAGGACTTACTGAGGATGGAAATAATTATAAACCCTAAAAGAGCTCTCAAAAATGTCTAAGAGAGTTCCTTGGCTGGCCTAAATCACAAGATTTTTTTCAAGCAGTGTCCATGACATTATTCTCTGCTTCTATTGAGTTTATCATTTTTGTCGTTATATTCTGAATTTCTAAGACCTCTCTGTTTCTCTGATTGGTCCTTGTTCTATAAGAGGTTGGTTTGGGAAGCGAGGTATTGTTTTAGTGTAGTAAAATATACATAACCTAAAATTTACCATTTTAACCATTTTTAAGTGTACAGTTCAGTGGCATTAAGTACTTTCACAATTTTGTTTAACCGTCACTGGTATCTTTATTCAAAATTTTTTCACATTCACAACAAAAACTCTTTACCAATTAAACAATAACTTCCCCTTCTCCCTGCCCTCTAGCCCCTGGTGACCTCCCTTCTACTCTCTGTCTCTATAAATTTGTCCATTCTAGTTACCTCATATAGGTGGAATCATACAATACCTGTTCTTCTGTGTCTGGCTTATTTCACTTAGCATAATGTTTTCAGGGCTCATCCATGTTATAGCATATATGAAAATTTCATTCCTTCTTATGACTGAATAATAGCCCATTGTATGTATATACCACATTTTGTATACCAGGCTTTTTTTTTTATGAATGTGATATTGTTTCATATTTTTGAGGATATTAATTTGTATGTTTTAATATATTTGTATTTCCTCCATTCCACTGGGGACAGTTCTTTCCCAGATTGCCCTTCCTGACCCATCATTTTCAGGATGCTGATGGTCCTTACTTGTGAGGTGATTCTGTCTTGTCTATTGACACTTAGGGTGGTGGTGGAGGAGGAAGGAGGATAGAGGCCAGTGTGGGTCTCTGGGTATTTACACAAATAATCTTTTGCTTCCTCCATTTGGCTCTCTCTGCTCCCCAGTACCACCTTAGCACAGCAGAGGGCTGGCACCCAGATTGTCGGTCCTCTGGATGCTATGTGAGTGGAGATGTTGCAACAGACATAGTTCCCTGCAGGGACTGGACCAGCCAAGTGTTTCCCCAAGGATAAGGCAGGGGCTGAAGAGACTGAAGCAGCACAGACCCAAGGGTACCTGGAGCTACTCTGCCCACCCTTCTGTGGAACCAAGGTGAGGAAGGGCCACTCTCCCCCAGACTCTCCTCCTCTAGCCTCAGAGGGGGACTTCAGAGTTGTCCCTTTGCAATAGGGTCCCGTAATTGTGGAAGCAGCTAGATTGGGTCAGCGGCTGCTGTTTGCTGGAATGTTATGACGGTTGCCCCTCTGGCTTCCCTACCCCCTTCTGCACTGGCCTTGTTAAGTCCTCACTGGCTTAGTGATGGAGGAAGAACTGCACAATGGGCCATCGGGCTCTAGCACAGCTCAAAAAGCCTCTTGCCTGAGCATGTAGGCCCCATTCCCAGGCCGTGTGTTGGGGCTTTACTGTGCTCTGTTCATGATGTTCCCACTTTCTTCCTTGGAAGCCCTCCTTTATAGGGGGATCTCGGCTTAGCACTGTTTGACCTCCCAACAGAAACAACACATTTCCTCAAATCTCTCAAATATTCTGTTCTGTTGATGGCATTCTCTCCAGGCTTTTGGTTTGCTGGAACAGTTCCTTTTTTTCTTCTTCATGTTACATTTCTCTCTTTGATCATTTCCAGGGGATGTGGAGAGAAAAGAGAGGTGAGTATGTGGGACAGTCCTTGAAACCAGAAGCCAATGAAGTTGTAGTTGACTGGATTTTAAAATTCTACCACATTCTGCATTATGGTATTCTGTTTCTCTTCTCCTGCCTTCCTTGTTACTTTTCTTTTTTTTAGCTACTTATAAAAATTGATTCCTAATGGTGTGGCACATTCCAAATTCACTGCATGATTTGGGGACATGTCTTGTTCAGGATTATATTCTAAACTACAAAGTATTATGGGAAATGCTGTGATCAGGATTATAAATAGTAGCAGCTATATGTTTATTTGAACTGGGAAAGATGTTCTAAATTAACCTAGATTTATGCAGACTATGGGGACACGTGGTGGATTGAAATAAAGGTGTATTATCCAGACTCTAAAAAGCAATGTTTTCCACCAGGGGGAGCTGTAGGATTTTTTTTTTTTTTTTTTTTTTTTTTTTTTTTTTTTTTTAAGAGTGACGTTCTTTGTGTCTCTCTTGTGCCACTTTAAAACAAGTCTCCTGATAGATTCAGGGCCAGGAGACCAAACAGGCTAAGAAGTTAAGCCTTTCAGTTCTTATAACTGAAAACTTATGGGATAAGATTGACTCCGGGCACAACTGGATTCAGGTGTAAAAATCCCAGGTTTCAGTTAGGCTTTGCTCTCCTCTGTTACTGGCTTTATTGACCAAAAGGCCTTCCTTTCGTAGTGGCAAAGTGGCTGCAGCAGTTCTAGCCTCCCATCCTTCCAGGCTTACGTCCAACAAAGACCCCACTTATCTAATGGCTTCCATGAAAGTCTGAGAATTGACTTTCTTGACCATTTGACTTTGTTAGGTTCTAAAAGCAGTACTGGTCTTGGTAACATATGGTTTCACTGCTTCAGGCATCCTACATTATTGAGCTAAGAGACAATGTAATCTTTTGCTCTGATCTGCTCTTGAGATGTCATATAATATTGGATTTCCCTCATTGCTAAGCCCATTTAATCTTTCCTTCACATGCAGTTATCTTTTCTCTTTCTCTCCATTGATATCCAACTTTCCCACTTTTGGAATGGACATTAGAATTGGCCACTGTGCTGGTCCAGAATGCTGTCAGCGACACTATTCTAGCAAATGCCTCCCACTCCCCTCAGTCCACTTCCGTTCATATAGGATAGGGTTATACAGGTACAGAACTAGTGGGCTATCTCGACCACTAGGCAATGCAACTGTATTCACTGTTAATTCCAATTTTGCCAGATGAAGTAAAGACACAACCTACCCCCATCAGGCCCTTAGGAATTCTGACATAAAGATTTAAAGGTGTAGTTACATTTTCCTGCTTTGGAATCATTCCTGCCTCTGGCATCCACAGTTGCAGCCCTGGTCCTGGGACTACTGCATCAAGTAGGAAAAAAGAAAGTGAGGTGCTGTAGGAAGGAACTGTATAAATTTGCCAGCATTCTCCCCCACCCTCTTTTCTCCAGATCCCCCAGAAAAGTGGACGAACCTACCCCATGGCAACTCTCCCTTGGCCCCCCCATCCCAAATGTGAGCACGTACTTATGAAGGTATGTAAGCCAGCGCTTCATACCTTTGTCTCCCCCTGTTTTAGACAACGGAAGTGTCCATTGTCCATTCCAATTCCTATAAAACCATTACTCTGAAGGTGAAAATTGTTCCTTGGTGTGAAGAAATGTGACTCGGCAGTACAAATTGGTGCAGTGCTTTCTGTTTCAATCTCATAGTATTTTGAGCATTTGCATCTGCCACCAAGTATGCAAAATCCTATCCAGAGTAAATGTCTGTTCCTTTCAGGGACCATTGGTAGCCATCTGCAGTCCCTGTCTCTCTTATTGACAGATAGAACAGTTCTTGTTGGCATTTTGTCCCTCAGAGGATGCAAAAGGACTATGTCTAGATTCAGCCCATCTTTGCTTTGCCTCGGTACGCCCATGTCCACTCATTCCATGGATCTGGGTGGCCGCCTCATGCTAGCACACTGGGATATGTCCTTGGGGATTCCAGTCACCTTCCAGTCCTGGAAGGGAGTTCTTCTGGTGAGCACTGACATGACTCAGTAATTTCCACGGAGCCATCCTCCATATGGGCATCCCTTTAATAGCCCAGTTTTCCATTTCCCTTTTGTTGTTGCTGTTGTTTTTCAAATATAGCTTATTCTATGATAAAGAAACATAATTCTCTGAAAACTAATTCAAAGTTCTGTTTGCTACAGTTGCAAATTATTTTTGACAATCGGTCACTACCAGAAAACAGAAGTAAAGGCAATTTTATTATTATACACTGGAACATAAATCACATTTAAGCACAAACATAAAAACAAAAGACTCATTTCTCATCGTTAGCCTGTTTCTTTTCACTGCTTTCTTCCATATCAAAAGTGGAAAGAGACCTGGATGAACTAATAATGATTTTGTTTTAGCATAAAATGTGGTAAACACATGTGTGCTGTTTGGAATCTTCACATCATTCTGGTAAAACACTGTACTCGTTTCTTTCTTTCTTTTTTTTAAATTAATTTGTTTTTTAAGTGTGTTTTTCCAGGACCCATCAGCTCCAAGTTAAGTAATTGTTTCAGTCTAGCTGTGGAGGACGCAGCTCACAGTGGCCCATGTGGGGATCCAACTGGCAACGTTGTTGTTAAGAGCACCTCGGGCTCTAACAAACTGAACTAACCAGCCGATGGACCCTTTCTGAACTCCTTTCTGAAAGCACAATGGCTTTATAAGTGTCTGTTATAGTGGCCTCATGCTACACACATTTGTAACAAAGTGAAGCAGTGCTGGAGTGATCACTGTCAAGTTTCCTATGATACCATAAAGTAAGATTTGCAAAGGCAGACTTCCAAATATGATATTATTTTGTGTAAAAATGTATGGCAGAAATGCAAGGTTGATTACACTTGTACAATAAGAGAAACATGTCACACCAAATTCTGTTCGGGCCAGATTCCTGTATAAACAAGCCTTCCTTCCATCTTCTGATTTTTCAACTTCTGTACATAAGCATGGAACACATCTTCTCCAACAAACAGATATCTGGGCTCGCACAAGATGCGACAGAAGCGGCACGGCTCTCTGTAGTCCCGTGTCCTCCCTCTGCAGACAGGCCCCCCCCCCCCAGGAGCCTCTGTGGGAGGCTAGCTGCCAGATGGCTGCCCATGGTGCCACCCTCTTCCCGCTGAGGGGTAGTCTGGCCACCCACAGGCCGCCCCAAACCAGAAGAAGCATCCTGTGGGAGTAAAAAGGGGTGGCCCATAGGGCTGCAGAAGCAGCCAGGAACCTGAGACCAGCTCCTCAACCCACCAGGGTCTGGACAAGCCGCACAAGCCCCTTTCATAGCCATTTTGCATGATTCTATGGCCAGGCCATTAGCCACTTCCCATGAGTTGGTAAAAACTCAAACACAGTGTCAAATAGCATGCAATTGACCCTAGTGAGCTGAATTCATTTTACCTTCTTCAACCAGAGTGGAGGTCCTCCAAACAGGATGCTGTCTGTTCATCTTGGAACTCCTATCCACAAACCAAGAATCTCTTTGTTGGTCAATAGAGAGCTGTTGATAGGGCAAGACTCCAGTGGCCCAAATGGCCATAGGATCCAGCAGCATTTCAGGTGTTTCCAAAGTTGGCGGTAGGGGAAAAGAGACTGCCTCCTTGCATCCCCCTGGAAGCATGTTCCTGTATAAACAATTTCCATTTTGTAATGGAACCCTTCTGAGCACTGCCCTCCCCATTAGGGTTTGCCTCCAACATCACCCAAGATGTTATGGATATTTCAGGTTCAAGATAATTTTATATTCTTCAGTCATAGGGGCAGTTTCAATTAGTGTCCACTTGCAAGCTAGAAATTATCTCTCAAGTGGAAATTTTTTGGTCCAAAATCCCAGTGGTCATTGTTGAGTGGTGCTTTAGCCATAGTCCAATTCTGCATTGCACACAGTGTTGTTACATAGACAACCTGTCCACACCAGCACTCTAGCTTCTAATGGGGCATTAATTAAAGTGGTGATCTCCTTTTGTCCACCAGGTATACTGTTTCAAATTAACAAACTGTCTGGGGGCTCAGGCAATTTTACTGGTTCCCATTTAGCATGACCATTCAACATTGGCAGAGGGTAGATTTATGTGCCTTCTGTTTTACAATACTAGACAGAGGAAGCATTCTCCAGTCAGACATGCTAGCCATCCCCATAATACATTCAAGTAAAGGAGACAAAACTACTGCACATAAAGTCTATTCAAATATTACAATTTTCATCCAAACTTTCACTTTAATCCCATCCACTGTTGGTTTCCCCTGTCCTTCCAATCTAACTGTAGCCCCCATTAGGACTCACCAACAGGTTTTGGAACCACAGTGTACAGAGCTTCAATGTTGAGGAGTCTCAGAAATGTTTCTTTCCTATCTCCTGACCATTTTACCACTTGTGTGCATATGACTTTGAATCCCCAGGCAGGGGAGGGGCCAAAGGACTCAGGCCCTTTCAAAAGTCCTTATTTGACTAGATTGTGGGACCACGGTCTCAGGCTATTTGAAGTAAGGTTTCTCATTGTCATCTTTGCCTTCTGGATTTTTAAATTCCTCCAAACTACTGTCAATAAAGCAGATTTGTTTAGGGTCCCTCAATGTTGGTGGACTAGCAGAGGCTTCCATTTGGTCCACCCAAATTCTAAGAGTGCTGCATTAAGACATTTGTTTTGACCTGCTAAGTTCTGCTTTATTCATCCCATTTCTTAATCACCATCTAAAGATTTCCACCTTCCTGGGATAAGTCCCTAAACTCTCCTCTTTCTCTCTCCCTATTCTCTTACAAATCAGTCTAACTTTCTTTGCTCTCTGCTGTTTTAGCAGTATAATTTTTACCATTGGTAGTGGGCCTGAGGTTACCAGCTATAACCTAAACTGGTTGGAATTTAAGCTTGGCCGGTAAGATCCACTCCCAATACTCTCCCTTACTTGCATTTTAGCTATTATGGAAAATAATAACCAAGAGATTGTTTCTTGTTATTCTACATTTCCTTATGCATCCCAAGGAGCCACCTACTGGGGAGTTAGATCTGTCATTTCTAAATTCCATTGGTAACTTTTACTCTCATTAACTGATCACAGTGCATCTGCAGTTTCATATCATGGATAACTAGGTAGTCATCTAGGAATCAAAAGTTAATCAACCCCCTCCCTTTCATCCGTCCTCTTCAAAACCACATATCTCAGTGAGTCAGGGTCATTCTAAAGAATGCCACTTCTGATGGCAACTGTGAGAGTTTAGGCTAACTGTATAGTAAACAGTCCACACACAGGGCAGCCTTCACTATTGAAATTAATTGCAAGTTTGGGGCATTCCCCACACCACCCTCAGTTTCAATAATTCACTAGAAGGATTCACAAAACTCACTGAAAGCAGCTATACTCATGGCTAGAGTTTATTACGGGACAAAAATACATATTAAAATCAGCCAAAAGAGGAGATGCATAGGGCAGAGCCCAAGAACAGTTCAAACATGGAGCTTCCATTATTCTCTCCCTGAACAGTCATGGACAGTATTAGCTCCTTCTGGTCATGATATGCAACAATACACATAGAATATTGCCAACCAGAGAAGCTCACTCGAGCCTAATTGCCCAGCGTTTTAATTGGTACTCAATCACATATGCTCACAAGGCTGAGCTTTAGTCTTCAGCCCTTCTGGAGATCAGGCTGGTACCTTTAGTCTCCAGTCCTTCCAGAGGCAGAACTGTTACCACTATCTCTATCAAAAGTCCCCATTAAAAATCACATTGTTAGACTGTGACTTCACTACATATGGAGGCAAAATTTTCTCAAGTAGAACAACAAAAAAAGTATTAAACATAAAAACAACTAGTAAAATGTACTTTATCAAAATAAAAAAAATCGTGCTCTTTGAAAGACACCATTAAGAAAATGAAAACACAAGCCAGAAACAGGGAGAAAATATTTTGGATACATATATCTGAGAAAAGACTTGTGTCCAGAGTATGTAAAGAACTCTTACAACTCAAAGGAGATCCAAGATGGCAGAGATCCAAGATGGCACAGAGATAAACACTGTGCTTGCCTCATCTCGTGAACACATCAAAATTACAACTAAATTATAAAATAATCAATCCGGAGAACATCTGAAGTCTAGCTGAACAGAAGTTTTATAACTAAGGATATAAAGAAGAAGCCATGTTGAGAATGGTAGAAGGGGCAGAGATGCAAAACAGGCAGGCCTTTTAACCTCTGTGTGGCAGATGAAAATTGGGAGGGATATCTCTGCCACAGGGGTCACCCATGGAGCAGCAAGGGCAAAACAGGCAGGCCTTTTAACCTCTGTGTGGCAGATGAAAATTGGGAGGGATATCTCTGCCACAGGGGTCACCCATGGAGCAGCAAGGGACCCTAACTCCCCAGCCCAGAGTACTGGTGCCAGAAAGATGATCCCCCACAACATCTGGCTGTGAAAAACAGTGGAATTTCCACCGATCTGGGTGGGATAAAAGGACGTGGGAAACCCAGGTGTCCTCTTAAAGGGCGCACACAGACTCACTCCCAGTCACTCACCCTGGGCTCTGGTGGAGGGCCTGTGACTCTGGGGTCTTTGGACACATATAGGGAGTAGACTGAGGTGTATGGCCTCAGGATGAAGACCGGAAGATGGTCACCATTTTCTCTGTGTGGGGTCCTTTACCTGTGCAGCTGGCAGGTGGATGCCATCTTTCCTGTGTTGAGACCTCCCCTATGCCCATGGTCATATCTGAATCTGATTATTCTGGTGAGCTCTGCTGCTTCACCTTGCTGACTCGCTGACTTGCTGACCCTACCACACCCAACTCTGTACACATGAGGCTTCTTCAGCAGCTAAAACTTAACAGGAGCCAGCAACCAGCAGCAGGCCTCAGTGTGTCCTGGCTTTATGTGGAGCTACCCCAGGCCCAGTATTGGTGGCATTTTCAGAGTTCTTAGCGAGGCCTATCCCACATGCCTCTAGGTCCAGCACAGCAACAATCAATCATGGATGGCTTTGTTGCTCCTACCAGATTGTCCCCTGGCAGTCACAGGCAGTGGGTGACCTGGGCCTGCACCAGAGCCCTTCCCAAGAGGCCCCAGAACCAACATACTTGGAGGTTGACTTTGACTACAGCAAAGCACCACCCAATTAGCCCCACAAGTGGCACACCCAAAGGGCTGTCTCACCAGGTACCAGAGCCTACTGGGGGAAATCACACTCTATGTGGTAAGCCCCCTGCACAATAGCTTGTAAGCTGTGGATGTGGCCCACAGCCAGTCAGCCTGAGGGTCAATCACACCCACTAACATGCCAATAGCAATCAAGGCTCAATTATAACAGGAGGGCACACACAACCCACATAAGGGAGACTCTTGGAGCACCTGGAACAGGTGACCACGGATATGTGCCACTGGGCCCACAGGGCACCTACTACATAAGGCCCCCGGGCAAGACTTGGAGACAGCAGATCTACCTAATACATAGAAGCAAACACAGAGAGGAAGCCAACATGAGGAAACAAAGAAATATGTCCCAAATGAAAGAACAGGAGAAAACTCTAGAAAAAGAACTACCATGTTTCCTGAAAATAAGACCTAGCCAGACCATCAGCTCTAATGTGTCTTTTGGAACAAAAATTAATATAAGACCTGGTCTTATTTTAATATAAGACTCGGTATAATATAATAAATATAATATAGTATAATATAATATAATACCGGGTCTTATATTAATTTTTGCTCCAAAAGACGCATTAGAGCTGATGGTCTGACCAGGTCTTATTTTTGGGGAAACACGATAAACAAAATGGAGGCAACCGACCTACCAGAGACAGAGTTCAAAACACTGGTTATAAGAATGCTCAAGGAACTTAGTGAGAATTTCAACAAAGAGATAGCAAGCATAAAAAAGGACATAGAAGCCATAAAATATGACCAATTAGAAGTGAAGAATACAATAACTGAAATAAAGAATGCACTAGAAGGAATCACCACCAGACTAGATGAAGCAGAGGATTGAATCAACAATTTGGAAGACAAGGTAGCAGAAAACACCCAACTGGAACAGCAAAAGGAAAAAAGAATTTTAAAAATGAGGATAGTTTAAGAGACCTCTGGTTTTGATAAACATCAAGCATAAAAACATTCACATCATAGGGGTACTAGAAAGAGAAGAAAGAAAGCAAAGGATTGAGAATCTATTTGAAGAAATAATGATTGAAAAGTTTCCTAACCTGGCAAAGGAAATAGACATACAAGCCCAGCAAGCACAGAGAGGCCCAAACAAGATGAACCCAAACAGGCTCACACCAAGACACATTATAAATAGAATGGCAAAGGTTAAGTACAACAGAGAATCCTAAAAGCAGCAAAGAAAGGCAACTAGTAATGTATAAAGGAGCTCTCATAAGATTTTCAGATAATTTCTTAATAGAAACTTTGCAAGCCAGAAAGGACTGGCAGGAAATATTCAAAGTGATGAAAAGCAAGGATCTACAACCAAGACTATTCTATCCAGCAAGGCTATCACTTAAAATCAAAGGACAGATAGAGTTTCCCAGATAAGAAAAAGTAAAGGAGTTCATCACCACCAAACCAGTACCACAAGGAATGTTAGAGGGATTTCTTTAAGACAAGAAAAAAAATAAAAAGTGCTCATTTCAGCAGCACATATACTGTAATTGGAACAATACAGGGAAGATTAGCATGGCCCCTGAGCAAGCATAACATGAAAAATATATATATATATATATATCATGAAATGGCAATATTACATATCTATCAACAATTAGTTTCAATGTAAATGGATTAAGTGCTCCGATAAAAGACATAGCTGGCTGAATGGATAAGAAAAGAAAAACCTTACATATGCTGTCTACAAGAGACTATGTCAGATTGAAAGACACACACAGGTTGAAAGTAAAGGGATGGAAAAAAATATTCTACGAAAATGGAAGAAAAAAAACAAAATCTGGGGTAGCAATACTTATACCAGACAAAATAGACTTGAAAACAAAGACTATAACAAGAGACAAAGAAGGACCCAGTAATCCCACTTCTGGGTATTTATCTGAAAAAACCCAAAATGCTACTTGAAGGGAACGTGTGCATGCATATGTTCATTGCAGCATTATTTACAAAGGGCAAGATGTGGAAGCCGCCTGAGTGTCCATTGATGGAAGAATTGCTAAAGAGGAGGTGGTACATATGTACAATGGAATATTACTTGGCCATGGAAGGGAATGGGTTCTTGCCATTTGCAGCAGCATCGATAGACCTGGAGAATATTGTGTTGAGTGGAGTGTAAGACAGGGAAATACAGATGCAATGTGATTTCATTTATATGTGGAATCTAAAGAACAAAACAAGTAAAACAGAAACACACTTATAGATACAGAAACATTTTGAGGGTTGCCAGAGGAGAGGGGTGTTGAAGGGGTGGGTGAAAAATGGGAAGGACTTAAGAAGTACAAATTGGTTGTTACAAAGTAGTCATGGGGATGTAGGGTATAGAACAAGGAATATAGTCAATGATATTGTAATACCTATGTATGGTGTCAGATGGGTACTTTATCAGGGTGATAGATTTATCAGGGTGATGGATGGGAGGGGCTTGGGGGACAGGGTGAAAAAAGTGAAGGGATTAAGAAGTACAAATTGATAGTTACAAAATACTCACTGGGATGTAAAGCGTAAAGAATACAGTCAATAATATGGTAATAGCTACGCATAGCGCCAGGTGAGTGCTAGACTAGTGAGGGGCATCACTTCTTAAATTTTACAAATGTCTAACCACTATGCTGTACAACTGAAATGAATATAAAATAATATTGAATGCTAACTGTAATTGAAAATTTAAAAAAGTGGGGCGGGGGCGGGCGGGGAAGTGAAGGGGAATAAGTGGTTCACATTTCCAGGTGTAAGTCATGGAGATGTAATGTACAGTATGAGGGATATAGTCAATAATATTGTGATAGCATAGTATGGTGTCAGGTGGTTGCTGGACTTATGGTGATCATTTCTTTAGGCACATAAATGTTGAACAACTATGCTATACACCTGAAACTGATATAATGTTGTATGGTAGCTATATTTTTTAATAAAAATATTTAAAACATTTTTTGAGGGCAGCTGGATGGCTCAGTTGGTTAGAGTGCGAGCTCTCAACAGCAAGGTTACCAGTTCAATTTCCACATGGGATGGCGGGCTGTGCCCCCTGCAACTAAAGGTTGAAAGTGGTGACTAGACTTGGAGCTGAGCTGTGCCCTCCACAACTAGATTGAAGGAAAATGACTTGGAGATGATGGGCCCTGGAGAAACACACCGTTCCCCAATATTCCCCAATAAAATTTTTTTAAAAATTTCTTTGAATTGCAACCCCTCCCCCCAAAAAAAGAATTCTTACAACTCAAAAAGAAGACCAACAACCCAAATAAACAATGCACCAAAAATTCAAACAGACTCTCCACAAAAGGAGATATGAATGGCCAACAAACACATGGAATAGATGTTCAACATCAATAGTTATCAAGGTAATGCAAATTAAAACCACTTTGAGATACCACTACACCCATTAGAATGGCTAATATTTTTAAGTCTTACAACACCCAGTGTTGGACAGGATGTGGAGCAACGGAACTCTCATACAATGTTTGCAGGAAAACAAAATGGTCCAATCACTTTGTAAAGCTGCTCGGCAGTTTCTTAAAAGTTAAACATACACTTACCATAAATCCAGCCATTTAATTCCTTCATATTTACCTAAGAGAAGAGAAAATATGTGTCCATACAAAGATTTGAAAGGACATAGCAGCTTTATTTGTACAAAGAATTTTCATAACAAAAAAAGTTTATAGCTGTTTTATTTGTAACAGACAAATTTGGGAACAATCCAATATTCATCAGCACATGAATGGATAAACAATCTGTAGTATATCCATACAATAGAGTATTCCTCATCAATAAAAAGTAACGGACTAGTGATACATGTAACAACATTGATGCATCTCAGATAATTATGCTGAGTGATGGTGATTACTTAGCATCGTTTTCATGGATATGTATAAACTTATCAAATAATACACTTTAGTTATACGCAGTTTATTGTATGTCAATTATATCACAACTGAGCTGTTTTTAAAAATGAATGAACTACTCATACGCACACAACATGGATGAATCCAAAAAACATTTTGCTGAGTGAAAGAAGCCAGACACAAAAAGCTACATATTGTTTGATTTCATTTATATAAAATTCTAGAAAAGACCAAGCTAATCTATGATAATAAAAAACCCCAGAAAGGTTGCCTGTAGCTGGGGATGGGGGCTGAGGATTGACTGGGGTGTAGCATAAAGGAATTTTTCAGAGTGATGGAAAAATTCCGTATCTTTATGTGACTATTGTTACACAAGGGTATAAATTTACTAAAACCCATAAAAATATACACATAAAATGGATGCATTTGTAGTGGGTAAATTATACTTCAATAAAGTTGATTTTTAAAAATTATCTCCAAATACTCTTTCCCAGGTAGCTAGTAGATGATTTCCTTTACCAAAACAAGAAATTAAACCAAAAGTGCAGGAATTTAAGGAGCAAGTGATATAGTCCAGAGAAAAGCTGAGAGAATTTCTGCAATGATGGTAAAAGGAAGTCCTAAAATAATATGTGCACAATAGACCTAGAAAATAAAAAACAAAATCTCAGATGACAGAAGACTCCAGAAGAGAGATCTTCAGGAAAGAATATATTATCTGTTGTGTTTTATCATGTGGAAAAATTGAGAGGTTGTAGGAAGATGTGGTAAAGAACTAATGATAGACACATAGAAAACTAAGCAAAAGAAAATACAAGGCAATCACTAATTGTTGGAAAATCAAAATGATGAAAAACAAAGGAAACACAACCATAGAACACTTAAATACTGAATATATCACCACAATAATGGAAATAAAAGTACATAATATTAACTTATCTAAAAATTAGATAAAATTAAACTGAATGGAAGTGGACAGGGAAATCAGTGTGAGTGTGAGTGTGTGTTTAAAAGAAATAACTTATCATGTGCCATATTAGGAAGCCAACAGATAATTTCTAAAATTAAAAAAATCAATATACAATAGTACTTATATATTATTTCAAATTTAAAAAGCAAATACAAGAAGCAGCAGCTAAAAGAGATGGGCCTGGGGTGTAGGAAGGGGTATGATAGAGCAGTGGTTTATACATGAACATTTTAATACATTTGATCATTTTAATTATGTGTATGCATTACTTGGTAAATATAGAATTAGTTTTTTAAATCTATGCAGAGAACTACGTATGTTTACCTTGGGCGGGATTCCAGAGACCACAGCATAAAGGTTTGGGAGAGAGGAAAGCCTGCATGGGGAGTAAGGAACAACGAGCAGTGGGGGAGAGTAGGAGAGAGGAGTGAAGACTGAATGCAGCTTACATCTGCCCTGAACAAGCAGTGATGGCAGCCAAGCAAGGAAGCAGTGAATCTTGATCAAGGGGAATGGAGAGGATTTGTGGAGGCTGGGACTCAGAAAAACCCTGAAAGAAGAATAGGTTTTGCACAGAGCAGGGGTTTCCTCACTCTCCAAATTCTTGGTGATTATAAGGAGGGGTGACAAGGAGAAGAGCAGTGGGAAGGGCCACCAGACACTAAAGCATTGCCAGCTCAGGTGGATGGCAGCTGAACGAAAGGACATTCTATACAAAGCAAAGGCAAGCTCTCAGAAGGAAGAGCGGTGTAAGACACAGAGACCTCACCTTCATAGTGCAGGAGTCCCTTGGGACTGCCCTGTGTCACAATCCAGGGTAATTTATTTATAATGATGGCCCTGAGTCATTGGGAAAGTTAAATTATGTTCAGTGAGCTCTGCTTTTTAAGGAAAGGGTTTTAGAAATATTTCCATTAAAAAGTGGTTTAGATTATTTAAAACGTGTAACCCCCAGCTGTCTGGAAATCTTTCCCCTCCTTCCTTGAAAAGTGGTCTTGGCCCCTTCCACCCCCCTACCCCCGTGAGTGGGTGAACTGTCTCCTCCAGGTCCTCTAGCCTCCCCAGCCTTGCCGGGACTGGAGGAATCAGTCCCGTGTCTGCCACCTCGGGTGCATGGTCATTCAGCAATGGCCACCCTCTGGCCCTGCAGGCCTAAGTGACCAAGAGGCTGGAGCTGAATCCCATGCCGAACCTGTAATCCAGGCAGCTATGGGGTGACCAGTTGTGTGGAGAGTATGGGGCTTCTGAATGGCTGTAATCATTAAAAGTGACCCATTTTCCTTCCCCTGCCTCTTCTTCAGGGAGAGGACTTATTGCTGAAGAATCATTTCCTCAGAAATGGAGTGATCTAGGCTCTAGAGCTTATTTTCACAATATTCACTGTGGATCCTTAGGCAAGTGAATTCTCCACTCTGGGCCTTAGTCTCCTTCATATGTATAAAAACTGAAAATACAGAACTAGATGATTTTTAAGGTTGTGTTCTTCCTTAACACTGCCAAGCTCTGCCATTCCAACCATGGCTCCCCGAGCTTGTCTGTCATCCCAAACGAATTCCATTCTACCCTCCTCTGCTAACCATCTCAGTCTTGGGAATCTTTTTTTCATGGGTTATCTATTTACATAATTAAAAGTCACAACTATATAAAAAGGCATCACTAAAGAGCCTCGTTTCCACCCCTGCCTGCTTCACCTTTTCCCTCCCTCCACCCTCTAGAGATACCAGTTTTACAAATATGTATTCTGATCCGCTTTTCTTCCCTAAGAGGCAGCATACACTTTATACTTTGGTTTCTTCATTTAGCAATAGACCAGGAACTATTTCTATATCTGTACACAGAGATCTTCCTGCTTCTTTCTTACAATTTATATTATATGGAGTCTATTATGTAGCTGGACCAATCTTTTGCCATAACAGTATCTCAATGAAGATCCTGCTCTTACATCTTTTCATTTTTGTGCATGGATCTGTATCTTATGCAACTATCTTATTTATGTCTCCCAGAAGTGGCATTGCTGGGTCAAAGAGCAAATGCAAAGAGTTCTGTTTCCCTAAAGCCTCGCCAATAGAATGTGTTGTCCACCTTTTGGATAATGGGGATTTTTGCCAATCTTTGATGTAGAAAAAAATGGTTTCACTATAGTTCTAGTTTGAATGTCTCTCATGAGGAAGTTTGAGCTTCTTTTCATGTATTTAAAGACTTATGATATCTCTTTTTTATGACCTATCTCTTTATGACCTTTGTTTATTTTTTTTTCTATTGGATTTGTGGTCTTTTTCTCCTAAATTTTTAGAAGCTCCTAGAGTTATCCATTGGTCTGTGTTATGAGTTGCAGATATTTACCCCAGCTTGTTGTATGTCTTTTGACATTACGTATAATTTAATCACATTTTTTTCATTTTGAGGTAAGTGTGGACTCACACACAGTAGTAAAAAATAATACAAAGCTATCTTGTGTACCCTTTACCTACCTTCCCCTAATGGTAACATCTTGAAAAATTATAGTGCAATATATTTCTGATTGTTTTTCCATACCAAAATTTAGGGGTTTTATGGTGGTGGTAATTGTGGGGTTTTGTTTGTTTTTTTTTTTGTAGTGGAATTTATCAATATTTTTATTTATAGCTTCTGAATTTTGACTCAGATACAAAGCCCTTCTTGCAATATTTATGTCACCACTAGAGAGAGCAGTTACTTGCATGAATCTCATACTTAGTTTAGCAGGAAAAAATGATTCCTAGAGAGATGCTCTTTTCCTCAGGCGTTGTCTCTAGTCCCAAATTGTGATTTTGCTCTCCCCCACAGAGCCCGCTTCTTCTAGCCCCAGCCTCTGATCTTGGCCTGAGTAGTACAGTTTCTGGTCACATGGTACTGCACTCAGCTGTTGGCACTGATACTGAAGGCTCCTAACAGGGCCTGATGGTCTCACCCATAACCCCCTCTACCTCATGAGTCTCCACAGTCAGGTCAGTAACTGGGTAGGCAGGCATGGGTGGCAGTGCTATTTCCAGTGCCCCTTCTA
Organism: Rhinolophus ferrumequinum; assembly: GCF_004115265.2. Taxonomy (NCBI): domain Eukaryota; kingdom Metazoa; phylum Chordata; class Mammalia; order Chiroptera; family Rhinolophidae; genus Rhinolophus; species Rhinolophus ferrumequinum. The sequence goes on from NC_046304.1 coordinate 10,980,486, forward strand.
TCCAGTGTACCCTTGGCTTGGGCAAACCTCTCAATGGTTGGTTCTTCAACTCTGCGAGCCTCTTCCTTTTTGTATCTCTTCTGCCTTTTTTTTTTTTTCTACTACAGATTCAAGGGCTTTGAAGTCAAATTCATCCTCAGGCTGCTATCGATCACCTGCCATTTCTGCTGCTTAAGCCACAATTACTGGGCTTCCTACACTTGACCTGTAATTGAATTTTCCTGGGAACTCAATGACAAGATTGATTCAGGCTAATTGAGTCAAAGATCAACTCTCTGTGCCATTCATCTAGTTTCTGTCTCTTCCGGGGACTCTCTGAATTGAGGCTGAAAGAATTTCACAGTTTTTGTTCAAAAAGTCAAGAACCAACAGACATCTTTTAAATACTATTTCTTCAAATGATCCTATGGAACATTGTCTTTCTTTGCTTTCCTCTGTCTTGGCCAGACGAAAGCAGAGGAAACTTCTGTTTTCAAAGTTGCTTGTGTTCTCTTCACATAAATGCTAAAATGCAATTTTAAGGAAAAAAGTCTAGTCTCATTCAAAAGCAGGTTTGGAAATGAGAAAGAAGTTTCTAGGTGGTTCAGTAAATTATGAGACTGAAGCACTAGGTGGTTTAGTAAATTAGCAGTTTGTTCTTTTATATTTTCGTGATGTGACTCAATAAAAAGACAAGCCAATTTAAAAATGAGCAAAGGATCTGAATAGACATTTCTCTAGAGAAGATATGTAAATGGCCAATCAGCACATGAAAAGATACTCAATATTATTAGCCATCAGGAAAATGCAAAAAATCAAAACCACAATGAGATATCATACCTACTAGGATGGCTATAATCAGAAAGACAGATCCAAGATGGCAGAGTGATAAACACTGTGCCTGCATCTTTCTCTGAACACATTAAAGTTACAACTAAATTATAGAACAACCAACCTGGAGAACTATCTGAAGGCTAGATGAACAGAAGTTTTATAACTGAGGATATAAAGAATAAGTCATGTCAAGACTGGTAAGAGCGGTGAGATGCAAACCAGGCTGGCCCCAAACCTTTGTGTGGTGGGTGAAAATTGGGAGGGATATCTCGGTCATGGAAGATCCTCCTGGAGAAGTAAGGGACCCCAGCCCCCCACACCAGCCTCTCCAGCCCTGAGTACTGGTGTTAGGAAGAGGAGCCCCCACAACATCTGGCTGTGAAAAACAGTGGAGTTTCCGACCATCTGGGCGAGAAACCCAACGGTCATCTTAAAGGGCCCATGGACAGATTTACTCACTCACAGGTACTCACCCTGGGCTCTGGCAGACCGATGGTGATGAGAGGCATCGGAGACATACAGGGGGCAGACTGAGGTGTGTGGCAGACTGAGATGTGAGCTGGAAGACCGTCGCCATTTTCCCTATGTGCTGCCCTCATCCTGAGTAGTTGCCAGGCAGGCGCCATCTTTCCTGTGTTGAGCCTGCCCCCAACGCTTATGTACAAACCTGAATCTGATTGGCCTGGTGAGCTCCACAGCTCCACCCTGCTGAGCTCCTGCCACACTCAACTCTGTACTGAAGGAGGCTTTATCAGCAGCTGAACCTTACCAGAGTCCGCAACTGGCAGCAGGCAACAGCAGACCTCGGTGTGTCTTGGTTTTTTTCAGAGCTACCCCAGGTCCAGTACTGGTGGCAGCAATCCTCAGTTCACAGCGTGGCCTCTTCCACACACCTCCGGGTCCAGCACAGGAAACAATCAACCATGGATGGCTTTGTAGCTCCTACCAGGTTTCCCCCTGCCAGTCACAGGCAGTAGGTGACCTGGGCCTGCACCAGAGCCCCCACCAAGAGACCTCAGAACCAACATATTTAGAAGTGGACTTCAGACCACAGCTGAGCACACCCAATTAGCCCCACACCCAAAGTGGCACACCCAAAGGGCGATCTCAACAGGTACCAGAGCCTACTGGGGTAAATTTCATTCTGTGTGGTAAGCTCCCCAATACAGCAGTCTGTAAGCTATGGAATGGGCCAAAACCACAGCCAATCAGCCTGAGGGTGAATCCTATCTACTGATGTGCTAACAGCAATCAAGGCTCAACTATAACAGAAGGAAACACACACCCACACAAGGGACACTCCTGGATCACCTGGAACAGGTGACCAGGGAGAAAGTGCCACAGCACCAACTACATAAAGCCACCTGCCAAGAGACATAGCAGATCTACCTAATACATAGAAACAAACACAGAGAGGAAGCCAAAATGAGGAAACAAAGAAATATATGTCCCAAATTAAAGAACAGGAGAAAACTCCAGAAAAAGAACTAACATGTTTCCTTGAAAATAAGACCTAGCCAGACCATCAGCTCTAATGTGTCTTTTGGAGCAAAAATTAATGACCTGGTCTTATATTATTTTAATATAATATAAGACCCAGTATAATATAATAAATATAATATAATACTGGGTCTTATATTAATTTTTGCTCCAAAAGACACATTAGAGCTGATGATCCGGCTAGGTCTTATTTTCGAGAAAACACAGTAAACAAAATGGAAGCAACCAACCTACCAGAGACAGAGTTTGAAACACTGGTTATAAGAATGCTCAAGGAACTTAGTGAGTATTTCAACAATGAGATAGCAAGCATAAACAAGGACATAGAAGCCATAAAAAATAACCAGTTAGAAGTGAAGAATGCAATAACTGAAATGAAGAACGCACTAAAGGAATCACCAGCAGACTAGATGAAGCAGAGGATCGAATCAACAATTTGGAAGACAAGGTAGGAGAAAACACCCAATTGGAACAGCAAAAGGAAAAAAAGAATTTTAAAAATGAGGATAGTTTAAGAGACCTCTGGGACAACATCAAGCGTAACAACATTCACATCATAGGAGTACTAGAAAGAGAAGAAAGAAAGCAAAGGATTGAGAATCTATTTGAAGAAATAACGATTGAAAACTTCCCTAACCTGGCAAAGGAAATAGACATACAAGCCCAGCAAGCACAGAGAGTCCCAAACAAGATGAACCCAAACAGGCCCACACCAAAACACATTATAAATAGAATGGCAAAGGTTAAGGACAACAGAGAATCCTAAAAGCAGCAAAGAAAGGCAACTAGTAATGTATAAAGGAACTCCCATAAGAGTGTCAGATAATTTCTTAATAGAAACTTTGCAAGCCAGAAAGGACTGGCAGGAAATATTCAAAGTGATGAAATCAAGAATCTACAACCAAGACTATTCTACCCAGCAAGGCTATCATTTAAAATCAAAGGACATATAGAGCTTCTCAGATAAGAAAAAGCCAAGGAGTTCATCACCACCAAACCAGTACCACAAGGAATGTTAGAGGGATTCCTTTAAGACAAGAAAAAAATATATATATATAAACTATAAAATGGCAATAGTTACATATCTATCAACAATTAATTTATTTTTTTTAAAATTAAATTTTTTGGGGGTGACAATTGTTAGTAAAGTTACATAGATTTCAGGTATACAATTCTGTAATACATTATCTATATCTCACAATGTGTGTTCACCACCCAGAGTCAGTTCTCTTTCCATCACCATATATTAGACCTTGTTTACTCTCTTCTAGAGTCCCGTTCCCACTTACCCTTTGGTAACCCCTAAACTATTGTCTATGTCTATGAGTTTTTGTCCCTTCATTTGTTTGTCTTGTTCTTTTGTTATTTTCAGTTTTACATTCAACAATTACTTTCAATGTAAATGGATTAAGCGCTCTGATAAAAAACATAGGGTGGCTGAATGGATAAAAGAAAGTCCTTACATATGGTGCCTACAAGAGACTACTTCAGATTGAAAGACACACACAGGCTGAAAGTCAAGGGATATCCAAAGTTATTTCATGAAAATGGCGGGAAAAAGCTGAGGCAGCAATATTTATATCAGACAAAATACTTTAAAACAAAGACTATAACAAGAGACAAAAAAGTACCCAGTAATCCCACTTTTGGGTATTTATTGAAGAAACCCAAAACACTACTTCAAGGGAATGTGTGCATCCATATGTTCATTGCAGCATTACTTATAAAGTCCAAGATGTAGAGGCAGCCTAGAGGTCCATCAATGGATGAATGGATAAAGAGTAGTGTGTACATATATACAATGGAATATTACTTGGCCATGGAAGGGAATGGGTTCTTACCATCTGTGGCAGCATGGATGGACCTGGAGGGTTTTGTGCTGAGTAAAGTGTAAGACAGAGAAAGACAGATGCAATGTGATTTCATTTATATGTGGAATCTAAAGAACAAAACAAACAAACAAACAAAACAGAAACGCACTCATAGATACAGATAATATTTTGAGGGTTGCCAGAAGGAGGGGGTATTGAAGGGGGTCGGTGAAAAACAGGAAGGGCTTAAGAAGTACAAATTGGTTGTTACAAAGTAGTCATAGGGATGTAGGGTATAGAACAAGGAATATAGTCAATAATATTGTAATAACTATGTATGGTGTCAGATGGGTACTAAATTTATCAGGGTGATAGATGGGAGGGGGTGGGGGACAGGGTGAAAAAGGTGAAGGGTTTAAGAAGTACAAACTAGTAGTTACAAAATACTCATTGGGATGTAAAGCATAGAGAATATAGTCAATAATATGGTAATAATTATGTATAGTGCCAGGTGTACTAGACTAATGAGGGGCATCACTTCTTAAATTATACAAATGTCTAACCATTATACCATACATTTGAAATTAATACAAAATAATATCGAATGTCAACTAATTGAAAAATTAAAAAGGGGAGAAAGGTGAAGGGGAATAAGAAGTTCAAATTTCCAGGTATAAAACAAATAATGTGCAGCATTGGGAATATAGTCAATAATATTGTGATAGCCTGGTACAGTGTCAGATGATTGCTGGACTTGTGGTGATTACTTCTTTAGGTATATAAATGTTGAAAAACTATGATATATGCTTGAAACTGATATAATGTTGTATGCTAGCTATATTTTTTAATAAAAATCTTTTTTTAAAAAAAGGAAAAATAAATGAAACACCTGAAAAAGATAGATAATACAAGTGTTGGTGAGGTTGATGAGAAGTCGGAGCTCTTACTCATTGCTGGTAGGTATGTAAAATGGGGCAGCTGCTTTGGAAATAGTCTGGCAATTCCTCAAAAGGTTAAACATAGAGTCAGTCTATGACCCAACAATTTCAATTTTAGGTATATTGCCAAAAGAAATGAAAACACATGTTCACACAAAAATTTATACACAAATATCCATAGCAGCATTATTCATAATAGTCAAAAAGTGGAAACAATACAAATGTCCAATACTGATGAGTCAATAAACAAAATGTGGCATATCCATATAATGGAATATTATTTAGCCATATAAAGAAATGAAATGCTGATACGTGCTACAACATGGATGGATCCTGAAAACATAATGTTAAGTGAACGAAGCCAGTCACAAAAGACCATCTATTGTATGATTCCATTTATACGAAGTGTCCAGAATAGGCAAATATATACAGAGACAGAAAGTAGATCGGTGTTTTTTTAGAGCTGAGAGGAATGGAGAGGTTGAGGATTGTGGGCTAAAGGGCACAGGGTTTTTTGGGGGGAGATAAAAATGTCCCAAAATTGATTGTGGTGGTGATTGTGCAACTCTGTGAATAGACTAAAGGCGATCATATTGTACACTTTAAATGGGTAAATTGTATGGCATATGAATTATATTTTAATAAGTCTGTTAGAAACAACAAGTTAGCATCAGGAGGGAACCTTCCTGAGGCAAAGCCTCAGCGGAGAAAAAGTGAATAGGAGTGTGTTTTTCTTCTTTGGAAACAAAAAAGTCTGGTTGGTGGAGATGGAACACACAGGAAGGCAGGAAATTGGTTTTCCATCTTTTTCTAACTTGAGTTTTCATGAAAAAGAAAGGAGAGGGGGAGACAGAATGAATAGAAAGTTCTAAAAGAGAAATCTAGAACTGCCCAATCATTTACCTAGTGTGTTCTGACTTGTAAGTTGCAAATAGGTTAAGAGTTTCTGGAGAATCAAAAGAAAATATTAATAATGGCACTTATTACCAAACTATTCTGAAATAGTTTCTTAGTTTGATAAAGAATGTCCACTAGAAATCAGAAGGCAACATCATATTCAAAAATTAACATCATGGCATTAAAAGTAGTTCCATCAAAGTCAGGAATTAAACAAGCATGCCAGTTATCACCACTTTTATTTCATATTATCTTGAAGGTTCTAGCCATGAAAATAACACAAGAAAAATATATAAAAATTACAATATTCATGAGAAAATACAATGATAAAAATTCTCTACCTAGGAAATCCAAGACATTAACTGAAAAACTGGTCAGATACAAGAAAATATTAAAAAGGAGGTCAAAGCCAAGATAAATATACAAACATCAATTATTTTTCTGGGAACTTGGAACAACCAATTAGAAAATGGGCTTTGCTGGGCATCAATCTATAAAGGACACAAAAACCTCACTAGACTAAGTGGAAATCAGATATAACTGTCCGATGTAAATGGCCTTCCTGCTGCTTAAGTAGATGCTCACTACTCAAAGTGTAGTCTGCAGACCCAGCAGTGTGACACCTCTTAGGAGTGTGTTAAAAATGCAGAATCTCAGGCCCCTCCCAGACCTTCTGAATCAGAATCAGCATTTGGACAAAATCCACAGACAATCTGTATTCACAGTGAACTTGGAGAAGCACTGAACTAGACCACACTCTAAAGTGGAAATAAAAAACAACCGCTCACTAGCCTGGTTTCATCTCAAGTATTTTTGCAATTTGTGTGAATGCAGTCGATAATCTCCAAAGAAGGCTACCCTCTGTTCCTTCCCTCCCTATATCTGCAAGTTGCACTTCATATCAAGAGGCAGGGCCAGTTCTCCTCCGCTTTAACCAGGGCTGGCCTTACTGATTTGCTTAACCAATACAGTGTAGCAGAAGTGATGCTTTGGGACTTCCAAAACTAAGTCATAAGATGCCTTGTAGCTTCTGTAAGGGTCTCTTGGACTCACTCATGGCATGCTGCCTCTCAGAACCCAGCCACCATGAGAAGTCCAAGCCCAGTTCTACTCCCAGCCGACAGCCAGCGTCAACTGCCAGCCATATAAGTGCGCCATCTTGGATGTCCAGTCTAGTTGAGACTTTACATTTCACCACTGGACTGCGAATCCTGGTGAGAACTGCTCAGGTAAGTCAGGTCAAACCACAGCACTACAAGTGACAGTAATATTTGTTTGTTTAACCCATTAAATGTTGGGGTGGTGTGTTCAATAGCAATACATAACCAAAAGAGTGTGCTCTATCCTTAGACTAGCCCCCTGTCAACTGCCTGAAATGAGAGGTAATGGTTAGGAAAAAGTCTGTAATGAAATCATTATCAGTCTAGTACTGTATACCAGGCAACAGTGATTTGTTTTATTACCTAAATTTAAAACTCCTTAATATGCCTCCCAGGCAGTTACCTGGTTCAAGACATCACAAAAGAAACCGAGGAGAGGAAAAGAACAATAGAAAAATGGAAGCAGCTTAACAACTTGAAAGCTAGAAAAATGAACTTCTAAACTTTCTTAAACAAGACTTTATCACTATATTCATATGATGTCTCTATAGTAGTGATTGTAAATACCTGGTGCTTGTAAGTGACAGGAAAACAGAAATGAAAGAATTCCACATAAGTTCAAATGCTATGTTATAATCAGTGCATATAATAAATACCTTATTTAAAATATTTAAGAATAAGAAAGTAAATATAATGACAAAACAGATTCCATTCACAATAGCAATAAAAACTTACATATCTGTGAAAAAATTAATATGAAATTCATAGGATCTATAGGGAAAAAATTACAAAGCTTTATTAAAGATTTTTTAAAAATGAATAAATGGAAAGATCATAAGAGAAAAGCACTATGGTAAAAACGGAAATTCTCCTAAATTAATTTGTGTTATATCTTGTTTCTTTTATGACTTCATTTATTATCTCTAGTAATTTTGAGGTGATTTTCACTTTATTTACAAAACACGATCGTTTTATTACTTCCCTTTTTTATGTGTATTTTTTCCCTCTTCTCGAATACCTTTGTCAGAATTTTTGAGCTAAGCTAAATAGTGCTGATAATGTGTCCTTGCTTGTTCCTGTTTTAAAGAAGAATAATTCATGTTTCTCCATTAAGTATAATTTTGGTTTTTGGTTTTCAATAGAGCCTTTTTGTTATGTTAAAGAGGCAACTCTTTATTGCTTTTATGAAGAGTTTCAATGAAGGATTCCCTTTTGGCACTTATGAAAATAATTATAAGAATTTAAAAATTTTTCTCCAATAATGGTTATGCTGACAACTTGAGTTTTAGAGTGGAAAAAAACCCCCCAGAAATTGTTAAAGTATGTGTTCTTTTTAAAGATTATATATATATTTATATATATTTAAGATTTTATTGGGGAAGGGGAACAGGACTTTATTGGGGAACAGTGTGTACTTCCAGGATTTTTTTCCAAGGCAGTTGTTGTCCTTTCAATCGTAGTTGTGGAGGGCACAGCTCAGCTCCAGGTTCAGTTGCCATTGTTAGTTGCAGGGAAGCACAGCCCACCATCCCTAGTGGGAGGTGAACTGGCAACCTTGTGATTGAGAGGATGCGCTCCAACTGAGCCAGCTGAGCCATCCGGGAGCTCAGTGGCAGCTCAGCTCAAGGTGCCATGTTCAATTTTAGTTGCAGGGGGCGCTGTCCACCATTCCTTGCGGGAATCGAGGAAATGAACTGGCAACCTTGTGGTTGAGAGCCCACTGGCCCATGTGGGTATCGAACCGGCAGCCTTCCAAGTTAGGAACATGGAGCTCCAACCGCCTGAGCCACCGGGCCGGCCAGATGCTGTATTCTTTCATCCTCTCAGGTGGTACACGATTTAGATTTGACCCATTCTGATGTTCACTTTGATCACGTAAGAACTCTCCACTGTAAAGTTATGCTTTCCCCACTGTAATTACTACTTTGTGGGACGTACTTTGAAACTGTAAATATCCTGTACCTCATCAAACTTTCAATTTATTTATATTTATATAGATTCATGATTTAATTATAACCCCTTATTATCATTTATTTTGATGCTCAGGTTGCAGAGCCCATAGAGCCCCTCAAGCCAGCTTCTGTGTTCTGTTGCCCTGTTCCCACAATTCTTTGTGCACATCCTTACTTTTTACCTCAAGATTCTCCATGTTTATCTTGTACTTCCCCTGATCCAGACCTGGAATCAGCCATTTCTCCAAGGAACCCTGGTTCCTTTTCGTAGAGAATGACACTTAGGAGGAAGGAGCTGGACACTAGATGTGTTCATTGTTAATGGGGTTATTATGTATTGAACTGTATCCCCCCAAAATCTACGTTGACGTCCTACCCCCGTCCTTGTACCTCTGAATATGAACTTATTTGAAATAGGGTCTTTGCAGATGTAATCGGCTCAGACCAAGTCATACTGGATTAGGGTGGGCCCTAAATCCAATGATTAATGTCCTTATAAAAAGGCTATGTGAAAACACCGGGGGACAGAGAAAACCCTATGTGACAACGGAGGCAGAGACTGGGGTGACGTGTTTACAAGCCAAGGAATGTCAAGGATGGCTGGTGACCACTGGCAGAAGCATGGAAGAGGCAAGGAAGGATCCTCCCCTAGAGCCTTAAGAGAACATGGCCCTGTCAACACCTCGGTTTCAGACTTCTTGCCTTCAGAACTGTGAGAATAAATTTCCGTTGTTGTGTAATGTCACCCAGTTAGTGGAAATGTGTTAGAACAATCCTAGGAAAATATAGGGGTGTTGCTAGGGAATATGTAAATGTACAAACATACACCAATTTACAGATAGATAGGGAAATACATGTAGATGTCCATTTTCTGGTCTCTCTTGCAGTCAGATGTGGCCATGTGACCTAGGTCTTGCCAATGAAGTATGAGCAAAATTGATGGGCGGCGTTTCCAAGTATGAGTCTTAAGACACTGGGCATGGCTCTTGCCCCTTCTTGCCAGCTGAGAGTTCCACATGACAATGATCTTGCTCCAATCACACAAACAATGGCACTGATCTAGAGGATAGTAGAACAAGATGGAAGGAACTTGAGACCCTAGGTGACCATATGCAGCAGGACACCCCACTGATCTAGAACCATGACCTGGGAAATAAACTGCCCAAAAGCCACTGTACCGTTGGGTTTCTTTATAACAGCTTAGCCTTCATCATTATATATTTAACAACCAGAACCTCCCCCACCAACACCAAGTGGCTGTGAGAGTTCTCAGGAGGCAAAGTCCCATATCACACCCTGTCTGCACCAAATGAAACCTGAGCTTAAAGGATGCACACATCTCTTCTGATGTGGGCTTTTACAGAGCTCCCAAATCTTTCAATATTTTTCCTCTCACAATATTCCCAAGATGATTTTAGAGGGAAAAAGTGTGTGTGTGGGGGGGCTGCTTGACTGGGTTTTCTCCTCCTCAGCCTCCTTGGTGGTCTTTGGTGAAGAAGCAGACTTTTAATGGGGGTACAATATATATTTTAAAAATCAAAGTTGTCTTACTATACTTAGCTCACAAAATGGTTAAGTCAGCACTGTGCTCATTTCTGATTTTGTTCCGGAGAGTTGCAAAATATAGAAAAATGTTAAGAAAAATGTAGGACATATTGACTGATGGTGGCAAGCTGGAATCCAATAGATGATAAGACTGGATATTCATTTGCCGGCTTTAAAAAATAGTATAGGGGCGGTTGGATGGCTCAGTTGGTTAGAGCACGGGGTCTCAACCACAGGGTTGCCGGTTCAATTCCCACATGGGATGGTGGGCTGCGCCCAACCTCAACTAAAGACTGAAAATGGCAACTGGACTTTGAGCTGAGCTGTGCCCTCCACAACTAGATTGAAGGACGACTACTTGGAGCTGATGGGCCCTGGGAAAACACACTGTTCCCCAATATTCCCCAATTAAAAAAAATACTTTAAAAAATGGTATAAAACTCTCTCCTACCAATAATGATAGTGTGCCATAAGTCAGAGTTTGGTCAAATCAATTTTATGCACTTGAGATAAAAAGTGGAAAAGTAAACATTTCCACAAGTGGCTGAAGAGATAGAGCTTGAAAAGTCCCCTGAGCCTAGCGCTACTCCTGTATGAGTCTGCCTCGTGTTTCTTTGCCAGCCAGAGCAGTCCTAATGACCAAGCTGTCCTGACCAGAGTTGGGGCAGGAGAACTCCCACACCTGCTGATCGTGTGTTTATCTTTTCTTCCTTTTCCCCTCCCCTGGGGCTACAAAGTTACCTTTAGGTGGAAAGAAATAAAATGAAACATTTATTAACATGGACTACTATGTGAGACTATATCCTGTCATGTCTATTCTGGATCTAACCAAATAATTCAGGGGCAAATAGCAGGGCCTCACAGAATCTAGTAAATGCTCTCCCTCAACCACCCACCTAAGACCAGGCCCTTCGGAATTGTATTTACCATCATCACCGTCCTGCATTGTGCTCCAGCTGGAAAGCTGTATGTGGGTCCCAAGGCATCACCCTTCAGTGTAATCTAAATTGTACAGTGTTTACTGTGAAGTTGAGGCCTTTTTTAGTTTCACATGGATGTCATTTTCTTCTCTAATATTGTTTCTCTTTGTTCATTTTGGTGAGTATTAGGGTGGAAGTTTTTGTAATCATGGATTTTATTTTTCTTGCCACACTCTAGTCTTTTATACATGTTTTAAAGCCATATGAAGATGACAGCCATAATATGTCTGCTGGCTGGAGCAGAATCTGTCAATCAGAATCCTACTAATGCAATCTGAAATAATTATCTGCTCTTAAAAGAGAAAACTGTCTCCCCAACAATCAAATTTTTACTCCCTCTTTATATAATAACTTACTGTTTTATTAAAAGTTGTTTTCGTCTGATGATTAATACATACTTAGAAAACGGAAAATTTAGTTTTAGAAAATTTGGAAAATACAGGAATGTATAAAGGAAATAAAAATCATCCATAATTACACTACCTACCAGAGCTAATCACTCTGAGGTGATTACTCAGTTGATTACTCTTAAAACATCGAACTTTAGCTCACTAAAACTTCTCCGTCCTAGCCATAGCCCGTCTTCATGTCTTTTTCCACAGAATATAAAATGGAAACATATAACATATAAAAAACATACTCATACAGAATAAAATGAGGTTTCTTTACATAGTTTCCTACAAAACCTCAATTTACTAAATTCCTATGAGTCAGAGACTCAATACCATCTAAGACTATCGAGCATTTATTAAAATAGTAATAAGAGAACAAAAAGGAGAAAGGGCCAGGGGCTTATTTCCAGATTCCCCCCCGACTCCTCATGCTACTGGGGGCAGGGTGTCCACTTTTCTTGCGTGCTGGAGGTTTTTCAGTCTTAGGGGCTGTGGCAAGGCGGCGTGGGAGAGCCTGGGAGGGAACCTGAAAGTTGAAGGCAAGAGAAGAGAAAGTCAGCATCGTGGACTCTCATCCCTCCCCCACTGAGGAAAGGCACCGTGCACGGAGAGGGCCAGAATCATTAGGCAAAGGGGGAGAGAACAGGAGTCAGAGGGTCAGGCAATAGAGAAAAGAGCAGTCAGGAAGTGTGCAGAGGTGGAGCTGGAGGAATGAGTCAGTGAGCGCCCTTCCATCCCCCTTGCGTCCTGCCCTGCTTTCCCTCACCTCTTTCCGAGGGATCTCGCCCAAACGGGGGTCTGTGTTCCTTCTGGGGACATTATCCCCTCGGCTCTCAGTCCTGCCACACAAATCAAGGGGTGAGGATGGCAGAGTAATTCCCCCCACTCTCCCCAACACTAGATAGAACCAATCCCCAACTCTGTTTCTTAAGAATAAGAATAAACAAGCTAGACCTGGGATCAGATAGGAGGAGTCATTAGTGGAATCAAATACTGAGTTAGATTGAGTAGTCACAATCTTAGGATTCAGAGTTCTGAGCTGCAGGGTGAAGAGAAAACCACTAAGGTAGAAAGACATGCAGAAGAGACTTTTTTTAGAAGTGAAGAAAAAAACAAAGTACAAAGGAAGAAACAAAAGAAAGGGAGGGAGCAGTGAGAAACAGGAAGAGGAGAAGACTTGTTGATCTACATATTACCGGAACTTTCTTTCCCAGAAAAAGACAAAAGAGTATCAGTAATCAACATACACACCCCTCTCTTCCCTGCCTGATCTGTTTTCCTGCCCACAATCCAGACTCTATCTGCCTAATCCTCCCCAGTTTCCCTCCCAGGCTGGTACCCGCTGTGTTCCGACTTCTTCAGGTAGAGCAGCAGATCCTCAGCAGGCAGTGCCTCCCAGCCCCGGGCCTGGTAGAGTCGTAGCAGCTGAGACACCTCCATCAGCTGCCTTGAGGATGCGAGCCCATCTCTACCTGAGAGACATACCAGTAATGGTCATCAGTCTAGGGCCCCTTTCCCCAGCTCTCATCCCATCTCCCCAGGAATCCAGAAGGGCCTTAGTTCCACACTCAACACCTTCCCCCTTTATCTCCTGGTAAACCACGACCTGTTTACCTCTCTCTGGGGAGCCACTGCTGGGAACACTGCTCTGTGAGGGAAGCTCATGGACCCGGAAAAGATTAGATGCCATGGCTAAGGGCACTTTGGTTTTATGGACAGGGGGTGGGAGGCGTGGCACTTGAGGGGCTTCCTCCCAAGACTGGCCAGTCAGGGGACCTAGCAAAAGGAAAGAGATAAAAGAATCAGGAAATGGGTTAAAGAGCCAAGAGGTCCTACCACTTGGCCTTCATTAAGCTTCATCACCTTTGCCAGCTCCTAAAAATCCATCCCAGATAACCTCCCACCTTGTCCGGGCCCAGCCCCAACCTTCTTCAGAGTTGGTACTCACCAGACTTAGGGGGCAACAGATCAACAGAGGGGTTCTCGTTGTTCTGGGGTACTGTCTCCAGAAGCTGGGGGAACAAAATAGTAAGGTTCCCCGAGGACTGATAAAGAAAGAGACCAAGGTACCGGTAGGAAGCAGAGGCTGGGGAAGTAGGAGCTAGAGTTGGTCACCTAAGTTCCAGAAGGGACTTAAGACACAGGAATAAGACAGACTGGGAAAGCAAGAAGTTGGGACAAAGCATTACTCCAAAAGGGAGATGAAGCCAGATTCCTGGACTCCTAGAGCAGAAAGAGGAAATGAGGAAGAGAAGAAGCAAATAAGGTGGGATGGCTGGGTCCTCTCTTACCTGGTGCAAAAAATGCTTGAGGCCCTCCATCTGAGAAGGGGGCAGCAGCCCTTGCTTTAGGAAGCCATCCCCCTCGGATCCAGGATCTTCCTCAGGGAACGGCCGTTCTGCTCTATGATTGGGATGGAAGGTCCCAACTGCAGAGGAGAAGGCCCCAGATGTAAAGTGAAATATGTGTGTGTGTGTGTGGGGGGGGGGGGTCCTCCACAAGTCAACCCACCAAATGCTCAGAAGAGGCCTATTAAATAACAGGGGTGCCAAAAAAATGTATACAAGTGGACACTTTGGTCAACGTTGCTCAAGCAGTAGTTTGCCATAATCAGAAGTGTCTGGACGCTGATGGTAACCACTTTGAGCACCTCTTGTAATTGCAGAAGTCAAATGTGACTTGTATTCATCTTCTGTTATTGTTATATATTGAGTATTACAATTTTAATAGTTTTTTTCATTTCTTAAAATATGTATACATTTTTTTGGCACTCTCTGTCTAAGAGGGACACTGCAGCAAGGACAATATAACAAAAGATTAAATATCTGGAAAGGAAAGGTAAAAGAGGACTGAGAGATGGAATAGCTGAATTCTAAGAAGTGTTGACAGAGGGGAAGCTGTGGTACTCAGACTCTGAATAAATAAATCAATACGACCATAAACTTCTTAATATTCAGAATGGCTTAGGGTCAATAGACATGTTCTGGCCCCTTCACCAGAAATGCCTTCATTCTTTTTTATTATTACATAATTTTTATATTTAAAATTGTGATATAATTCATCCCTCATTCTTAATTCAATCTGGGGGTCATATTTGCAACACACAGGGCACCCCCATCCACCCAAGCTTCAGATGACTAAACGAGGGGTGGATACCACTCGTAAGGTTAGCCAACCCGAGGGATGGGTTGCCAACCCATCAGATTGCCTCTCTTTAAACTGACCCTAAGAAACAGAGACACGATGTCTCTGAAAGGTTATCTAGAGTCTTGGCTGGAGTCAGTGTCCCGGTTGGTCAATCCCACGTGCAGGCCAAAGTTATGAGAGCTAGACCCTTGAGTGAGAGAGAGTGCTGGTCTACTAAGAGAAAGGAGCAGATGTGCAGGGACAGGCAGAGTCAAGAGCCCATGCAGGCCCAAGGAGAGGAGGAGCAGCTGCCTCCGTTCCTGACTGTGCTCCTGGATCCAAACTCCAGTTCTCATTATGTGCAGCTGTATCACATTTCCATGAGATCTCACTCCCTTTATTCAAACCAATTTGAGTGGACTTCTACTCCTTGCATCTTATGATCACTAAGACATCTGGGAAACTAAATACTCCAGTCCCAGACAGGAATGAAGGTTGGTAAGAGGGAAACCATTAGCCCATGTAAGGGGAGCCCCAGTGATGTCTGTCCCCAGTTACCTGAAGATAAAGTGAGGTCAGGCTTTGGCTCCAGGGGCTGGAAGGAATGCTGGCTCTGGAAACTGGGGTCCAATAGGAGGCTAAGATCTGGGGAGGGGCTGCAGAGAACAGGTGGCACTCCCAACAGCTCATCCCTTGCTTCCCGACTCTTCTGTAATACAGGCTTTAGGGCCACAGCCACGGGAGGCATAGTCCAGATCCTCCTCTCCCCTTTCTCTGGTTCCTGAGGCCCAGGGCTAGGGGGGCTAGTGGTAGGGACCTGGGTACAAGAGAGACAGAAACGATCAAAGCTCAGTGCATTTAAAGAGACAAGACATGGTACAGACACTTTAATAAGATTACAAATTAGAACTTCCTTAAAAGAAGATTTGATAATATCTATCAATTTTTAAAATGCTTATTTTTTCACCTTACAGTTTCATTTCTAGAAATTTTATAGATACACTTGCACAAAGATATATACTAATGGTATTTATTGCAGCACTGTTTGTAGAAGCAAAATACAGGAAACGATGTTAAATTCCACCAATAAGCACTCAGTTAAATAAAAAAATTACACAATGGGGTATAGCAGGCTACCATTTGGAAGGGGGGCTTTGAAGACACCAGTCACAGTGGTTGTTCTGGGGAGGGGAACCAGGAGACTGAGATGCAGATATGGGATGGAGATACTGTGTACCTTTTTGAACTGTTTAGATTTTTTTTTCTTACCATGTGCATATTCCTATCTATTCCAAAAAACATTTTAGCTAATAATACAAATTTCATATTTAAAAGAAGGAAGCAGGAGGTGTCAACATAAGAAGGGCCAGAGGTGAGATTCCCAACTCTACTCTAACGCAGGACTTGCGTTCCAACAATTTTGGACCTTACATTATAATTAATTCAACAGCCATTTGGCAAAACTAGTACCACGTCTTCCTCACCATCTTTTGAGCTTGGAGAAGAGACTTAGGCCCAATACAACGGGGCCAGTCTGGGTGGTCTATGGCCCTGGAAAAAAATTCTTTTGATGAGACAGTTATTCTTTGCGAAAGTCCACAGGTTTGTTTTCTTTTTAATGCAGGTCCAAGGACCTGAACTTAGGACTTCCCTTGGGAGGAAGCTAGATTTCCCAAGAATGGATCTAAACACAACTCTGAGCAGCTTAGTTTAAGGGGCAACGCCTACCGGGGGGTTAGGAGACAGGGCAGAGGTTCCCAGCAGTTGGTTTGCCTCCTCCCAGTGGGTCTGCAGCATGGCTTGGAGTCTCTCTACCAGCTCAGCCCGCTGTTCCTCCAGCTGCTGGTTCCCACTCTGCAGTTCCCGCACTCGCGCTTGCTCCCGGGCCAGTCTGAAGAAAAGATGGAAGAGCTTATGTAAGATCTTTGAGAAAGCAGAGACTTGGAGAATAAGAGCAGCCAGAATGGAATGGCAGACAGCAGAAATTCTAAAACGAGCTGGGGCCAACGTAGAAGGTCTATGGAGGGGGCACCTCTTCACCATTCCCATTTTGGGTTCTACTCACAGGAAAGGGACCGAGGCCTAAAAGGGATACGCCAGGAACTGGTACCTGAGCTCATAGTCCTGAGCCACCTGCTGCTGCCTTTCCTCTCGGTCTGCCATTTCCACCTTGAATTGAGCCAACTGAGCGGACAATTCCTGCTGGTGCTGTCCATTTAGGTCCTGCAGCTGCTTCCTAAGAGGACACAGGTGAGAAAAGAGGACTGAATCTGGAGACAGAAGTCATTGAATAAGAAAAAGCCAGAACATATGCATGTGAAAGAGACAGCCATGGGCAGCCAGCCTGGGAAAGGCACAGGAGGGCTCAGGACAAAGGTAAGGGCAAAGCTGGTGTCTTAGGATGGGTTCCCCAGAAGCAGAGACTGAGATGAGGATTTATGGGAAAGTGATTCATTTAAGAAATGGTTCCAGAAAAAACTGGCAGGGGAGTAAGGGTGAGGGGAAGAGAGACTGGAATGGGAAGGAGGCGCAGTCCCACAGGGCAGTCCTGGAAATGGTGTAGGTAGGTCACAGCTCACCATTGTCCCACTCAGGGGGAAGGGAGCTGGAAAATTTACATTCCTGCACCCATCAGTTATTGGTAAAGCTACTCCCTATGGGATGAAACTTCCCAAGCACTCTGGCTTTCCATGTGCAGCTGCAGGCAGCAATCCCACGGACAGACTTGGGACCTAGCTGACGGGAGCCAGCATGTTGGAAAATGGTAAAGGGATCCAAGAGGATATGTGCAGGGCACTAAGCACATCTGTGTGGCTGAGGAGAAGCAGCACCCAGTGAGTCCCACGTACCTGTGATGTTCCCTCAAGGAGTTTGCTTGCCGCAGGCTGCTCTCCTGAGCCTGCGCCAACCGCTCTGTCACCTGCTGCTCCAGCTGCACAGCCAGCTCTGACTCCAGCTGGATCCGCTGGCTTTCATACCGGGCCTGGAGTAAGGAAGGTGGGGTAATAGCTCAATTCTATTTGGGTTTAAAAGAGGATGGAGGATATAATACAGACAAAAAAAATCCATGTGCCAACATTTCTCCTCATATGCCTAAGGGATGAAGAACAAGAAGTTTGCCATAAAAAGTAAAAGTAGCTCCCTTTCCTTATTCGGCCATGAGATACACCTTATACGTACACAAAACTGAAAACGATTCCTGGCAAAAGAAATATACTTTTTTGACTAAAAGATGTTAGGTGGAACAATCAAATCTGTCATATGTGTCTGAGGTAACTGTACCTGAAACCCACTAGACACTGAATACATGTCAGTGTCCCTCCTAAAGCAGAATCAGTCTCTATTGCTATCTCCATTTTCTCACCTGATACTCCTTTTTCTACTCACTGAAATCTTATTTCTACTAGCACTTCATGGCAAAGAATTTCATTTCTAAGTCCAATAGTGGTGATTTCTCAGTCATATGTGATCCTGTTGCAGCATCTGCCACCTATGTCAACCCTTCCTTTTAAAACCACTTCCCTTAGCTCCCATGATGCCACCACCTCAGCGTTCTTTCTATCTGACTGCTCTCTGTCTCAGCTGATGGCTCTTCCTTCCAACTGCTCATAAAGGCTGACTGCTTCCTTGAATTCTGTCCTCAGTCCTCTTCTTACCATGTACTAACAGTCTGGTCACTGATGCTTTTATATGTGTATAATCAACATTTGGCATTTAGGTCATGTTTTTTGGCTACTGTTTATACCCTAAAACACTTTCTAAATTTCTTTAGCCTAGACCTTTCTTCTAGGCTTTAAGCCCATATACCCAATAACCTAATGAATAGCTCTATTTGGATACACCTCAAAAAGAACACATCCAAAATGAGCTCATTTGGTTTTTTACCCTCAAATCTTCTATTCCTATTATATTTCCTGCCTTAGTTAATGGCACCACTCTCTCTACTAAAACACCCAAGCTATTTGAGACCAGGAGCTATCCTTGACTACTCCTGGAATTATTCTTTTCCCCTTCCAACTGGTCTTAACATCTAATTTACCCCTCCAGTCACTACTACGTTAATTCAATATTATTTCAAGTCTCATTGATCGCCCTGCCTCTATCCCACCTTCCACCCTCTCTTATTTTGGCCCCAATAGGTCCTCCACTTTGTGCCTGAGTAAATATTCTAAAATACAAATATGCTCAAGTTATTCCCTTGTTTGGAACACTTCAAATGTCCCCACTGCCTAAAAAAGAAAGTTCTAGCTGCTTGAAAGGGCTTACAAAGCCCTTTATGATCTCCCACCACCCATCTACCTCATCTCTTCCAAACAGGTCCCAATCATAGCAAACTCTTGCAGTATCCTAAATTCTTTAAAACAATTTTTTAAATTGTGGTAAGAAACACATAACATAAAATTTACCCTCTTAATCCATTTTTAAGTGTACAGTTGAGCAGTGTAACTATATTCACATTGTTGTGGAGATCTCTAGAACTTTTTCATCTTGTAAAACTGAAACTCTATACCCTCTGAATAACAACTCCCCTTTTTCCCCTCCCCCCAGCCCTGGCAACCACCATTCTACTTTCAGTTTCTATGTTTCTGACTACTGTAGATATTTTGTTACCTAAATTCTTTAATGAAAAAATTTAATATCTGCTCCCTTTAAGCCAGCAATTCCACTTTTAGGACTCTGTCCCTTAGAAGAGGAGCCAAAGATTTATGTACAATGATGCTCACTGGAGCACTATTTTTATAGTGAAAAACTGACATTGATGTTAATTTCTCTTCAAAAGGAAAATGGTTCAGTAAACTATAATTCATCTGTTCACAGAAGTATTATATAACCCTTAAAAACAATATGTACATCTGTATGTATTGACGTGGAAAGATGTCCTTGATATATTATTAGGTTGAAAAACAAACAAGTTGCAGCAAAGGCATAGCATGTTCACATTGTTTTGTTTTGTTTTGTTTTAAGGCCCAACCCATATGTTCATATATGAAAAGGTTTTGGAAGGACACACACTGTGGTGTGGTAAGAGAAGGCAACCAACACTTTTCACTTCTGTATTATTTGAACTTGTGTTACAGATAACTTTTATTATATTTTTAAAATATTTTTTAAAGTTCTCTGGGAATTGATGGCTCCTTTTTTGTCTTTGATATTTACCTTTGATAAGTAAACTTCAATAATTTAAATATACATGTTATTATTTCTAAAGTAACCCCTAAACAAGCAAACAAACAGGTACTGAGTTTATGACTTTGAAACTAGCTGAAGAAAAAAGTGTAAATGAGAAAAAAGTAATGAATCTAAAATATGACAAGAAAGGAGAGAAAAATGAACACTGAATAGACAAGACAAAATAAACTATAAAGTAAGGCAGAGATCCAACTATGAATAAATAAATGTAAATGGACTTAATGATCTGGCTAAAAGACAAATACATAAAAGTTGAAAGTAAAAAGATCAGAAAAATATTTGCCAGGCAAACTCTCTCTATATATATATTTAAAAAAGGCTAGTATCGCTTTATTAATATTAAGCAAAAATAGACCCAAGGGAAAAAACATTATAAGAGACAGAGTCACCTTGTAAGGATAAAACATTCAATTACCAGGAAAGACATACAATTTTCAAATTTATATGCATCTAACAACATAGTTGTAAAATGTATAAAGCAAAACTGATAAACTACAAGAGAAAGAGACAAATCCAGAATAAGTGAGATTTTATGGGAAAAAAAGAATACATTAGGATATAATGGCTTAAACAGCATAATTAACAAACTAGAAACACATACAAATAACACATATAAAAGTATACCCAAACACTATAAATATTTTTAAGCACACATGAAACATTTAGAAAAACTGGCCATATATTAAGATATAAAATAAGTCTCGGAGAATTTAAATAATAAAAATAGCATATTCTCTCATGATATCCACGAGAAACTCTCCAATGATCAGAGGTGGGGAAGACAGAAAGGACGAGGTGGTGAGGATGGAGAGACGGAGGTACTGACAGACAACAGACAAATGTAGCAAAATGTGAAATTGTGAATCTAAGTGTATTATACTATGATGCAACATTTAAGTTTGAAATATTTCAAAACAAAAAGTTAGGTAGGATTATACATAAGTAAGTAATTTTTAAAAGATCATACATACATACACAAAGCAGGTAAGCTATGAATCAATAATAAAAACAATTATAAAACCCCTGTATGTTTGGGAAAAACCCAGGAGATCAAAAGTAATGACATAAAAAGCTAACTATTATTCAGAACCAAATAAAGAAAATACTATATAGGATAAGTTGTAGAACGCACTTAAATTAATAATTATGAAGAAATTTAGAAAAGAAGGCTAAAATTAATAAGCAAGCCTCCATCTTAAGATGACTTTAAAATGAACAAAAGAGCAAAACCAAAGAAAATATAAGGAATGAAATAAAGTACAGATATTAATAAAATAGAAAAAAAAACCCAAGCCAAAGTTTCTCTGAAAATATATTCAATTAACTACAAGTACGAAGGTTTTAAAAGAGAAGATGAGAGAAAATAACACAAATAATATCAATAATGAAAAAATAGAAAAGATGCCATGGACATTAAATAAAAAGATAAAATTATGAGCAACTTTAAGTCAATAAATTAGAAAATTTAGACTAAATTAATATATATGGGGCAGGGGGAGGACAGAGAGAATGTGAGTGCACCAAAAATAATTCAAGAAGAAAGAGAAAGCCTAAATATTTCCATATACATTAAGAAGCAAAACCAGTCAAATATCAAATATTCAAAAAGAACATACTAATGTCAATCTATTTCAGAGTATAAGAAGAGAGGATGTAGATTTTCCTGTTTCTAGCACTAGCAAATTAAGTTATTCAGGTTAACTCTCCTGCTGAACAAAAACAAACAAGCTGAATAAAATTTAATTCTATTTTCTCCCCCACCTATATAAAATCTTCCTAAAAAGTATCTAAGAGGTAACAAAACAGTACGGAATTACTAGGACAAAGTAAAGGAAAAATGAGAGCCAAAGCAGGTTGGCAAGCATGATAGATAGCCATTTTTGCCCTGGGGCATTTACCTACCCTAGAAAATTAAAACCTTTGTTTTGACTGCCTTTCAATGGCAAATGAATAGAAATCAAAATCCAAGGCTCACATAAGTTGGGATGTCTAACTGGAGACCCTACCCACAATAAATTGAGTCTCCAATGAGGTTCACTTTCACCATGAAAGTGAACCAGAAGTGGAATAGTCTATACAAATTTAAAGCTCAGCTTGAATCATCCAGGAATCTCAACTTTTGAAAAACTGGTTTAAATTGGTCCTGGGCTTGTAGTATCTTTCAGGACTTGGTAGAAGCAAATGCAAATCTTCTCTGAACCAAAGTACTTTCATTGTAAGCCTCAAATTATTCCTACAATTTTTTAAATACAAGGTCCAACATGTGGTCAAAAACAACCAGGACCCAAAGAAACTAGACTCCACAGAAGCCAACAAAAACAAGAGACAATAGGAAAAAATGTCCTAAAACATTTCAGGTATTGGAATTATTATCTACAGATAATAAAACTGTGTTTAATCAAATAATCAAAGACAGACTTGAAAATATCAGAGAATAAGAAACGATAGAAAATTAAGATTTGAAAATTTAAAAATAGTACTTTGCAAAATAAAAGAATACATAAAATTAAAGACTAAATGGGTCAGTTAACAGTAGATTAGACAAAGTTAAACAGAGAATTAGTGAACTGAAGATAGGAAATTATCCAGAGTGAGTATGAAAACACAAAAGATGGAAATAGAAAACAGAATGTGAGCAACAGAGATACAGGGTCAACCATATATTTAATCAGATTCCAGAAGATATGGGCAGAGACAATGGAGCAAAGGCAGTATGCAGAGATAATGACTGACAATTTTCCAGAACTGGTTAAAGACAACCACTCCACTATTTCAAGAGTCTAAAGAATCCCAAAAGGGTTAAAAAACAAAAAAATCCACAGTAAGCACATCTACGTAAAACTGAGAAAATCTAAGAGGACAAAAATTTGAAAGCAAGAGTGGTCAACTGATAGCTGACTTCTCAACAATAATGAAAACCAGAATATTTCAATGTTGAAATAACTGCCAACCTAGAATTCTCCACCTAAGAATTCCTTCAAAAATGAATGTGAAATAAAGACATTTCCAAACTAAAATAAATAAGTAATTACTGTACTTTGGTTTGTAACTCCTTTTTTCCTGTATGATTTAAAGTTAAATACATAAAATAGTAATTATAAATCTGTAACAACAATATGAAGGGAAAGGGATAGAGGTATATAGGAACAGAGTTTTTGTATACTATTGAAACTGAAGTTGATATTATTCAAACTAGGTTATTAATACTTTAAGATATTAATTGTAATCCCAAGGTAACCATTAAAAAAATATGCAGAAAAGAAGAGAATCAAAATGGTACACTACAAAAATATCAATGAAATACAAAATAAAAGGCAGTAATAGAGGAACTGAGAAACAAAAACATGTAAGACTGTTACAGAAAACAAATAAATAGTAAATGGCAGAAGTAAGTCTTTTCTTATCAGTAATTACTTTAAATGTAAATAAGTTAAATGCTCCAATTAAAAGGCAGACATTGGCAGAATGGATTTAAAAAACAAACAATCCATGATCCATCTATGTATTTTCTACAAGAGACTAACTTTAGATACAAAGCCACAAACAAGTTGAAAGTAAAAAGATGAAAAAAGATAGTATATGCAAATAATTACAAAAAGAGAGCTGGGGGGCAGGGGAAAGCCATATTACTATCAGACAAAATAGATTTCAAGCCAAATAAGGTTATATCAAGAAGATATAACAATTATAAACATATACGAGGTATAATCAAACAATATGGGAAATGTTTAAATTTTTAAAAATTGCCTTTAATCCCCCTCAAAATATTCCCCCTCGCTTTGAACACACCTTATCCCATCGTTCTTGCCACTTTCTGAAGCAGTTCTGGAAGTCCTCTTTCGTGTCTTTAGTTGCCCTGTCGTGGCTGCCTCGATGTCCTGAATCATTTTTACTTTGGGGAAGAGCCAGAAGTCACATGGTGCCAGATCCTGTGTTGTGAAGACACAACGTAATGTTTTCATTTGACAGAAACTGCTGTACCAGAAGCGATGTGTGACACGGAGCATTGTCATGATGGAGGATGATTTATGGCATACTTTAAAACACTTCCTCTCAACTGTAGTCACACCCTACTGACTACACCGAGTAAGTTGAAATTTGTCACACACTGTTAATAAGGTTCGACACTCCGGTTCCTATATTGAAGATCCCTGCCTTTCCATTGGATGGCACTCGGCAGCAGTATTCACCATACTTTGGTATCACAACGGAAAGGATCCCTGTCACATATCGCTTCTGGCACAGCAATTTCTGTCAAATAAAAACATTAGTGTGTCCTCATCCACCTTATTCACCAGATCTGGCACCAGGCGACTTCTGGCTCTTCCCCAAAGTCAAAATGACCACAAAAGGTAAATGTCTTGAATCGATTCAGGACATCGAGGCAGCCATGACAGTGCAACTAAAGACACTCATGAAAGAGGACTTCCAGAACTGCTTCAGAAAGTGGCAAGAACGATGGGATAAGTGTGTTCGAAGTGAGGAGGAGTATTTTGAGGGGTATTAATGGCAATATGTCTTTTACTGTAATAATTTTTTTTTAATTTAAACATTTACTGTATTTTTCGATCACACCTCCGTATGTACCTAACAGAGCCCCCAAATATATGAAGAAAAAACAGACAGAATTGAAGGGAGAAACAGAGAGTTCTACAATAGTTGGATATTTCAATATCCCACTTTCAATAATGGATAGAACAATAAGGAAACAGAGCACTTGAACAACACTAAAGCCAGGCACTATTCTGGGATTCCACAGTGAATAGACAAAAATCCTTGCCCTTATGTATCTTACAGAAAATCAACAAGATTTTAAAAGGTACACTATGTAGTATATTAGGAGAAAAATTAAACAGGGAAGGGAAACAGGGATTGTCAGAGATTGCAGATTTTACTCAGTGTGGCTGGGGAAGACCATACTAAAACTGACATCTGAGTAACCAGTAGTTCTCCTTACCCTCAATTATTATTTATCATACTACTTCAAAAATAAGAGTACTAGACAAATCCCCATCTAGCTGGTGAGCTCCTTGTTGGTGGGGACTATTCCCAGGACCTAACAGAGCTTATACAGAGAGGCTGTTCAACAGGCTTATTGAATACACGAACACATACACACACATCTAGCACTGGTTCAAAGGATTACAGCCGCTTATAAATTGCTACCGAATTGTTCACTAACGTCTTTACCCTTGGCTCTCCATCATAAACCAGTGTCCATGTGGTCTGTCCTCCAATTCAATGGGCTAGGTGAAAGGAGTGTGTTTGCACAAACACCGGCCTCACTAATCCGGAAACTGGTATCTCCTTAAGTCAACCATTAATAAGGAAAAAAGTCTCTGGGATTGACTTGCTCTCAGAAAATCATTAATTTGCCCTTAACACACATTTCACACACAGAAACAGAGGCCCTAAAAGTAAAAATTCTAGTTAGAAATGAGAGTGTTTGCCATGACTCCTAGAAGGTCACTGCCTCAGACCTACTTCTCCTAACCAGAAAAAAGAAAACCTCAAAAACCCTCTGCCTCCTGACCTGCACCAAGCTCATTTCCAGTTGCAGGGCATCTCTCTCTCTCCGAGCTGTATCCAGGTCTCCTTCCAGCCTCCGCACCTCAGACTGCATCAATGCGAGCTGCTGCTGGGCCTCCCGGGCTGCCTGGACCTCCCTCTGCATGTTCCCCTGGGAAAGGGTAATCAAACTTAAGTACATACATAATTTCCTGTTTCCTGGTTACCTCTATTCCCCAATTCCCTAAAAGCCCAAGCTTACTTTCTCTTTACATTTGTCCAGTTCCTCATCTTTGTTTAATGTCACTCTGGCCTTCCATGTCTTTGATGCCCCGAGCCCTTCCAGCTGGCCCTATACTCTCCCACATACAGTTCTTCATTCTCCATCTCAGTTCCCTACACCCCATATTCTGAAATCCCATCTAATTCAATTATGTTTCCCTTCATCTGTTCCCCATTCCCCAATTCTCCTTTTACCTTCTCCCTTTCCAACTGAGCCTGGCCCTCCTCCTGCAGCGCCTGGTAGCGTTCCTTAAGTTGGCGCTCTTGCTGGGCCCAGGTCTGCCGTTCTTCTTCTAGGGTGACCTGAAGCGTCTCCAACTGTCGCTGCTCACTGAGTCGCCCAGCGCGAGCCTCATCCAGTTCTTCCTGCAGGGCCCGGCACCGCTGCTGTTCTAGCTCCAAGCTCAGGGTAAGAGCTTGCCTTTCCTCTTCCTATAGCCCCCGGAGAAAACCAAGTCCTTAGCATGCCCTCAAGACACCAGCAATCTGCTCCCTGTCCCCCACACAACGTTCCCCGCTGAGAATTATGTCCCTTAAAAATAACAATAGTTGACAAGCCCACAGGATTATAATATAAAAGACAAGAGCTTCTGTTCCAGAAATAGGTAGGTCTGGGTTCAAATCTCAGTTTAAATCCCAGCTCTGTCATTTACTGTGTATTCTTAGCACACCTCCTTATCTGTGAAATGGGCAGGCATGATACCTAGGGTCTACCTCGTGAGGATTAATGTAAAAAGTGTATGTAAAGCATTTAGTATAGGGTCTGGCACGTAGTAAAGTACTCAATACACAACAGCTATCTCCATCATCATCAAAAGAAATTCCACAAAGACTAGAAAATCCAGCCTACCGTCATGTACTAGCCAACCAGCAACTATCATCAGCACTGCTGGCTGTAGCCTGTTAAGATTGTAAGTACCAGCATGCACGTAGCAAGCATGCGTCATGCATGCAACAAGTTCCAAATCTGGCTACTAATTCATATGGGTAATCACCTTATCACTTCAGCAAGAAGAAACTTGAATGAGTCTCATCCCAGACCTTTTTTGTCTATGCCCCAGACCAGAGTTCCCAAATCTGGCTGAACAAAATCACCTAGGAAATTTCTGAAAATATTTAGATTTTCCAACCCCACCCTATATCTACTACATCAAAACCTCTGGGATGGGTCCCAAAAATCTATACTTTAAAATAATTCCCCAGATGATTCTAATGAGGATATGATTTGCAGAGTCTCTCAAACTTACTTGGTGACAGAGCCTTTTTTGTAGAGTATCTAGCCAAACGAGTGTCCTAAAGGAACACACTTTGGGAAATACTGCCCTGGTGCAACTAAAATTACGAACTCCCACACAATCCACCAGTAACAGCCCATAGCCCTCTAGAAGTAATTAACGTACCAGCCTCTGTTGGAATTAACCCAGACCAGCATGCTCACCAGTGTCTCTCTTTCCCGTTGCTGTAGTCTGGCACCTTCCTGCTCACGATTCAGGGCCTCGATGGCCTCAGAAAGCCTTTGTTCCAGACGGGTTACTGTCTTTCAGGGAGAAGAGTACACAGAACAGAGGAACTGAGGAGGTCTCTGTATGTTATAGTTGAAAAAACATTAACAATGGAAAGTTTAAAACTAAGAATTAACTAAATGACTTGGGGGCCAAAAAGACTACACGGTGTGGGGAAAGCTGAGAAGACGTCAACGATGCAAGTTTAACAGCAGAAACAGTGAAGGAAGAGGAAATAGGGGAGAACCGTCAGGGCAGATTCTCCAAGATTGAGGTTATTCTGTCAGGAACTCTAATCCCAGAGCTGTTTCTACCCGTTTCGTCTAGTAATCTGTGACTTAGTTTCTAATGCCACATGAGCCAGGTTGCCCACCTCCTGCTGCTTGCTTCTAGTGAGTTCAGCTGCCTGGCGCTCCTCCTGAAGTCCCCGAAGCACCTCTGTGCGCTCAGCTTCATGCCTGTTCCAGCCCTCCACCACGCGGGCCAGGGTCTCAGGAGACGAAAGTCAGATGGAATTTCAAAATAAGATTTTTGCCCTCTTTCTGCCCCTGGGGGCAGGGTCAACAGCCACCTTCTCCCAGTAGTCAGTAAACCCACCCCTTTCCCCAGCTTCTAGCACATGGTGCCCCGCCCTGGAGAGACCCACCACATTCTGCTACCCTGGCACCTTGTCCAGTTGTTCAATCATGATATCTTTCTTGCGGTCCGCTGTCACGGCCACGGCTAACTGTTGCTGAAGCTCTAGCACTCGGGTCTGTAGGCTTTGAATATGGTGCTCACAATGCTGGGAAGAATGATGAGGGGTCTGGGTGTTGCCATTGTTAGTCTGACCAAAGCACCAAATTTTCCAGCTTTTCTAGGGAGAGATGGGCTGGAGACAGGGAGCCTGAGTCCCAAGAACAGAATAGGCTTGGAGGAGAATCAAGAATTCTGGAGCAGGAACCTTAAGACCTGAGACCTTCCTTCAACACTTTCCTCTACCATCTCAGGAAACAGGTGCTGTTTCCAGGCTTTCCTTCCCTGGATCTCCTGAGAAACATTTCTATAAACCTTTTGGCTGGGGTGCAGCAGCCCACACTGCAAAGAGTGGGAAGTTACTCCTGCCTTGAGAAGCTCGTTAGACACAATGATTAAACATAGCAAGGATAAAGGGGAAAGCCTTTCATTCATGCCCGGGCAGCTGAATATAGAGGAAGAGAGGGTTCAAAAAAAAAAAAAAGATTTTGACTTTTCTTCTGCCTTTTCCTTCTCTCTTCCTCTGTTAGACTGAGGTTCACAGAGATAGAGTCCATTACACATCAATAGCTATAAAGCCTTTGCACAAGCCAGTAAAGTTCAATGTTCATTCACCAAACACTGTGTTTCTATGTGTTAGGTATATTCTAAACTTTAGGAAGCTAGCAATGAACAAGACAAGGTAAGCCCCTCAAGGGACTTAGATTTTTAGAAGGGCGAAACAAGCAAGATATATCAGACTGCGATAAGCCACGTGAAGGAAATAACAGAGTGATCTGAATCTCTGGAGGGGAGGTGTGCCATTTTAGATAAGATGGTGAAAGAAGGCCTCCCCGAAGAGCCATTTGAGCAAAGTCCCAGCTTGCAGCCCTTAACCCTCTGCTCTTTTCAGCACTCAGCCCTATTTCTATTCTTTGCTGCTTTCAGAAGGAAGCCTTTATAGCTCACCTTGCGACGGGTATGCTCTGAATCCAGGGCATCTCTCAGGCCCTGAAAATCCGGGGGATTGAGTGGGGGCCCTGGCCGAAGGCTGGTGTAGCGGGGAAACAAGTCCTCCAAGGCTTGGGCTGAGCTAGATGGAGATAAGTCTTGCAGGGGCCGGGTGCTGAGCAAATCAGGTAGAGAATATTAGGGTTAGGAAAGTGTTTGAGACCCACTAGTCCAACTGTGACATTCTACAAGTGAGGAAGCTGAAACTCAGAAAGGGCAAGAGACTTGGTCAAAGTCTTTAAGTTAGGTAATGAGAGAACCCTAAGTAGCACACAGGTTCTGTGATTCACTCTATAGTGATCCTTCTTCTATGCCACACTCTCTGTGGTAAAAAGTGTCAGCAGAAGCAAAATAACACTTCCGGGGGAAGGAGGAGTAGAGACTGGGAGAAAGTCAGGTACTAGGCTGCAGATGCCCACGTTCCTGAAGGAGTGAGAGGGGTAGAAGATAGGGGAGAAAGAATGCTAAGGGACAAGTGTCTTAGGTCCTTAAGAGGTACTACAGCAGTCAAAGGAGAAGTAAGAAATAGAATACTTGGCTTCCCAAGAAAGCAAGCAAGCTAGGAGAATCCCAAGAAGAACTCACTTGAGCAAAGTGGCTGTGCTGTCACTGTCAAAAGAGTCTTCTTCCCGTCTCGCTGAGCCAGCACCTGGAGTAAGGGAATCCCCTGAACGCAGTCAGAGAGACCCCACAGCTAGGGTCAGGGAAGGATAGGAACAGGGACCACAGGAAGGACAAGAGAGGAGAGGGCCTTCCTCTCTACCTCATTCCTCTGGCACCTCTCCCAAAGAACTGGAACCTTTCTTCCCGAGGTCTTGTCTCAGAGGTCTGTGTCCCGTCCTCATCCCCCTTCCTTTCTCTACTTTCTCCCATCCCTTAAATCTAGGTTCTCCTTTATAGGGAAGGGATTTACTCACGATAGGCTGTGTCACGTGAGGTTTGGAGCATGCTCTGGAGTTGGCCCCGAACACTTTCCATCTCAAAGATATGCTTGGAACCATCCTAGAAAAAAAGCAACAGAGAAATCAGAAGCAACTTGAATAATCTATATTCTACCTACTGCCAGGGTAGATGGCATCCAGTATACCCAAGAATTTTTACTCCAGCACCTGGGAAAGCAAGAACAACAGAAGTGACCCAGACAAGTTCAGAAACTCAAATGTCTACAGAAACCAGACAGATAGTGGAAATGAATTAATTGGGCACGTTAAGACATGAGTGGTGATGATTCTCACCAACTAGAGAGCAAATACCCTGTCTAAAGACTGTGTAGTCCATGGCTATCAGTTTTTCAAACGCTGGATGACCTAACCAGTCTGCAAATTGGTTATGACATCTTTTCTATGCGACACTAATAACTACCTTCTCTGTAACATGCATAAATGATTAAATTATGTTTCTATGATTTACATGTCTAATTTTGAACCATACAATCAAAGTAAGTTTTGAGCTGGAAGGATCTTAGCATATTTTATTGCTATCCCTTAAGTCCCTAGTTTCCTCTTAGGATGAAGAAACCTTATCCTCACTCCCAGTCCCCAAATCCCAGTAAAGCATAGCAACCTATTCCACAGTGCAGGCATCTCTGACAGAAAAAACACTAGGAAATTTCACAATTTCCCAAATTATGGTGTCCCAGGCTGTTCTCTCCTTCATAAACATTTGCTCCCAGGAACAAGCATGACTGACTCTGCACTTAAAGGGAATTTGAAATCCAACAATAGGAGTTCAATCTCAGTCAAGCTATTTTTATTTTACCATCCCCAATCCCAAGACCCTAGAGGTCCCCCAGACACACCTCCCTCACCTTTTTCTTCAAGTTGTTCTCCAATCCAACTGACAAGCTGCGACTCAGCTCTTGGGCCAAGTTGTCTAACTCCTCATGAGGAGGTGGGGAGGTGGAGGGTAAATACAGCTGGGCTCGTGCTGTGGTCTCTGCCTGCCGACTGAGGTGCAAAGAAGCATAGAGCTGGGAGGTCACCTCAGAGGACACTTGGTTCAACCCAGGAGCTTCTGATGAATCACTGAGGAGATCCTCTGCCCGGAGAGATGAGCTGGGACTGGTAGCTGATGTTGCCATGAGTACAGGGAAATGACAACTGGAGACAGCAAAGCTGGGAACTCCTGGTTCTGCTTTAGGAGAGCCCAAAGGGAAAAGTACACAGAGAAGGAAGATTTGGGAGAAAGGAGGAAGACTCCAAGCCAAGGATGCTTAGTTATTAAGGGTATGGAGGCTTTCTGGTTAGAGGAAAGGTTCCCACTGGTACCAGAGGCCATAGGAGAGAGCAAAAGCATTTCGTTCCACAGCTCCTGGAAATTGTGGAAAAGAAGGGTGCAGCAAGAAGGGGGTGGAGACAGAAGACCTACTGCGGGAGCAAAAGCACCACTGCAATTCCTCTGGAGTGCTGAAAGCTGCAGGAAATCAACTTGTGGCACCGGCTATCGCTGGTCAAATGAGCTCTTAAGTTCTCACATCCAGAACGTACAAACTGAAACAAACCCAAATCCAACGGGGCCTAATTTCCGTCCAGCTGCCTTATTTGCCCCTCAATGGCTCCATCCCGTCTAAGAATGGCAGGAACCTCACGCTCCCCACTTCCCCACTGCACCATTCTAGCCTGGGTCAACTCTCTTGTATATCCCCTTCAACCCTGCCTGGCAAGAAAGCCATGCAGGGTCCGTAGAATCCTTCCCTCCCAATTACCCCAAAAGAAACTTTGTGAACACTCAGTCACGCCCTCAGAGGTCCCTAAAAAGTACACCGCCCTCAAACCTAGTCTGAGATCCTCTACCCCGACCACCCCGTTTCAACTACTCTCCCACACCTCCAGTCCTCAGCACCCCCAATTTGCCAACGTGAAGACAAGGGATTGCCCCCTTCCCTGGGTACGGGGTCGGGAAGACCAAGACGCCCCTTCCCGCGCGCCGCCCTATACTCAAAACCGTTGGCAGCGTCCCGCCCACCGTCCGAAGCCCCGCCTCACTCGCCTCGATGACATCAGCAGCCCAAGAGACCTCGCTTACAGCGGTTCCTACAGCCTCTGGATCCCAGGAGGCTGGACGCGCGTGCGCGGCCATGGAGGCCACGGATTGGCTAAGAGCGGTATGGAGGCGGAGTTATTGCTCAGCCGCTGCAGTGTGAGGACCGACCGAGTGGGGCGAGACTCCGCGGAAACAGGAAGTGTCGAGGGACAGGCGCTTGGAGCAGTTCCGGTGAGTCAGGGGAGGGGACTCTACCTGTTCGGAGGGATCCGGGACGGAGAACTGGAGCCTACGGAGTGTGGACAGTCCCAGAGCGGGGCTTACGCTTTGTGCCCTGCAGATGACTGTCCACAACCTGTACCTGTTTGACCGGAATGGAGTGTGTCTGCATTACAGCGAGTGGCACCGCAAGAAGCAAGCGGGGATCTCCAAGGAGGAGGTGACAAGAGGGCCCCGCGCAACCGGGTGACCTCGCATCACCAAACATACAGAGTCTCAGTCCAGCCCCTCCTCTCTAAACCCCGGCTCGTCCCCATCCCTGGCTTTTCTCCTTCAACAACCGAGAGCTAACTCTGCCCCTCTCCCTCCAGGAGTACAAGCTGATGTACGGGATGCTCTTCTCTATCCGCTCGTTTGTCAGCAAGATGTCCCCGCTAGACATGTACGCCGAGTCAGAGGGGATGTTAAGGGAAGGAGGACTAACCTGGGGAATTTTGTGGGTGGGGTAATTGCCGGAGTGAAAGGGGCTTTGACCCCAGAGAGGGGAAGCTGAATCCAGGGCGAGAGTGCTGGAGCTGGAAGGAGCATAGGTGGGGAAAATCTGAAGGCAGAGAGGTTGTGTGTGTGTGTGTGTGTGTGTGTGTGTGTGTGTGTGTGTGTGGGGGGGGCAAGTTGGGGAGGGAGGGCTGTGGGAGGTGCCTTTACTCAACCAGGCTCCTATAAATGTTCAGAGAAGAGGGAGTTGACCTAGAGGGGATTAGAAGTATCTTTTGGGGAGAGATTCCACTCCCATTCCTTAACATCCTCCTCATCTC
Organism: Rhinolophus ferrumequinum; assembly: GCF_004115265.2. Taxonomy (NCBI): domain Eukaryota; kingdom Metazoa; phylum Chordata; class Mammalia; order Chiroptera; family Rhinolophidae; genus Rhinolophus; species Rhinolophus ferrumequinum. The sequence continues at coordinate 11,013,763 of NC_046304.1, forward strand.
CGCAGGAAGGATGGCTTTCTGGCCTTCCAAACTAGCCGTTACAAACTCCATTACTACGAAACGCCCACTGGGATCAAGGTTGTCATGAATACTGACTTGGGCGTGGGACCTATCCGAGATGTGCTGCATCACATCTACAGTGCGGTCAGTGCCAGCCCCCGCGACCCTTCCCCCAAAGCTCCTCAACTACCATGGCCACTTAGAGCCCCAAGACTCCTTCAGCTTCCCTGCCTAGATCCTACTGTATTGTATCTCTGTTGAAGTCAAGAGTTTTCTCGGGACCCTTTAGGTCCTTAAACACTCCCACCACGTTTCTCAAGCAGGGCTTGTGTCCAGCCCTTGATCCTTGTGCATTCACACCCCCCTGAGGTTATACCAGGTTTGGGGTTGGAAACAAGTGCTCAAAGCCTGGCTCTAACACCCTCCTTCTCCATAGCTGTATGTGGAGCTGGTGGTGAAGAATCCCCTGTGCCCGCTAGGCCAGACTGTACAAAGTGAGCTCTTTCGCTCCCGACTGGACTCCTACATCCGCTCTCTGCCCTTCTTCTCCGCCAGGGCTGGCTGAAGGAAGTACCCCACCTCACCTCTCGGGAGAATCTCTGTATGCCTGGGGCCCTTCCTAACCGGTTTCACCTAAGGGCCCCCACTGCCTGCCCTTCCCACCCCTCAAGCCCCCAGGCAGCCTACCCTAGTGCCCTCCCCCTCACCGGAAGGAAGCCTACAGGAGTCCCTACACCTCCAAACCATGCCCTGTCTCCAGTTTTATCCTCTACAAGATACCGCGACAAGTACAGAATAAACTTTGTCACTCTCTGCAGCTGGAGCGTGTCAGTTTGGGTGGTTGGTGGGCGGCGCTGCCCAACTCATGGAGGTGTGAACGAGGGTGGCCACATCCCTGGAGCCTGCAACAAGGCTTTGACCTTGGGTTTCTCAACAGCGACAAGATTGACATTTTGGGCTGGATAATTCATTGTTGGGGATGGGAAGGCTGTCCTGTGTTTTGTCCTGAGCGCCAATCACTGGATGCTGGTAGCACATCCCTCCGTACCCCAGTAGTGACGATCAAAAATGTATCCCGATCTTGCCGAATGCCCCCTAGGGGACTAAATCGCCCCTGTTGAGAACCACTGGGCTAGAGGAAGCCCAACCTGCTTCGGATTCTGGAGGGTCCGAGAACCACCTTGCCGGGTTCTGCTCTCTGCGGCTCTGAGTACACTAAATATTCAGGCGGCAGAACTTCGGAACGGGAGACTTCTGCCGATGAGCCGCGGGTTTGACTGGGAGGCGGGTGACTTTATGTAGATGAGGGGGCGGTGTCTGCATGTTGATTAGCTGGGCCCGCTGCGGACACTGCTGGGAGCCTAGCGGTCCCGCTGCGGTTCGGGCTGAGGTGGCAATTTTCTTCCGCCCCTTCTCGTTCCTAGGTCCCTACCCTCCTAGAATCGCCCTCCACCTTTACCTTCATCCATTTCCCCTTCCTCCCGGCGCCAGTGCCCCCGTATCCGAATATCTCCACTCGTGGTTCCCCCTGCGTTTTTCCCTCCCACCTCAAACCTCGCGACCTCCAGCATCCCGCCCCCGCGGGCCCAATCCTGCCTGGCGACTCTCGCCGCAGCATCCTCAGCCTTCCCAGGACTCGCGCCCCTACACCCCCGGTTGTTCGCCCTTGGGCTTCTTCGTTCTCTCCCCCCTCCCGCCCCCTGGGAGCCCCCTCCCCCGCCCTGGCCAGCCAGCATGCAGGTGTCCATAGCATGTACGGAGCAGAACCTTCGCAGCCGGAGCAGTGAGGACCGTCTGTGTGGACCCCGGCCTGGCCCTGGGGGCGGCAATGGCGGGCCGGTCTGCGGGGGGCATGGGAATCCTCAGGGGGGAGGAGGGTCGGGCCCCAAGGCCCGGGCCGCAGTGGTCCCCCGTCCCCCAGCGCCTGCTGGGGCCTTCCGAGAGAGCACCGGCCGAGGCACTGGCATGAAATACAGGTATGGAGGTGGCCGGGCAGCCCGCCCCATCTGTTTCCCTTTCCTGACCCTTGAGGCTTCCTGGGATGCCGCCAGGACCCCCTGAAACTTCGCTAAGAAGGTCCTGGCTCATTCCATCTCTTCTTCCCATCACCGGCACTCCCTTACTTGGTCCCTCTCTCCCTCTCTTGGTCTCCATCAATAGCCCTGACTGGGGGAAATTCAAGTTTACCAAGGTTGATGGGGTCCTGTCAGACCTGGGGGGGAGGGGGGATGCTCCTGAGCTTCCCTCCTTACCTCCAGGAAAACCAGGGGTGCAGGGATCTCCAGGCTGCGCACCCTGCTCCCCCCAATGGAGTGTCCTTGGGTCGGTGTCCTGGGAAGAGGGAGAAGGAAAGGCTTTTCACGTGGCCTGTTCAGGGTGCCTGACCCAGATACCGTCCCCAAGGGCCCAGTCTCCCGCGACCTTCGTGGGGAGGAAAGTGGGGCCCTCAGAAGGATGGACCACATCTCTCAACCCCATGCTGAGGTCCTGGGCCCGGATAGAGAAGGTGGACTATGATGTAACCGACTTTCTCTGAGAGTTCGGCTGGGCTCTCAGAACTCGAAATAGGGGGAAGGGGAGGAGCTCCTGCTTGGAAGTGAGCAGAAGTCATTGATCTCACCTGGCTTTGTCACTTGACGAATTTGATCCTCTCCATGTGGCTGCCCTGATTGAGAAGCTGAGCTGACAACCTGGGTGGGGAGCCTGGGGAGAAGGGCGTTCAGAAACAGACTTCATGAGCCCATGGGAGCAGAGGGAGTAGAGAGGGAAAGAGGGAAAACTGGGCTCTCCTGTCGTACTCCCCACCCAGGTGCCTTTGTTGGAGGCCCATCTGCCTAGCCTATCCAAGGACCCTTGCTTGCCTGAATGCCTGAAGTTGACTTGGTTTACCCCTCCCACACCTGTGTCTACCCTTTAGCATAGCACTCTCTGTCTGAGGGTCTGTTTTCACAAACGCAGCACAATCAGCCGGTCACAGGCCTCCTACTCTGATTCCACACATCCCAGAGATGACTCGAACAGATAAGACCTCATCAGAAGAAACACAAACCAGGCAGCACATCTTCAATGTGATAGGAGGGAACAGAGGCATTGGATAGTGGCCCCACAGGAACAGTCATTTATCTGTTCACTTATGCTATGGGCATAACAGTGCCCAATGTGGTAGCCCACTGGGTCTAGTTTCTTTGGACTGAGACACCCTGAGGGCTTCTTATTCTGGAAGGAGAGGAGCTGGGAGCTGATAATCTATGTCCCTAATGGAAGCTCCACACATTCCTCCTACTTCTGTTTCCTGCAGGAACCTAGGAAAGTCTGGTCTTCGAGTATCCTGTCTTGGCCTAGGTGAGTTAAAAAGAAGAGGATTTAAGGGAAGGGCTTTCTTTCATGCCTTGTGTCCCACAGTTCTCACGTGCCTGGCTTCTTTCTTGCAGGTACCTGGGTCACATTTGGTTCTCAGATCTCAGATGAGGTATAAGTGATGGGACCTGAAAGCAGGGCGAGGGGCTGTGAGGGAACCAGAACAAGGAGAAATGGACTTGCGTAGGCATTTGGACACCATGCATGGAGAATAATGCATGCGAAGCTGGAGGATGGGGGAAAGGGAGAGAATGTAGAAATCAAGGCTGAGGTGCTGTGGGCTAGAATATAGTGAGGGAAATCATTGCGGGGTCAGTGGTTGATCTTTAACTCTTTCTCTTACCTCCCTAGACAGCAGAGGATGTGTTGACAGTAGCCTATGAGCATGGTATAAACCTGTTTGACACCGCTGAAGTGTACGCAGCTGGAAAGTAAGGACTGGGGGTGAAAGAGCTGTTATAGTTAGAAGGCTGAGAGAACATGAGGGCTTTATGTTTTTTCTCTCTCAAAAACCCTGGGAATTCTGCCCACACTTAGTTCCAACCTTTCAGCTAGTGGGCCCCTGAAGCATTATGGGAATTATAGTCCCAAACATCAATCCCTCTCCAGCTTACATGGCAATGGTTATACCGTACAGTCAAATAAAATAAAACCAACAAATATATCCTGGGAGTCAGTTATGTGCAACTGTGTGGAGATTACAAAGCAAAGTTTTCAAACATACCTCGCCGCATCACACACCAGGAGTGTGGCTTCATTCCCGGCTTCACACTGGGAGTAGCCAAAGCCTAGATTGACCTACCCCTGCCTCTTCTCCATCTGGCAAACTCTTCTGCTCATCTTTAAGACTTGGCCCAAATGTTAGCTCCTTCCAAAAGCCTCCCCAAAGTTGGTCACTACCCCCTTCAGTTCCTGAAGCACTTTATACTGCCCTCTGACCACAGTTCATCATGTACTGGGATATGTGGCCATACTTGCTGCTCAGCTGGGACACTCCTCCTTCCATGAAATTTGTCTTGCTCTTCCCTATGTCACTTAAGTACCTACACAGAGCCTAGCACAGAGCAGGCACTACTTGTGGGATGACATCAACATGCCCTCAGAAAGCTCACAGTCTAAGTGGCTAAACAAACAAACCCAAAAGACGAAGAGATATATAAGACTGAATAACAGTAAAACACTACAGTAACCATCCACCATAACAACTGAAGACTTGTCACACATTAACTCATAATTAAGTGCCAAAGAACTGTGTAGCCTATAAGAGCAATGGAAGCTGACAAGAAGAACTAACCGTAGGCTATGGCAATCAGAGAACGTTTTCCATTCTGCTTGGAGGCAGAATCTGAGCTAACCTTTGGAGGATAGGTGGGATTTTGCAGACTCAAGGGGGAAGGCAACAGATGGTTGGTACCAGTGTCTCCCTAGTCTACCCCTCTCCCTATTCTATCCCTTCAGAATCCAGAATAGAGCTTGGGGCATCATTGATGCACAACTGATATTTGTTGAATGATTGAATGAAAACTACAACTACACCCCTAGTTCCAGAAGCCCTCTTATTTAGTCCATAATGGGGCTAACAGCCCAATGGGATCCTAGTTTATGCTCCACTTTACAAGAGAGAAAACTAGTCAAAGGGACAGGTGGGGAAGAGGATAAGGGACAGATTCACCTTGGAGAGGTCAGTGCTTCTACACTGTTTTTCTTCCAGGGCTGAAAGAACCCTAGGCAACATCCTCAAGAGCAAAGGCTGGAGGTGAGACTGCGGTTTGAGGGGTTGTTAGGGACGTGATCATGCAAAAATCCTTTTCTTGCTGGTTCTCCCATTTCTCTTTTTCCAGGAGATCAAGCTATGTCATCACCACCAAGATTTTTTGGGGAGGACAGTAAGTGGCTGCCCCATTATAATTGGGGGGAAGATCTAGAAAATGTGTGAAGGTGTATGGGATGGGGGTGGTGACAGCTGTCCCCACACCTACTACTCTAGATCTGCATCCTGTCTATGAGGACCTATGAAATCCCCGTTCCTCATGGCACCAGGCCAGCCCTGGTCCCCTATCTTTGTCACACCTCATCTTTGACTTACCTTTTCCTACAGGGCAGAAACTGAGCGAGGCTTGAGCCGCAAACACATCATTGAGGGTGAGAATTAGAGGCTGGGAACCTGAAGTGACTGGGTATGGAAACGAGAGGAGGTGGGAACACCCTCTGAAGCTCTTTAGTCAGAGGCTTTGAATAGGGGAGCTGGGATTTAGGCGGCCATGGCAAAAGGGTCAGGTCTGAGTTGTTCGGAAACTGAAGCTGAGGTGCTTACCTTCCTCTCTCTATTCCTACCCGAGGCTTGCGAGGATCTCTGGACCGCCTCCAGCTAGGATATGTGGACATCGTCTTTGCTAATCGCTCAGACCCCAACAGTCCCATGGAGGGTAAAAGCAGCACCCCATCCTTACAGTCCTTCAAAACAGCACTTCTCAAACCCTCAGCAGGGAGCCAGCCCCCGCTCAGGAGACCTCCTAAGCGCCACAGTGGAGACTCAGACCCCAGGATTTAGACAGGGAGGGAGGCACAGAGCAGATACCAACCTCTCTGACTCCATAGAAATACCTGGGGTCTTGGTGGGACAGGCAGAGATCTGCACATCTGAAGCGCTGGAGGCCAGGGATCTGACAGTAAGGCTCTCCCTCTCCCATATGCCTAGAGATTGTGCGAGCCATGACCTATGTCATCAACCAGGGCCTGGCCCTATACTGGGGAACGTCCCGATGGGGGGCTGCAGAAATCATGGTGAGTGCGCCGCCCCACTTCCCCGTCCCACAACTGGTTCCCACTTTTCACATGGCCGCTCCAAGCCCCCACTCTATTGGAGGAGGGGGAGTGGAAGAAAATGGAAAGAGTGCTCTGACCCCCATCTCTTTGCCACCCCACTCAGGAGGCCTACTCCATGGCCAGACAGTTCAATCTGATTCCTCCACTGTGTGAACAAGCAGAGCACCACCTGTTCCAGAGAGAGAAGGTGGAGATGCAGCTGCCAGAGCTCTACCACAAGATTGGTGTGTTCCCTCATTCCTGCCTTTCCCTTGGCCTCACCGTCGCCTATATCTTTTCCCCCACACATCCAATCCTCTTCCTCTTAGGTGTTGGCTCAGTCACTTGGTCCCCTCTGGCCTGTGGCCTCATCACTAGCAAGTATGATGGGCGAGTCCCAGATACCTGCAGAACCACCATCAAGGTGAGATCTGGGGGCTCAGGATGGCAAGACTGGGCCATTTTGGCTGTTGGGGTTGGGGGTGGAGGGCGTTTGCTGATTCTCTTTGGCCTCAAGGGCTACCAGTGGCTCAAGGACAAAGTGCAGAGTGAGGATGGCAAGAAGCAACAAGCCAAAGTCATGGATCTTCTCCCCATCGCTCACCAGCTGGGCTGCACTGTGGCACAGCTTGCTATTGGTGAGATACTGCCAGCCCTGGACCCTGCAGGGGACTTGTCTCCTCCTGAGACACTCCCAAACCCAAGGCTGGTTTGTCCTTAGGGAGGACCGTTTTCCTCAGAGACACTTCTTAAGGCTATATGCTCACTGTTCCCATCAGTTAGTTCCCTTGTTTTCCTCCTCCGGTCCTAGCGTGGTGTCTCCGCAGTGAGGGTGTCAGCTCCGTGTTGCTGGGGGTGTCGAGTGCAGAGCAGCTGATAGAACATCTGGGCGCCCTACAGGTGAGCTGGGGACTCATGCAGAGACCATCTCTGTCCCCTTTCCCAGCAGTCTACGCCTCACTGTCCAACCGAGAATAGGCCTGTGAGGTCACCCACTGCAAGGTCCTCGCTTTGCAGAGGGTCCAGGGTGACAAGGTGAGGCAGGGGCACAGCTGGGACTGTTTCTCTGCTACCTGGCCCCCTGGGCTGCTCCCGTGGGACCTCGAACTTCATGCCCTCAAACTTCATGCCTTTCAGTGACCCAGCATGTATTGACCTCTCCACCACCCCGTTCTCCTTCAGGTGCTGAGCCAGCTGACCCCGCAGACGGTGCTGGAGATAGATGGGCTCCTGGGGAGCAAACCGCATTCCAAGAAATAGTCCGTCGAGGGCACGGGGACCGAACCCGGAGCCGCTGCACCCCGCCCACCCAGAACTGCTTCGGAGCGGCCGCCTCGCTCACACCGGATCCCTCCACGCAGCGGCCGGAGCCAGAGCGGCCCCGCCCTCGAACGAGTTCCGGCTTCGAGTAGCGATAGCATGAACAAAGCCATATCCTTCCGCAGTGGGGCTGGAGAGGGAAAGTAACCCGCCGCCCCGTGCTGCGTTCTCCTAGGCCTTCTTGCTAACCCCAGGCATGAGCTGCTGGGCCGTCCCCTCTGTGCCATTTGGTTTCGCTCCTTTCTCTCTTACCCCAATCGCCGAGGCCCATTAAAAGAAAAAAAAATCAACACAGCAGATATAAGAAACATGCAGAGTACCTCAAAAGTGGACCTTGGAATATCATAAAGTGATAATAACCTAATAAGTGAGTTCTGATATCTGGGACAGAGAAAAAGGAGGCTCTTACGTTATTCAGTACAAAGGAAGCCAGGCTGGTCCTGGCAGTAAGTAAATGATAATCTTGGGGAAAACAGGACTCTGCCTTCCAGCCAGGAGATGGAAGAAGCTTAACACTTGAATGAATGTTAATTCTTAGCTTCTGCCGAGACAGGGGTAGGGGTGGGGAATGCAGTAACACAGCACTGACAAAGGTAGAGGGAAATTTGATAGCAGATGTATAACTTGAACAGTGTGGCCCTTGGAAAACACAGTTGGACTGTGTTTTGCCGGAAATACTGATAGCCTTTAGGTCACAGCAGAGATAAGGGGCTGACACATAAAGTCTGGGGATAGACTTTTGAGCCTTGAGCAGGACCTTCTACCTGCCAGTGAAGGACTGCAGTTTTCCTCTTGGCAATAATCTTAAAGCAATAATGATGGCCCCTCTTCTGTAAGACTTCCCAGAGAATTATAAATAAAATCTCAGCTTGATCCTCACTCATCATGTCTGGAACTGCAGAGGGTTGGGAGGTGAGGGTCTCGGTCTCAGATATCTGGCTCTCTAGCCCCCGTCATTAGAAAGCTCCAGTACTAGCTTTCTCTCCATTGCTCATTTACTTCAATGACCCAAGCATCGTATACCCCAGGCCCCAGTTTTCTTCCTTCCTTCAGTTACCACATTCCTTAGAACCCAGAGAAATCTGACTTCTTTTCCTCTCTCTGACACCTTGCCGTTGTTTTGAAAGTTCTATTAGCCACACGTCTGGTCTTGTACTTCTTATTTGCCTCTTGCCTGGTACAGGCACGTGCACCAAGGAACTATCTGGGTGGTTTTCTTGTGGCTGAGTGGGAGGGGCTGTTCTGAGGTAGAGGCTTTGGGATTTGCTGAAGGAGAGGTAAAATTAAACCCAGTCTATGGCTGAGATAATACAGAGAGAGAGAGAAAGGAGTTACCATTATAAAGGAAAAAAGAAAACAAGTGAAAGATCAGGTGTGAGGGTGGCAGAAAAGCAGAATCAAGTGGGATTATGTCAGATACTGCCTCTTATTCTTCCCCAAAGGACTAATTTCACTGGGACCAGAAATGGGTGGAAAGTTACAACCTTTAATGATCACAAGGCAGGGAAAGATGAGCTCTACCTTCCTTAAAATACAACCTTACCATCTCCCTTCTATCCATCCTCATACTTCCTGATCCTGAAGCTGGGAGAACAGAGTAAAACCAACTTCCAATAAAGTCAGCAGCATGCCATTTACTGGATTAGCAACCAGCTGGATCAACTAATGAATACTTAATATCCACTCCTATCATCTCCTACTCATTTTGGAAGACTGTGGAGGAAACAGAGAGGTAAAAATGTATGACAAAACTGTTAGCTATTCTGTAGCAAACATACATGAATTTGTACATTCAAAATAATATTCTCCTTAAATAATTACCTTGGGGGATTATGCAATTATTTTAATAATGCCTCCCTCATTGCTCAAAACATTTTAAAAACTCTTAGAATGACCTTCAGGGACAGTTTAGAAACCCCTTGTAAGAAACCTTCCTTTATTGTCACACCTCATTTACCATATTTATCACTCATCTCATTCATTTAACAGGTATTTACTTATTGAGTCCTACTATGGGATGCAGTGGTGAACAAAACCAGACACAGAACAACCTTTGAGCTTACAGATGGGCAAAACAAACAAAAAAAATAACCCCCAAGCAAAAACTTCAGTAGTCCAAAAGCCAGGGGAAAGCACATGGTGTTTCCAGAGTCTACAGTGGGTATTTGACATGGTGAGGCTGCAATGAGAGCTGACAGATGAGCGTTATGAAAGCAAGAGGGGAACAGCATACAAAAAGAGCCTTGTGGCAGAAAGCATCATACAAACTAAAGGTCTCCAAAGCCAGAGTGTCTAAAGAGGGAATGGAAGCAGAATATGAGACATGGATGGGATTAGAACATACAGGGCCTTATAGGGAACTTTATTCCAGGGATAGTAAGAAACCCTCTATATCAGTTATCTATTGATACACAACAAATCACCCCAAAAATTTAGTGGCTTAAAACAACTTCTAAACACTTAATTTTTTTCATAATTTTTTCATCATTCTGCGGGTTGGCTGGGAGGTTCCTCTGCTGTTTTCATCCGGGCTCAGTCATGTGGCTGAATTCCACTGGCAGGTTGGCTGAACAGGAAAATCCAAGATAGCCTCACTGGTACTTCCTGCTTTTAGTGCTGGCTCTTGGCTGCACTGAGGAGCTATTGGTTCCTCAGTTCTCCTCCATGTGGCCTCATCCACCACTGGTTTGAATTTCCTTACATGGTAGTCTCAGAGCAGTATTGCAAAGGGACAAAGGCAGAAAATGCAAGGTCTCTGAAGGACTATGCTCCAGAACTCATCACTTCTGCCACATTCGTATCAGTCAAGCAAGTCAAGAAGCAAGCCTAGATTCAAGGGATAGAGAAATAGACCCCAGTTCCTTCTCCCCAATGGGAGAAGCAGCAAAGTCACATTGCAAAGGAATTTGGGGCTATTAAACTACCACCGTATCAAAAGGTTTTAAACAGGAGTGGAATGGGTGTGTGGTAGGACACGACTGAGTTTGAGATTTAGGAAGATTACTGTAAACTGTGTGGAGAAAAGCTTGCAGAAGGCCAGAATAGCTGTGGACAGACTGGTGAAGAAGCTCCTACCAGGGTCTAAGCAAGAGATGACGGCAGTTTGGACTAGGACGATGTACTGGGAGAAGAGTAGATGGATTGGTAATACGTCAGTAAAGGAAGGTGAAAACAAGGGAAGGGTCAAGGATGACGCCTAGGTTTCTGGAGTTGGGTAAAGAAAAAGGTAGGAAATACTGGAAGAGATGATGACTGGACAAGGAGACCATCAGGTTGGGTTCTTGAAGGTAAACAAGAAAGATAGAGAGTTGAGCAAGTGACTGGATATCCAGGTCTGGAGCTTGAAGAAGCTTTGGCTGTCAAACACTTTGGGAGCATTTATATAATCAAATATACCTTCAAATGTTAAGATTTGATTACCAACTGGAGATATTAAAAGATGTGAGACCTCTGAATACCATTCCAAAGAAGTTCCAAAAACGTTTTGAATTATCACAGCATCATTGGAATAAGTACATAGCTTCCCCCAAGTGACCATGAGGACAGCACAACTCAGGGGTTCTGAAATGTTTACTTAAAAATAATGGTACACCTCCTCACGAAATATTACCCTCTAAGGTTTTAACAATCTAGTTAAAAAGCAAAACCAACTCTACATTACCTATTACAGCCAGTAAATGCCATGCGTGTAGAGAAGCCTATTTTATACTGACTAAGAGATGGGTGTTGAAAATGTTTGGTACTGAGAAGTTAAAGTGGACACAGTATAGGCTGGGGGTACAGGATGATAATTATAGCTAATATGTGGTGTTTACTCTGTGCCTGGTTCTAAGCACCTTATATATGAGCTTTTTCAACCCTATTATTACCCACATTTTATAGATGAGGAACCCAAGGCCCAGAAAAGTTAATTAATTTGCTCAGTGTCACAATTAGTAAGTGGTGGAGGCTAGGATATGAACTCAAGTCAGAGGGCTCTGGAGTCTGTGCTATATTACCCTCCACACCAGAACCTGGACTGCAGGTCCAGGAGAGGAGGGTGAGGAGGCAGCTGGAGATGGGTGCGGCACCATGAGAGAATTTGGGCTGTGAGTCCTATGTCCTATTTACCTAGTGGGGGGAATCAGACCCCTGAGTCAGTACTCCTGCTGGGCTGCTTTGCTGGAGCCATCATGGTGTGTGGGTGTCCAGACCTGGCTACTCCGGAAGGAAGGGATTCCCAGCATTCCTAAGGCCATGGTCTTGGAATCTAGGTCAGTCCTTGGGCTGAGATGTCAGCTGGGAGTTCAGCAGTTGGAGAATGACATTTGGGAATCCATCCTTACCAGAACACGGGGAGGGGGACAGGGGCGTATATATAAGTTAGGGGCAGAATGAGTTAACGTCAGGCGGCATCCGTTCCAACATCCAGGAGCCCACCCAACATTGGGCAGAATGGACAATGTCACTAGTTTAGGAAGTTTGTTTGGATGGGGTTGTGAAAGAGTGAGCAACTGAACGAACAGGTCCAGGGGGCTGTAAAGACCTGTGCCAGTCGCTGAGGGCTAGGGAGAAGGAAGGGAACTGGGGATTTCAGGGGCGCGCAAAATTAAGCAGCGCGGGGCTTTGTGCTGGGAGATGAACGAAGGGATAAAGGGAGTAGAGGGTGGTGTGCCTCTTTCCGTCCCAGTCCTGGTACCATTTGGGCCGCCTGCCTCCCACTCACCCACCCCACCATGCTTCGCCGTCGCTGACATTCCGGGCCTCGCGCCTCCACCGCCCCCACACGTGCCACCGCAGGGAGCGGCCAGACCACCGCGTGACGCTTCGAGGGGCGGGGTCTCATTATTAAAAGGCGAGAGAGGCCGCGGCGCCCGCCCCAGGACCCGATCCGGGTCACAAGAAGGGCCAGCTCGATCTGCACACAACGCCAGCCGCGTCAGCGACGCGCTGGAGTCTGCGGCGGGTACCATGCAGCTCCTGGTGAGGGTGCCGTCTCTTCCGGAACAGGGAGAGCTGGACTGCAAAATCTGCTACCGGCCCTTCAACCTCGAGCGCCGTGCGCCCCGCCGCCTACCCGGAACGGCGCGCGCCCGCTGCGGACACACGCTCTGCACCGCTTGCCTGCGCGAATTGGTGGCGCGCGGCGACCGCAGCGGAGCAGCCGCGCGGGTGGTGCGCCTGCGCCGCGTCGTCACGTGTCCCTTTTGCCGCTCGCCTACTCCGCTGCCGCGGGGCGGGGTCACGGAGGTCGCAGTGGACCCGGACTTATGGTCGCGGTTAGAGGAAAAAGCGCGGGCCGAACGCGAACCAGATGAAGCGGGTATCCGGGTCAGGGAAAGCGGCGACGCCGACCAAAAGGCCAACGAGGAAGAAGAGAGCGAGAAGGGGGCGGGGCCGAGGAGCGCAGGGTGGCGCGCGGTCCGGCGGCTCTGGGACAGGGTGCTGGCACCCGCGCGCCGCTGGCGGCGCCCGCTGCCTAGCAACGGTGAGGGGCCACCCGGGGAGGTCGCGGGGGAAGAGCGCCCAGGAACGCCAGGGTTCGGCCGCATCCTCCGGCTGCTACTAACCCTTCTTCTTTCCCCCAGTGCTGTACTGTCCGGAGATTAAGGACTTTTCCCATATGACTCGCTGCACGCTGTAACCGCCGGACCGGGAAGCTGCGGCAGAAAGAAGATGGGAACTGCATTCTCAGGGCGTGCTGGATAGTACAAGGGGTTGATGCCAAGAGTACCCCTTCTCCCATCCCGGGATTGGCACTGATGAGGAAGTTGAGCCGAGGGCAGGAGGGAACGCCCTGGAAGGTGTTGATGCTGAGCTGGGGAGGCTCCTAGACGAGTCGCCCCCATCTGCTGACTGCCAGATTTACATATTCAGGATGGGGTGGCCCAGGGATGATAAAAACAAAGTCTACGTTCCCGTGGGAAGAAGACAGATTGTTTCCTTAGCTGTGACTTTGGCTTTTGTCCAGGGCAGCTCTGGTGTGTGGGAGCAACAAGTCCCATTTTAGCAATTGTGTCAGTGATTTGAAATTTTTAAAAGATGGAGCGAATAGGCTAGTTTTTATGTCCTGTTGCTCTCACTTCTCTAGCAAGTAAGAGAACTAAGAAAAGTAAGCCTTTAATTTTTTCCCCAGTGCTGGTATGCCTACTGTCTTCCCATTCCCCGTGCTGTGTTCCTAAAATTGAGATGCCTCCTGCCTTGCTTCATTTCAGAATCTCCCTTCAACCCCTTTGGGCAGGTATCAGAAGGTCCAAAGGGCATTTATCTGAGGCACCTAATTAGAGCCTCTCAAGAAGGGAGAGCTATTTGGTAAAAGTATCAAATTTTAAACCTTTGATACCGTGTTTTTACAGTCACAGGGAAACACAGTCACTACTGAAAAAAGATGCCCATCATACAATTTTAAACTTGTGTCCCATAATTGGACATCTCTTATTGTATGCCATGGATTTTATTTTAAAATCCTGTCAGCACCTTATGATAGTAAAGGACCAGCAGAATTAGCGTCAGTGGAAACTTGTTGGAAGTGAAAAATCTCAGGATTTCACTTCAGATTTACTGAATCAGGACCTGCATTTTAACAATCCCAAGTGATCCGTGTGCATGTAAAAATTTAAGAAGCACTGGTGCAGGTCATAGAGGCCCTAGGATATTATCATCCATGGATGGAATATTTAGAATACAAATGGTATTTAATAAATTACATGTACTGTTTTATTGAAGGTTCTAGAGTCATTTTGTTGCTCAAGAATATCTAAATTCTTTGTGTGCATAGTTTACTTATTGTGTTTCAAGTTAAAAATGTGAACTTAAGTATAAACCCCTATTTTTGTAACTGTATTTTGGCTTTTTCCTGTCCCTCAGCTTAAATGTTTCCTCTTTTAGGAGGCCTTTCTCAGCATTCAATCTGGTGTAGCTCCTTCCCTCACCCTTTGTAGCATAATGCCTTTTTATCTTCACTGTTTTTTATTTGCAAATGGTGTATGTTTCAGATAGTATATGTTTTGTTGGTGTCCCCTACTAGAGTGTAAGCTCCATGTGAACAATGACTGACTTATGATTGTTCTCTCTCCAGGGCCAACAGCAGTATTAATGTATAGTATATATTCAATAAATGTTTGTTGGATTTATTTTTCATTTTTTAATAGCATCAAAAATTAAGTGGTGTCTCTCAATCTCTGAGCAGCCCTAGTAGTGAACAATACGTACCAAGTGTTTAGCAGTTCAAATATTTGGCAAGCTATGGAGGTCTGACCCCTACCCTCCAACTCAATTTAAAAAAAAAATGTGCACACTTCTGCACACTTAGAACTGAATCTGTAGAGCTGTAGTGACCTCTACTGACTCTTGGGGGAACTAAGCAACTGGAAGGTGGAAAGGATGATCAAAAAGGATGAAGGAAAGGCAGTTCTGAATCTCTCTAGGCACTGCTCCCACTACACTTGTCCAATAAGCCCTGCGCTTTCTCTGATCTCAACCTGAGGCCTCTGTAGGTACCTGCTGCTCACTCTCCATCTCTAAACTGAGCTCGTCACATTGGGGTTGGGGTTGGAAAAAAAGCCTCGGAGTTTTAGTTGATGATCCAAGAAATAAATCTGAGACAAAGGTAAAGTCACAAGATTTTTAAAAAGGAAAAAGGTGGATAATATGTAACGGCAGAAAGCAATGCCCTTTCTTTCCTTATCCCTCCCCCCAATCAAAGAACTCCCCCACTCAAAAATAACAGAGCACACAGAAAGGAAAGTATAATTTATATGTACAACCAATAAACCTGATACAGAAGAGGGGATTGGGACAGGCCAGGAGTGGGTGTGAAGAGAGACTGGGAAAGGGGCAGCAAGAAAGTGAAGGGGCAGCAGAGGAAGTGGGGGGTTCGCCATGCAAACTGCCACTCTCCTCAGCCCCTCCTGGGGCGGAGGGTGTGCCCATGTCTTCCCAGCCTGCCCTCCACTATTTTGCTCTGGTCCCGAAGGCAAGGTAATCCCTTAACTAGGCCCCCTGCCTGCTCCACTCAAATTTAGTCAGTATCCAGGCCTTCAGGAGGGAGGGGAGAAGCCCTCCAGGAACCTGGGCCCCAAGGACAGATTGGGGAGCTCCTCTTTGGCTCGAGGGAGTATTGCTCAACCATTACTCTTTGTAGGGTGGTCCTTGGTCCCTAGGGAGGGGGGAAGATGCCCAACACAAGATGCCAGTACGCAGGAGGTAACTGAGCCAGTGAACGGCGCCTTTATTCTGAGGCTGAACAGCAATCGACTCCCTCCCTTGTAACTGCTCCATCCTCCATTTGGGGAGAGGTAGGGGAAGGAAACATGCAGCCACCCCTCCACTTCCCTTCCTCCCTCTAAGGGCTCATTGTCATCCTTATCTAAAGTCCCCCTCCTCTCTTCAAAGCTCTTTTCCCCACCAGTTTCTAAAGGCCAGGCAATGCTAATCCCCCACTTCTGCATGAGATGGAGCATACATTGCAGGAATAAAGACTGGGGATGCTCCACTTCTTTCCTCCCTACAACCATTTATTGGGAAGCTGTGTATGTTTGGCAGTGGGGGATAAAAGTATTTGGAAGACCCTGCTAACCATCTCCCACCCAGACCTCTTCTCACCAGCAGTCTTCAAAGCGTGGTGGGAAAGGTACACGGGAGTGGAGAAAGACAATGGGCCCTTGAAGAGAGGAGTTGTTGAGAGAGGCAAAAGGGCTCCTAGCCCAGTGGTGGCCCAAGGGGTGGGGAAGGCGGAGGATTGGCAGCAGGCCCCAAAGCCTGAGCTGGGGGTCGGCCTCGGGCACGGGGCCTGGATGAAGGACACGCCTGGGATCCAGTCAGTCGTCTATACAGATCACCTCCCCGGCTCGGGGCTCCTTCCGATCCAGCCCGTCTGACACCAACGCCCCCACCATTTCCTTCTCCTTCTTCACCAGCACTGGAGGGCCGTTGGTGGCGGCTGTTTGGGAAGGGGATAAGGAAGGGTCAATCCCTACTTCACTCCCAAACATCACTGTCCAACAACAGTATATTCTCACTTTTAGGTCACTTCATGTCACTTCTGAATGTCCAAGGTAGGGGTGGAACCAGAGAAAAAGGGCAAGAGAAAGATCAGGGTGAACCCCTCTCCCTGATATTCCCACTTGTGCCACATGATGGAACACATGCGCCAACTCTCACCATACCCCCTTCTCATTTCATTTTCCCTTTCCCTGAAGTAACCCAGATGGAGGAGCCTCAGGTAAGAGGTACCAAGCCGCATAATCACTGAAACCTTGGATAAGGTTTTTGAGAAGTTAAGAAAGGGGTGCGAAGAACAAAGCCCAGAATAACTCCATTTCCTTGGGGTACTTCCAAGGAAATGAGATAGGCTGGAACAGTAAAAGGGTAGCTCAGCAGGGATGAAGCTTGGAAAAACAGGAATGGGAGAAGTCATCAGCTGACCTGTGATGAAGGACCCTGCAGGCATCTGGCTGTAATTGGCGCCTGCGGCGGCCAGGGCCCCTACGGGAGCGGCGCTGAAGGCTGCCCCGTACCCCGGAGGTGTAGCGTAGGGACCCGGGGGGAAGGCCTGGAATAGAGAACAAGCCCAAGTTAGAGGGTCCACAGTCTGAAAGGAAAGAAGCTGTAGGGGAAATGTTATAGGGCCAAACTCCAGAACTAGTGAGGTGTGTAACATACAGGCATGGAGATTCAAGGGTGAGGAGTGTGCTAGAGCAAGTCATTTTTCCATACGGGATCGGATGGAAGCGTCTATATGTGTGCAGGAGGAGTACCGACAGGGAAAATGGAGTTAGAGGGAAAGGGGGTTACCGGTGTGGGGTGAGGTTCTGTGCCCTTGCTGGCCAGCCGGCTGAGGATGCTGCGCTCGGACATCTGAAGGCGGGCTGCGATGGGGGGTATTCGGGACAGCGTGGCTGGCAGGCGGGTCACGTCTGCCTTCATGTCGCTCAGCAACTCCTCCAGCTGGTTCAGAACTGGGGCCCGGGCCACGGAGAAAGAAGGGCAAGAGAAAGACAGGGAAAGGAAGAGATGGAGCCAGGAAAAGAGACGAGGAGTCGGATGGACAGATAAAGTCAGAAAAAGAGAGCGAGAGAAGGACACAGATGTCAAAGAACCAGAGAAGAAGAAAATGACAGAAGTAGACAGAAAAAGAGAGCAACTCGGGGGTGGGGTGGGTGGGTGGGAGTGTCAGGTAAAGAGGGAGAGAGACCAGATCACCACAGAGAGAGATGGAGAGAGAAGAAAGGAAAAGGGAATATGGAGAAAAGGGAGATAGAGGAGGACATTGGAAGACATGGGGGCGGGGAGTTGTCAGAACATCCCATACTGGAAGAATGATGTTTTGGGGTTGGGGATGATGGGGAGGAAATAGTCAGGAGGCATGGGAGGTGGTAAGTGGTGTCAAAGATTTAAGGATCAAGGCTTTAATAAGTAACTGGGGAGGGAGGTTAGAGGGTCAGCATTACAGATTCAAGGAATTAGAACAGGAATCAAAGGGGCCAGGAGTCAGTCACTACATCACATAAGATTAGATGGTTAGAGGGCTTTGGAATTTCATCTATCATTTTCAAGGTAAGAGGGTTTGGGAGGAACGGTTGAAGGTCAAAGGGAAGTTTCATGGGGTAGGGACAGAGGGTGGGACGGTGGTAGTTTCTGCCTCGTGGAGTGAATGAGATGTGAGGAACGTGATTTGTGGGATTGGGGGGTAAGGATTTTTGTGGACTATACACAGGCCAAGGCCCTGGAGAGGGTGTTATTAACAGTATGGCAGGCATGTAGGTCAGCGAAGAAGTTCTGCCCTGTGGAGGGGACATGGTACAGTCTCATGGAGTTTTGGGGGCAGAGTCCCTCTATTAGGCACTGATGTGAATGCAATTAGGCATGGACGAGAGCTGGCTGCACAAATCCTAGAGTCTAAAAACCCAAGGGGGTGCCAGGTGGGTCAGCGGTGGGGTTAGAGGTCAGAGGGGGTTGGTTCAGAGGGTAAAGGGTTCAGAGGGGTGGGAAGATTTTGAGGGGTGCGGGGTGAAGACTTACGCAGCGTTGTGGGCCCTCCCCCGCGCGGGGCCGCCGCGGCCCTTACCCTTGTGCAGTACGGCGTTGGCTGGCTTGTTCCCTGCCAGCGACTCCTTGGAGAGGTGCTGGTGGCTCTCAGCCAGGCACTCGGCCTCGGCAAAGCGGGCGTGGAGGGCCATGGCGGGGTGCGCCGGCTCCTGCGAGAGGTTCAGGTAGGCCGCCCGCCGAAGCTGCTCCTCAATCACCAGCGCCTGCTCCAGGAGCTGAGGGCATGGGGAGGGGATTAGTGCAGGGGTCTGCCAG
Source organism: Rhinolophus ferrumequinum (assembly GCF_004115265.2). Lineage (NCBI taxonomy): Eukaryota > Metazoa > Chordata > Mammalia > Chiroptera > Rhinolophidae > Rhinolophus > Rhinolophus ferrumequinum. Next base: position 11,032,528 of record NC_046304.1, read on the forward strand.
CAGTGGACGAGTGGATGCGGTCCAGACCTAGCACTGGAGACCCACACTGCCCTCCCTGCTGGTCCAAGACACCCCAGCTCCCCACCAATACTGACTGTGATCCCAGCACTGACCCAGATCAGGACCACAGTCCCAAACAGAAGGTTACACTCTGGTCTTGGCCTCAGGTGTCGCCGCCATCCTCAAGGTATTAACCTTCCCTACAGTCCAACCAGATCTAGTCCCACCTCTCACCCAAGCCCCTCTTCAGCATTGTTTCTTTCATCCCTCATCCTCACCTTGAATCTCCGGGCCAGAAACTTATTTTTCATCTCCAGAAAGTTCCCCTTATTGGCTTCAGTTTTAAATGGCTCATTGATAATGGCAAACTGAGCATCATTCTGGATGTCCTGCCATCGTGCGTAGCCATGGCTGCCGATGAAGGAAGGGAACCATCAAGGAATTTAACAGGGCTGGGCTGGGCTGTGAACACTTCTGCCTTCTGGCCTGATCGCCCCAAAGTGTGGCACTATTCCCCCTTCCCTGCATGTGGACTCCTTCTCTGTAATGCCCCTCTCTCCAGGTTAAGAGAACCTTTTTTTCCCTTGTATTTGTATTAAAGGATACAGGACAATCCCAGCCAGAAGCCAATAGTCATGTCTTCGGTGCCAGATCTCATTGAGTTTCCCCGAGGAAATAGCTGCCCGTTCCTCATTCTGCCACAGTGTGTGAAGCTCTGAAAAGAATGGAAGATAGATGAGGCATCAGGAGTTTTTAACCCATATCCAACCCAACAGACAGGTATCGATGAGGGAACTGAATAGTGGTAAAGGAGCAAGGGCTCTTTAAGGTGAACAGGGCAAGGTTAGGTTAGGGACAACAGTAGCTACAAACAAGGTTCAAGTTAGGATTAAGAATAAAGGTAGAATTAAAGACAACTCTGGAGTTAGGAATATACTAAAGGAGGACGGGGGGCAAGGAGTAGACACGCATGTACCATTTCATTGGCAGTTACTTGGAATTAAAGGTAGCAGGAAATTGCAGGCAAAACGAGACACCCCATGAGGATGAGCAAATCCCAGAGAAGAGCAGGTGGCAGTGAGAGACCCCCTCCCACCTGTGAAGCCACCGTCTGCAATATTGAACATGAACCGCGGCTTCTCTGCCTTCTCCTCACGTCGCCCATTGGACCGTGGCTCGTCTCGAGGAGGACCAGGTCGAAGCTCTCGGTCCCCTTTTACATCTTCTGCTAGGGCAGATGGGCAGAGCTCATACCGCAGGACAGTCTCCTCCCAGGTCCCAAGGGTACTCCCTGTACTGCACTGGTCCTTGGAACAACTACCCACCCAGGACGCAGGCAGCTGGTCCCCCAGACTCCACCTCCCGATTCCCTCAGGGACCCAGGGTCCAGTCCTTCCACCCATTACCTCTCTTGCCCAAATCCCCCGTTTCCCCCTCCGGCCTCTCCCTGTGTTCCTGTCCATCCAACGGCTTCTCCTCCCCTCTCTCTCCTGGCGTCGACTCTGTGGCTGTGGGAAGGGGTAGGGAACAGGAGAGAGGATGTCACTCTCATTCCTTGACCCCAGAAGAGGGCACCCCCAAATTCTAAGCCCATCATCCCCCAAGTCCATGCACCCACCTGACTTCTCTCTGTCCCCCCGGTACCCAGGTTCAGGCTCCATCTCTCCAGGTACCCCTGGCACCTCATCCTCTAGAGGAATCTTCCTTGGCTCTAGTCGCTCTCCGAACGATAGGGCTGGGCTGGGGGTATCAGCCTGGAAGAGAACAATGGGTGGGGATGAACCTGAGGGCTCCCAGATACCTGGCCTCCAAGATTCCTCGTTCCCTCCCCTCAGGGAAGTCAAGTAGCCACACACCTCTGTCTCTATCTTCTCCCCAGTTTTGCTATTCTTCTCTGGCTTCTCCTGGTTTTCAGCTTCTTCCTTCTCAAGTGGTGTCCTCATGCCATCTCCTTTCTCACTTGGAGCTGGAGTAGCTACAGGGGAAAGGCAGAGTGAAGAAGGTATCAACTTCCCACCGTGACCCCCATCCCTCAGAGTCTAGCCCCTTCAGACAACGGCCTCGTCTCCATCTCTCCCACCATCCCAACCCAATTACCAGGTTTAGAGGTGCAAGGACTGTTTGTAGCGGAAGCCTCAGGGGTTGTGGGAGATGTTTTAGTAGGAGAGGAAGCTCTGGAGGAGCGCTTTGAGTCAGCACTGGGATCGGGCATCAGCTCAGGCATCGACCAGCGCCCATTGATGTGCTCAAACTCCTGCACCTGAGGCGGGAGGGGGAGCCATAGAGACAGGGGTCAGCTCCAGGCACTGGAATCACAGGAAGCTCAAGTCCTGTCACACCTCGCACCAGCCTGAGTCTGGAACTCAGGGATGCAAGGCAGAGAAAAGACAGGACCAGGTGGCCAGCTTGACTCTTGGTGAGGGAAAGACTGATACCTTCTTCTTGACGAGAGACATGACTCCAATGCGCGTCAACACTTGCTGGCGACTCAGGCCCTCCCGAGGGACCCCGTCAGCAAACGTTTCAGAGCCATCTGCCCCGGGCTCACAAAGATGGCGCATGAACAAAGACACATAGGCCCTAAGGAGCATGGGGGTAGAAGGCGGGTTAGGAGAGCCTTGAGAGAGGCACAGGGATCACCGAACTCCTCAACCCTGAACTCCCTGAGTGCCTCCAGGGGTCCTCCCCTGGGCCTCTCAATCTCGCCATGATCAGCCCTCCAACTCCTAACCCGTCTGCCCCGCCCCTTGTTCTTCCACTGTCTCCTTGGCTTTGGTACTTTGGTCAAAGGCCCCATCAGTCAACTCTTCATCCTTTCCACCAGCTCCCATGCCTGGTTTTCATGGTCAAGGAAATGTGAGGCGAGGACAGTCCAGGTGAGGCACCTTTCTTAACCACCTCTCCCCTGGGGAAGGAAGCCCAGTCTCTCTACTCTCGGCTCGTCTGAGGGGAGGTGGGCAAGGCTGAGCCCACCCCCCAGGAAACCGAGCCAGAACTATTGTACGGCAGGGAGCGTGATGATCAGTTGAGTAAGGTCACATCATATGGTGGCCAAGAGGAAGAAGGCAACGCCCAAAGCTCTTACCCTTTCATCCAACTTAGGCCCGTATCACCCACACTCACTTGAACTCCTTCTCCGTCTTGCCTCTTAGGTCCCGCACCAGCCACTGAGTGGTGAAAGCATCCTGCGGTGGCATCCCCCAGCGCATGACAGCATTGAGGAAAGCCTTCCGCTGACGGGTATTGAATCCCAACACCTGAGGACGGGGGCGAGGAGGGAGTGGGTGGTGATGTCCAGGGACCCCATATCTTGATCCTTTGTCCCGTCAGTGACTCAGTGTCCAACCCCCCAGCTTTCACTCTCTCCTTAGGGAACTCTCAGGAGCCTGGGCCCAGCTCTCACCTCAATGTTGCCCCCAACTCGAGCCAGCAGTGGAGGCAGTGGCTTATCCTTTTCATTCCGGAGCTGCCTCTTTGACTGTCGACGCCCTGGGCGGGGGTGACCCAAGTTAGTAGATCCACCACCTCCTCCACCCCTCAGTCCTTCCCAGCACCCTGTTCCCACAAGATATAGAACTCCAGGAAGGCCCGTGTCACGTCTGAGACGCTTCTAATTTTCTTCCAAGCACTTTCAGAACTACTAACTCAGGAGTGCTAAAAGAATCAAGTCATAGTAAAAAACTTAGAAGCAAGTATTTGATGCAAACAAGATGACTGATGGGAACATAAAATAATGTAATCTTTCTGGATCGTTCATCGAGGCATCTAAGCCTGCAGCGTTATATTCTCCAAATTTTAACACTGGAGAGATTATGGGCATTTCTTCCTTTTTGCGTATCTGTAATCTTTACTTTCTCTACAAAAACGCATTATGTATATAGAAACAATGGGCTTCAAGGACAATGAGAAGAGTAGTTGTAGAAAGTCAGAAAACAGACGCTACCTTCAGGACGTTCATCAAAGTCTTCATCCTCCTCTTCTGATCCCACTGAGTACTCTGACTGGTTATCTGCAAGGGGAGAGGGCTCAGTGGTCAGTGAGAGCGCCCTGCACAAGGCCCTGCTAGGACTTTCTGCCTGGATGCCTCCACTTGGAGACTTCCGTATCTTCACTCTGGCCTTCACCCTCCTGGGGATGCTGTCTGCAATCTTGACTCTGGGGCCATATATCCTGAACCATGTCCCCTCACCACCCACCTTGTCTCTGGGCACCTCCTGAATCCTGTGTAACCTGTTCTGAAGAAGAACTCCTGGGTGTCCACAAGAGCCCCCCCCACTATCACCAGATAGCTTAGATCGCCTGCAAACCCACCTGGCCTCCAGGCAGCTCCTACTGATCCTTCTTAATCTCTTTCCCCTTTAGCAGGGAAGGCCCTGACCTCTAGGCGTCTGTCTTGCCTGCCACACGCCCGCAGCCTTCAGGCCCCTCCTCAGCACTCTGAGCTTCTCAGTTCCTGTATTGGGGGCAGTCCCCACCTTGGTCCTCCTGAGCAGCGTCATTGTAGTTGACTTGCTTTCGAACCCGCTTGCCCTTGCCGAGATTCCGGGCTAGGTCTTCCTGCTGTTGCTCATAGTGATGCCTCAGCAGCTTCTCCCAGTAGTCAGGATCCACGTTCTCCTCCTGCTTGATGATCTCTCGTTCGATCTCCTCAATCTGAAGGGCAGCAGAATGAACAGTGGCAGTCTCCTCCCCACCCAGTCCTTCCATCTCCTGCCTCCTACATCTCTTAAGCTCTGCATGAATTTTCTGGACACTGCACATTTGCCTTTTCCTTCTCTCTTACCCGCTATATGCTTCTCCTACCTTGTTAATCCCCTTTTCTAAATCTCTCCTCTAGTGCCCTCTGTGTGCCTCTTGCTCTGACTCAGAAGGAACCCTTCCATGTTTATTGGTGCTTTCTGGGCCTAAGTCTTTCTCCAAAGTCCAATTTCACCCATTAGACCAAGAAGTTGTTTGCAGTCCACTACTGCTCTTTGTAGGGCTCTATGGTAAGAGAGCAGACAGAAAAACAAGAGGAAGGGGGACTCCTGTTTCGAGGTCCGGTAAGACACTGCCCTTCGGAGACAGCCTCGGACAGAGAGTGCCCAGCCCCAGCCTCTCACCTTGTCTTCCTCCCGCACCACATACTGGGCCACCTTGAAAGAACTGAGATATTCGTTCATGTTCTGCACGTCAGTGTCCTCAGTTGCATCCTGGTTCCGGTCCAACAGCCGAGCGATGGCCTCATTGTCATAATGAATCACACTGCTGTCCTCCTCCTTATTCTCCCCTGGTGGAGAGGGGGATATGAGGGAACTCTGAGTTCCAACCAGAACTTTGGGAAGAACTTTAGAAAGATCAAAGCAAAGCGTTCTACTCTGCTTCCCTTCCATGGGAGCTCTGGAGAAGGCCCTTTTCCTGGAAGTCTATGTAGAGATTTGCTGTTGTTTTCAATCCTACATGTAAAGAAAGAGGCCAACCTTCCTCCACAGACTACACAGAAGTTTTTCTTCTAGGGCTTCAGGAGAGAAATACTCAAGACGAAAGCAGGGGCCTGCTTTCAGAGAGTTGCAGAAAAAGTTCTCACCCTCGTTTTCATCCTTAAATAGTTCCTCAGTGCCAAATTTGAGGATGTCATCCAGCTCCTGCTTAGACATGGAGCCCGCTTTGGAGCCCAGCCCGGGCCGTACCACCAGATGTGTCAGCATCATCTTTCTCTTGGCCACTTGTGTGATTCGCTCTTCCACTGATGCGCGAGTCACAAACCGGTAAATCATCACTTTGTTGGCCTGGCCGATCCGATGAGCACGGCTAAAAGCCTGCAGGGGTGGGCGAAAGTGGGGATGGGCCAAGGCGGTGGCAGGGAAGACACCACCCACATGCTCAGGAAAGGAAGCTGGCAAGGAAGGGTCTTCTATCGCCCAACAGACTTATTTCTGATCCCAGAACACAACACCCTCCTCTGTGAACCCGTGTGTCCTTGCCAAGTGGTACAGGAGCTCCAGGAGGCGAGTTCCCACCTGGATGTCATTATGGGGGTTCCAGTCAGAATCGAAGATGATGACAGTGTCAGCAGTGGCCAGATTGATGCCCAAGCCCCCAGCTCGGGTGGACAGGAGGAAGCAGAATTGCTGGGCTCCAGGAGCTAGGAGGTGAGAATTAGGAAACCAGGCTTGTCTTGTAGCCAGCAATTCTGTCTACCTGCTCCTAGATATTTCCTGACTACAACCAAACAAGTCCCCAACTCAAAAGCCCAAGTGGCTAATATCTTCCCAGGCCAGCCCCGTCCCAGCCCAGGGACCTAAGTGCAGGTTTCTTGGGTTTCGCATACCCAGCGGGGACCAACGCATCTCGCCTCTCACCATTAAATCGATCGATGGCCTCCTGCCTCAGGGCACCAGTGATGCCACCATCAATGCGCTCGTACTTGTAGCCTTCATAGTCTAGGAAATCCTCTAGCAAGTCTAACATCTTGGTCATCTAGAACAAGAGAAAACAAAGGAGTCTATAATGATGAAGCAGTGGGGTGGGCCCTGTCGATTCTATCCCTTTACTCTCCCTCAACCCCAGTCCTCACACTTGTACCCATGCCCTGTCCTATGCTCCCCGGGTGCTGCTTCCCCTACCCCCAGCTCTTTCTCATTCCACATTCCTGTCATACTCTCTTGATTTAAGATCATTTCTGTTAAGACAGAGGTTCTTCTGAGACCCCTGAAAAGGTTTCAAACAAATCTATGAGCCCCATGAAAATCTGTACACGACTGTATAATTATATGTACAACTTTTCTGGAGAATGGATCCATAGCTTTCATCAGATTTCCAAAAGGTCTGTGCTCTCCTCCCTTCCCCAATAAGATTAAGAAATAGTACCAGTCCCCAGAGACCTCCTTGAGAGGCAGATGGCTCACTCTCCCTCTTCTCTCCATCTAGCTTAAAAGAAGCTGGACTATACCTTCCAAAGAACAGGGGTCAGAAGCCAAGAGGAACCTAGCTATACCAAAAACTCTTAAGGGTGTAATCTCCTAACCTCTCATACCACGGCAGCCACAGGAATGAGGTAAGGGATTAGTCTGAGGGTGAGAGTGAGCTATGGGGCTGGGTCACCTGTGAGAAGATGAGCACTCTGTGTCCTTGCTCCTTCAGCTTCCGTAGCATCTTCTGCAGCAGCATGAGCTTCCCGGATGCCTTAATAAGTGCCCCACCCTCATAGGCCCCACTGGGGAGTTTTGGGGACTCCTGAAAAGAAGGAAGCAGAAAGGAGGATGAGAGGGTCAGGAAATGTGCCCCCATATTTACCCCTCTCAGAAATCCAATCCCTGGCCTCACAGCCCAGCTTCAGCTCTGTGCTCAACTCCTCCCACTTGCAGAAAGCCAGGCCTTGAATCAGTTTCCAGCTCTTGTACCTACCATAGCAGCCACAGGAAAGAGGTATGGATGGTTGCAGCACTTCTTAAGATCCATCATGATGTTAAGCAGCGACACTTGGTTCCCACCGCCTCGGGAATTCAGGGCCTCAAAATTTCGAGTCAGGATATACTTGTAGTATTTTCTAAAGACCAGAGTGGGGCATATAAGAGACATAAAGGAAGCGGTTACGATGTCATGCTTGGTCACCTATGCTTGGAAAGCTGCCACCAAATCCCCAACCCGTAGTCCAGGTTAACCCGTCTTGCATCTCACTTTTGCATGGGGCTTAGCTCCACTCGAACGATGAGCTCTGTCTTGGCTGGCATGTTCTTAAAGACATCAGCCTTGAGCCTACGTAGCATATGTGGCCCCAGCAAATCATGCAGTTTTTTAATCTGGTCTTCTTTGGATATGTCAGCAAACTCCTCCAGGAAGCCCTCCAGGTTGCTAGTAGTCAAAAGGAAATAAGGAAATGAACAGCTGTCAGGTTTTGCCCCTGACCTCAGACTCTATTCTTCACTTCAGATGAATCCTCCACCCACTTGTCTTCTCAGCCCCTCCGCCTCTCATCTCTCCAGACTACCCTACTGAGCCACTTACTTAAATCTCTCTGGGGTGAGGAAGTTCAACAGATGGAAGAGCTCCTCCAGATTATTTTGCAATGGAGTCCCTGTCAGCAGCAACTTATGATCTATCTTGTAGCCATTGAGGACCCTGAAAAACTAGAAAATGGGGCAAAGAAAGGCAAGAGAAAGGGCCCATCAGTGGCAAGTCATTGGCCCATATTATCAACCTTTTCCTGCCTCCAGCTTCCATTTCCTTCAGGATCAGAGGCCCCAAACCCTAGTTTTCTCCCTCTTCCAACCTGGACTTCTTCCCCAGAGCTTCCCAGGCATCCTGCCTCCCAGACTATAAAGTCCCTGGAACTTTTTAAAAATGAAGGCAAGTAGGAGTCCTTGCCTTCATTTTAAACAGTCTCAAGTTTCTGAGGTCTGGGTATCTCACTCACCTTGGACTGGTTGTTTTTGAGCCGATGGGCCTCATCTACCACGAGGCAGGCCCAACGGATGGAGCCAAGTGCTGCCTGATCAATGGTGATCAGCTCATACGATGTCAGGAGAACGTGGAACTTCACCTGTGCCTCCCTCTGCCGATACAAGCATTGTCCATTTGGCTGCTACCTGATACCCAAGCACCTCCACCCCCATTCTGTGCCCACCCTCTCCTGACCATGAGTGCCAAAGGGAGCCAGCTGGCGAGCCTCCAACTTTGACTCCATGCAAGGATTATTAAACATGGCCCTCCAACTTCCATCACATGATCCACGTACACCTCTGGGAGTGCTTGCTACATCTCCAGGATTGGAGTGCAGAGGCGTGAGGGTGGATAAAGGAAAGGAGGGAGAAAGCCGAGTGGGGAACAAAGGAACTGAAATCCTGGTTGGGGCAAAGAAATGACAGATTTGAGGGTCTTAGAGAATATGAGGGGCTTACCTTCATCTTAAAAGCTTTCTTGCCACCTTTGATGGCGTTGTCTTCAAAGGAAAACTCATTCTCACGAATGATGGCCCGGCTGTCCTTGTCACCCGTGTATGTCACCACGTAGAACTTGGGTGCCCACATCTGGAACTCTCGCTCCCAGTTAATGATGGTAGAGAGTGGGGCACTCACCAGGAAAGGACCTTTTGTGTGGCCCTGGGATTCGAGGGTAAAGGGGACCATTAATCCAGGTTGTAGATCCCAGTCCCCTGCCTGCCACGCCCTCCCCCCATCCTCTGCCCTCATCCTCCACTCCCACCTTCCCCAGTCCAGGCTGGGCCAAAGCCTGGCAGTCCCTCTCAGGGGCCCTAGAATTGAGCACCTCCTTATAGAGTGAGTAGAGGAAGACGATGGTCTGTATGGTCTTGCCCAGACCCATCTCATCAGCCAGAATGGTGTCAGTGCCCTGGGCCCATGAGAAGCGTAGCCAATTCAACCCTTCCAGCTGATACATGTGCAGTGTGCCTCCAGTGGCTGTGATAAACCGTGGCTGAGTCTCATATTTCACTGTAGGCTGTAGAGTCAAGAAGTCAGAAAGCTCAAGAGAACTGTCAGCTGCTCCTCTGGTCTTGGTCTCCTCCTCCCTCTTCCCTGGCACTGACACCACGTTGGATTACAATTCCCTCTACTATAGCCTGAGCTTATGAAGGTTCTAGTTTTCAGTCCCTCCCCTTCATTCCTTAAAACAAGACCGGGCAGCATCATGGAGAAGGCAACTGGTGGAAGAGCCCTGTGTGCTGCTCTCTCTGGTGGCTCTCATTTTTATGCCAACATTCCTAGCCACTCTTGGAGCAAGGCTGAATATTGAAGGAAGAGCTACTGTTCAAAGAGGTTGCTGAAACTCTGGGAAGTTCTACCAGTAGCCCCGGGGAAATATTCAATCACCATAGCTCCAGAAATGGGACAAAGGTCTAGTAAGAGGACTTACATCATTAGTAGGAGAACTGGGAGGCCCATCACCCTGTAGCTCCTTCTTCTTCTTCTTATACTTGCGGGGCTGGGCGGGGTCCTCCCCCATAATGAGTTCCCTGAGGAAAGAGTGGGTCTGAGTGAGGCCTGGTCTTTGGTAGCCCCTCCCTCTTCTGAACCCACTCCAGAGCTATCTCCTACTTTCCATAACCTAGATTTTTCTACCATTTCCTTTCTCCCAGACTCTTTATCCTCAGCCCTTGAATTTCACCTCTACAGATAACCCTCCCTACTCCTGAGCACCCTCTTCTTCATTACTCAGGGTACATCTTATTTCTCTTCCCCATACTGCCTCTTTACCAATCCCACCCCAAACAACCCAGCCCAGCCACCCAATGCCCGAAATTCCAGATCGGGTCTGTCCCTACTGTATCTAATTTTGTGCTGGAGGTTTAGTTTTCATGCGCCTATCTCAGACTCCCTCTGACTCACGACATGGCTCCCTCACCGGTGTCTCCAGTAGCTTTGCTTGTGGTCTTCATATTCAGGGATGTTCATTTCATCTTCCTCCCAGGTGGACTGGTCATATGGCAAGTCCCTCCATTTTACTAGATAGTGGTAATTCCCCTTTTTATCCACACTGTGGGACAGGAGAAGAAAAATAATATGGATCACATGTAGGAAGAAGTCATAATAAACACAATTATCAGCAAACACAAAGAATTTGTCACGTAATCCTCAATGGTGGTCCATTGGAAGAAAGTTTAGAAAGGCTGAAGTACTACCTTAACTTTTTCAGGATGGCTTCCTAAAAACCAACTCTCACAAAACACCCCTGGGTTCAACATATTTTGTCCATCCAATCAGTATTTGCTAAGCGTCTATTATGTGCCAGGCACTAGTAATTCAGCAGTGAACAAAACAGACAAATGACCCTATTCTCATGGAGCTCATATTCTACTGAGGAAGGCAGCTATGAAATAGGAAAATAAATATATAATTTTAGGTAATAATAAGCATTATGAAGAAATAAACACAAGAAACACTGGTCTGAATGAATCATGCTTTTCGTATTTTGTTTTCATGCCCCGATCCCCAGACTCGTGTCATGTGTTATCCAATAAGAGATTAGAGAAAGCGATGATGAGTCAGTGTTGGGCTGGTTTCTCTCATCCCCACATAGGAAATAAGCCAGAAGGGCTGGGGCTACAACAGGAGTTGTTCAGGTAAGTCAATTATTTGGTTCATCAACAAATACTAACATGGGGCCATAACCGCAACAAGAAGAGTGGCATACCCCAGGACCAAGGCCTGCCTGTGGACCAAGAAATCACCTGTGGTTGATAATACGGTGGACGGTCATCCACTCTGGCTTGATGCCAAAACGATAGTACTTCTCCTCCATCTCGGCATAGTGCGGATCTTTCACCTTGCGCTTGTCACTCTTCCCATCGTCCTCACCAGAGCCATAGTCCAGGGGTGGGGGCTCATCCATGTCATTCTTCCGTTGGTAGTTTCGGTACATTACCAAGTGGAAGATTTCCAGCTGATGGGGAACAGAGGAAGGAGGGAAGAGAGAGTTCCACCATCCAGAGGGGACAAGGGGAATAGGGAAGAGGGCAGCAGAAGGAACAGTATGGGAAAGGGAGCTATGAAAGAGGTGGGATGAATAATAAAGCCAAAGCAGGAAAATGAATACAACGAAACAGAACAGAGTCAGGACGTGGGTGGGGATGTAACATGCAAAAGGAAGCAGGGAATCGGTTTATTAAGATTGGGAATATTGGTAAAACATGGTTAAACATAGATAAGGAAAGAGATGGAATTAAGGAAGGCCATCTTATATTTAAGGGAAGAAATCTTATGAAGACTGAGGGAAAGGGGACTAGAGACCAAGAGAACCACATATGGAAACTAAGGAAGTAGGTATGGTATGAGGGCTAGAGGCCTAAAGTGAGGGAAAGCAAAAACTACATGGAAGACCAGAGAATAGAGGGGTAAGGGAGAGTGAGAATGGCAGTGAATGGGGTCACACGAGGGGGGGAAAGGAAGAGGCCCTTGTATGTACCTGAAGCTCCTTGGCCCAGGAGCAGTGCCAGTACGACAGTCCTACCCACTTGACAAAGAATTCTCTCTCTGATCTGCCTTGAAGAGGACGAGGAGGTGGGGCATCCGGATTCCCATCTGCCTGTGGGGGGGCTGGCATTGCCACTGGGGGCTCCCCCCATCGCCAATGCAGGATCTTCTGCACACGGCCTTTCAGCACAGGACACTTTGGGATGGACACACAAAAGGAGGAGGAAAGAAAGAGGCAGAAAGAGCCCGTCGTTAGAGTAGGAGGGCAGGGGTCCCACAAGGGATCAAAGACTAAGTCTGGGGAAGAGCATAGAAAGAGTTGGACATTTGGGCCCCCGAAATGGGGAAGGAATTGGGGCTGACAGTAACCACTGAGAGATGGGGACACTCACTGTGCATCGGGGACACAGCCATTCACCGTTGGGGATGTCGGGCAGGGGCGGGTTCAGACAATGAATGTGGTAGGAGGAGATGCAAGCATCACAGCACAAGAGCTCCCCGCCATCCTTGCACACGCGGCAGTATTCCATGTGATCGTCTTCTTCCTCCTTCTCCCCTTCTTCCTCTCCTTCCTCTTCGTATTCTTCCTCCTCCTCCTTAGCCTCCCATTGTACCCCCTCCTTCTCCTGGGGGGCCAAGGACAGACACAGAGACAGATGGAAGAAAGGAAATAAGGAGTGAGACTGGAAAATCGAGGCAAAGACCGGATACCTAAATCCTAGAAGTGCAGGGGAGACTGGTGGGAAGGAAGTATGTGGAAACTTCAGTTTCCAAAAATGTTGATTCGGAGGGCAAAGGGATGGGGAAAGGAGCAAACAGAATCCTGGTCCCTTAAAACACATTACTGAGAAGCCCAGGCCATTTAGGGGTAGGAAGAGGACAACTGGAACCAAGTTGGAAATAGATGGGTAGGTCCCTGAGGGCTGTAAGATGCTGGCACCAGGTACTCACACAGTGGGGGCAACTCCATTTGCCCTCTGGAGCCCGGTCAAGCTCAGGATCAAGGCAGACGAGGTGGTAGGCACGAGGGCAGGTGTCGCACAGAATAATTTCCCCACCCTGCTGGCACACCTCACAGTAATCCTGGTGATCCGTCTCGTAGCCATCAACCTCCTCCTCCCCGGCCACTGCAGGACAGCCCAGGACTGTCATACACCCCAGTGGAGGCAAAGGGAAGAGAGAGAAAGAAAGAGAGAGGGATTGGGGGAGGAGAAAGAAAGAGAGGGGTTGAATAAAGAATCAAAATTGAAAATAAGAAAGACAACGAGGGAATAAGAGGAGAGCAGACTGACAGGATCACACACAGCTAACACCCCCTTACCTTTCTTCTTTTTCCTTCCTGGCCGGCCTCTCTTTAGTTTCTTGGTTCGGATAGGGCCATCAGGCCGGCCTGAGGCACTGTGGACACTACCACTGTCCAGATCTGACTCCTCGGCCTCTGCTTCAGGTCCCTCATCACTCTGAAAAACATACTGTCCATAGCCCAGTGGCTGTCAGGGAAGCCAACTTGATTCCACTCGCCTCCCCAAGCCTCTTGCTCCCGCTCCAGTTTCCCTCAGGTACCCTGTGTCTGTACCCCCAGCCCATGACCCACCCCCCAGGTGTATAGCGAATAGGGAGGGGCCACTCACCGAGCCTCCCTTCTTCCTCTTGCCACCCAGCAGCCCTAGTTTGATTTTGAGTGGTGCCATCTTCTTTCCCCGAAGCTTCTTGCGTCCATCAGGTACTCGGGGGCTCTTACTCCGCCTCTTATGGCCTGGACCTGAATGAAGAGTGGTGGTGAAGGAGAAAGAGCAGAGGTCATGACATCTGAGAGTAATAATGGACGTCACAGGTTCCTCAGAACTCCTCTCTAGGGGCTATGGTTTCACTGAGAAAGCATTTCTTCTGCAACAATCACGGCTGAGAAGACAAACAAGTTCTAGACTATAATTTGAGACCACGAGGTTTGGAGGGTGAGGTGACAGTTGTTCAAAGAGGGTTTCTTACCTTTGCCCTCTTTGGTTTTGGCTCTTCGGATGGGTGGGGGCTGGATATCAGCAGCAGGGGGCGCTGGAAGGGTGGGGGGTCCGGGCGGTGCTATGGGGGTGGCCGGTGAGACAGCAGCTGACACCTGCTCAGCTACAGCTGCAGCCGCTGCTGCGGCCGCTGCTGCGACAGCAGCTGCCGACCCCTTGAAGGGGTTATTGGCGCTGAACTCTCTCCACTTGGCCCCAAGGATGGTCATCATTTTAGACATTGGGATCTTAGGATTCTTCTTAGCAATTAGGGGCCTGTAAATATAGAAGCAGAAGACTCGAACCCTTCACAGATTGTCTGGGAATACTGCCATTTCCCCTCATCAATTAAGTCTATGTGCAAGCTAGGACTCCTGAGTGGTGAAAATATGTCCTATTAAGAATAACATCAATTTGAAAATAAATTAAAAGTTTTTTTTTAAAAGGTTAGAAAAAACAGGAAAAGTATTAAAAAAACAGAAGCAAAATAAAATTTAAATGCACAGAAGATAAAAAAAGGATAAAACAACAAAAATGACATTAATAAAAATGCTTAACTTTCGAATACCACTTGACTGTTCATAAAACTTTCACATACGTTATATCTTATTTCATCCTCACAATAATACTATGAGTTGCTATGATTCTCTGCATTTTTCTAAGTTCCATGAGCCCTGATGAAGGAACCCATCAGGGGCCATGCTGGTTCTGCTCTGTGGTGGGGTATTAGGCTCTTGTGGGGACACAGGTGACCATGGTGCTGACAAAAGCACTGTCTTCAGCAGTGAGGTAGGTGAGATAACTGTACTAACGACAGCTACCAGGTACTGAATGTTCCTAGGAGCCATGCACTGACTGTACGGGAGTTTCCATTTATTACCTCTTCAAATCCCCACAAGACCCCTACAAGGTATGTACTATGATATCCCTATTTTACAAACGCAAAACTGAAGATCAAAGAAGTAAGTGGCCCAAGGTGAGACCAGGACCTAAACCTCAGCAGGCTGCCTCCAGAGTACTGAATTGCCCTTAACGTGCCTGTTCCCCAAAAGGCATCTCTGCTATTCTCTACTCTACTCGGGAGCCACTGAAGCTCAGGTCCTGCCGCCAGCAATGCATCCTCCGTTATTACCGGGGCCTAAGGAAGGGGCCAAGAATTAGAAGTTATGCAGGGGAAACTGGAACTTTTTGGAGCAGGGAAGGCCATCAGTCCTTACTACGTTCTGTCACTAGAGCATTTTCTAACCTAGCACTGGAATTATGACCCCTCCCCACGCCAAGTGAAGGGTTCCTGTCTGTGGATCCTTAGAAGTCCAGGGATTCCCTGAAATGACATGTGGAATTTTGTGTGTATGTGCTGTGCAGTTCTCTGGAGCTCAGTTTCTTAGTTTTTACGAGACTCCAGAGGCGTCTAAGGCCTCCCCAGAATAAAAAGTGTCTGTTCTCAAGGACTCTCCAGTCCCACCGCACCTCATGAACTGGCTAAAGGCTTTGTAGTTGGTGAGTGTGTGGTAATCCTCCTCAGAGTACACATGCTCCACGTCCTCGAGGCCCCAGGTCAGAAGCAGAGTTGCCGATGACTTCTGTTCTACCTGCTGGGAGAGACCAGGCTTCAGTGAGGTGAGTTCTTCTCAGCCCCTATCCTAGGCCTTTTACATGTCCTCTACCTACCCCCCAACTTCCCTGGGCTTTCTGCTTCAGGCTCCATGCTTCAGCCCAATCCCACCTCACCCATTATACCCTCTCTACTTAGCACCCACTTCTCCCAGGGCTCTCCCGCCTCATGCCTGTCTTTAACACTGATTTTTCCCGCCTTCCTCCTTAATTCTACTCACCTTTTGTCCTCCATCTCCCTCCCCCTTTTTCCGCCGCTTTGTCTTCTTCTCCTTTTTTTCTCGGTGCTTCCGTCTCCTTTTCCGACCTGGTCCGGTTCCATATTCACTGCCTCCACTCTCTGACTTCTCCCGGTACTCATCTCGCTCAGAGCCAAATTCCTCCTCACTGTCCTAAAGGAGAAAAATAAAAATAACATTTCTTCAGCCCTACCATGTGCCAAGAACTGTTCTTAGCATGAAAACACACATTATCTCTTTTAATCATCACAATAATTCTGTAAGATACTAATTTATTTATTTTTATCCACTTTTTTTTTTTGCAGATGAGGAAACTGAGGCACAGAGAGCTAAATAAATTGCCCAAGACGACAGAGTACTGCTGGGCTCCGAATTCACACAGTCCACCTCCATAGTCTGTGCATTCAACTGCTTGTCTCCGCTGCTAAGGCAAGTCATGTCAAAAACGGGGCTCTTCACTAGGTTAATAGTGAGTGAGGTTAAGGTCCCACATCTGTGAGATACAAGCCAACAAGAGGGGGGAGAAGTCAGTTCTCCCTGACTTCAGGATCCCCCATCCCTGCCCCTGTAATCAGGACCAGAGAAAATGCAGGTCTCTGAGAACGGGTCTCCTGAGCCTTATCTTAGATAGGAGTCCTCAACACTTACAAGCTTCTTGCGTTTTCGGGGTTTTCCTGGCTTGTTCTCCTTCTGCTTCTTGGGTCCTCGTTTTCTCTTCTTCACACCCAATGCTGAAGGCAGCAGCCGAATGTCGTCCTTATCTTTGGAGCAGAGAACACCAGAGAAACTAAGCTTCTAGGGTCCCAGTCTATGCGATCCCTCAACCTTACCCTTCCTCACTTCCTTGGTTCCCACTTTCCACTCTCTAGGAACTCAGGCATTAACTCCTCCAAATCTTGCCTCCCTTCACTGGATGCAAACAGAGAATCTTTCGAGTACTCTGGGATGCTCTGGTTCTGAATGGAAAGTCAAGGGTCAGAAGGGAAGAGCAGCCAAACCACTCCCTTCTCTCCTCTCCTACTTACAAGGGACCAGGCTCTAGGCCATGGGCTCTGACTGTGGCAGGTCCTTTCAGTCGCCGCCAGGGCTCCTCCTGCCTTCCCCCTCACTTAGCCAGCTGGCATCCTGCCCAGGAACTGGGGAAGCCATGCCCAGCTGCTGGCCTGGCCTGACCCCAACACTTGGAGTGGGGAGACACAAGCTGGCAGCTCCCTAAGCCAGATGCTGAGAAGGGAGAGCCAAAGGTGGACACCTGGGTTCTCACACTAACACCCTGGGGCCCTGACATCCTTTTTTCGAAGAGGGAGGCCTCTATTTATATTTCCGCAGATAATCACCCAGCCTCCTGTTACCCAGCGCAACCCTGGAGGAAAAGAAATCCTCAGCTGGTCATTTTCACTTCTGGCCCATTGGATCATAGGCCTCGCTCCTTCATCACATGCTAATCCTACAGGAGAAAGTCTCCACAATTACCTAAACATTCTTTCTCCTCATAAGGAGCCTGGAATCTGCCTTCAAACCTATTTCCATATTCTTTCTCCCTTTGAGAATTCAGGGGCCCTACCATTTGTCCCAGGGTCTCACCCTTTGTCTCCAAATCTAGTTCCAGACATCCTGACCCATTCATATATAAACAGTATGGGAAACCCAAACAAAGATATAGGAACAGACACACCTTACCTATGTATTCTCAAATGGACAGGCATACACACAAACTCATGAGCACAAATCGAGGACAGCCTGTACCTGCTTTCAGCAGGGCTATGTCCCTTTCTCCCCAGATATCTCTGTCAGAGAGGTCAGGGCTAGTTCTTCCCTGATGTCCCCCTGATTCAATCTCCATGACCCCTGCCCATCTGTGGAGGCTTAGGAGACAAAGTTACTCCACATAGAGGAAGACACTGATGCCACACAGACATGGAGCCCTAGTTGGCCTCCCTCCCACAGCAAGCACTAGACTAACCAGCCAGACCTGTCTTGCTCAGGCAGAGGAGTCTGTGCAGGAGCGGGAAAAGCCTGGGCTCCGCCCAGCCCCTTGCTCTAGGACACACAATCCTTCCTCCTACAACAGCCAAGGGAAGATTAGCCACAATTAACACCGGAGGCCTGGGTTTCCATTGCCTCAGAATCCCGGCACCTCCTTCCTTCAATGCTACTTCTTAAAACTCCAGCATCCTGTGTCCTCTCCTGCAGGAAGACACTCTAGGATTGGGAGTTTGGGGTGGGGGGGGCGGGCAGGGGGTGCCTGCAGAAAGCCCCCCGTGTGAAAACAGTGAGGATTGCAATAGGAAATAAAAAGTCAGTAAGACACCATGCCCCAGCAAGCCAACTTTCTCTAACCCCAGGGACTTCGGTTAACGTGAACAGGGAAACAGGGCAGTGGCAAGGGCAGGCCAACTGGCTAACGATCAGGGAAACGGCCTCGGTCACCACTAGCTGGGGGTGGGGCACAAGCTCTGGGACCTCGCAGCCAGTTAACTCCACTCCCCACCCCAGCAGGAGGTTTCCGAACTTGGGAAGGCGGTGGTGGGTAGAGGCTAAGGAGAATGGCGAGGAGAGGAAAGGGAGGGCAATAAAGCAAATCCAAGTCCCAACCTCTGTCTCACCAGCCACTCAATGCTGGCCCGGAGCCCAGACTCTCCCACATCCCCGGCTCAGATCTCGGGAAGACCGCGAGGGAGGAGGGTGGGCAAGGAGCGGAGGGCGGAGCCTGGCTGCCAGAGAAAGCAGGAGGAGTCTCGCAGCAAGCCTCGCCTCCCGACCGCCCCTTTTCTTCTAATCTCACCATCAATCTCTCACACATATATTTATTTTTTCTCAAATTCCCCTCCCTCCCCCACAACGAACCACCATAATAGGTCTGCTGCACATGCGTATTACACGTAGGGGGTGGGTTTGTATCTTCAGACCTTTTGCAAAGAAACTACCAGAATTTTCCGCACCACCCACAATCATTCCCCACCCCCACCCCACCCCCAAGGAATCACATCTATATATTATGTTATATTATTTCTCTAGACTTGCCAGAAGGGGGAGGGAGAAGAAATGAGTTTTGGGCTTCCTGCTCCCTTCCCCCATCAACACGAGTGCTATTATTTTAAACGTTTAACAATGTAAGGAGACTGGAGAGGGGGGAAGGGATAAAATTGGTCTTGGGTTAAGAATGTAAAACAAAATGGTGAGAATCAAAGCAGTCAGAATGAAAAACAATAGAAACCTCTAATACACACAAATTCATATTCTAGAGAAGGATGAAAGGGGGCAGCCCGAGAAAATTTCCTTAGAGGAGGGTTATTTTGCCCACACTTAGGGAGACAAATAATGAGCAGACTAAAAATATTTTCCCAAAGTTTTACCTCAGAAAGTCATCTGAGGGGGGGTGTATCTGGGTCACTCATTTGATTTGGAGGGCTGAAAGGGAAATAAAATCGCCCTGGGAGACAGAAAAGGTGGGTTTTCTTTTCAAATAAAGAATTTTTAAAACATTTGACGTTACTTCTCATCTATTCAGAAAGCAAAGAGGGAAAAGGGAGGGAGTGTTGACACAAAGACCCATCTCGACCTCAGATTCTTTCATGCTCCTCTCTCTCATACCCAAATCCCGGATCAAATACATTCCAAGTTCGGAATACAAATAGGTGACAGCGGCCAATACCCTAACATAACCTGACATCCTCTTTCTCTCTTTTTAGCCCTTTGGCTGTTTTCCAAGCAACCCCCCCTCCCCACAATTCTTTATTCCTTTTCCCTCGCGCAAATCAGTGGGCTCTCTGGGATAACTTTCTAAAAACTTTTCCCTTTTTCAGAGAAGCTTGGTGGCGGTGAAGGAGACTTTATCCTGTTTCCATCAGACACGCATCCTCCTGTCCTCTTACGAAAGCACCCTACACTCCCTCAAAGGACGTTTGCCACACAAGCCACAGAGATCAATATGAGTTTTACAAAGAGCATGATGTTAGATGTTTTGAAGTTTGGTGCATTTGTGCTGCATGGCACCCAGAGGCCTGGGGATGTGGATGTCCCCTTTCCTTACCCAAGCAGGAAGTGTGAACACCCTAAAGATGTCACCTATCCTAAAGAAGCCTAGAAATAACTCCACTAGGAGGGTGGTCTGAGTAAGGTCATTGCTGGGCTCCTGGTGCGGCAGCGGTCTGTCCCCTCCACCACCGGAGGAACTGCCCAGAGAGTGCCGGTGACCTGTCATCCCGGGAGGCGGTGGGGGGAGTGGTGCTGAGTGATGGTCAAGCTGCAGAACAGCTGGGTGGGCAGTTCACGCCCCTCAACGTGGTCAGGGTGTGGGTGGTTTCAGCGAGAGTTAGTGACAGTGAATGGCAGCCACGTGAGAGTCACAGCTGGGCAGCTCGGCCACCCCAAACTGACAGGGTCATGGGGGGGGGGAGGCGCACTTGACACAAAAGAGCCCAGAGCAGAGGAAAGATGAATGGGGTGGAGCTGGGTGCATCTGGTTTCCCAGACCCTCGCCTCCCGCTCCCCTGTCCTAAGTGCCTGCTGTCCCTGTTACGAACTGTGGGGAGCAGGGGTAGGAGCAAGTCCGATTCCAGGAAGTGGTCCGCGTGAAGTGTGGCCACCACCTGCCCCTAGTCATCGGCCGCCCACAAACATTCACACAACCCCTCCCCCACGTGCCACCGCACGCCCGAGTTGGCGGGCACCGAAGTCCCCGCAGGTGGGGGGGTCCGATGGACACCGCCCCCCCACCTTCACTACTCCTGAGGGGAGGGGGTTGAGGCCGCGGTCTGCTCCACACGCGGAAACCCCACTTTACCTCAGTCCAACCCCACCCGGACCAGAACCCGAGGGGCGCTCGCGCGGCCGCCCCTCCCCCACGTGCCCCTCCCCCACGCCGCCGTCCGGCCGCCAGGGTCTCCGCGGTCCCTCGCTCGGCCAGGGAGGGGGCCTTGGCTTCGCCTCGACCGTTTCCTGCCTACCCCCTCCCCGCCGAGGGTGAAAAAAATATATATGTATCTCCTCCTCCTCCCCCGAAAGCCGCAACCGAATGGCCCGGTCCGTGCGCGCAGCTCGCGCCCAGCGCTCTCCGGCCCGGGCGGCGGCGGCGGGGGAGGGGTGCGGCGGGGGAGGGGAGGAGGCCTGGCCCCGCGGCCGCCGCGAACGTCGCCCGCCCGGACCGCTCGGACAGCCGCGGGGCGACGGGCCCGAGACGGCGCCCCGCACCCGGGATTCGCCTCGGTTCGGCCGCGCGGTGGGTGCCTCGCCCCCGCCGGGCCTCGCGCGCCTGCAGCTCCCACTCGGGCTGGGGGGAGGGGGGGAGTCGGGGCTGCCGCTTACCTGGCGGAGGGGGCGGCGGCGGCGGCGGCGGGGGCAGAGGCGGCGGCGGCGGCGGCGGCGGCGGGAAGAGGTGGCAGCCGGGGGGGCTGTGGCGGTCGCGGCCCCGGTCGTGGCCCGGCCGGCGCCCGAGTACTCCCTCGTCGTCGTCCTCCTCATAGTCCTCTTCGGCCGCCTCCACCTCCTCCTCCTCCTCGTCGCCCTCTTCTTCCTCCTCTTCTTCCTCCTCCGACACCACCATCTCCTCCTCCTCCTCCTCCTCGTCCCTCAGAGGGGAAGCCATCCTGTGGCTCTGGCCCCCCCACCACCCCCCCACCCACCGCCCGCCCGCCTCCCCCACCGCTACCACCACCACCACCTCCTCCTCCTCCTCCTCCTCCTCCTCCTCCTCCTCCTCCTCGGCGGCGGCGTCCTCCTCCTCCTCCTCACCGCCTCCCCCAGCCCCCCAAACCCCTGGGCCACCCCCCTCCAAAACCCCCACCCTCAGGGCCGCCGTCTGAGAAGGGGGGCCAAACCACCCCAAAAATTTTTCTTGGAAAAAAAATTGAGGACTTTTTTTCCCCCTCTCTTCTTCCTCCCAAGAGAACAAGAAGGGGGGATTTAAAATATATATATATATATGTATATATAAAAGTTTTCGACTACTCTCTACCCCCCTCTCCGTTGCTTTAAATATATTTAAATTCTGAGGGGGGCGCTCAGAAATATTTCTCAGAGCTGAGGCACTAAGATGGCCGCCTTGAAATTATTTTTAAAACAACCCCCCCTCCAGCACGGCCACCCCCTCCATGAAGAAGGGGAGAGGGGGGAAAAATCCCCTTTTAAAACAAAATGGCTGGCTTAATATTTTATTTTTCACCCCCTATACTCCTCCTTGTTACACCCCCATTTCTAAGCCTCTACCCAGAAACCCACAAATTTCCCCCTTTTTTCATAACTGATTAGTGCACAGATTAATAGAGATATTTTCCTTGTGTACTGAGTGTGTGTGCGCGCGCGCGCGCGTGTGCGCGCGCGGGGGGGCATGAAGGATTTCTGCATAAAACAAAAATGGCTGCTGTGACTAACTCCCCCCTTATAAAAAATATTTGAGGGGGGGCATTAATCAGTACTCATGCTCAGTCTGACATCAGCATAAATTGTTAAAGGTTAACTAGTTAGATACTAATCCAACTAGATCTAATTTTTTTTCTTTACTAGTCTCTTCCTCCCCACCTCCCTTCTCTTAAAGAAAAGCTTTTTTTTTTTTTTTTCTGAATACTTCAGAAGGGAGTGGTTTGATGTGAAGGCTTTTTTTCCCCTTCAGGCATTGAAAAGGAAAAAGATGAAATATATGTTTATATATAACTGTTTCTACATACCTCATTGAAGTCAAAACGCGTTTAATTGTGTACGTATCTTTTAAGCGAGAAGTGATACTGGATTTTTTTTCTTTCTTTAAAAAAGTGATAGAAATCCTAGTGACTTTTGGGGGAGAGATATGAATAGATACAATGATTGAGTTTTTTTTTCAAAGGAGTCCATGTTTGATTCTCCCCTTTGCCCAGCCTTTTCAGTGATTTATAATTGTACATTTTATCTTCACCCTTTTCTCATTTACCTCACCCTCCCCTTCCCCAATTGCTTGAATATAAAATTCATCTGACTTGGGAAATTAATTTAGGGGTAAATAGAACAGATTTTTAGAATAAAGGGGAAAGAGTCAAATCGGAAGATTGTGAAATGATTTTCTCTTTTCTCCTATTTCAGTATATTTCCCTTCCTCCATAATCTCCAACACTGATGAAGTGGAAGAAACTGAGATACCGTGAAAGAAAAGTAACCTGGACTGAGAAAGACAGAGGTAGGGGGGTTACACTCACATTTTCATGTGACTCTGAACCATTATTTCCAACTATACCCCAGTGTTTATCTTATAGTGGTACCAGAAATCCGATGGAATATTGTAAAGGAGTCCAAAAGTAGCTTTCTCATCCAGAGACTTGATAAGAGAAGTTGTAAAATAAAATTTGCCAGTTGAACAATGCTAGCAAAGGAAGAAGGGTGAATGGCTCAGTTCTACCCTTTTTCAGTCTTGTCACCCTTTTCTTACTCTAGTTCTTTTGATCTCACTTTCCCCCTTCCCTTGCTTCCCATCCCATGCCTGTGAAGTCATTTCTCTCCTGGGTTATTTCCCTACCTCTTAAGTATAGCTGCCAGCCACCCAGCAACCCCTGCAGTGTTTGGGAGCACCTGAAGAGGGAAGGGTAGGTAGGTAGCAACCAGAAAGTATTAGTACAAGGAATACTATGCAGATTTTTGCTTATGAGGCTAAAACGTTCTTTATTGATGTTCCTCCCGTCCCCCCACCACACACACACACACACACACACACACACACACACACACACACTAATGTACTTTATTGAGCATTGATTTACATCTTTTTCTTAACCTGAACTTTGGAATTTTCTTGCCTCTGTTCCCGTATCATTCCTGTATGAATCTAATTCCTATCTGTCTTCCATTTGATTTTGTTTTATTTATCCTCTTTCTCAGTCTCTCTTCCTAGTCCATCTGGATATCTCTCTTTTCTGTACGGGCTTGTCTGCACGTATGTCTTTATTTTTTACTAAGACCGTCTTTCTTATCCCTTTGACTGTCAGGCTCTAGCACCTCTAAGTGACTATCCATCTCTGTCTTCTTTCTGTTTACTTCTGTCTTCCGGGCTCTGATTGCATGTGCCTCTTCCTCGTGTATGCCTGACTCCCCCTCTTTCTGGCCCTTCTGTGTGTGTCTGGGAAGAGTGTCCCCACGTGTATGTGGGCAACCCTACACATCATGTGTGCCGCAGTCTCTCTACCTCTGTTCCCTCTCCCTCTGTGCTGAGCGCCTCTGCCTGCCTGCCACATGTGCCACGAGCTGCAGGTGTGGGTGACTAAAGGTGACTGTGTGCATCCCTGTACAAACATTTATCATTCTCGAGTGTGTGCTTTGCATATAGATCTCTTAATTTGCCTGATTCTCCCTCTTGTCCATCTCCCCCTCTGCCTACCCGCATCTCCTGTTCTCTCCCTACTAACTTCTTGATTTTTCTTCTACTATCCTTGTTTCTGCCTGTTTTTCTACCTACTTACTTCTATTATGGTGTCTGTCTGCCTGCCTGCCTGCTGGTCTGCTCCTCCCTGACTGGCTGGCAGCCTTTTTCTCTCTGGTTGTCTGTCTGCTTTGCTGGCTGTTTGCCCACCACTCTCTCTCTCTCTCTAGCCATCTGTCTCCCTGCCTGCCTGTCTCTATCACTTTTAGCCTGGGTTTTTCTACCTTCTATGCCCTGCCATGGTTCCCTGTCTTGGCTTATCTTATCCTCCTTCTTGTTCCTCCTCTTATTTATGCTTGTTAAGTTCCTGATTTTTCCTTGCCTCCCATTATGTCTGTCTTCTTGCCTACCTACTCTACTTGCTTGCTGCTATCCCACTGTTTAATGCTTGTATCTTTTAAGTCTGTCTGCTTATCAGCTTTTTTTCCCTTGGCTTTTCTATCCCAACATCCCATCAATGGTGATGGGCTGTATCCCAAACCTCTCAGTGACCCCTTGCTCCAAAGTCTTATCTGCCTTCTTGCCATATCCTCTACCTTGCCTTCTCTCACTGCTTACCGCCATTTCAGTTGTCTCTTTTTCTGTCTTTCTGGTTCCTCAGACAGTCTGCCTGCCTCAGTCTTTTTGCCATTTTCCCAGTTTCTCCTTGTCTTCCTGCCTTTTTGCTGTCTCTACCTGGCTGGCTCTTGCTGTCCACATCTCTGCTTGCTTTCCTTTTTTTTCTTTTTTTCAATCAACTTTTAAATAGATAGTATATACGCATGTACAAAATGTTTAAAGGACTAAAAGTGTCCTGTGAAGACTAAGTCTCCCTTCCTATCCTTCTCTTCAGCACCCAGTTTCTTTCCTCAGAACTGGCCACTACTTCCCATTTCTTGGATATTGTTCCAGAGAAGAGGCACACATATATATCTGCTTGCTTTTTGATGCACCCCTTCCTACTTCTCTCCCAGTTTTGCTGGATGCTGCTGCTTCTGTTAGTCTGTCAGTACTCCTTCCTATTTTGCTGGACTGTCATCTCTTGCCTGTTGTCTACTTTATGGCACTTGTCTTTTTGATTGACTGGTTGCTAGTTGTATGCTTTTACTACTAGTACCTGAGGAGCACTTAGGACAGTCTTGCTCTCTCCTTATCTCCTGTTCTATGCATAATAGGTTATCTTGATGACAGCACACTTCTGCTGGTCTCTTCATCACTGAAGTATGTATGAATTGAGAAAGGACATGAAAGCACTGATAGTACTGAAAAAATACTATACAAATATATGTATAATTTAATAAGTACAGATAGTTTATAAGCTGAGCTTACATGAACACAGTAGGTAACAGGCCTGCTCTGCCTTTCCCACATCTACATAAATTCTTTAAAAGCATATGAATATAGATCCTTTTAAGTTCAGCAGCACTCTTTGGCTGTTGACCTAGGCCTGTCCAAGAAGTTTGTCTTCCTCCTAGCCTTAAAAATCTTTTCTTCTTACTAAAACTTTTCTCCCTTTTCATCCTTCCTATAGCTCTTCTCACATGCCACCTTAGTGATGTTACAACTCATTGCGGGAAAGAAAGACACAGCCTCTATCCAGGTCTCTTCAGAAAGATGATGATAAAAGTTTTACACAACATGCACTGTTCTTTTCATTTCTGCTTTTTTACTGCCTGCATTCCTGAATGTAATGGTTTCAGCCTCTATCTTTGTGTCTCTCTTCTGTCTTTCCCTCGTTTCCCACTCCCACTTCTCTTTTCTTGGTTCTGTCTTTCCTCTTAACTCTGTGTTGGGCTACATTCTAGCTTCTCTTTCTGATTGGCTACCTTCTCTCTCTTCTGTGTGATTGGCCTGTATCCTTGTATCCCTCCATCACCCCATCTGTCTGCTGGATTCTCCCTGTCTGCTTGCAGTAATGTATGTGATAGCACTTTATAAATTATAAAGCACTGGGTAGTATAAAACATTATTATCACTTCGTTTCCTTTCTTTTCTTATTATTTCCTTTATTTCTGTATGCCTTCCTTCTCTTTTTCTCTTCCTATTTGTCTGTCTCTGTCCTTCTTGGTGGTCTTACGTGCTTCTCTGTCAGTCATTCTCCTTTCTTTCCTTGCCAGCCTGTTTGTTTTCTGCCATCCTTCTTTTCTGTCTGCTCAGTTCTTGTGTCTCTCCTTCTGTGTTTCCAGGTTCCTCTACATTTCTTTTATCTGTCTATTCTGTCTGTCCTTAGGCCTTTTATCTTTGCCTGTGTGTCTCAGTGTCTTTAGCTGCTTGTCTTCATGACTGTCATTTTTAATGTGGGCACCATTCTGTGCCTTTTGCTATTTTCCTGTACTTCAAAAAATAAAAATAAAATAATTTAAATACCATATGACTAATTGGTAGAGGAGAATATTTTTTGTTTTTAATGAGAAAACCATTAAGATGAGAACAAAAAAGGCAGGCAGCTGTCAAATGCAAACCCAAAATTAGCTTGTGCCACCCCCACAAAAAAAGAAAAACATTGTAAGGGACTCCCAAGATTTTTTTTTACTTAAAGCAAAAGCAAGAAACTTATCCAAAGCAATAGTTTCTAACGTTTTTTGGATCATAGAAACTTATAAACCCTTCCCCCAGAAAAACAATAAATATATAAAATATGACACATGTTTTCATGAATACCCTGAAGTCTGTGTACCCCAGGGTAAAACCCTGATGGAGGGAACCAATGAGACTGGTTAATAGAGCATAAACATGAACTTACGCAACAAAGCAGATCGAAGAACTGAAAAAACACTTTGCAATCTATGATTTTCTATCTAAGCAGATGTTAAAGAAATTCCCAGTTGTCTTTTGAAATATATAGATTAGTGATAATAATGAAAGGCATGTAAATGCTGAAGATAGTATGGAATTTTAGAGATAGAATTCTAAGTCAGTGGTTCCCAAAATGGCTAAGTAAGTTTGTCCTCTGTCCTTTCCTGGTAAGGTCTGTCCTTTGTTCTGAGATTATGCATTTCTTACGTGTATTTTTATAGATAGTAAATATATAATATACTTTATATGTAATAAACATATAACACACACACATATATTTTATACACACACACACACACACACACACACACACAGAGGGTGTCAAAAAATGTATACACATTTTAAGAAAGGAAAAAAACTATTAAAATGGTAATACTCAATATGTACTGATAACAAAAGATGAATATAAGTCATGTGTATACATTTTTTTGGCATCCCACTATACATACACACACATGATTATATATTTTAAACATATATCTGTTAAAAATGACCCTTCTAAAAATGCTTAAGATCTGTAGGGAAGGATGTCCATGATAGATTTTATGGAGAGAGAGATAGAAAATGACTTTTCATACTTCTGTACAATTTGAACAGAACATGCATGGACTTCTTTTAGTTACAAAATATTTGTAATATCTTTCTATTAAATAATGATGATGGGTATATAGGTTTGGGTTTTGTTATTCTTAATGTTCTTACTTAGCAAAATAAAAAGTCAGCAACTCCATGTTGAGAACTAACTTTTTTTTTTTCTTTTTTTTTTTTACGTTTTATGGTCATTGAGATCTAGAAGTCTGGGACCCACTGCTTTAACCTAACCTTTTCTTGATTTCATGAAGAAACTTTAGACCTTCATATACCATATGCATGATTTGCCATATTTGAGTAAATTTTATAATACTAAGAAATAATATCTATAAATCCTTGATTTGATAGAGTAATTATATTTTTTCTAATTCACTTGAAAATAAAAAGCATCTTGCATGCTATCAATTGTATAGGAACCATATTTTAAGAAATATCATTTTGATATAATTTTGTAGGTATAGAAATTAGGGCCCAGATGTTAAAAGGATTGCCTAAGATCAAGTTAGTTGTTAGGGACAGAACCAGGACTTGAACTTATATTTTCCAATTTATCTTTCTACTATTTACTGAATGACTTCTAAGTCAATGGGATCCCTAGAGTTTTATTAAAGGAACTAATATGTGAAATTGATTGTTACATATATAACTTTTTGTGTATAACAACTATACTACAGAACTGGCAATGATCAATTTAATTGTAACTTTTAAACTTAGATATTTTCTGACACAGAGTTCTACTTCTTACATCTACCCTAGAGAAACACCTAGTACATTGTGCATAAGGTGACAGGGATAAAGATGTTCATTACAACATTATAATAGCAAAAAATTGGAAACACCCTAAATCTCCAACAGTAAGGAACAGCTAAGTAAACTACATAGCAATTAAGCAAAATGAGTTACATCTATTGAATACATAGTAAGATTTCTTTACTATACTGTTGAATGGAAAAAAGCAAGTTGCAAAGCAATGTGTGTGTGTGTGTGTGTGTGTGTGTGTGTGTGTGTGTGTGTGTATATATATTATGCTATTTAGTTAACTTGTGTTTAAGAAGCTAAAAACAATACTACATGTTTCCACAGATACATTTATACGTATATAAATGCCTCTGAAAATTCTGGGCATATACATACAAAATTAGTAACAGTTATTTTTAGGAAAGAATAGTCAAGGGGAATATTTAGCTTTATTAATCTGAAGCTTTACATTTATTATTTGTGTAAACAAATTTAAGTAACCTCATGATCACATTAACAAATGAAGCCAAATGGAACAAAAAGTAGTATGATTCTCTAAAGAAATTCATTCCTTACTAATCTCTAGTTCTTTGGGGAGAAAAATGTGTAAGCAAAGTATAATCAGCAGATGTAATGTAGTTAGTTAGACTTTTGAAAACATTAGTGAGGTTCCAGTTTAAAAACTGAAATACAAGGGGAAGAAGGGAAAGGCATAGAAGAATATATGTAATATGGAATCATTGATAAAAGAAAAAATATATGAATATCCATAGAATATTCCTGAAAGAATACACAAGTAACTGCAGTAGTTACCACTGGGAAGGGAACACTTATTTTTTCGTTGTGCATCTTTTAAAGCAACTTGAAAATTTTTTAGTGACCAAGGGATTAGCTAGGTGGAGGAAGGAGAGACATTTTTTGAGATCATACATAAACACATAGAAAAGTTAATTAACAGTATGTGGTAGTGATGATTATTATGGGCTGTAAAATCTGAGTGTTCAGAGAAAAGAGATCTTGTGGGGGGAAGAGGGACCAGTGAAGAACTTTCATATGTAGTTTTATTTGAAGTAGGCTCCAAAAGGTAACTAAGATTTATATAGCAAACAAGAAGGGCCATCTAGGTTCAATAAGAAACTATTTGGCAAGTAGTATGTGAACTTCTTCATCTGACTAGAGTGGTAAGTTCATGTAGAAAGTTATAGTAGGTGTTCATACCTCTTTAAAGGGTAAGAATTGTTAGTATATCAAGTGAAGAGTAGAGGCCAGAACCTTGGAAGAACTTTGAAGAATGTAAGAAAGAGAAGAAAGCCAAAGGAAAAAAATAGAAATTGTTAAGAGTTGTAGGTACACCAGATAGTGTTATTGTGGTAAAGGAAGAAGACAATTCCAGAAGGAAGGTATAATCATTTGATGCTACATGCTTCGTGGAGGCCAAAAAGAGTACCAACTGACAGTTCCTCAGAAAGTTAAATATAGAGTTACCATATTACCCAGCAATTCAGTCCTAGGTGTATATACCCAAGAGAATTGAAATATATGAATCTTCATAGGAGAATTATTCATCATAACCTACAAGTGGAAGCAACCCAAATATCCATAAACTGAGGAATGGATAAACAAAAATGTAGTATATCTATACAATATTATTATTCAGCCATAAAAAGAATTAAGTACTGATATACGAAGGTCAGACAATTAAGTTCGCAAACTCATCCTAGAAAAAGTGCTGCATATCTCATTGCTGAATATCACTCCGGTCACCTTCGGAGTACTCCCCTTGGGAAGCTATGCACCGATGCCAGCACCTAGTCCACCCTTCAAAGCGATTTTGGAGCTCTTTTTCTGGAATGGCCATCAGAGCTGTTGTCATGTTACCCTTGATGTCCTGAATGTCATCAAAATGTCTTCCTTTTAATATTTCCTTTATCTTCGGGTAAAGAAAGAAGTTATTGGGGGCCAGATCAGGTGAATAGGGAGGGTGTTCCAATACAGTTACTTGTTTACTGGCTAAAAACTCCCTCACAGACAGTGAGCTGTGCATTGTCATGATGCAAGAGCCATGAATTGTTGGTGAAAAGTTCAGGTTATCTAACTTTTTCACGTAGCCTTTTCAGCTCTTCCAAATAGTGAACACAGTTAACTGTCCAGTTGGTACAAATTCATAATGAATAATCCCTCTGATAATGAAAAAACGTTAACAAGATCGTTGCAACAAGTTTGCGAACTGAATTGTCAGACCTCGTATGCTACAATATGTATGAACCTTGAAATTATGCTAAGTGAAAGAAACTGGACACAAACAGCCACATACTGTACGATTATTTATATGAAAGGTCCAGAATAGATAAATTCAGAGATAGAAAATAGATCAGTGGTCGTCAGGGGTTGAAGGGAGAGGAGAATGGGGAATGACTGCTAACGGGTATGGGATTTCTTTTCTCAGTGATGAAAATGTTCTGGACTTAAGTATTGGTGATAGCTGCATAACCTTGTGAATATATTAAAAACTCCTGAATTGTATGCTTTAAAATGGTGAATTTTATGGTGTGTGAATTATATTAATTTTTTTTTGAAGACTGCAAACTAAGAAAAGTATTATATTTGGCAGCTAGTTTGGGTGAGGAAGTTACATAGCAGTTAAAGATTATGAAAAACCATTAAAAGAAGTTATTTTATAGAGGTTTGTAATTTTATAAAAGTATTTTATAGAAGTTGCTTATAGAGGTTTGTAATTTAAAAATTCTATCTATTGAGAACTATTTCATAGGTTCAAAAGGATATATATAACATACATCAACCACAAAGAATATTAAAATGAACATATGTACCTATCGTCTGATTGAATCAATATAACAATGGTAAGATCTGTAAAGCCTCAGATGATCTTCCATATTCCACATTCCTCTCCTGCCCCTACTCAGGATACTGAACATTGTGTTATCATTCCCTTGCTTTTGCTTTGACGTTAGTTCCTTTCCTACCTGTAACTTCTTAATTTAAAAAAAATTCCAACCTACAGAAAAGTTGGAGTACAATGGACACCTGTATATAAACTCTTCATCTAGATTTACTGATTGTTAAAACTCGTGCCACATGGACAAAATGACTTGAGCAAATGCTTACGATCCTATGTTAACTGCATAAAACAATATAAAATCCTATGTATAACATAATCACAACCACGTAGGAAAATACTAAAAGGAAGTGGTTAAAATGTTAATAGTGGTTTCTGCTGAGTGATAAGGACTAAGAGTGATTTTTGTTTTGCATCTTTAGGCTTCTCTACCTGGAATTTTCTGTGAAGAGCACATATTCTGTAATGAAAAAGAAAACTGAGTTTAAAAATTTAATTTAAAAAGTGTATGGAAAGAGAGAGAATTGGCGATAGTATCAAACATTTACTCATAAAGTTGGATAGTCCCAAAAAAAAATATGGACAATAAACCTAGAAATAGACCATATATCTGAGGGAATTAATTATTTCCACAGTTGCTTTCAGATTCCTCCATCATGTATGCAAAGGATCCAGCAGTCTGACTGTGTACCCCTCCACTTCTCTTCCTCCTTGTCATTTGCTTACCTCCTGATCATTCCCCTCATTCACTGAAGACTGACCTGGCTCAGTCCTGCCCTCGACTTCCTAACCCAGAGAACTTTCCATTTCTCATCTGGCAAAAAACAAACTTTTTTTCCCTTTTGACATTGCCTTGTAACAATTTCTTAATAGTTTTCCATTGACTGGCCAACTAGAAATGACTTGCTTTTCATCTTTTGTCAGGCCCCAGTTGTTTCAGCAGAATTGCCCTGACACCTTCCCTGGCTGATTAACTCTTTCAAGTTATAGATTTGTCATGATAAATGCTAGCTCCAAGCTGGCTTCCTCCTGCCCTTCTGCTTGCTGTTGGGCCCTTTCACCATCTAGCTCTCTGGACAATAATAACTCTAATTTTCATTTCAGACTAAGTTAGATATGATTAGTAAATTAAAATCAACTAATTAAAAAATATATTCTATATTCCAAAATTGTATAACTCCTAAAATGTACTGCAGAGCCACATAATGAAGTTATCCTCTCTCTCCATTAGAGAAAGAGTTTGAGCTTTGGAGTCAGGTAGCACGTAGAATCCAAGTACTGCCACTTACTAACAAACAGTGACCCTGGGCAAGCTACTTATCCCTCAAGTCTCAGTTCCCTCATCTGTAAAAGAGGGATATTCATGCCTACCTTACATGGTTGTAGTGAGGTTCATAAAGCACTAGTTATAAGGCACTCGATAATTGGATTAAGAAGTACAAATTGGTAGTTACAAGAGTCACAGGGGTGTAAAATACAGTATAGGGAACATGGTCAATAATATAAAAACTATGTATAGTGTCAATGGGTACTAGACTTATTGGGGGGATCACTTCGTAAATTAGATAACTGTCTAACCACTATACTGTATACCTGAAATTAACATAAAATAATAGTGAATGTCAACTGTAATTAAAAAAAAATAATCACATGGATATGTAGGGAATATAGTCAATAATATTCTAATAACTGTGTATAATGTCAGATGGGTAATAGACTTATTGGGTTATTACTTTGTGAAGTATATAAATGTCTAATCACTATGTTGCTTTGTACACCTGAAACTAATAAGTAAATAAAGTTCAAAAAAAATAATTGGTAGCTATTATTCTAAACAATAAGTTTACTATTAGCCATTTCGCAACTGGGAGAAATTCACTTAAGATGATTGCAAGGTGAGAAGATTCATGACCCAAGTTATGAATCATAGCACCTAAAACTGAAGAAGCAAAGTGCTGACTTTAGTTAATCTTGCTCCCAGTAATTGGCCCCATTTCCTTGCTTTCCCTGCTTTATATAAATAAGCTAAACTCTGGCATGATAGGAAACAAACCGCATTTTACTGGACTCAAATAATTCTCCAAATGGAGACATAAACATTGTTAGGTCAGAAACCAAATGTTAGTCACAGATACGGTCTACTGATTTTCTAATCAAGACAGATGTTACCTGGATGCCAAATAATGTCACATCTTGGGAAATCCCAAGGGAAGCATTCATTACTAACTAAATAGTGGCCAGCAGAAGGAGAAGGAATGAAAACTAAAATTTTTGAGTGCTTTTTCCAAGGACCTTTTATACTGCTGGGCATTTTCCCATATCTTATTTTCAATCTTCTCCACACTGTAAGGTAGCTTCTTTTTAAGTGACCATGTCCTGGTTTATGCCTATTGTCCCTAGTGAAATTATACTTCTGTTATCTATATTTTATGGTTATAGAAATGGAATCTAGAGGAAGGAAAGTATTCTGTGCATGGTTACAAAGTCAGAAAACTCCTTTCTGCAGTTGGATTTCTTCTGTGAATATCCCATCCATACCTCATCCAACTGCAGCCTGACTTCTCTAACACACACCATTTTGCTGTTTGCTAAATCCATGGAAATTCAAGTTCTTATCTTACTTGACCTCTAATGCAACATTTCACACTGTTTACCACTGCCTTCTCTCAAATATTAGGTTGGTACAAAAGTAATTGCAGTTTTTGCAATTTCTAATCTTTTAAGCCTCAATTACTTTTGCACCAACCTAATTAATACCTTCTCTCTGGCACCATATTCCTGAGTCTCTCTCACCACTCTGGCTTTTCCGTGTCTCCTTTTTCTCCCTCCCTCCCTTAGATACTGTTCCTCCCAGGCCCTCCACTTAGATCACACTTCGTTGTCCAGGTGATCTTATCCTTGACTTTGGCAACAGTTACTCTGATTCTCACACCTGTAACTAGCCCAGAGCTCTCTTCAGGATCTAGTCCCATATAACCAGTAAGATCTGGACATCTGGATTTGCATGCCCCAGAGTCACTTCATACAGCTAACTAAAACTACATCCTTTTCTCCCCCAGATTCCTCGTCCAGCATTCTCCCTCCCCATCAGTGGACTGATGATCATTTTTCCAGTCACCCAGGCTGGAAACTTGGGTGTCATCCTTAATGGCTCCCTCTGCCCCACACCCCCTCCCAGTAAATTATTGAGTTGTAGAATTCTCTCGTAACTTCAGTTCATATTCTCTGATCCCCACTGCCACTAACTTTAGTTCCGGCTGCCTTCATCTCTTTCCTGGACTGCTGCAAGAGCATCAGTCTCCGTCTCCACTTTCTTCCCCTCCCTTTTTCTCCCCTCCAATGCAACATTTTCTCTTGACATGTAGTCAAGTCACCTTTTAAAAATGTAAATCTGATCAAGCCATTCTCCCTATAAAACCCATGACCCTGAATTATACGCTTTAAAAGGGTGAATTTTATAGTATGTAAATTATATCTCAATTTAAAAAAAAATAACCTGGTTGACACAGCCTTGCATGACCTGGTCTGGCCTTATCCTCTATCATTGCCCACCCTCCTCTGGCCTCCCATCTCCTCTTAGCTTTCCTTTTAGCACTTCCTCCTTGCTTCTGAGCTCTCCACCTACTGTCTCACCTCTAAACTGTGCACTATTTATGCCATTTATTCTTTCTCCTTACCCTCGTTCTCCTCTCCACTTGGCTAACTCCTTCTTGTCCTTCAGGTCTCAGCTTGAGATGATGCTTCAATGAAAAGCTTTCCCTGATCTCCCTAGACTGGGTTTAGGCGTTCCTGAGACATTTCATATTTAGCCCTTTTGTAGCACTTACCACATTATATATTTTTTTTTGATGACTGCACACATATGAGCCTGACTCTGTGCCCAGCACGTGCAGAGCTCTCCTTAGCACCCCAACCCCGAGAGCACAGTGTGTGCCAGCGCCATTCCCGGGTAGGTGCACACAGGTTCCACACGGGTCCTGGAAGGTCACTGGGCTAGGTGCTGGGTATTCAGTGACAAATAAGAGACATGGTCCCTGCCCTCCAAGACTTTATAATCTTAAGAAGGAAGGAAGATGGACATTACACTAATATTTAGTTACACTAAATATTTTCATTTAATTATTGTGTTTCAGGGCAACCTGAGAGTACATGATGAAAGATTTGACATAATTAAAGGGATCAAAGAAGACTTCTCTGAGAAAGGGACATTTAAGCAAAGACTTGAAGCAGCAGGAGTTGGCCAAATGATGAATGGAGGCTGGAGTGTTCTGTGCAGAAGAACAGCATGTGAGAAGGCCCTGACAGAAAGGAGTTTGGGGGAGTTTCAGAGACTTAAATGCCATTGTGGGAGACAAGGAAGAGCCAAATCATCAGGGCCTTGTGGACAGTGGTAAGGGTGTCCTACACAGGAAACCTTGGGAGACTTTAAACAGGAAAACTGTAAACGCTGCTGTGTACAAGTGGAAGCAAGATGACAAGCCTCACAAACTTCTCTGAATCACCTGTCAAGCTGTAAGCTTCTTGAGGGCAGAAATTGTGTCTTATTAGTTAGTGTATCCATGTCCAGTACTGTGCCTGACACAGCAGATGCTCTGTACTATATACATGAATTTAATAAGTGGATGGTGGGGCCAGGATTTCAACTTAGGTTTTCAAGAAGGGCTCTACTCAAGTATCAACGCCCCACCCCCACATACAACCCTTCAAAGACCTCTATCCACACCCAAGTCTAACTGGATATCTGTGTATCTGTGGTCGATTGTATTTTCGAAAAGTGGCCATAATATCTCACACCCAACACATTCTTATTACAATCTAACTTTGGCTTTCTTCTCGCTGAGAAGTGAGATCTAGTTCCCTCTTCTTGGATTGGAGGCAAGGTTATAAAAGGTGATTGAGCTTCCTCCTGGTTCTCTTGGGATACTTACTCTTGGAACCCAGCCACCATGCTATGAGGAAGCCCAAGATACGCCCATGTGGAGAAGAACTGACAGCCAGCATCAACTTGCCAGCCATGTGAATGAGCCATTTTGAAAGTGAATCCTCTACCTTCCAGCAATCTGCCTAGTTGATACCTTCTGGAGTGGAAATGAGCTGTCCCCACTGAACCCTGCCCAAATTATAGATTCATTAGCAAAATTAATGATGGTGGTTTTTTTTAAGACATTTTAAGTCTTGAGATGGTTTTGTTAAGCAGCAGTAGGTAACTGGAACAGCATCTTATGTTTATCAGGGAGGGGAGGCAGTACAAGTCGGGTTAGTGGGTGGCCTATCACTGTCTTAGTTCAAAGCCCACCTCAGCTACTTACTAGTTGTATAACCTTTGGCAAGTTACATAACCTCTCTGTGCTTCAGTTTCCTTTTTTCAGTGTAAATAAAAACAGTACTTAACATTCGTTTTGATTAAGTGGTGATGCAGGTAAATGCAGATCTCCAGTTAAGACAGATCAATCTTAGTGATCATCTCAGGCAAGCCTCTGATCATTCCACCATCCCTCTTATGTGGTTCTGGGTCTCGCTAGTACTTTTGGTGTGTGTGTGTGTGTGTGTGTGTGTGTGTCGCGCGCGCGGGTGTACCGTGTTTCCCCGAAAATAAGACCTAGCGGGACAATCAGCTCTAATGCATCTTTTGGAGCAAAAATTAATATAAGACCCGGTCTTATTTTACTATATATAAGACCGGGTCTTATATAATATAATAAATATAATACCTGGTCTTATATTAATTTTTGCTCCAAAAGATGCATTAGAGTTGACTGCCTAGGTCTTATTTTCGAGGAAACAGAGTGTGTGTATATATGTATGTATATATATAAAATATACACACAAATGTAGTATATAGCTTTTGGTACTATCTGAAATGATCTTGTCTACTTGTTTATCCCACCAGAGTATAAGTCCCAATAAAGCAGGAGCCTGTCTCATTCACTGCTGTAACCCAATACCTAGAACAGGACCAGGCACAAAGTGCTTAATAGAACTTTTTTGTTAATGGATGAATAGCACGTTCACACTTCTTGTGGAAGACATCACTGGTTCCTACCCAGTATCCATTCTCTCCTTCCATAGTAGTGGTCCCTGCTTTTGCATGGAGGTCAATATAAAATACTAACGCAGACTCCGTTGCAGGTAAGGCTTGTGTAATGCATTTCCTATCGATGAGATGTAGTCAAAGGTCTGCTAAGGATGTCTGGGAAAGTTTTTGCTTTGATACAGGAACTGCCCTTTCTTCTTTTCCTCCTTCCTGCCTACAATAAAGGCTAGAAGTAGGGCAGTCAAAAAGGCAATAAACATGAGGACAAAAACAGGAGCCACCTGAGATTAATGAACTATCTAGTGGAATCACTACACCACACTTTTAACCCTTTGTAGTTAAGCCCAGCAGTTAGCATTTTATTACTTGCAGCCAAATACATTCTCAACTGATACACTATAGTGGAGTAGTAACGACCCCTCTAGGCTGTTTATTGAGGACAAGGGACTATTTCATCTTCCTTACTATTCTATAAAATTGGAAGAATTTATCAGCACAGATGTTACTATTCAGATCTCTTCAGCTCTCTTCAAATAGTGAGAGTGGGCAAATAGCAAGGGACACCACATTATCTGAATCTATTTGGTTCCTAAGTCCAGACATTTTGGATAGTGGAGGTTATGTGTACCATTCATTTCTGAAACCGGTATTTATACCACTCCATGCCAGGCATTATATGGCTGCTGGGGATACGGAGATGATTAAGTCAGATGATTGAAAGTGGATGCCCAAGTTCCCACTAAACATAAAGCTCCCAAAGGGCGGGAACTGAACTCCCAGTAGGAGATTTAATTCTAACAGTCTATCTACCATCTTGGTCCTCATCTCAACCTTCTTTACCCCTGACCCCACTTTAGTGGTCACGCTTCACTTATTCATTCACCAGGCTTTTTTAGACTTTCCCAAGTGCCTAGAATACCCAGTCCTTGGACTGCATATTTACTTGTATTTTGAATGCCTAATGTTTGACTTCTAAGATCATTCAGGTTTCAAATTCTGTCTGATTTCTCGACAGCTAAACCTCATGTACTCCTGCTGGTCCATCATAAAGTGGCTGTTTTCCCAGCATGAAATATCTCTGTGGTTTACCTAAACTCAGCTGTGGAAGCTGGGTGCATTAACCTTATCCTGATGTCATGACTGGGTGTTGTAGTCAGTTAAGCCCAAATGATAGATCCCTTCATTCAGCTCCAAGGTACATCTAGATCAGCATTTGGGACTAGTCATAAACTTTGCCCCAAGTATTAAAGCTTTAGAGATTGCTGCCATGGGAGCACAGGTGTAACAGGTTGAGGTAGGCCATTGAGGCAGGTGCCAGGAATCCTGGGGCCACCTTGTATTGCCACCTTTGATATTTTACTTTTTCAGTGTGTGTGTGTGTGTGTGTGTGTGTGTACACTGTTCAGAGGCAGAAGGTTGGGCCAGACTGATGGAAATTAATAGTGCCTTTCTCCAAAATAATACACATCTGTACATATACACACAATATTTAGAAACCATTTCTGGAGGTCCAGGTTAAGAATCCACCTGTGATTGACGGTGGAAACTTTTTCAATACCATAATTTGGTCCTTTTTCATGTATGTTTTATCCCAATGAGCGGGCAAGCTTCCTGCAAGGAACACATACTTCTTTATTACCACCATTGATGTGTTCATATAAGGACAGAGGCTTGTGGGAAATATTTGCCAACTGAGTCTTTTGAAGCTGCCTGATAAGGACAGGCAGCTTTCAATATTCTGCCATCCTACTTCCATCCAAAATGAAAGAGATCCCCACAATAAAACTTGGACCCCACACTCATGTTCTATTTAGTTTCTAGGTTTTAGGCCAAAGCATTACGTACATATTCTTCTTGCAAATATCCAGTCTTGGGTATTTAGAGAACAAAGTAGTACCTAGTGGAAATCTTTATATCCCCAAGTCAGTAAATATTAATAAATGGATGTACTCTGTTATCTTAAAAAATCTGTGGTCTTTATTCCTCCCACAGCTCTGTGCCTCACCCCATACAACCCACACTTGCAATCAGATCCCTTTATCCTATCCCATGAATTTTATTTCTCAAACTACACTCCTTTGTTGGAGTGTGCTTGTGGAAAAAATTAAAAACAGGAATAAACATAATGCTAATAGAATAGTGGCCATGTGGTTTTTCCTTTTTTCCTGATCCTTCCCTCCCACCTATAAATTTCAATCGGCGACCTTTAATCCTAACCACTTTAGAACTTGAAAGTATTTTCCCTCTTCCAGTCCCCTCTCCCAGATTCTGTAGGTGATTATAGCCACCTGGTGGCCATATGGGGAAATAACAGGTAGATTGCCCCAAAATTTTCTGGTGAGAGGTATTATATAAAGAACCTCGGGAGTAATTTTTGGTCTTGTATCTGGAGAGCAAGGAAAGAAACCTGTGGATAGAGATTACAGCACAGGATCCAGACATCCTATTTCTTGGTTCCACCTTGTCTCCCAAGACACAACATCCCATCCACTAGTTACTACAGAGAGATTAATTCACTTAACATTTGGGTTCAAAATCAAAATTTATTGAGCAGCAACAATGTGCCTAACACTGGGCACACAGCAGGGAACAAGATGCACGTGGTCTCTACCCTCATGAAATTACAATCTAGCAGCTGGCCAGCCAATTATATCCGTAATTCTCACACTACAGTTTAATAAGTGCTCTGAAATATGCATGGTGCTAAGAGAAGATTTAACAGAAAGTCTTGACCTACACTGAGAAATCAGAAAAGGTCTCCCTGAGGAAGAAACATTTAGGATCAGGTAGGGGACAAATGGAAGGAATTGCACTGCAAGCAGAGACAGCTCTGAGGCAAGAAGACATTTAATGAACTGAAAGCCAGCCACTGTGGCTGGAACACAGGGAACAAAGGAGTGATACAAGATGAGATATGCAAGGTAGGCAGAGGCTGATTTACACAAGGACTTTGAATTTAAGACTTTATTCCAGAAGCAACTGGAAGCCACTAAATCTAAAGGAGGAAATTTAGATGTTTAGGTTATTTTTTTCAGAGCTCACTCTGACTGCTGTGTGTGGAAGACAGAAGTGGACATGGGAAGACTGATTAGGAAGTTTCCATAGCACTCTACAGAGATGTGACGAAAGGTGGGAGAAAAGATAGATTCCAGAGATATTTAGGAGTTAGAATCTACTTGGAGTGACTGAATATGTGAAGAGAAGGATGTGTTTCTGGCAACAGGTACTGAAATAGGAGACTGGGAGAGAGAAGGGTTTGGGCAGATCCCTTAGGCACAGGCCCTGAGGCTGGCACAGGCCCACAGCAATAGCATAGCTTTAGTTCTCAAATAGTTTAGGGTTTAACTGAGCAAACAAGATACACATGAAACAAATGCAGAGTCGATTAAACAGCAAAACAAGTCCAGATAATTCATGGACGCTTGCGTCACATGGGACTGAATGGAAGCCCCCGTCTCACAGTGTGTTCAGATACTGCTAAAGCCAAAACAGATGTCTCCACCTTTGTCCATGCCTTTCAATCAGTCCCTCAGGAAACTCCTATGCCGCCCAACCAGTGTCTCACAGGGGCCACCCTTCCATGCTCTGGGTCCTGGTGCCCTCTGCCAGGAAGAAGCACTATCCCCTCCCTGCTTCTTT
Organism: Rhinolophus ferrumequinum; assembly: GCF_004115265.2. Classification (NCBI taxonomy): domain Eukaryota; kingdom Metazoa; phylum Chordata; class Mammalia; order Chiroptera; family Rhinolophidae; genus Rhinolophus; species Rhinolophus ferrumequinum. The sequence continues at coordinate 11,073,301 of NC_046304.1, forward strand.
TTTGCCTGTTACCGTCAGGATATTCACCTGTTATTCTCATTCCCCTCCCCTACTTAGGTTAAATGGGACCAAATCTGGCCATTGGCCCCCATGGTTGTTCTCATTTGGTCACCAGAAGTTTTGACTTACTTAGCTGCTCTCTTTACATTACTCTGTCAAGCCTCCTCTTGTAGAGCCAACATCTTGCCAAGTTGACCCTGTCTTCCTGACCTTCCCTAAGAGGCACAGGCCCATTATGAATATACTGTGGCATTTGCCTCCTGTTTGCTTCCCCATCCAAAGTGTCCCTCTCTGAAGTCCCTTTCTCCACTCTAGTTGTTCCTGGAATCAGTATATACCCAACTCTGTCTCAAAAAAGTCAGAAGAAAAATTTTGCTATGGGATTAACCAGGAAGTAGCCTCAACGGGTATTGTTCAGCTGACACTTAGCCCTCCCTGCCTTCGGTGTGCTACTGCAGACCTCTGCTAACTCCCTTCCAAAGACAGCAACTGCAGAAAAAATGGCAGACTACACAGTAGGCCTACAGGTTCCCACTGCACAATGAATCTAAGACATTGACATATTGTGTTTACAATGAAAAGAACATGGACTTTGGAATTGGGCAGACATGGGTTTATATCCTGGTTATTAACTAGTGCGCCTTTGTGCTATTAAATCTTGCTAAGCTTCAAAAGACTTATCTGTAAAATAGTGGTAATCGTATCCATCTTATGGGGGTAGCTGTATTAAACAGGGTGTATAAAGCACACAGCATAATATCTAGCCTGAATTGCCTGGTAACAGTTCATTTCCTTTCTTTCCCTTGGTTTCAGCTATCAAATACTATTCAGAAGGGAGATAAGCCAGTTTTGTATGGCCAGTGGTAGACATTTCCTATCCCTGTCTTTGTAAACATCACCTTCCTGCAGCCATCCCATTGCTATCATTGCCAAAACAGTTCTTCAATCCCTCATCCCAGTGTAGGACTTCTGTTTCTCTTACTGTCAAAAAGTTCTGCCTGAGCTCTATTTGACCATCCTCTTCTACATCTCCCTAATCCAAGATACTTTGTCTTCTTGTATCGTTTGTAAAAATTAATTAACTTCTAGCATTCCCCCTAACATTCTCAGAGTAAATTATAACAGACCTGAGAAATATGACCTTAACACTTCAGAAGGGCATGGGAACCACAGGCCAGTTCCCAGAGTGGAATGGAGGCCTAGGTCTGTGCACTACCCGCTATCCTCACTTCTTTTCCTACAGGGCACAAAAAGAGCCAAACTCAAAATATGTCTTGAGTCTACATAAGCATATATCTTCTTTCCTATAGCTCTGTGAGGTCATCATTGAAGTAGAGCAGTATTGCAGGTGTGTGGAGTGTACCGTCCATATTGAGAGAGTCAAATTCTTCCTCCTCATCCTGGATCCCATTCTCTTCCAGGGTACATTCCATGTTCAGGTTCCTCCCTTCATATTTCCATGTGTAGCTGGCAGCATGTGCATTATAGGGGAGATAGCGGTGTAGGATTTCCCACATTGACTCCAGAGCCCCCACCTGGAGAACATGAAAGCACCCCACCCCCAGAATTCTGGATGGAACATACGCGAGCGCGCGCGCGCGCACACACACACACACACACACACACACTCCAAACAAAGGCCAGGAGCCCAAAAGATAATACAGCTGGGATCAGAGTGCCTCTTTTGGCAGATAGCAGCTTCGGGCATTCTATAGTCCAAGAAATGAAGTTGGAGCTATAGCAGGTAAATGAATGGCCCCAAATCCTAACTGTCTTCATGGCAGCCACTTCTAATAGATGGCCCTAAAGGGTCCAAGTCACTGCCTCATACTGTGTTTTCCCAAAAGTAAGACCTAGCCAGACCATCAGCTCTAATGCGTCTTTTGGAGCAAAAAGTAACAGACCCAGACTGGGTCTTATGTTACTTTTTGCTCCAAAAGACGCAGTAGAGCTGATGGTCTAGCTAGGTCTTATTTTACCGGAAACACGGTAATCTCATCCCCACAATAACATAGACTATTAAGCGTCCAATTTGGATAGCAATTGCTATGCAAAACATAGCATGTTAGAGCTTCCAAGGAGCACCAGCCCTAAGATGCATGAACTGCTGCCCTGGGCTTATGAAGGAGTCTCTTGTACCCTGTTACTCCACCACTCCTCAAATTCCCAATACTGGGGACCTAGGTGGTCTGTTGTCTCGGTTGCCCCTAAAAGGGGAGAAAATACAGCTCCCACCAGTTTTGGAGAGCTAATGGCCTGAAGATCTGCTTGGAGATTTGCTGGGTTTCCCCATTCCCTCTAAGTTGTCCCCAGGCACCAGTTCTCACCTCCAGTGTGTGCTCCTGCGACGTGAGCGTGTTAATGATGCGGATGTTCCGGGTCTTGGCGGACAGCCGCCCCACCTTGTAATGCGACCCCTGCCACCAGGGCTTCCCGAAGTCATTGGCCCAGTCCGAACGGGGCAGTTGAGGTGGGACATGCAGAAAGCGGCCCCGGAGGGTGCGGTATCTCAGGGAACCGGTCAGGGGATCTATGTGTTTGCGGATCTTTAAAGCAGGATTTAGGGGAGAGGGTGGGAGCAGTCACTATCTCAGGCTCTGGCTAGCCCCTGCTTTTCTTCCCATCCCCACTTTCCAGTGCCCCTCCCCCCAACGTCAGGTTCCATCAGAACTCACGTCTCTGGTCTTTGGATCAAACCAGTGGCTGATATCCTGGCCTGCAACTTCCACGATGGGTTTCAGCAGCAGGTCTCCTGGGAAAGAGCAGCCGCCGTCAATGCTAGCCACCCAAGAACCAGGCATCCCCAAACACCCACCCCGACGCTGGCCCAAAGTGTGGCCCTTACCCTTGTACTTCTCTGCCAACGGCGTTAGGTCGTACACGTATCCCAGGTAAGACACCCAAAGGTCTTCCGGCTGGTTGTGTTGGGCCACCTCAGCCGGAGTGAAATACCGACGCTGGAAATATTCAAAGTCTGGCCCCGCCACTAAGCCCCGGCGCAGCATGGCTCTTGCTCTATTGGTCGCCGGCTCCTTTAAGTGCCTTTCTCGCTCCTCAGCACGCTCTCATTACTACATCCTCCTTCTCGTGCAGGAGCTAAGGGAAGCGCGTTTATCCGCTGACATGGAAACCATTGTCCTTTTTCCGCCACCGTCCACGGAGATTAAACGCTGTATGGCGAAAGAGGGACGTGGGCTCATGGGAAACGTAGTCTGATTCCCGCTTTAAAGTAACTTGAGTTGCGTCCTCAGTTCGGGGGAAGGGGGAAGCGAACACATTTTTAATTCAGAGTATGCTGGACTACAAGGGGATATAACAGACTTTCTCGTGAGGCAGAAAAACAGAGGAGAGTTGTGCAATTGTGAAAAAAGATATTCTTGCTAAATTCCTGGGTTCAAGGATATGTAAAAAAAGCCAGAGAGGTCAAATTTCTCGCGATATCTTAAGACATCTAAGAGGCCTCAGTGAGTCACGGCGCTGGAGAAGTAGAAGCTCGCGAGATCTCTACAGTTGCCGAGAAGACTAGGAGGAGGAGGAAGAGAAGTGATCTCGCGCAGAAGAGGTGGAGAGCGCTCGCGAGATCTCAGACCACAGGACCCGAAAGGTTCCTAGGAAGTAGAAGGGCCTGGAGGAGGCCCCGGGACAAATGGCCGGAACTGGGCCGACCATGCTGCTACGAGAGGAGAATGGCTGTTGCAGCCGGCGTCAAAGCAGCTCCAGCGCTGGGGTTAGCGCGGGTTCGGGTTCCGAGATTGAGGGGCAGTCGGGGAGCAATATGGAGGGGGATGGAGGGGGAACTGCAGCTCCCGGCAGCCTCTGGGATTCAAGTGAGCGCCCCACGGGCGGTCGGGAGCTGTGGTTCTGTGGGCGGGCAGCAGCCAGGGAGGCGCGGTCTGAGCGCGAGTCCCGCCCCGCGCAGGACTCAGACGGAGAGCGCGAGGACTCGCCGGCTGCTCGTGCCCGGCAGCAGCTGGAGGCGCTGCTCAACAAGACTATGCGCATTCGTATGACAGATGGACGGACACTAGTCGGCTGCTTCCTCTGCACCGACCGCGACTGCAATGTTATCTTGGGCTCGGCTCAGGAATTCCTCAAGCCGTCGGGTCAGTGCCCAGGGAATGCACACCCGCCTGGGAATGCGGCGGAGCCTCAAGCAAGGCATTTCGCCTTCAGTGCCTGGCTGCACCCCTTATTTTCTGGGGCTGGAAGTCGTGGCTCATAAGGGGCGGGGCCGACACTGGCCTGCCTCCCTGATGCTCTGATCCTTCTTTCCAGATTCCTTCTCCGCTGGCGAACCCCGTGTGCTGGGCCTGGCCATGGTACCCGGACACCACATCGTTTCTATTGAGGTGCAAAGAGAGAGCATGACGGGGCCTCCCTATCTCTGACCACTATCGCGCATGCCTTTCAGAATTCATTAAATCTGTAACCAAAGTGGTGTGTGTGTGTCTGTGTGTCTGTCTGTCTGGGATGCCTGGGCAAGGATCGCACACCCCACCCCTAGAGGAAAGGTTTATCTGAAGTCGGAAGCATTGTCAACCCTTCTGCAATAACCTGGATGTCCAGAGATGCCAAAGGTTCCCCCAGGTCCGGGCGTGGGGGTGGGGGACAGGCTCAGCTTCAGACCAACAGGCCCCAGGGTGGACCCCACCATATTCCCTCCCACGCTGCTGCTCCAGAATTGTGACGGGAGGGGGTGTCATCCTGCTCCGGAAGACCCATTGTTTCCCTCCCCGGCCTGGCAACACCCGAGTTCCTCTAAGCTGGGGTCAGAGAACGGGCTCGGGTCCCCAAGGGGCGCAGGGCAGGCGACAAAGGCCAGGCCCCCTCCACTCTGTTGATGGGGAGGTGACTTTGGGGTCAGGGACAGAACTCTGGGGTCTGGCCAGGAAGAACAGGCTAATGCGATAAGGGAAGAATGGGAGGCTGAAGGATGCTCTTGTCTGCACACTTGAGCCACACACTGCCTACCATGTTGTTTCCTGCTCCTGGGCACAGGGCAGGAGTAATAGTATTTGTGCCGCCCCTCTGTTCACAGGATCCCAGGAGCACATTCAGTTCATTAATTCTTTATTGATATGTGATCACTCCTTCCCCTCCAACGTCACCCACCAGCCCGTAAATACTAAAGGAGTTGCATCGGAAAAGGAGGGCACCAGCGAGGTTCAGTTGTCTTATTCACAAGGTGGGGGTGGGGGGCAGAGCGTGTGTGCGCAGGGTCCAGCCCAGATGTTCAGGATTCAGATATGGGTAGTGAGAGGAAAGGGTTTTCCGGGATGTGGCGAATTTTCACCAGCATTGGGTCCACAAATGCTGTTTGCCAAGGGGATCCTGGGACCAGGCTGAGGCAGGGGTGGGGGCAGGGCAGGTAGGAAGACCCCCGGGCTTCAAGTTCTTGGGCCGCTAAAAGGGAGGGTTGTTCTTGACTCGAGGGTTCTCAAACCCAGACCTTTCCTGATGTGGGAACGGCCTGGGATCCTGGCGAGGCCCGGATTTGTCCCAGCTGCGGGGTGCGCCGACGCCGATAGAGAGCTCGGCTGTAGGGCACGAGGCAGTCAGCCAGGCGGAGGCGCAGACAGAGGCGGCGGTAGCTGGCCAGGGCAAGCACGAGCAGCGGCACGAGGAGCAGGAATCCAGTGACCAGCAGGGCAGTGAAGCCCGGGTCCCGCAGGTGCGCGGTGCAAGGGGGTGCCTGGGAACGCAGGAACTGTGGGAGAAGAGGCGTCAAGTCCAAACCGAATAGCCCAGGCGAGAAGTTGTAGCCCGTAGACCTCACAACTACCATCACGACATACACCCTCACTCGTGTACACGTACACCCCGGGGCGCACGCTCACCTGGGAATGGCAGAGGAAGCCGAAGCCTAGCATGGTGACAGCAGGTAGCAAGATGGTCCCCAGCACCAGCGCCAGCAAGAGAAGATTGAAGGCAGCCACCAGCAGATTCTGGGCGGTGACCAGCACAGCGCAGGCCCAGCAGTCCAGGGGGTCCCGGGGCTCTGGGCCGCTAGGAACCGGTCGCTGCGCCCCGGGGACATCCGCCATGGCCCGCCTGGCTCCCGCCCGCCTGGGCCACGGCCCTTATAGCCCTCTTTCCTGCCCCTCCCCCTGCCCGGCCTCTCCCCACCCCCCTTATCCTGGAATGCGGCTCCTGGAGTAGGCACCCCCCCATACGGAGGAGAGGACCAGAGCTCTGGACATTCCACAGGCGCCTCCGGGGAGGGGTTCACCCTGGCCGGGGTCTGCGCATTCTCTCCCCATCAATCACGGGCTTACAGCCCTCCTCCCGGTACTCTCCCTGCTATCACCAGAACACTTATCAAAACAGGATTTTTCTGATTTTATTTTTTAATATTAATATTCTCACACAAAAATCACCGAAAATAGGGGTAAGGTTGGGAAGACCCCTCTGCCCCTGGGGCAGAGAGACAGTGCAGTGCGAGGGGGGCGGGACTGTAAACCCCCCACCCCTCCGCAGCCCCAGCATGGAGGGAAAAAACCGACAAAACGAAAAGAAAGCCCCAGAGAAACTCATCCCGGGGTGTCCCTGCCCCAGGTAGGCCCTGGCCCTGGGCTGTTTCACGCTTAAAAAGAAATGGGAGAGGGGGGATGAGGGGAAAGTTCGTGTTTTTAAAATTGGCCGGGGCTGGGAAGGACGGGGTTCCTTTTCCTCATAGTTCTTTCTTTAAAACTTTTAAATTTTTTTTATTTATTTATTTTTTTACAAAATACCATTTCAGTTCCCATTTCTTCCCCTACAGTACAGGAGTCGCTCACCCTCAGGCGGGGTTGGGGTTGGGTAGGGTCGGGGGACTGGTCCGAGAAAGTGCAGGACATAGGGGAGGGGAGCGGGTTTGAGCACCAAGAGAACCCAGCTGGAGCCACGGGCGGGCGGGCGGAGACCGACGGGCCGGGCCCGGACACACAGGGGGCGCAGGGAAAGCCTGGCGGCGGGCGGTCCCTGGAGGGGCGGGCGGGATGGCTTGGGGAGTGCGGAAGGTCGGGTTTTCCCAAAAATGAATAAATAGAGGTGAGTGGGACTGTTATAAATTAAAAAACAAAAACAAAAACAAGAAAAATCAAAAAACAAAAAAAATACAAATCATAACCAAGTGAATAAACAGAGCCATGTACAGGGGTCACAGCTAGCATTGGAAGTAAAAAAGGAGGTTCTGGGGAGGGGTAAAGCCCATAGAAAGAATCTCATTAAAAACCTCGGCTGCCGTAACGTCTATGTACATACACGAGCCTCGTGCATCTGCGCCGGGCGGGCGGCTGGCAGGCGTGAGGGAACCCGTATGTGACCCCCGCCGCCGCCGGAGCCTGGTCCTTGTGTCTGTTGCTAAAAAGGCCAAAGTCGGTGAGGGGAGGCGCTGGTGGGCGAGGGGCTGCCAGCCCCTTCCCCCCACGTCTCCCATTTTTTTTCCTTTTTTCCTCATATTTGTTTAAAAAAGTTTTTTTTCTTAATAAATTAAATGAGGGGGAGCTGCCAATGGGGTGGAAGGGCTGGGCCCGACCCCCTTCCCGGCCAGAAGCGGGACCTAGGTCCAGCCCAGGCCTGTGCTGGTGGCCCCGCGGCGCCCTGCGGGCCGGCAGGCGGGCGGGGCATCCGGCTTCATCGCGCCGTGCTGGCGGGGGCCTGCGGGGAGAAAACGGGCGGGGGCTCAGGGGCAGGCGCGGGTCGGCCCACCCCACAGCCGCCCTCAGCGCACCCCTCCGGGTCCCCGCCCGCGGCCCCGCGCTGGGGCCTCACCAGCGTGAAGGCGTCGTAGGCCTGTGCCAGCTCCTCCGTGCGGTACTGCTCCAGCACCACCACGCCCTGGAGGCCCGCGCTGCGGCGCCGGGCACAAGCCTCGCAGTGCACCAGATACGTGTTGCGGCTGCCGTTCTCACTCGTCACGAACAGGATGTTGAACACCTCCACCTGTGACAGGGAGCAGGGGCAGTCACCAAAGAGGAGGGCCCCTGGGGGCACCCTTCCTGCCGGGAAGCAGAGGGAGAGCCGGTCCACACTCACGTCGCACTCGTTGCAGTAGTAGGCGGGCTCGTCCTTGACCCGGCCCTGGTAGGCAATTTTCTTTCCTGCCCGCACCAGGCTCTCTCGCTGCACCTGGCAGTGCTTCATGGACTGCAGAAGGCAGAACCTGCGTGGGGGGCGAGTGGTAATGAGGCAGGGCTGCGGGCAGAGCGGGACAGAAGCCCACACCTACAGGGCCTTCCCATCTGAAACAGATGAAATTTCACCGTGGTTTTTGTCTGTTTGGACCACTGGAAAATAAAGCTCCTCAGAGCAGGGTCAGCCGCCCCAGCACAGTAATACTACAGCCATGGTAAAGGGTTGAATGGAAGATGGAGAACGGGGTAACATTAGATAGGCGGGCAAGAACGGGTCCAGGTAGTTGGAGACAGGCTCCCTCCCAAATAGGAGCCTCACTTGATCATCTTGAACAAGTCGGGGTCGCTGATTTTGACAGTTCGAGCCACGTTCCAGGACACATGAATCATGGGCACAATGGATTTGACGTTCTTCACCTCGTTCCACTCGTATCGTTCCAGGGCCAGCTGGTACTGATAGGCTGCGGGCCAGAGGGGATCACTACAAGATTCTCAAAAAGGCCCCAGCCACTTGGACCCCAGCCCTCTCCCTCACAGCACGCTGCCCTCCAATCTCCCCCCACCCCCACGAGGCTGCGTGGCTCTGCGCCCCACCCTCTCACCAGTGAGGGGCCCAACGTTCCAGGCGATGTTGTTGCACCACCCAGTGGCCTGCACCCAGTGCACGGTCCCCGCATTAATCCACACGAGGTCTCCAGGGCGCTGCACGAAGCGGTACACAGGGATATTGGAAGCATAGAGGTCATCCAGGATTGGCCACCAGGAACCTGTTAAATAGTCCACGCCGTGCCTGCGGGGTGGCCACAGGGTCAGATGGAAACCTGGGGACCCAGGGACGGGACAAGGGGGAATAGATCTAGTGGAGGCAGGGGTAGCGGCAGCGCGCACCGGTCGCAGAAGGCGCTGATGGTCTCCCAGTAGTGCTCATGCACCGCGAACCACTCACAGTCGCCGGGGCCAATGTTGATGTTGACGGAACAGAAGTTGTTGTTCTCCTGGTGACCTGCAGGAGGCAACAGAGAACGTCATAGTAGCTGGCCGAGCGGAGCCTGCGCTCCGCCACAAGCCAGCCCTTTGGCCCTCATTGGCTGACGGAGCAGCCGACATCAGCCCCGCCCCCGGCGCGCTTCCCGCACCTGGCGTTCGGCTGCCGGGGACCTTCATGTACAGCTGTACCGTGTTCATGCCCAGAATGGTATGACCCACATGGCTCAGCATGTTGCCCGTGGATGTTACCCGCATGAAGGCGGGCAGCTTCAGCAGCTCCTGCAGTTGGGGCTTCCACCTGTGGCGGCAACAAAAGTGAGATGCTACCCTGACTCTGCAGACCCATCAGCACTCCTGCCCCAGAGTTACCGGCCTGAGCCCCACTGACCGCTTGGCATCAGACAGGTCGATGTTGGTGCCAAACTTGATAATATGATGGTTCTTCGGATCTGGTGTGCTGCTGCAGGGGCAAAGAGCACAGGTTGGTGGAAGAGCACAGGGAAGGGAAGGAGTCATGAAAGGAAGGGACACACTGTACCATACCTAGGAGGAGTTCCTGTGGTGCTGTCTGGCTCCTCGGACTCCTCATCCTCACTCTCCTTCTCCTCCTGCTTGGTCACAGGGGTAGGCAGGCCTAGGTCAGCCTCCTTCCAAGAGCACTTCAGCTGCAGCCCCACTCCCAACTCCCCTGATCCTGCACCCCTGCCTCCCCACGCTGGCCTCTCACCTGCAGGGACTCCTGGAAGGACGATGCCTGGTACTGCGCATATTTGGCAATGGTGGTATGGGAACGGGAGCTCTCACAGGGCCAGATCTGTCGTGTGCCCGTCAGATCCCAGTTCTCATCTGAGGGCTGCTGCACCTGCGTGCGCACCTCCACTGTATGCTCGCCACTCGCCTCCACTAGCGTCTTGGTGGAGAAGAGGCCCAAGTCTGCAAGGGAGGGCCAAGCAGGGTGTTGGGACAGAGGCAGAAGGCAGGGAGTGAGGACCCAACTCACCCTGTCTTCTTACTCCCCAAGCCTCTGACAGGCAGGACATAGGCTTTGCAGATGTCAGCCCAGGAGGAATAGGCAAGAACCCAAGTTCCACAGGAAGCTGGGAGGATTGGTCATCACCAACCCCTTCTCCCACTGCTACTCAGCGTCAGCCTCTCCGTCAGAGGCCACATGTGCACAGCACCCTGGCACATTGTAGGTGTTTAATGAATGGCAGTGTATCATCAGATCCAATGAAAGATTTACTCAAGTAAGTCCTAGAAAGTGCTTTAAGCAACTCAGTAGAGGGAAGGGAAAATATATAGGTATAGAGGGAAAAAGATTGACTTTTTTTTTCTATATGGTTCCCTCTACTTTTGTATGTGTTTGAGACTTTGCACAATAAAGGTTAAAAAAGAGAAAGCCCCAAACCATGGGTTTTCAGGGATTCTCTAAAATCTGTATTCTTCGCATCCTTAATCACCAAGAAAACCAAGTTTTCTGACTCTAACCAGGCCCTAAGATACATCCCCTTGCCACTTGCCTAGTGCTAGAAACAGACAGGTGGGAGAAAAGCCTGAGGCCAGCTGGCCCATCACTCAGAGCACCTTTCAAATATGGCCTACCTTTGACTGAGGATAGCTCACTATAGCCATTGTCCTGGGTTTTCAAGTGTGGGGGCTCTCAGAGGGTCCCAAAGCCCCAGATCCTTGCAGCCCTCCCCCACCTTTCTGTTCCTGCACACTCACTGAGCCGCAGGGAGCCTGCCAGGCCCCTGATCACGGTGATGGGATTTCGAGGGTCTGTACAGAACTGCAGCAGCACCGGAGAGAAGGCGTCCCGTTTACTCTCCAGCTAAGACAACCAGGAGACAGGGCTGGATCAGGCTCAGAGAACCCCACTGGCCCCCAACACTGTCTTAGAACCCTCTGGCAGGGGCATACATACATAGATGCTGGGTGTGGGTGGGTTGAGTTTTTCCCGGGGGAGCTTCTCCTCAGTGTTGATCTTCGGTTTCACAGACTGGGCGGGGGAAAGGTAGGATTCTCGAAACTTCCCTTTCACCTTGGCATTCCTGTGGGAGGACAGTGATGTGAGAGAAATAGGGTGATGGGGGAAGGGAGCCTCCCAGCAGGCCAGGTCAGCAGTCTCACGGATGACAGCCCCTAACTCACTTGCTGGCACGCACGACATCAGCAGCGCAGTGGCTGATGGTAAGGTCCGCCATGCGCAGCCTCCTCTCTTCCACCTCAGAGGCAATAAAGGTCTCCTTGTCACCACTCTCTACCTTGATAAGCCGGATCTTCAACTCCTTGGGGGGCCCTTCACTAAGTGAGCGCAGCTTCAGCATGTCAGCCCGGCTGACCCCAGGTGGCCCTGGAGCTTCCTCCCGAGCCTTCTTCGCAGTGACAGGGGCTGATGCGGGTGTGAGCTGGGCAGAGGGTGCAGGTGCTGGTGGAAGGGCAGGAGCTGTGGGTGGCTTGGCCTTGGAGACCCCACCAAGATCGGGCCGAGCCTTCTCACGACCCTGGATCTCCTCACTCTGCAGGTCCAAGTTCCCCAGCACTCTGCGGCTCTTTTCTTTGGGGGCCTTGGCCTTGGCCTTTGCCCTGCCCTCACGGGGCCGCCGACCCACACTGTCCTTACAGGCCCGCCTGTGCCGCCGGTGCTCCTTCTGGTGCTCCTTCTGCCGCCGCTTACTGCTACCTGGTCCTGCTGCTGCCACCACCCCACTACTCTCCTCCTTGGCCTGGGCAGGAGGCAGCAGTCGCTCAGTCCCACTGTCCACTGGGTCTGCCTTGTCCAGTGGGTCTGCAGTGTCCACTGTACCTGCTGGGTCTGTGGCACTCCGGCCTACCCGCTCCACAAGGGTCTCACAAGCCCGACTGATCTCTTCTAGCACCTCAGACTCGGAGCGAGCAGGAGGCAGAGGCAGGGGTGGGGGAGGCGGGTCGGGGGTCTTGGGGCCTGGGGCTGGCTCTTCGCCCACCCTGCGCTCCCGGGCCCAGGGCCCACCTGAGGTAGAGAACTGAGATGACGAGGAAGCGGAGGGCTGTGGGGAGCCCTGGGCGCTAGGGGCCGCTGAGGTGGGCGGCTGGGCTGTAGCACCTGATGGGGGACTGGGGGAATACTGAGTGGCAGGCAAGGACCCAGGCCGGATGGAAACAGCTGCTCCAGTCCCCCGGTAACAGTACTTCTGTCCCTCCAGCACGGAGGCCAAGGATTTGAGCAGGCTGGCCGGGCTGGCTGGTGGGGGTAGTCGGGGTGGCGGCGGCTGTGGCTGGGGGGGTGGAGGAAACTTGGCTAGTGGCGGTGGTGGCGGTAGGGCTGGTGGCTTCTTCTCCTCTTCTTGGGTGGCCGTGGTGGTGGTGGTAGTTGTGGTGGTGATGGCGGTGGTGGTGGCAGCAGTGGTGGCTGGGGGTGTGTCAGTGGGGAATGGAGGCTGCAGAGAAGCAAAGGACTCCTTCAAGGGGGGCGGGGGTGCTACGCCTGCCTCCTGTTGTTGCTGCTCCTCCTCCTTGCGAATGGATTCATCCAGCATCTTCATGATGTTGGCCAGCCCATCAGGTAGGATCTTGAATTCAGCTGGCTCTTCAAACTGGTCCTCCAGTGGGGTAGGGGGAAAATCAAAGAATCGCGCGCCTCGGGCAGGCAGCTCCCCAACTGTCGGCGGCACGGACTGGGGGGCTTTATTCAGGGGGCCTGGGGATGGCCCCGGCCCCACCTCGGGGGTCTTTGGGAAGGAGACCCTGGGCCGAGGGCTCTCCGGGCGCCTGAAGCTTCCTGAGGTATTTTGGTGGCAGGAGGAGGGAGGAGCTGGAGGCAGGGGAAGAGTCAGAGGTGCAAGAGGTGGGTCCTGGGGGCTCAGTGTTGGGCTGGGGGCTCGGGGAAGGGGGTCCATACTTCTGGCCAAATAGGGAGGTGGGGGAAAGGACACAGGCCCAGTAGGGCTGCTGCTGTGGCTGCCATTGTTGTTGCTGCTGCTGCTGCTGCTGCTGCTGCTGCTGCTGGTGGTGGTCGGGGGAGTAGGAGGGGTGTGCGAATCCTGAGTGCCCACAGAAAAACAGGGCGCTGGAGGCCCCAAGAAGCCCTCGCGGTGGGGAAGGGGTGGGGGAGGAGGGCGGGGGCGTCCCTCAGCCCCGAAGAAGAGTTCCTCTAAGATCTCTCCATCCTCACGGGCTGACCGGCAGGCCGGGCTCTTCAGCCAGGCAGGGGGGTGTGGGGGGCGTAAGAGGCGGGGACAGGGGGATGGAGGAGATGAGGGGGGGCCATGTGGCAGGGACAGGTGGGGAGTGGCAGTGGGAGCTGCCAGGAAAGGTTTCCGACTGCTATGTGCCGAGGGCCCCAGGCGGCCTTGGCGAGAAGAGACCTCCAGCACGGGAGTTTGGTAATGGTCAGCGCTGGACTGCAAGTGAAAGGTGAGGTGGTCAGAGGGCTGCTGGAGCCACCTCATACCAACCCCCACTGATTGCCTCGCTCCACCCTCCACTTGTGGTCACCACTCACAAAGCCTGGGCTCGGCTCCATGCCCCGGAGACCAGTGTTGCTGCTGCTGCTACTGCTGCTGGTGGTGGTGCCGGGGAGGCCGGAGGGCCGGGAAGGGGCGTAAGGCACGCAGGCGGTGGTTGCTGCTGGTGAAACGCTGGAGTCCATCCGCGACCTCTGAACTCTGCTCTCTCTAAGGTCACTTCCGGGGGGACGGGTGGCAGGCGGGCAGCCATGGCTCTCTGCTCCTGGGGGGCGGGGGCCTGGGCCTGGGGGTGCAGCTGGGACCAGCCGGTGGCTGGGGGGGTGCGTGGTATAGGCTGGAGCTGGGTATGGGTATAGGTGAGGCAGCGAGTGCCGCTGCTCCTATGGAAGACAAATGAGGACACTAAGTGAGGAATGGAGGACACAGGGACTTACAGGTAAAAGATGAAGGACAACAGATAGGTGCTCACTTGGCGCTCTGGGGGTGCTGAACCCTTGCGCTCAGGGCCCCAGGCATCTCCATGCAGGGTACTCCACAGCCCTGGCTTGGTCAGCTGAAATGGAGGGCTGGTGGCCAGGCCAGGCAGGGGTGGGGGTGGTGGTGGTGGTGGTGGTGGTGGTGGTGGTGGTGGTAATGGTGGTGGAGGCAGCGGCAGCCCTGGGGGAAGGCCAGTCTAGAAGAAAAGAGGGTGTGAGAATCCCATTCCTTGCCCCAATCCTCCCACTCACTGCCTGCCTACCCACATACATACAACTCTACCTGCTCAGAGTTGCAGCCTCTCCGGCGCTTGCCTCCAGGGCTGAGGCCCTCCTCCCCTGAGGGGCCTGAGAGTGCTGCAGGAGGCACAGGCTGCACTACCGGGGGTTCGGCGGCTCGCTTCACTGGGGGGCCCCCCCGCTTGGCCCCATAGTTCCGCTTGTGCTGAGGACAAAAAAAAGAGAGAGAATGGTACAGGTGTAGACCTGGCCCAGCCCTCCTCCTCAGCTCACCCAGCCCCAGCCTCACCTCAAGGTGCAGCAAGTTCCATACTTGCTCCAGTGGGGGCAGAACCTTGGCTCGGTGCTGGCAAGAACCAGCATGAAAGTTCCAGAGCTGAGCCTGGGGAGGTGGAGGAAGGGTGCAGGAAACAGGACAGAAGTAGACATAAGATCAGGGCATTGAGCCAGAAGGCACAATCCTAGCTTCTTATGTCCTGCCTCATCCCACCTGCTGTAGTCGGCCGATGCGGGGCCCCAGCTCAGCCAAACTTCCTCCATATCGAAGAGCACTATGGTAGCAGCGTATGGCCTCCTCACTGTCATGCTCTGACTCGTATAGCTGCCCAAGCTGTTCCCACAGCCCTGGCTGGGCTGGCTCCCGGAGCAATGCCTGCACACAGCCATGCAGGGATTCCAGCTTCCCATGGAGAGGTCTTGGGGTGGGTGTTCTGCAGAGCAAAAGGGGTTGGGAAGGGAGGGTGGTTAGACTTGGGGGAACTCTTTCAAGGCTCCACCTTTACCTCCCATCCTCAGCACCTTTGAATCCACACTCACCCTGGAATGTAGTACGGTTTGTTGGGGTGCCCAGAGCTACTGCCATGTGAAGGGGGTAGAGGAGCAGAGAGTGGGGACTGCCCGATGCTGGCAGAGCACCTGAAGAGAGAAGGGGTCTGTTAATGTACATCAAGATAAAACAGTCTTGTCCCTACCTACTAAGGAGGGGACTGAGAGCATAAGAGAAAACTGCTGAGGACTAGACTACACTGAGACCCACAGGACGGCAAACACTCAGAGAATGAGATTGAAGGGTATAGATGAGAAGATGAATACCTGGAGACAGAGAGAGAGAGATGGCCCAAGTTCTCACCTGCCTCCAGGCAGCCATGCGCTACGAGGAGGGGGATGGGGCGGGCAGGAGCTCCAGGCCCCAGCACAGCTCAAGCCCCCAAGGGCAAAGGCTTCCCGTGCAGCGCGGGCCCCTGGAGGGTCCACTGCCCGATGCATCCAGCCTGAATCAGGGAGAAGAGATTATAGTCTTGCTGGGGGCAGAGCCTGAGCTGCCTGTGGAAACACAGCCAACCCAGCCCCAGTCTTCCCCTTACCAGGTCAGCAGTGGCCCCAGGAGCCCTGGAGATGGGGCACAGCCCCCTGCCCCAGCTCTCTGGGGTGATGGTCCCACTCCAGCCGCTCTGACAGGAGAGCCCACTGCCCCCAGATGGCCGCCCAGGGCCTTTCACAGCCAATTCTAGAGAGGAAGAGGCAAGTGAGGTGACCTGGCCAGCACAGTTGGGGCCCAGGGACTAAACTGGCCTGGCTGCGGCACCCACAGATCTGTCATCTGCTCAGGGCGCCCGGCCTTGGCTTTCCCTGAGAGGAGGCCCACTGGACTTAAGGAGCCACTAGAAGCCCAGAAGAATGGCTAGAAGCCTGAACGAGTGGCAGGGAGCGCGACCGCCAGTCCGGAGCCTACAGGCAACGCCGCAGCTGCTTACCCGGCTTCCGTGGGAGCCTCCTCTCACAGCGTCGGCGAGCTCCAGGGACCCGGCCAATCACAGGACCTCCTCTCTGCCCAGAAAACCAATCATCACCCGCGTCTCCGCCTCAGTAACAGCCTGCCAGGGACCAATAGGAGCGAGGTTAGCCTGGCTGCTGCCGGCCGGGGGAGGAGGGGCGGCGGAGCCGGTCAGACGGGCTCAGCCCCGGGTGACCCCGAGGTGACCCGGAGGCTCCTACCTAGGGTCTCCATCTAGGACCTGACACTCGGGCCGGCGGGGCAAGCCGGGCCTGTGACCCATGTGGGTGAAGGTGGCGAGTCGCACGTCCCGGCTGGCCTGGGGGATGGCGCTCCCCGCAAATCCCACGCACCCACAAAGCCGCCAGTGCTCCACTCTAGTCTACCCGAGACGCCCCCCACCCCGCGCCCCGCCCGCCATAAGACCGACGGACAGCAGACAGATGCGCAACGCAGACAAAGGCGTCGCTCCCCATCCTCACTTCACCTCGCCCAGTGCCTGACCTCCCTACTCCGAGTGCCCCTTGGGACTGCTTAGGGCTGGCCAGTCACTGCGACTTCTACCGCACCCACACCCGCCAGCGCCGCGATCTGAGCGCTTCATCCCCCACACCTGATACCATCCCAAATCATGGTCAAGCACCCAGCCTCATACCCAGTACCTTCAGCTCCTGCACTTCTGGCTCTCTCGGTCTTCAATACCAACCGACCCCCAAAACCAAAATCCCCTTTAACCCCCCAACTTCTGAGAAGTCGCGCACCACGGTCCCGTGTGTCCCCTCTTGCGTGGCTCTGGTATCCTCTATGCCCTTCCCCGCCGGGGCCACGCGGTTCCCCACGGCCCACGTGGCCCCCGCCCCCCAAGGGAGGGGGGATTTCGGGGGTTGCCCGTGACGTGGCTACTTGCGCAGCGGAAGCAGCGTGTGTAAGTGTACGGGGGGGGGTCCTTCGGGAGGGAGGAGGGCGGGGCCCGACAGGCGGTGACATCACCCTTGTCCCACTCTCACCGCCCACTCCCTTAAAGAACCCAAAACCCGTTTCACTTCCTCCTTCACACACCACCCCCCAACCCTTCCCGTCGGTGCTGGCTCGACCCAAGACAGCGCGGCGCTCCCCTTCCTGGGCACCTTCCCTTTAGCCCCATTTCTCCCTTCTCCCATCTCTGAGCCCAGGATCTTGGTCCCAGAGCCTCCTCCTCGCCTACCCGGCGTCCCCTCAGGTAGGGAGCCTGCTCCGCTCCCGGGAGCGGTCCATTGAAAGTCTAGAGTACAAAGAGCTGCGAGAGGCGAATGTCGAGTACAAAGCGGCGGGGGCGGGGCCAGCGCTCCAGCTGGAGCCTGAGCCGGGCAGGAAGCCGGGGGAGAACGCGCGACAAGGGGTTGGGGGCGGCTGGAAAGTTCGCCCTTGCTGAGAAAAGTCTGCGCTGTGGGGAAATTTCCACCCAGACCACAAGGACAGGAGGGTTTCTGGTGAAAACAGTCCTCCGTCCGCTGTGCAAGGTCGTCTGTTTGCATGCAAGCTCTTAGACTCTACAGGTCCCAGCGTGCCACTCCCCGCCGAGCCCTGGCAGGCGCTTGGGCTCTGCGGACCATCTCCGCAGTTCACGCGGAGATTATGTCAGAACTCACTCTCCTCACCGTACAGCCTTTCGGTCAATTACCAAGCTCTGGGACAAGTACAGCGCTTAACTGCGGTCAAGTACGCCCTGACCCGCTGCCCCCACCCCCGAAGTCCCGGGACCCATAGCCCAGATATAGGAAAACGGGGAACGGGGGTTCCATATATCAGAGGCACAGATACCCGCTTGGGAAGTGGTGCCGAGGGCGCTGCCAGTTACCAGGAAATGCAGCTTCCCCTTCTGCGATGATGACACTTCCCCTCTACCACTTCCCCTTTCCCACGGGGAACTGACTCAGCTTTCCCTAAACCAGTGAGCCCTGTCCCTCCGGCCCCTTTCTACCTTTATCCACACACACCCCCGCGCCGGTATTCAGAATACAGCAGCCCTCACTTGAGAACAAAAACTTCCTGTATACTAATCACACACTCACTCTCGCCAAACACCATGGATCTTTGTCCCTCACCCGGGACCCAGGCGCCTGACTCCCCATCCGCCTCCCGTACAAAGCCCTCCCTCGGGGTCTGATTCAGGCTTGGGGTGGGGGAGCGTGAGTCACCCAGAAAACCTTCCCCTATTCCCACTGACTCAGCCTCCGCCTCCCTGAACACATACAGACACACAGTCAGACACAGACACAACTCAGCCCACACACCGCTCACCACGGGTCCCGCGGAATTTCCCCTCTCGTATTACCGAACGACGGCCCCTCCCAGCGCCCGGCAATCCCAACTCGGCACTCACACCTGTTCCCCAGGCGCCGGCAGCCGGCTCGCGGTCCACTCTCACCTCCACTCTCGCTTTGGGGCAGGAATAGCCCTCTCCGACTCCTGGTGTCCGTACTAACCAAGGGGAAGGGACAACCACGGACTCCTCAAAAACGGATGAGAGGTAGACGCACGCGGCCAAAGCTAGGTTGGGAGGACCGTATACTTCTAGGGCAGACATTCCATCCTCTACCGCCCAACCCACAGTCCCGGGAGTCAGCCGCTCAGAAAGGGTTAATTCCTCTCCTACCGAAGCCACGCCCTCTCCATCCGGGCACTCCCGGTTAAGCCCAGCTCCGCCCCCTCCATCCGGGCTCCGGACTCGGAGACTTTAACCGACCCCCTCCCCCTTGGGCCCCGAGAGAGACCCACTCCATCAATCACACCCACTTAACTCTCTCCGGGCTTGAGGCCCGAGAAGCCCCTCCACGCACCACTCCAGCCCCGCGGCACGCGGGTTAAGGGGCCAGACGGACGCACGCAGCCTCACATGCTGGCCAAAGATAAGACCCCGCAGACAGGGTTTTACCGAGCAGTCAGTCAGCAGGCACGCTGCACGCGCGCGAAGGTGGAGCCCGACCGGGAACCCCGCCGAACCCTGCTCCCTGCCAGGCCTCATTCTGCCGGGTGGAAGCGAGGGGTTACAGGCTCGCTTCTTACCTGGGGGAGGGGGAGGCGGAGGGGAGGGCTGCCGGCTGAGGCTCCGCTGTGACTCAGCCACCCGGGCAGGCCGCCCGCTCGGGATTCCCTTCCCCAGCTTTCCCCCGCTGTTGGCCCCTCCCCACCCCCCACCGAGGAGTGACAGTGCCGGCCCTGGCCCGCTATGTGTCACTGCGAGCCTTGTGTCTGCCTCTGACTGGACCGCTGTGTTCACCACTCTGTCTGACAAGGTCGGCTCTGTGCGGGTCCCGGTATCTGTCTCCATGTGCACCTGCATATCTGCTCATCTTGTCTCCTTCAGTGCCTGTGTCTGACGCGTTCCTGTCATTATGCCTGTCTACATGACTCTGCGCTGCTGTCTCTGTCTGTGTGTCTGCCTGGTTCCTGTCTCGGTCTTTTGTCTGGGTCTGCCTCTGCATCACTTGTGTGATCACGTGTGTCTCTGCACATGCCCTTCTGTGTTTGCCTTACATGTTCCTGAACAGAGTCAGGGAAACACTGGAGCGACTGACCCTACTGACTCCTCCCCTCACTCCCCTGAAGCCTGAGGCCTTGCTGGCTCAGTGATTGGGGGTCTGTCTGACTTCAATCAAGTTCTGTCCTATACCTCAACATCCTTGCTTATCCTCCAGTTCCCTAGGGCTCCCGTTGATTATTACTAGCATTTACTGAATACTTATTACATGCCAGGCACCATGTTAATCACTTTCTATACATTTTTAAAACTCCTCCCCAAAACCTGACATAAGAGGTTTTATTACCCCATTTTACAGATGAGGAAATTGAAGCTCAGAGAGGTTAGGTAAGTTGGACAAGGTCATTCTGCAAGAGAGTGGAAGAGCTGGGCTTCTTTCCAGAGTCTCATTCTTGACACTCTTCTATGCCTCTGTCCTATTCTCCCTCTGTTGGTTTTATCCTCACAGATCACTTCTTGGGTCAGCTTGCCACTCAGCTCTACCCCATGTTACCATCCCAAATGTCTCATGTCCTCTAGAGATGTGGGTAGGAGACTGTGCAGCAGATCCCAGAAACCATCGGTTTCTTGGCAATGAAGCTCGTTCAGTTAACACATTCATTCAACACAATTCCACTGAGGCACCCCAATGTACAAACCATCTTGCCAAATAGAGATACATAGGAGAAAACAGTCCCACTCAAAAAACTCAGTGAATAATGGAGAAGAGCAAAGCACACTCAGAGAACTTAAGTCCCTGGCTTAGGTACCATCTTTTCTCCTATAGGGAATGGGGGGGGGGGGGTGAAGCAGGGCCTCAGGCTGAGAACTGGCAGGACAGAGGTAAGCAGCAGAGGAGTAAGACTTAGGGTGTGTGTGTGTGGGGGGGGGGAAATACTGTAGTGCAATGGGGAGAGAACAGAACAGAAAGGGATCTGGAAGGAAAGGTGAAATGCCAAGACTGCCATGGCAACAGCAGGTTGTTGTAGCAATGGTCTCCAGTGTATCTCCAAATCCATTTCCAATCACCCTCCATAAGCCAGTCTGTTCAACAACTCTTATAGGGACAAAGCCCTCCCCGTCCCAAGAAAAATCCCTCCAGTGTATCTCACCTCTATTTTCCAGCTTGCAAACCCTAGCTTAATTCAATTCAATTAGCAAATGAGTTGTAGCACTGGGGGGAGATTTTTTTGGTGGTAGTGGACAGGCTGGTGAAGTACAGGACCGAACTATTCATAGGCAACAAGGGGAGCTCCGTAAACCAGGAAGGCTGAACCACTCAAACACCACATGGTGGGGGGATGCTCAGAGTTGGACTGGACCATTCTGAGGAGTGGGCATGATAAAGATCATACCACTACTTCTTCAAGCATGTGGTACAGAATTGGACTGTTGGGGTGGGATAGGGTGCAGTGCTCTGGGGTAGGACTTACCAGATGGAGTTTGTTGTGCCCTATCTCATTGGAACCAGTGCCCCAGCAGTGGGATGCAGCAGACCACAGTGGGTGGGATCGGTAGTACTATGGGGCTGGCATGGTGCCTGGGGGAACCTAAAAGAAAAAAAACAGTTAGAGGTGGGCTCTCCCAGACTGGAGAATTTTCCTGTGCTGTCTACCCCCTTATTGAGGAGAAACCTGGCTGTGGTGGTCAGATGGGATGGGAGAATGTTTCCATGGCAACCAGAAAAAGCCATCCCTAAAGTAGTCGTCCACCCTTCCCCTTTAGGAAGCAGCCTGGACCAGCCAGTAAGGGGAGCATGCTATGGAATCTGAGTAAGTCCACAGTGGACACCCAAGCCATGATCTCTCTTCTGACTGGACTCTCCTGCTGAGAGTCCTTGGCACCAGAGTAGGCCCAGCCACCCCTGACATCTGCACTCAAGTCAGCCTCAATCCTGGCCCCAGGCATGCAGATCCTCTTCCTTCAGCTCTGCCTCCTCCCTAACCTTATCAAGACACCAGTCAACCCCACCCTCTGGACTCTGCCCCCTCCTCTTCCCCCAGGCGGGTGCAGGCAGGTCTCTACCAGCAGCACAGGTGGCCAGACTAGATGAACAGGCCCGGCAGGGAGAAGCCTTCCTCCTTAGCAAGGACTGTGACTCTGGTCCTGGGTCTGGAAGTGGCCTCTGCTGCAAGCCTCCCTTCCATCCCACCCCTCAAGGCCATATCCTGTTTCCCCATCACCTCCTTCCCCTATGTGGCCCAAGAAGGTGATAGAGGCCCTCTCTCCCCTCCTAGCTCTCAGAGACAAGAAGCTAGGTCTTTCAGCTTACGTCCAGGGGCCAAGAACCAGTGTCCATCCAGTGGTCAGACCTAAGTCTGCCCTCATCTCAAACTCACTCCTCAGAGATCTGTTTTGTGCTCCCTTAACCTACAGTTCTCTGTCCTTAAGGACCCAGACCCTTGGGCTCCCCCAGCCGCTTGGGCTCTCAGTTTACTCTCTTCCTTCTCTGGCCTTCCAGCCCCCATCTTCCTCCTGCTCCAGAGACTCAGGCCTCCGGCCCCCAGCCTCCATGATGCAATGTACTGCAAGCTGCCTCCACTGCTGATGACACTGCCCCCAGGGAGGTGCTATTTCTGACCCATGCAAGGCCCCTCACTGGGCCAGGGTAGTGGTCAGCTGTAGGCTAGGGAGGCCAGGCTGACAAGGTGCTTCAGCTGGAGAAGGGGGCTTGAGGCTAGAACCCTTCAGGACAGGAACACTCAGAATGTGGGACCAGGGAATGTGTGTTTGTGTAGTCTGTAGCATTTGTATATGTGGTTATGTTAGGGGGGAAGGGGACGCTGGGGAGGGTCTAGCCTAGAGAAACAGGAGTGCCAGGCCTTAGGACAAACCAAGAGGAGTGAGGGGCAGCCAACAGGGTCAGCAGGGGTATGTATGGGGTGTCTGGACATCAGAGTGGAGGAGGGGCCAACAGCCATTTAAAGGGCCAGCCCCAGAGCTTTAATCCCTCACCAGCCCTGGCCCCAAGCCGAGGCTGTAATTCATCTGTCCAACAGCTGGGGTGGGTGTGTTTTTGGGGGGGCATGTGGATGGGGAGAGGGATCTGGGGGAGGGGCTGGGACTTTCTTGTGCACAGAGCCAAACAACAAAAGGGGCAGCTGAAGGGCCAGCTCCAATGTGCCCAGGCCAGGCTGCTGCCCTGCAGACCTGCTGGTGGCCCCCACCTGGTGGCCTATAGGCTCTGTAGTTTGGACTCAATGATTCTTGGCCAAGGAGTCCATGAACCCAAAGAGGAGGCCCTGGAGAAAGCTCAGGCTAAATGCCCCCCTGGGCAAGCTGTCACCCTTGCACATTCTCAGCCGTAGCACTGTCCCAGACCTGGCAGGCCTCAAAACAGACTCAGCCTCAAATGCCCTGCTTGTCAGCCAAGCCTCCCCAGACATGGCTTGTCGGCTCCCCCTCCCGCTGCCAGAGGGTGGCAGCGGCCACAACGAGACTGTCCCTTTAAATCATTACCACCCCTGATTGTGTGGACTAACCGAGGGCCCTGCCCCCCAGGCAGGCGGCTTGCCACCTCCCCCCCCACTAGTCCCCAGAAATGTGAGGGCCATTTAAAGGGACAACAGAGACAGCCAGGTCACTAACCGCCCCCACCCCCACCAGGCACACACACAGTCCCTTTCCCCAGCGACACACAACCCCTTGCCCCTCCAGAGGGCCCCCCAAATTCCGGTTTTCTCCCCACCCCTAGAGACTGCTAGGAGAAAGGGGGCCAGAGTTGGGGGGCGGGAAACTGGGGGAGCAAGAAAAGGACAGGGACTCCCTCCTTCCTCAGAGCCCCAAGGGACGGGTCGGAAGGAAAGCAAAGCCCGAAGAAACAGCGAGACAGAGCCCCGAAAGGTGCCGCGGAAAGACCTGGGGCGCACAGGCTGTCGGGCGAGGTGAAGGGAGTCGGGCTGCACGAGACGGCGGCGCGGCCAGCGGGCGACAAGCCCAAGTGGGGGAGATGGAACAAGGAAGGCCAGGGAAAAGAGGCAAGGCCAGGAGAAAACAAGGAGACGGAACCGGGGAAAGGGGTCACACGGGAGGGTGTGGAGGAAAATCCGAGAGGAGAGGGCGAGCCAGGCCGGGGTTACCTGCTGGGTGTCTGTCCCCCGGCGGTGCCCCCGGAGTCCGGGTAGGGAGGGGGGAGCAGCGGGGGGGGGGAGTGGGCTGGGGGGGGCGGGGGAGACGGTCCCTCCTCTGCCTCCTGGGCCTGCCCCGGCGCTTGCAGCCTCTGCCTCCCTCCCTCCTCCTCCCCGTCCCTGAGTCCCGGAGTCAAACAAAGAACTGTAGCAGGCTCTCCCCAACCCCCTCCCTCCTCCTCCTCCTCCTCCTCCTCCTCCTCCTCCTCCTCCACCTCCTCCTCCCCTCCCTCCTTCCCCACCAGCAGGCTCCCTCCTCCTCCCTTCCGGTCTCTTCCTTTAACTACCCGCCCCCCCCAGCCCCCAACACTAGTCTCTCTCCACCCACCCACCCCAACCTTTTACACACCCCTCAGACAAGCCCCGTCCCCGCAAAGGAAACTGTGGAGTCCCTTTGCAAAATTGAAAGGCTCTAGAGAACAACATAGGAGGGGTACTGGGGTCTTGCTTAAAAGTCAAGAACCACAATACAATTATTTTATTTTCAAAGCAAGAGGAATAGTCTGAGCTGTTTCTTCTCCAAGAGGGGGATAATAATCCTAAAGAAAGCAATACAAATCTGGCTAAAGCCTTCATCAAATAAAGTGCACAAAGCAGTGGAAGCTAATCCCCAGCCCCCTCCCCCCACCCAACAAATTAACACAAACTCTCCACTCCTCCCTAAGGAACTCCTAAGGTCCTGGCCTACCAACTTTAATAATAAAAGTAATAACTAACATCATTTAGCAATAATAAGCATTTCACAACACGCATTTATTCAGTGTTCGTTCTGTGCCAGGCACTGTGCTAAGTGCTGTGCATAAATTATCTAATTTTTATCTTTCCAACTGCCTAGAAGGTAGGTACTATATTGATACTTACATTTTCCAGATTAAGAATATGAGGCTCAAAGAAGTTGTGACCTTTCTAAGTTCCTATGGCCACTAAGTGGCAGAGCTGGGAATGGAATGAAGTCTGATCTGACAGCCCAAGCTCTAAGGTACATTAAAAAGGAAACCAATTTTTTCTAACACCATAACCAACCCCAGGACTTAATAGAGAAGGGCAGCCATATCTATCAACTGAGTCCTCTTCCTTCAAGAGAGAGTTCCACGCACCTACACAGGATAAACACATGGACTTTTCATTCTAATACTGTTTCTTGACCCTCCTGCTTGCTGTTAGGGTGAAAGTGGTGGTGGCATTGATTAAGGTCAGAGATGAGCGGGTGTCCAGTGAATCCCTCATACCACACACAGCTCTTCTCCTGGGGGTAGTTATTTTGCCACCACTCTCACTTCAACACAAAATGAACACTGGAGCATTAGGATACTTGGCAATGCAGCAGGTGGAAAAGTAAAAAAAACATCTGGGAGGCTCTTTCAAGGGGGGAGGGGGCTTGGAGGGAAAGCTCTTCTGTGCCAGTCTAGGGAAAAGCGATCCAGAGTTCTCTTAGCCCAGCAAAGGGGTAAAGTCTTTCCACCACACCACACCCGTGCCCCTCCCCCTCACAAAACTCCAGGCCAGGGTTTCCCACCTGCGGGATGCTAAGGCCAAGGGAAGGGAGAGAGGGAAAAGATGGCACGGGGATGGAACTGGACTCGGGGCAGAGGTGGGGGGCCGGAATGGAAAGGGGAGGAGGCCTCATTGCCTGGCAACCATCCCAGGGCACGTGCACTGGTGACATCATTCCAGGCCACCTCTAACACACACCTTTGACCCTTAGGGGCGGAGAGGGCCGCTGGCTGAGCTTCCTGGGAAATAGCCTTAGGAATTCTGGGAACCCAAAAAGGAGAGGAAACACGGTGGGACCAGGACCCAGGCATCCTGCTCCTGCCTTTATCTCTTTTACTCCCAATACGAGTCCAATTCCAGGGACTCGGGCCGCTCGGCTTCACCTCTCCGCCTCCAGCCCTGACCTCCCAACCCATATTTCCGACGGAGTCCCGACACGCCTCTCAGAGATACTGTGCCTTCTCTCTCCTGGGCAAGATCTCAGGTGGGAAGCGGGAGGTATGGAGCGGGGGTACCAGGTCCCGCCGTACTTCGTCTCCCATCTGTGGGATGCCGCGTGCCCCTGCCGGCCGCCAGCCGGAATCTGTCTGGGTCCCTAACTCTCCTGCCCCTCCCCACGCTGTTCCAGGGCGGAGTCTGTGGAGTTGAAACCAGGACACGGCTAGAGGAAGTTATATAACCGGGAGAAGCCGGGAAGGACAAGTGGAGAGGAGTACAAACAGCTCGAAAGAAACCAAGGGAGGTGCAAAGAGCACCAGAACGAGTGGGGAAAAAACATTAAGAATGGGAAGGATTTGGGTGCACATCAAAGAAGAGGAATTCACGCGAATAAGGGGCGTGACGATGGCCCGGGAAGAATCACCCGAGTTGTCCCGGGCTTCCCCGCAGCGCTCTCCCCCGCCACCAACAGCAGTTGAGCCTGAGCGAGTGAAGCCTCAGGAAGGGGCTCTGGTACCCGTTCCGTTCCTCTTGAGGAGGCAACCCAAACTAGAACCCGGGAAGGCAGCGGCGGAGTATAGGGGCCAGAAACCACAGCTCCGCCCAGCCCACCTTGGGAGAGTGGCGCGCCAGCTGGGGGGGTTGGTGGGAAATCCGGCCCATTCCACCCAAGGCTGAGTATTAATGGTTCGAGACCTCGCGAAAGATGGCAGGCGTACCCAGAGGTCTGAGTCCCAAGGGGGTGAGGAGCACAGCCTAGGACCACTATACAAACACAGATTCAATGTGGGGGTTGGGGCAGCGAGCGCCGACTTGCGGCGCAGGCGCAGGGGGGGATTCGGGCGCGTGTGGCGGAAGGAGGGGCACTGGGCGCGAGCGTGTGGGAGTGCACGTGCGGGTCCCGGACAGCTACTCCTTCCTTCCCTCTCTACCTCTGCCCCTCCCCTC
Source organism: Rhinolophus ferrumequinum (assembly GCF_004115265.2). Taxonomy (NCBI): domain Eukaryota; kingdom Metazoa; phylum Chordata; class Mammalia; order Chiroptera; family Rhinolophidae; genus Rhinolophus; species Rhinolophus ferrumequinum. The sequence goes on from NC_046304.1 coordinate 11,099,846, forward strand.
TCCCTCTTCCTGTCGGTCTATAATGCCTCCACCACATTGGCTGCCAGGAGCCTGATGTCAGGGACGTCTGCTGGAGCGGATTGGGCGGACGCGAGAGTTCGGGAATCTGGCTCTAGAGTCTAGCTCTCCAGTTACTCTGGCAACAGGGCAAGCAATCCCCGGGGAAGGGGAGCGGAGCGGAGCTCAGCGCAGCGCCTGGGTCCTTCCTCCTTCCGGAGGACCGTCCAGTCCATTTTGGTGGCAATTGGTTGCCTCCCTCCTTACTCCCAGGCTCTCCCTGTCCGGAGAACTAGGCGTCCTACCCTCGACCATCCGTAGTCTCCCAGCACCCCACACTCACCAACTCCCATCCCAAGTCACTGCCACAAGCCACCTTAGATTGGAAGCGAATCTGCGTTGCTTAGGAACCAACCCGCTTGCCCCTCCCCACTATTTACCCCAATCCGGAGAGGCGAAAACTGAGTCCCCAGCCCCCTCCCCATCCTCGGCCCTCCGCCCTCCCGTCCACAATTTCCTGTGAGGGACTGAGAAGACTAACTGAAAGCCAAAAGAGCACCTCAGCCCACCTTTCCTTCTGGCCGGGGCAAGGGGCTTCGGTTGTTTCATGGCTTTATCCCCCACCTCACTCCTCTCAGTTCGGGCTGTGTGTCTCGCCCTCGCCATCTCGTGGCAACGTCGGGAAGGTTCCGCACGAAAAAGGGTGAGGGCTAGGAACTCGGGAGAGGGCAGAGTGGGACAAGACCAGGGATGAGGAGACGAGCGGGGCAACGCCGAGTAAAGGGACGTGATGTGCAGTGGAGTGGATGAAGCAGAGGCCGCTGCAGGGAGGTTATCAGGGCTCCTGGTGTGAGGGTCAGAGCCGAGGCTGTACCCCTCACCTGTGGGAAGTGGCCCAGGGACCGGAGACACATCCCTGCTTGACCACGTCCGACCTCCAGAAGCCACCGCACAGATCTATATCTGCAAACTCTGACCTTTAGTCCTGCCCGTTAAGTGTTAGGGACCGCCGCGCCCCGCCCCCCCCCATTGTCGGGAAGGGGAATCCCAGCCCTAGGGAGACTTTCAGGCCCTTCTTGATACCCAGAACCTAAGCCACCTGCCTCTCAGCTCTTCCCTCACCCCACCCTGCTCTCTTCTAGGGGACCCGGACGTCCTGCGCCCCGGTCTTCTTCCCAGTCCTTTACCGAGACCCAAACGTCCATCCACAGCTCTATTCCGCCTGCGACTCAGGCGTCCCGCCCCCTTGAGCGGAGATGGTTTTCCTCTTTCGCCGCTCCCCGTTACCTGATTCTAGGGCGTTCCAGGTGTTCAGGCTCCCCAAGGTCTCCCTGGGGGTCGAGCGGCCCCCCCCTCTCCCAGGTCGGGGCTGGGGGGGCCGCTCCGCCCCGTGGCGCAGTTGGATTTTCCAACACAAACACCGCCCCCCCTCCCCAACCCCGCCTCCTTCTCGTTGTCCCGCCCCTCCTCGCGCCGAAGTCCTCCCTCTCGGGCCCTGCCCCGCCTTTCGCCAGTCCCGCTCGCCTCAGCGCAGGTGCAGAAGAGGACGCCGAATGCGGGTTGCAGAGTTCCGGGTGCAACGTACTGGGTCTAGCCCGGATCCCTATCTGACAAACTCTTATTCCATTTGGATCACGCGCCTTTCCAAAGTAGGCCCCGCCTCCATTCTAGTCCAGCACCAATTTAGCCACACCCTCTTTAGGCCCCACGCCCTGCCCTTTCGTTCGAGGCCACGCCTCTGACTCAAGGCCTCCCACTTCCCTTGCTCTTTTCCCCATCCAATAGCCTCTCACTGCAGTTCTCATCCTTTGTAAGGCATTCGCTTCCTCTCTCCCCAAACCCTCACCATCCCATTGAGAGACATAGGGCTTGTGGTCTCGGGTGTTTTACTGCACTGAGCTCCAATGTAATTCTTCCACCTTTACAGCTAGCACGCTAGGTATCTTCCAGGGTCTCATTGCACAACAAATTCAACCAAGGTCAAGGCCTGAGTGAGGTCCAGCCTCGGTGTGAGGTGCATTGTCAGCTTTGGCTCCTAGAGTCCCCGACCCTCTCTCAAGCCAGGAAGAAGAGGAGGCCTTCTCAGTTGTCCAGGCTCATGAGTAGAGCGGTGCCCCTCTTGATCCAGTGATCAGATGTCATGGTCCCACACCGGAGGTCGATGCCAATAACAAAGGAGACTCTGTCTGAGCTGCCTGCCCGGTTGGGATAGTAATAGCAGGGACAGGAGTACATGCCTGAGGGAAAGGAGAAGAAGGAGTCAGGCCCCTGGAGCCTCTGGGAGAACAGGGCAGCAGCAGGTGTGGGGGAGGCATGGAGCAGAAGATGGGTTAGGAGCCAAACTAGGGATGGGGCAGGCAGGTCTGAGGGAGTTGTCCCACCCTTGGCGCTCTTCTTTCTGCTCTCTGTAGGCCGAAAGTGGATGGTGGGCATGAGGCAGACAAGCTGCATGGGTTCTGCCTCCACCAAGCAGGAGTTCTTCTGATCCCAGCCAGCACCTTCCAGGTACAGGCCTCGAACCCAGACACCATCCTGGGGAGACATGGGGACAGATTGGGGAGAAGTCTAGACCTTGGTTGCCAGTACCCCTGACCTGCCATCTCTCTTCTCCCTTCTCAACCAATTGTTTCCCACCTTTGCACCCAGCACCCTCCTCCACCACACCCAAGCACATCTGGCTCCCACCTTGGGTGGATACACTAGGTTGCTGTCATCCACAGTGGAAACGATAAACTCCCAAGAGAGGCAGTCCACTGAAATCTGGGGATTGAAGGTGAGAATACGGGAGGACCTCCAAAGAGGAGAATAAAGACGTGTCCCCAGCATCCAATCCCCATCACATGTTTCCCATGGCTTACATTGTTTTGGCGAGCTGAAGACTGCAGTACAGCAGTGAGGAAGCCAGTGGGAAAGGTGAAGCCAGACATCCAGAAGATCACAGGAGGCCGAGCACGGCTAGCCCACAGCTCAAACTGCTCCACACGCATGCCCAAGTCCCGGGTCCACGCAGCCAGTGGCTTTTGTGAGGGATATGCCTGGAGAAGGAGGCAGTGTGTATTCATTCATTTATTCATGCATTCAAGTCCTCACTTATTGAGCCCTTGGAGCAGATATGAGAAGAATATGTGGTGGCAGCCCCTGCTCACCAACTTCAGTTGGGCGAAGCACTCCAAAAGCCAACTCCCAGGAAACAAGCGTAAAATGACAGCTATTTATTAAGAATAGCAACAGTAATAGCAACCAGTTACCATTAATGAAGCACCTACTAAGTGTTATGCACAATACTGGGAATCCTTGAAGCATCCTTGGAGAGGTTAGTAACTTGCCCTAAGTAAGCTTCTAAGTTGATAACTTGTGCAAAGTCAATCAGTGAATGGCAGAGCCAGATTTCAACCTTGAACCTGTCTGGCTCCAAAGCCCAGGCTTACTGCATTTTGCTATATGCCTACCTAGAATAAGGAGATTCGGGGCACAGGGTAAGAGGGGAGCTCATTGTTGGAGTAGGATCAACAGTGGTATAATCTTGCCTTTCCCCAGAGTGGAGGGACATGAGCATCAAAGATGCAATTGAAAATCTCTTCCAGGTTTGTAGACATGACGATGAGGCCCTGGATCCCTTTTTCCAGGTCTGTTAGTGAGAACCTGAACAGGATAGGGTGGAGGGTTAGAGATGGGATGGAAGAGCCATCCTAGGCAGAGGGTGAAGGCCTTTCCTCTTGCCCCCTCCCAACATACCACAGAGCCCCTCTCCGTCTTACAGAATGGTCTCCATAAGCTTGTTGTATCTCTGGATCTCCTGCAGAAGGACCACATTGAGGGGGGAGGGGTCCAGAGCCAGCAGTTTTTGGGTCCCCTCATAGTCGATCATTTCAGGGATCTTCTGTTTCACATCAGTGGCCAACTCGAGGACCTGATGAGGCAGGAGCTCTGAGTGCGGCCCTCTCTTCCTAATGGCTTTCTCTCCCCCAGGTGTCTGTCTCTTCTTACCTTCTCTTCCCGGGTCTGCCCTCCAGCCCTGGTGGGTGTAATCTGGGGTTGCAGGGAAAGCAGAGTCTCAAAGAGAGTTCGTGCCTCAGTGATCTGGGAGGCCACATCCGCATTGGGGTGTTGGCCAAAGGCCTCAGGGGGGTCCATGCCAGGCAACATGCTGATGTATTCTTTGTAAGAGGCCAGGCTCCCATCTTTGGGGATGAAGTAAGTCTCCAATACTGACAACCTGGGGAGCCACAGCATAATTATCTCCACATTGTGGGGACTCTGGAGCTTCAAATACCAGGCCAAGACTCTAGTCCCTATGTATGTCCCATTTGTCCAACTCTCCGCTCTTGTTCCCCTTCCCAATCCCACACATTCTGCCTTCTCCCAATCTCATATTCTCTCTTCAAACACTTCCCCTACCTCCTGTCCTGCCACCTGGTTTCTTTGTGTCCTCTGGCCCCTGTTCAGTGCCACCTCCCCCTCACCGGTAAAAGGGGGTTGATAGAGACTGGTCACAGAAATAGTCATTGATGTAGGTGGTGAGCAGACGCCGGTCCCAGTCATCTGTGACATGCCCACCGTAGTTGACACCGGCAATAAGGTACTTGAGCGCATCCCAGGGTGTCTCCTCATACTCATCCAGATAGAGGCTCAGCAAGTTCTCTGACACCTGTGAACAGTCCCAGCACATGCCCCCAGCCCCACACACAGTTATGGCAGAAACTCTTCCAATTAGACTTTAACACAGGCTTTCTGTCAGTGGGTATTCCCCCAGGGGAGCCATGGGGCAGGAATTATAAGGAGAGAGGGCCGGGATAAGGGACCCCTGGTTAGCACAAACCTCAAAGTCGGAGTCATTGAAGCCATAGACAATGTTCCAGCCAAGCTGCAGGAACTTTTTGCGTTCAAGTAACACAGAGTGGAAGAAGCAGAGTGCAAACAGCAGCTTCTTATACTTGGCTGGTTTGGAGCAGCGAGAAAACTGTGGTTCCATCATCAGTTGGTAAAGACGTGTCATGTTGGCCTTTAGGCCCTGAGGACAATAAAGTGTAGAGGATAGAAGACATGAATCTTGCTCAGCCCTGCCACTAGCACCACCATGTATAGTTGCGGAGGTTGCTTACTGCACAAGGGCACTGGCTGAAGGGATGAGTGAAGGCTGGAATTTAGCCCTTGATCAGCATACCAAGATGTGCAGTCATTCACAAGGCTGAGTGCCTTTCTCTAATTCACACACAGGCAATGTATGGGCTAGTGGCAGTCCTATTTTCTTGTCACCCACCTTTTGATCCTCTCAGCCACAGTGTTCTCAATGGTGGGTAGGCCAACTCAATTTGGGAGTACCAAAAAATAGGAACAAAGATATACATGCAACTATGAATGAACAAAAATGTCCACTATTATTTGCAAAGGTTCAGTGTAAATTAAAAGGGCCCTAGTATATCATCAAGGAGGAATAGTCTGTGTGATTGGATTTATCAGGCTTCATGAGCAAGCTGAGATTTGAACTAAGTTGTACAAATGGGAAGGATATGACTAGGCTGAGAGGAGAGCCTCGGTTTCTAGGAGATGGAAAGAACAGAAGGAATAAAAGCACAAAGGGGACAATAAGTGAGATGAATATAACTAAGGTGAAGTGCAGGTGTTCAGCTGGGGTTAGAAGGGCCATTAACAAATGGAGGTGCAGTAAGAACGACAGTTTGAGCCATTTGGACTTGATTCACCAGGCCACTTTCTGTCTTGAGCAGAACAGTGATATGTTGAAACAATGTTTTAAGAAGACTCATTATGATGCACAGAATGGAATAGTGAGAAAACTAAAGAAAGAATGTTGGATAGAGCAGTAACAAAAATTATGATTTTTAAAAATGCCATTTATAATATCAAAATACACAAAGTAGGAATAAATCCAATAAAACATACAAAGCTTTATAGAGAAAATTGCAGAACTTTATTAAAATAAAGAATAAATGAAGAGACATAGCTATCCTCATGGATTAGGAGGCTCAATATCCTAAAGATGTCGATTTCCTCCATATGGATCAATAGGATTTTTTTGTGGAACTTGACAAGCTAATTTCAAGAAGAATAAGGTAAGGAGACTTGCCTTACCAGCTATCAAGAATTATTATAGAGCTATATAATAATTAAGACAGTGTATAGTGATCCCAATATAAACAACTTGATCAACGAACAGAATAAAGGGCTCAGAAATATATATATATATATACATACATACACATATATATGTATATATATGTGTATATATATATATATATATAGAAACATGATTTAAAGCTGAGCAGGCATTGCAGATCACAAGGTTAATTGTGAGCTATTCAATAACAGTACTGGGAGAATTGGTTGTGGAAAAACATTAGACCTCTACTTCATTCCACACTAACAAAAAATCAATGTGAAGTGACTAAAAACCTATATGTGAAAGTCAAATTAAAAAATTGTTTTGAAGACAAGTATAAGAGAGTGTCTTACAAACTTGGAATAAGCAAAGATTTCTTGAACAAGTCATAGGAAGACAAATCATAAAAAAGAAGCTAGCTAAATTCAACCTCATAAAAATTAAGAATTTCTATTCATTGAAAAATAACATAAAGAAAAAAGACAACCCACAAAACACATAACTGACAAAGGATTAGAATCTGGAACATAAGAACTACGCAGCATGAAGAACAGCATGAATTAATGTCAAGTACATAATACTGAATGAAAAAAGCAAGTTGCAGAAGAATGTATACAGCATGGTTCCATTAACCACACAATCTTTTGTGTTAAAATTGCAAAGAAGGGGGTGGCCAGTTGGCTCAGTTGGTTAGAGCGTGAGCTCTTAACAACAAGGTTGTGGGTTCAATCCCCAACATGGGCCACTGTGAGCTGTGCCCTCCACAACTAGATTGAAACAAGTACTTGACTTGAAACTGATGGGTCCTAAAAAAACACACTTAAATAAATAAAAGGTTTTTTTTTAATTGTAAAGAAAAGAAAGTGACAAATACAATATTCAGAATAGTGGCTTCTTCTGAATGAGGAGTGAAGGCAATGAAATTGGGGAGAAGTGCATCAAGACTTCAAAGAAAACGGTATTCTTCTTTCTTACACAATATGATGGACATGCAGGTATTTATTGAATCTCAATCCTTTATATTATCTTGACTATTTTATAAATATTATTTTGTATCTAAATATTTAATTTTTAAAAAATTAAATAGATATATATATTTTTAAAGGATAAGCAGGCAGTGATCAGCCTTGAAGAATATACTCCAGGACTATACCCCTAAGTGGCAACTGGGGGCTGTGATTATGGGGACTTTCTTACTTGAAGTTAAACTGAGATAAACCACTGCCCCCTTGATTATTCGGGCTTACTTTGTATATCCTGATGCAAAACTGGCTTCTTTCACAGGACAACAAAATGGCAATACTTGATCTAGAAAGGATCCTGTGCTGGGGGTGGGAGGGGATTTATAAAGGATATGATTGGGTCATTTAACAAAATTGGAATATGTAATAGATTTGGATTAAAATATTGTATCCATTTACTGAAGTTGGCAACTGTGCTGCAGTTATATAAGAAAATATCCTTCTTGTTAGGGTTGAACCATTTACATTGAAATACACTGAAGTATTTAGTGGTAAAGGACCATGATATATGCATCTTGCCCTCAGATGGTTCAGAAAAGGTGTGTGTGTCAAGAGAGAAAGAGAAACAGAGAGAGAAATCAAATGGTATGGCAAGTGGGGCCATGTTAACAAGAGACGAATCTGGGTAACATACATGTGGGTGTTCTTACAACTTTTCTATTAAGTTTAAAATGATTTCCAATAAAATATTTAAAAATATTGGCCTGTTTGTTAGCTTCCAAAAGAAGTCCACTTGTACCAAGTAAACCCTGAATGTTTTACTTCTACTGAAGGTATGGCGGATCGCATGGAGGTTCTGCCTTTCACAGGAAGCACTCCTGGGCAAAGCCAGGATGGACCCTCTACTCTTAGGACTGCCTCATTGCAGAGCCACCTTCTCTGATTCCTCTCTCCTTCCTCCTAGGGCTTCCTCAGATTCATCGTTTCCTCCCACTTCATTACGCAGACCTAAATAGCACCCACCTCCACACTTACACACCTCTACCCATCACAGGGTGCTCAACCTAGCTACCAAGGCGCACACCTCTCTTAGAAGGCAAAAAAATAAAAACAGAAAATAGAAAATATTCTGTTACACTCGGGTCACATTTCTGGACTGTTCAAGATTTTTTTAATGGGGGCACAGAATATTTTTGTTGGCAGAAAAGAATAAAGGTAAATAGAAGTCAACTTTAAGCATATTTTTAAAGAAATTAGTGGCTTCGTTAACAAAAATAAGATGAGGAGATAATCTATGGTGGAGAAGCTGACGACTTGTTTTGAGAGTATGGGATTTACAGTGCTGGTGTGCCAAGAAGAAATGTTTTATAACCAGATGGAATTCAGACCTGGAACTGAGTTTGATACTGGAGCCAGAGATGGGGATTGGAATTGAAATCAGGAAAAGGACAATTTCTGTGTCAAGTTGTGAAAGGAGAAAATGTAGAATAAGAAAAGTTGGGGGCCAAAGACTAAGTCTTGAGATGTGACCACAGACAGGAGGAGAAAAACACAGAAGTAATAAATGACATGGCAAGAGACAGGGGAAACCAGGGAAAGGGACTCAACTACCCAAAATGTTCAAGGAGGGTTAGAACGATGAAAGACACCCATGCGTGGGTGCATTCAAACAGTACTTATTTATTGAGAATCTACTATATACAGGTCCCTGTGCTACTCATAGGATGAGCAAACTGTTGAAAGAAAAACAAAAACACCATATGTCATCTGCCCTTGTGGAGCTTACCATCTAGAGAAGACAGGTATTAATGAGACTCACACGGATATATGTAAAACTACTGCAGCGGTAAGGATCAGAAGGACTGTAAATGTTTCATGAGTGTGTGCCACTGGGATTTTGACCTAGACATGGAGGTCAGAGGCTTCCTGACACTAGAAGGAGCAAAGGAGGGGTGAAGAGAAAAGAAGAGAGAGCAGCATGCACAAAAGCCTTGGCACAAGAGAATACAGGGTCTACTGAGGGAGGAGAACAAAACTATTTAAAAATTAATGGTGTAGGTAGAGCAAAGAAAGTAAAGGGGAGGATAGCTATGGATAAAGCTGGGGAGGGATTCACAGGCAGTGTTAATACGGGTTTTGATCTTGACTAAACGCAATGAAAAGCTACTAAAATAGTTTAAGCAGGGGGTAAGTGGGTGGGATGTAGCAACATGATCAGATTTTTTTTTTTAATGAAAAAAGATGAAATGCTGTGATTTGAGACAACACAGATGGATCTTGAGAGTACTACATGCTAAGTGAAATAAGTCAGATGGTAAAGGACATAAACTGTCTGATTTCACTCATATATGGAATGCAAAACAAAACAAACAAATGAACAAACAAAAAAACAAACTCATAGATACAGACAACGTGATCACATTTTTAACGGATCAGTATGATTGCATTCAATGGTGACCTTGTAATACGGAGACAAAAATTTCAATGCGAGTTGGAGGGAAGAAAGGAGGAAAGGGCTGGGAGTCCAGCAAGTGTGACATTAGGGAAAGAATGTAAAGAAATGTTGGGAGGCTGGAAGGTTCTGTGCAGTAGTTATTTACTCTTCAGTGCCTCAGTTTCCTATCTATTAAATGGGTTAATAGTACTTACCTAATGGTGTGTGTGTGTGTGTGTGTGTGTGTGTTAAATGAATTAATAAATGTAAAGAACTTAGAACAATGCCTGGAACATAACACTGAGGAAATGTTAGATATTACTATTATATTCTAAGAGTTTGGCACAAAGAGCAGAGAAACAAGGTGAAATTGTTTAGAGACAACAGAATCGAACAAGACTGCTGTTGTTGAGGGTAAGCCCTCTCTGACGCTAGCAGGAGGAAAGGCTGACCAGACGGCACAGTTGACGTTGACTATCTACAGTCTCCCATACCTTCGGTGGTTCTGTGGTCATCTTGATGCTTGCCTGCAAGATTGAGATTGGGAAGTTGGGGTGGGGGCTAGAGCTGAGCCAGAGGCGGAAGGAAGGGTGAGGATCCTCCACTTGCAGCTGCTCCACCAGTTTGTCCAGATTAGGCATCCAAGATAGTGACAGGTGGCAGTTAGCCAGAAACACCCAATGTCCTGCAGGGAGATGCTGGATTCAGTGGTACCCATTCCCTAAGCCCCCTCTGTCCCCACACTTTCCATCTGATTGTGTATGTGTGAGGAGGGAGGAGTCCAAATGCTCAGGTCTGCCACTCCGTGGGCCTTCTGGAGAAGTGGGAGCTGCAGTTATGGTACTGTGTTTGAAGCTGGAGGTTCTGGGGAGTAGGACCAGGGCCCAAGATGGGGGTAAAAGAACAGGAATGACACTGACCGTGAATCACGCCCTCTCGGAGGAGCTGAGCAGCAATGGGGGCCTGGCCCTGGCCCAGGGACAGGGCGTGGAAACGCTGGGCCATGCCTGTGTGCTCTGCCAGCTGGAGCAGGGCATTGGTGGGGTCCACACCAGGGGACAGGATGAACACCAGTGGAGTTCGTGGTGTTGAATCCTCTATCACCTGCCAGAAGCACAGGGGAAGGCCTCAGGCAGAAGGCCACGTAACACAGTGGGAGAAAGAGATTGAGGAAATGCATATGGTAGCTTGGAATGAGGAGAGGGAAGCAGGAAGGACCCAGGGGTCGTGTGGGCAAAGAAACCAAGCCACTGACCAACTTCATGTTTAGTATAGGTGGCTCAGTGAAGCGGGAGCCGAGGTTGGAGATGATGAAAGAAGTAACACAGAATGCCACGCGGTCCTGCCGTAGGGAGCGAACAATCAACATCCGTTGCATCTCATTGCAGGCGTTCTCCCATTCACCTGGGGATGAGATGAGTAGTTGCAGGGAAAGTCTGGGAGAGCAGGGAATATAAACAGAGGGACACCTGCAGGAAAGGCTCTGCTAGGAGGCAGATGCACTGAGGGGAACTTGGAAGGGGGATGAAAAATAAAAGGAAGGGCAAGCACACTGGCTGAATGGAGAGAAGGAGAAAGGCAGGAGAGGGAGGAGATGCCGGGGCACCTGGCAGCATAGCCTTTTCCGGGGTGGCATTGGTATACCACAGGTGCCAGTCACGAGGATACTGTTCAAAGGAGTTCATGAGTCCGTGGAAGTTGGTCAGTTTGTCTAACTCTGTGATGTTATCCCAGTAGGCATCTGCGAGCCAACTAGTACATGGGTTATCCATTTGGCCCTCCCGATCCAGGACCTGGGGGGAAGGAGAAAGGGGACTGATCCAGAACACTTCCAAAGAAGAGGTCCCTTTTTTGTTTTAAACATGGGAAATCCAAGATGAGTCTTGCATGAAACAGAATGAAAAAGTGAATACAGGAATCTGAGATGGATTCGAATCCACTTTTATTGGGGAAATAAATGTGGGGGTCTAAGTCTCTGTGCTGATACCACAGTTCAAATTTAGGAAGCTGGCGCCCTCTGGTGGTTGTCTGGTAGTAATGTCTCTTACCCTAATATCAATTGGCGGCCTCACCCTTCAAAGAAGCGCAAACTATTTAATAGTTCATTCACTTATTTACTCTCTTTAACAAATATTTATTGTTCACAAACTATCAATTGTTTTAAGCACTTGGGATACATCACTAAACAAAAAAGACAAATATCTTTGCCCTTAAGGAGCTTATTTTACAACATGGGAGGGCAGATAATGGACCAAAACATAACAAACAAGTAAATTATCTAGTGTGTTAAAGATGGCAGTGCCATGGGGAAGTAGATTAAGTTGAGGAGGATATGGAAGGTTGGAAGTGCTGGGGGCAGTTTGAAGTATTAAATAAGGAAGTCAACGAGGTATCAGTGACGTGAGATTTGAATCAAGTCTTCGAGGAGGTGAGAGAGAGGCCAAATGACAGCTGGGGGAATAGTTTTCCAGCAGAAGGAACAGCCAGTGCAAAGGCCCTATGGTGGGACATGACTGCTAGAGCCAGGAGGCCTGTGCAACTGGAGTGGATGGAGTGAGGAGCTGGGTGGTGGCAGGTGACATCAGGGAATCCATTTTAAAAGAATCTCTCTTGTCCCTGTGTTGAGAAATCAGGGCTGGGGAAGCATTGGGAGGCTATTGCTAAAATCCAGATGAGAGGTGAAGTGACGGTGTCAAAAGGAGTGAAACTGCTATTCAAGAGGGTGGGAGAATTACTGGCCCAGGGAAATGTGGTATTGTTGGCTGGCAGTTTCAAGGGCCCACTGAGGTTCATGACGGTGGGTTTTAAGTGAGTCCAGTGAGTGTGGATGTGTTTTTCTCCAGTCATGTTCAGCTACATGGGCCACACAGAACAGGAGAGCTGAATCTAACCAGAGTGGTAGTTTTGCCAAGCAAATGCAATACGGGTAAGGGAGAAGAGGGAAGGAGTTGAAGTGCTTGCAAGTGAGACAGTATCATAGTGACTATGGAATTCAGGCTGGGGAAGAAGTGGCTTGAGAAGCAGTGAAAGAGTGGCAAGATCACGCCAACCAGTAGGTCATAGGTAACGGGGCCCCAAAGCCCTGTGTATAATGTGAGCAAGGGGGACATGGCAAGTCATCTCCACAGGCCCAGGAAGCTCACCATACACCTGCTCCTGGAAATTCTCCTCAGCTCAGTCAATGGAGCCTTGGGCCTTACCCTCTGGGTATGGAGTCCTCTTCATACTCACCCCCATCCCCAACCTTGACCACCCCACACGCGGATGTGTCCTCTGCTCAACTCACCACACCCCCACGTAGAAAGAAGTTGTACTCATCCATGTTGAGCTTGCCAGAGGCCTCCAGGATTTTGGCACACATCTGAAAACTGAACAGTAGCTTGTGGCGCTCAAAAAGGGTGCGGCAGGTGTACCTGGGAGAAGGGGACAGGGAGGGTGGTAGAGACAGGACACTCAACATGAATGCTTACTGAGCAAAGATCGTACAATCAGAGTCCTGCACAGAAGAAGGACCCTCATCAGCATCTAATCCAAACTTCCTGTAAACAGACAAACACTCAAGGACCTAGAGAGAACATGTGATTTTCTCAGAGTTCACTGCTAAAAATCAGTCATTCATTTCCATTAAAAAACACCCAACATTGATTGGACCCCCTACTACGTGCCAGGCACTCTGCCAAGTCCTGAAAACACAAAGATGAATAAGCCAGAGTCTCTGTCCTGAAGGAAGTCAGGTAGTGTGGGAAGGACAGACGAGAGAGGCCACTGGTGATGCTCCAGTGTGATGAGTCCTGTACAGGGTGGCAGCACTGGGCGGGGCACCCACCCTGCCTGGTGGACACAGGGGAAGTTCCTGAGAGGAGTTGCCCCAAGGTGCAGTGGAGTTATCAAGTGATATAGAAGAGGAAGAGAAGGGAGGACTCCAGGGAGAGCTCAGAGCAGAAGCAAAAGCAGGAGTCAGAGGGTGGGAGGAAGCAAGCATGGAGGAGAGGAAGCGGGCATGGAGGGCAGGCAGCGGTGCTTGGGCATCCAGTGTACGGTGGGGAAAGGTGAGGCAAGAAGACACCAGGTCCCAGAGGGCCCTGTGGGCCTCCCGAAGAGTTTAAGCCGGGAACAGCATGGTCAAACTTGTGTATTTCAAAGACACACTGGCAGCTGCAGGAGGACAGATTGGAGAGGGACAAAGAGGTAGGATGACCTGTTAGGAGGTGGTTGTGCAATTCAGAAAGAAAGATCATGAAAGCCGGCAAGGAGGAACAGTTTGCAGAAAGGTGTATAAGTAAAACCTGGTGACTAATCTGAGAGGCAGGAGAGGGAAGAGTCAAGAACTTCCACTCTCTGGCTTGCGTGGCTGGGAAGTGGATGTTGGTGCCATTCAGGGGTGAGGGTAGATAAAGAGTTTGATCTGAAACAAGCTAACCTTGAGGGGTCTGTGGAATGTGCAGGTAGAGAAGTCAAGTACCTTGCTACTCAGAGTTGTGAGGCACAGACCAGAAACGGCAGCACCTCGGAACGTGTCAGTCATGCAGACCCTCAACTTACTGACCCCCAACCTACTGACTCCGAATCCATATTTAACAATTCCCTGTGCTTTATGGGCACGTGACCATTTGAGAAACGCTGGTGTAGTAGACAGTTATATATACAAGTCCAATGCTCAAGGAAGAGTTAAGGATATAAAACTGGGAGCAGTTAGCCCACAGGTGATGGTTAGACCATGATAATGGATGAGTCACCCAAGGAAGGTGTATGGGGAGGAAAGCAGGGGACCCCAGATGAGGCATGGGAAAGCACTAAGGCTGAAGTAGCAAGAAGGGTCGGCATTAGAGTCTGCCACGTGGCCTCCTGCCTCAGGCACAAGGGAGGAACCTCAGACCTGTAGACAGCATAGGTGTGGTATTCATTCAGGTAGTCAATGCGGTCCTCCAGCTTGTTGCTACGATGGCTCTTGTCAATGCTGAGATTAAAGAGGCTGATGTAGGCATCCAAAGAGAATTGGTACATGGGGTCGATGCGGCCCATATCATTGAGCACGAAGAACAGGATCGATGCCCGCTGGGCACACGGGCGGTAAGCCTGCAGAGGGGGCAGTCAGGGCCACAGAGGGGCACGGTAAGGGGCAGGGGCTCAGGGAGGAAAGGGGCTTTAAGACAGCACAATTGGAGTGGGATCTTGATGGCTGGCGGGCGCCGGGCTGGAGGGCCCAGGAGCTCACCTCTCTCGCCAAGTCAATGTTGATCTCTGTGGTTTCACTGATCTCCAGCTGCTCAGTCACCTCAGTGGCGGTAATCTTGGAGGTCTGAAGGGCGTTCACCAGCTGCAGGTCATCTAGCAGGGAGCCTGTGGCTTCATTCAGCAGCCTGAAGGGAAGCCAAGAAGCACATGGATGGGGGGTTAGGAGCACTGGGCTGGGCGGGGCAGGGACTCCATCAGCCCCCTGGGGTGCTAATTGAGACCAGTGGGAGGGTGGGACAGAGAAGGCAGTCTCACCGAAGGATCTCGTCCTCCAGCTCCTGGAGCTTCCTCTTGCCAGCAGCAATATTGATGACTAGTGAATCCTTCTGCTCCTCCAGCTCAGGCCGCTCCTTCCGGACCACAATGCCCAGCAGTTGGGCCTCCAGGCCCTGGAAGCACCGGGACTCACTGTGAAAGTCTCGTTCCAGTGACCGGCACCCTTTTCCGCCTTCTACATCTCCCAAGCCCATGTCTCCCAGCTACCCAGCACAATCACTGCCTTTTTCTCAATCCTGCCGAAGTCTACAGCTCCCTCGTTCGGTCTGGACATCAGCCCCCGCCCACCTGTTCTTTGACTGCGAAGTTGACAATGGTGGTCTTGGCTGAGGTCTCAGGGCTGTAGTTGGGGTTGGAGAGCTTGGTGGTGATGTAGAAGCGGAAATTGGTGTTGTATTCCACCTCCTTATCTCCAATGCGCATCAGCAGCCGACCACCTGTGCACACAGGAGGATCAGGGGCAAGGACCCCATGTGAGCAGGTTCCCCAACCGGCATCCAGTGGCAGTGACTCAGACTGCCCTAACAGCCCCAGCCCAGGGCTGTCTGAATGGAAGGGCAGGTACCGTGTTTCCCCAAAAATAAGACCTAGCCGGACCATCAGCTCTAATGCGTCTTTTGGAGCAAAAATTAATATAAGACCCGGTCTTATTTTACTATAATATAAGACCAGGTATAATATAATATAATATAATATAATATAATATAATATAATATAATATAATACAATACAATACAATACCAGGTCTTACATTAATTTTTGCTCCAAAAGATGCATTAGAGCTGATGGTCTGGCTAGGTCTTATTTTCGGGGAAACCCAGTAACTAGATGACACAGCCCAAGAGTCAGCCCTTTCCTCCCCAGTGTCCTACTTGTCTGGTTCCAACCCCACAATAAGCCTGGACCCTGACCAATTCGAGATACAGATTTGTTGAGCACAGGGTTGAGTGTGGGGTCCAGATATTCCTGCACGTTCTGGAGCAGCACTGGGTATCCAAACTGGATGGCCTTTTCCAGGATTCGAAGGTAATCTCTCATCTGCAGATCAATAATCTGGAGGCCCTAGAGAGCCAGGAAAAAAGATGGAAGAAATACTGAAGGATTCAAAGGAAAAAATGGCCCCAGAGTAGGACCTCAGGAAGAGACAGGCTTGGGAAGAGATTCCAAGGGGACATAGCCAGCCCCCCGCAGCCTTATACCTGGTTTCCTTCCATGTTCTTGATCCACTTTAGGGCCTGTGCCTGAGGATCAATCATTAGTGCCCACCTGAAGGAGGAAGTGTCCGTCAAAAAACAGGTTCTGCCCTTACTCCTCCTCGTGCTCCCAGCAGCATCCTTACCTGTTGCCACGGGTGACAATGATGCCATTCTCAGTGGAGAAGGCATCTGAGGGCAACCCTTGGATGTTCCAGTCCCGCACTTTGGTAGGATTGGACAGGAAGTTATCGATGGTGAAGCGAGGTGAGCAAGGAACCTGAAGCTCCCTAATCTGGGTAGGGAAGAGTCCCAAATTTCAGGATGGAGATCTGAGCCCAGCACCTCCTGCCCTTTCCCGATAATTCTTATTACTCCCAAAGGCCCTGATCTCAGGGCCCAAGATCTCACTCATCATGCCTGAGCCTCACCTTCCTGATCCAGATCTGGTTGACAATCTCATCCCGATAGTTGGTCAGGAAGGGTCCCATGTAGGACAGGAAGGCAGCTGCTAGGAGACAGTCGCCCACCAGGAACCCCAGGTCCTCCTCCAGGCCCTGGAGGACAGTAGGGGAGGCATAAGCCTGCCTGGGCCCCCAGCATTGGGAAACACATAGAATGCTTTGAAGGCATTTTCCTCTGGACGCTATCTAGATCAAAGAGTTTCTTTTCCTCTCCTAAATCTTTGTGCCCTGAGAACTCTAACCTGGTTCTAATTACTTTTGAGTTCCCATCTTGGACAGCAATTCTATTTACATTGTGGTGATAAGGCCTCAGCTTTTGATGAAGCCGGGAGCTCACGGAAGGTAGAGACAAGATGCCTCGTGACTGTTCTGTCCAGTTGGTGTGCTATTTAAGGGTCCTCATATGTGCTTTCTAACCTGGAAGCAGATCCCTAATGGTACAAAAATCTTTCCTTCCACTCTTCTCACCAAAGTGAGGAAGGGGAGGGGGGAAACTCCCATCCCCCATTCTTAGATGTCCCTACACCCAGGTATTCCCATTTCCCCTGACTATTCCTCAACCTAAAGGGGATGGGAGCTCTTGGAACTGGTGGGCAGAGAGGAAGGAGAACCAGGTGGAACAACTTCTCTCACCTTTACTGTCTCCTCCCATCGGGCCTTCTCACCAGCCAAGCCTGACACCAACATCCCAGCTCGCTCCAGCTTCAGCTCCATTTCCTCAGACTTCTTGCGAAGCTCCTCCTTCTGTGCCAGCTTCTCATCATACTGTTTCTTCAGCATCTCCAGTTTCTCAGCCACCTGGGAGGGATCAGAGTACAGGGCTTGAGGCCAGATTGTTCTGGGTTCAAATAACCAATCTGCTATTTTGTGGCTGTATGACCTTGAGTAAACTGATATCTTTGAGCCTCGGTTTCCTCATGTGCAAAATAAGAATGATAACACCTACCTTATAGGGTGTTGTAAGGAGAAAACAAGACAAAATATGTGTGATAAAATGAATTTTCTTTCTTTTCTCTCCTTGAGCCTGGAAACTACTTAGTAATGAAACTCAAGGCTGGGTAGGAGACAACCTCTTGTAGCACAGTAAACCACACAAGATATGTTGGCAAGAGACGATCAGATAGCACAAACATGACTGCCACTCCACGGCACAGGTCATACCTAAGGTGGGACCTTGAGAGAAGAAAAAGTTAGAAACGAACCCAGAAACTGCTGGGCAGAGGAAGAGGAAGTCCATTCAAGGAAAAGGTCCTGGTCCAAGGTCCCACATCAGAGATGGAAACCTGGGGAAGAGCTTTACCTACTAGAGAAGCCTCCCTCGATTCATTGCCAACCTGTGGGCTCTGTGGAGGTTGGAATGTATCACTCAAATCTGAAGTAGAAAATTGATTGAGACTCTTCCAGCGCCCCATATTGTGTGCCTGACTGGTGAACAATAATTGTGTCTGGGTACACACTGTTCCCTGTCCTTTTCATGATGAGGTATATAAGGTTAGAGTTACACTAAGTGCCTGGTGCATAATATGCACATCATAAACGTTAATTCCCTATCCTGTTGCCATCCCCACTGGGAGAGGCAGCCTGCAAAAGTACAGAGTGTTCAGATCCTTGCCCTACTTTACTGAGTGAGCTTCATCTGGTTATTGAAGGATAAATGTGGATTGTAGCACAATACCTAGCACAGAGTAAGCAAGAAGGACCTGGGCCCAACCACTGAGGCTGACTTCCAAGATGGTATAGATAACTCTCCAAGAAATAGTCTTTAAAGCAAGTGGAGGTTCAAAATGTCATCTCCGAGTTACAGGACAGCTTATAGGTCAAGCTGTGGTAGTAATCTGTTAGAAGGTATTAACAGCTAAAGAAAGACTGTGTCACTCAGAAGGGGCCACCCAGAGGAAACTCTGGCTAGGGGAAAGGGGCACCCTGGCACCCACACACATGGGTTGGGTTGAGCTTCGATGGAGGCCATGTATCTTTGCCGCATGACACCTGTCATCAGGTTCACATGACCTCCTTCCCGAACGGAGTCCGAGCGCGTCAGCAACACTAATTGTAATTTGGCTTCCCATGGAGATTAGCCTGTGGGGGGGGGGGGGCAGCCAGCCACTTGATGGTTCTATATTTCCTTATTTATCTTGCCTGTGGTGTTGTCTTCACTGTTTTTATTTTTTATACAAGAAATACTCATGCATGCACAGGGTTAAAACCCTAAGTAATATAATAAAAAGAGTTCTCAATGAAAAGCAACACTCCTCCAGCCCACCTGTTCCACTTCCAGTCCCATTCTTCAGTAGCAAATTATTCTTTAACTATTCTTATTTCTTCTGGTAGTTAACTCCTAATCTCTGATAGTATGCTTATGCCACTATTTTTAATATATATTAAACTTTCGCAGTTTTTGAATTGTTGCAGTTTTCATCTTTTTAATTAAAAATGCTTATGAAAAATTAAAAACCTAGGAAAAACAATAATGTAATAAACACCGATATACCCATCACATAGATTTAACAGATGTTGACATTTTGCTGCATTTATTTCATCTACTCAGTTTTTTGCCAAAGTATCTTAAATCACAAACTCATGAAATTCCAGGCCTAAATACTTCATAATGCATCTCTCTAAAAAAAAAAAAAACCAAATCATAACCATAACACCATTACCACGCCTAATATCTTTGTCTTTTTCAAAAAAAATTTTCATTTTTTGAACAGTGAATCAACATTCATAAGGAACAAAAACATATACCGTGAAGGATCTGTTTTCCTCCCCGTCCTGACCCAGTCCCAAGATAGTAGAGGGAACCACTATCAACAATTTCTTGTGTAGCTTTCTAGACAGAGTTCATACACAGAGTCCATTAATTATAAAGAAAATACAAGCACCAGAAAGGTAGGGCCTTGTTCACCACTGAATCCTTACACCTAGACTAGTGCTCAGCACTTAATAAATATTTCTTGAGTGGATGAATTTTTTCATAAAGATAAATGGTAACATACAACGACACTGTTCTCTACTATTTTTTACTTGTCTCCACATCGGTTCTTGTTGAGCTACCTCATTCTTTTTAAAAGCTGCAAAATAATCTTGTGTATGATTGGACCATTTTTATATAACAAGTCTCCTACTGGTAGACATTTGTATCTTTCCAACATTTTCTATTATTAATGCCGTAATAAATGTCCTTGTAGGGGCATAAGCACATCTTGATGCTACTTTTTTTTATTTTAATTTTGTTTACTTTGTGAATAAGCAACTTAAAACTTCAAAAGGCATAAGGGCATAAGTCTTCCTCCCAACTGTGCTCCATCTACCCAGCTCCCTTCTGAAGGTAGCCAATGTGACCTGTTTCTTAAATATCTTTCCAGAGACATTCTCTACATACCATGTTTCCCCAAAAATAAGACCTAACTGGAAAATAAGCCCTAGCATGATTTTTCAGGATGACATTCCCCTGAACATAAGCCCTAATGCGTTTTTTGGAGCAAAAATTAATATAAGAACCGGTCTTATTTTCGGGGAACATGGTATACAGGTGTATTCTATGCTACTGTTTCCTGGTTTATGAATTTCAGATTATTTCTACTGATTTTATGCTATGATAAAGGAAGACTTAATCCCCATACCTCCACACCATCACCCCTTTCTCTCTACTCCCAATAGTTTTAGTTCTTCTAGGTACACTTATAACTTTAAATAACATATTGAACCCTCGCTTTATAATAGCTACTACAAAAGCATTGAGCCTGATCTTTCCTTCACCTCCCCCACCTGCATCCACCTCCCAACATTTTTAGCTGTGCTTTTATTTTTACATTGTCAAGGTTGATAACTTCCCCACTCAGAAGCCACAATCAGTCTTCTGTGCTTTGTCTTTAGGTTGATTATAAAGGTCGGATGCCATAAAGAGCATCAATGTTGTTACGATCTGGGCTGGTGCCCAGTGTGAACGGGGCAGCTGGCTGAGCTGCTTGTGGCTGAGGCACATTCTACTAGGTCACTGTGCATGCTGAACTGGTTGTGAAACATTTTTCTGTTACACCTGATTGTGTTTTCTCTTTCAGAAATTCTTACTGGTTGGATTCTCTTTTATATCTCCTACGTTTTCTGGTTCTGCTTTGTTTTTGTATTATATTCCTTGACTCTATCCACCCACTCTTCTATTGAATGTTCTACTTTGATCATTTTTAAATTTGCCAGAATTCTTTCTTTTTCTGTTTGAACTTTTTCTCTTACCATCCTAGTTTTGTTTTGGGAATGTCATTTCTTCCTTAATCACACTTGTGATACCAATTTTTGGATTAGGTTTGCTTTTCAAATTCTTCATTGTAGTTTGAATTATCTCTAGGTTTAGTTTTTCTTCTGGGGTCGTGTTTTGTTATAATTTTTTAATCTTGGTCATACCTTTGCATGTTGGAAGACTTCTTCCACGCCTTTACTCACCCCTTCTCTGGGGGAGGTGCGTGTCTGATCTGCTTGGTGAAACTGGGAAGAATAAACTAGGAATGCTCAACACAGCTCACACCCTTTCCTTTTAGGGATGAATACAAGTTCCACTCTGCCTGCCCCAGCAATGCCCAAAACTGGGTAAGGCTGTTTGAATAAGGGGTCACTACTAATAGAGCCACTCACCCACAGATGTCAGCCACATCCTCCAACTTTGTCTTTAAAGGTGATACTTTGGCCTTTTGTTTTCTTAATTTGTTTAGAACCCAGGGATAGGACAAGGCTTCTAGTTCTTGTATCCCTTCACGAGTATATTTGCAGACCAGAAAACCCATTAAGAAGCTTTGGGTGGGGTTTGGGGTTTCCTGGGCATACTGTGGGGTGTGGACAGGTGTTTTGACTTAGGTGATTTGTAGAGGCTCATGTTAGGCCCCCGTGGGTTTTTATACTTGTGTGGTTGACTTTTAATTGCTGTCACCTGGGTGAAAGGCTTTATGCTGACCCTGCATTATTTTGAACTTGGCAGATGACTGTGGCTTTGTCCATAGGTGAATGGCTGTTTATATAGAGGCAGGACTGTTTAAAGCAGGGCAGCTTCAAGGAAACAGGGTTTGGGCAAAAAAAGATGTGGTCTGCAAGGATGGCCTTGACTAAGAGTGGGGGGGGGGTGTGGGTCTCAGGATAAAGGTTGCTATATTTACAACACAGAGATGGCCCGATATTGCTGACTAGGTTGAAGTGGGGTTAGATCATTTTTAGCCACTCATAGACCATTAGATTTGCAGCTTTTAAACTGGCAAGGCATTAGGTTTTGTATGTACTATAGATTTGAGCTTTAAATGGTTATTGCCAGGCCTAAGTAGACAGCACTAGATCAGCTGTCCCATTATTCAATTTTCTACTCCAGGCTAAAGAAGCAATTGTGATGGCACTAACTTGAAATCCATGTGGCTTGTCCAGAGGCTTATGGAACGGAAATATTCCATTTGGGTTGAGAGTCCAGGTGATACAGTTAGAGTAGAAGGCATGCAGGTATTACCTACACCTTAAGGGAACATCCCTGAACAACTTAGGAGATTCAAAAGGGAGGAAAGCCAGGTCTTGAGACACAAATGGCAGAGAACTTGTTCCCCACAAGGCCCTGGGGCACAGGCTTCAGCAGCATCAATAGCAGCTTCAGTTCAGGAATCTTCTGGAAGTAATTTTCTAGTTAGAATAAGAAGGGGACAAGGTGAAAAACCTTCCCCAAGGGGCAGTTTTTGTAGACTTCAGCAATTCCACAAAGAGAGGCAGCAATATTAGCCAGACAGAACAGGACTGACCATATCTGATCACAGCACAGAGCACGGAACCCTGAGCTCAAGGTGGGAACTGAAATTAAAAGGATATACACGGGGTTACCACTTGGGTGATGAAAAGTTCTGGGACTAGATAGTGGTGATGGCTGCACAACATGGCGAATGTACTTAAAACTACTGACTTGTACACTTTAAAATGCTTACAATGGTAAATTTTATGCGCATTTTACCACAATCACCCCCCTCCAAAAAAGAAGATATACATATGTGGATTCCCAACGCCCCCAATACAGCAAATACTTATTGATTGCATTATATCCCTTATATTAGTCTATTGCTAGAGGTTTCTCCCAGTTTAAGTTCATGGGTCACGGTTTCCAGATAACTGACATGCTGGTGAGGCTGAAAGCAAGGTTTTCTCCATGTATCCGCATTCCTGAAAACACCAATGAGTTTCTACTCCAGCCTTTGGGGCAACAACAACTGGTTTCTGGGAACATAATTGTATCTGGAAGTCCTGTGTGCCTTATTAACTCCTTGAATTCTTTTTTATTTTCAAGTGATTCTCATGAGAGACTTGATTTTGAACTAATTCCTGAAGTCCTACAGGAACCACGTCCCTCTCCAGTGAGTGACAGCCCCGATTATAACATACGGAAACAGACCCAGATCCTGAGAACCCCTCAGCTGAGACTGGGCAGAATAAGAAATTGGGGAGGATGGATTGGGGACTTGAAGAATCTTGGCTTCTAGATTTTTAACTCACAAAAGCAAGATTATTTGATTTCGGATTTTAATTTATTTGGACTTTAGTTTGCAAAAAGATTTCATCTTTGAAATTTAATTTCTCCCTGGGGGTTATATTCAAATTTGTGGAATTTCTATGTATTGTTATTATCGTCGCATTTTAATGCTGTCAGTTAATCTCACTGCATAACCTCTACTATATATACTATGTTGGACAATGTGACATATTTGGAATGGGAAATAAGAAAGAAAGTGAATTCTCAGCCTTGAGTACACCATTGCCTTGAAGTAGATTAAAATTCTGTCCTGACCCATTTGAGAGCCTTCTGGGGCAATTTCTAAGCTGGTGGATCATAACCCTTGCTGCCTGTCAGAATCCGACCTGTGGAAAACATATTTTCAGGGCCCCAAACAAGTGAGTAATGGTTAAAACTCTACTCAGGCTTTGGATTGATACGCAATATATTTGGGCTCTGGGCCTCTTTCCAGACCTTGGGAGCCTAGAGCTATGTACAGGCTTTCCTACCTCTGACTGGCTCTGACAGGGAAGCTTTCAAAATGCTGATTTCCAGGCTCTGAGAAATCTCTGAGTACCAGAGAGTCGTACTTAGTTGGCCTGGTGGGAAACCCAGCAGCAGCACAATACTCTCTGCAAGCGGGTGAGTACGCGGGCCTGCTTCTGAGGGGCTATTAAAAGGTGCATTCGGCTCTTATACCTCACTGCCTTTATCAGTAACAAAAGAGAAATTCCAGTTCCCTGTCTACTTACCCTTATCAATTAGGGGTTCTCAAGAGACCTAACTTTGGGTGCTCTGTTAATATTTGTCCAGTGAATGACATTGTTGGCAGCTGACTGCAGAGGTCCCATTTTTCACATGTGAAGGGAACAACCCCTAATTATTTGGCCCAGGACATGATTCATCCAGGGGTGAGAAAACTTTCCAAATGAGTCACCACACCTGTGATTATCCAGGCTTGAAAAAGAGAGAGTAAAAGAGTGAAGGTTTCGGGAGAGGTTGGGAGGTGACAATGGCAGCAGGAACAGGGTAACGGAGGAGCGTGTGCCGACAGAAGCCCACTTGCCCCAGCCAGGTTAATTCTGCACGAACAGAATCAGAAGAGGCCTTAATGGCAGCTTCACTCCTGACAGTAAAGATGCTGCAGCAGGAAAAGACCAGATGAACCGTGGTGGCAATGGGCTTAGAGTCAGGAAATGTGGGTTTTAGCCCAGGTCTGTTAGTAATGAGCGAGTCACTTAATCTCACTGAAACTTGAGCTCTTCATCCGATTTGAAGAGGTCAGACCTGGCTGTTCTCCATAGTTAGTTTTGGTTAAAACATTTTGAAATAGTATGACCAGCTTCAGTTATATAAAAATTTTAAACTTCTATATCGTTCAAGACAGCACCAATAAAGTTGGAGGACAAATGAAGATTAAAAAATTGAAAACAATGAATACATCCATCAAAAAAGGAATGGTTAAATAAATGATGGTATAGCCATCCACTGGAATAGCATGCAGTGATAAAAAGAAAGCAGAAACTTGTTATTACCAATATGGAACAATCGTCAACATATAGGTAAATAAGATAAGAAGGTGCAGAACAGTGTGTATAATGTAAAAAATTGTAACATATATATTATAATTTATATATATATAATATATTACATAATATAATATATAATTATATAATATAATAATTACATAATTATAATTATAATTATTATATAATAATTATATTATTATATAATTATAATTATATTATATAATATATTATATTATATAATATATACATATGCTTATGTAAGCATAGAACACCCCAGATGGATAAACAAGAATTTGTAATACTGGTAGCTTTCACGGGAGGGGAGCTGATGTCTAGAAAGCAGAAGATGGGAGGCAGCCTTCTTACTGGATATTCTTTTGTACTTTTTGAATTTCAAGCCATGTCATTGTGTTACCTATTAAATTGATAGAAAAATTAAATAATAGACTGGAAGAATTTTGAACTCTTAATAATAGCGCTTTACATTCTGCCTTATTTGAGAGTTGTTTGTACACATATCTTACAGGAAATCACCTCAGGATTGTCTAGCCTGCTCACAATAAATACCCACCTCTGCTCCAAGATGATCCTGTCCCCCCAAGTATTTGCTCAGACACCCTCACATTCTTCCTCGTCCACAGTGATGTCAACACTCTTGCCCTATTCCACCCTATCCCCCCTTTCCAGTGAAGACCAATATGCCACAGAGATTTCGTCAGTTAATATCTCAGGGCTCATCTCCAGAGGCCATGACACAGACGGCCAGCTCCCAAGTCACCTTGCCGAGGGCTCCTCGGGGACAGTGCCCTCTGTGCCTTCTGCAATCAGCTTAGCTTTCTGAGCCAGAAGCAGCCCATCTAAACACGACATAGCGAGGGAGTCAGACAGGATGAGAAGGGAGAGAGGAGGAAAATTAGATGGGAAGAGATGGATGGTAACGAAGCATCCTGGAAATTAGGGAGAAGGACCACTGTAGAAGAGACTGGCATCAGGCTCACCTCCCGCAGCTTCTCCTGGGCCTCAGCCAATGCTGCTTGCTTCTCCTTAAGTTGGGCCAATGCAGCATTCATTCGGATCCGCTTGGGCTCTACCACCCGATACAGCCGCCCGTACATCTGCAGGGAGACAGCCAGGCTGTGGGGTTGCCCACCCACCCATTCACCCGCCAGCCATCCTTCCTTCCCACCTGGGTCTTCCATCCCTCCAGCTTTCTCCTGTGTGCACTGCCCTCTTCACAGGCCTGCCTCTGCTCCCCACCCCACCCTGCCACTGCTTACCTCCATGGCCCGTACCCACATGCAGAGGGACTTGGCAGCAAGCGAGACCCGGCCGATGATGTCAGGCTGGAAGTCGGGCTGGGCACAGTAGGCCCCGATCTTCTTCAGAACTTTATCTGAGATATTGTCTTTATCAAAGTTGATCAGTGATTTAATGAAGTTCTGTTCCCCTGTGGGATGAAAATTGGGCGTCTCAGCCAGAAGGCCTAACCACTGCCTCCTGGTCCAGGTTTCACGTCCACTGCTTAGGCATAGCCATGTTTCTCCTGGACTCAGTTCCCAAGGCCAGAATATCTGATTTCCACCTGAATTCCTTCCGCTGACCTTGCCCTTTCCTCTAGAACCTCAGAGTCCCCAGGGCCCTCCACAATCTTCCCGGCCTCATCTCCCATCACTTACCTGAACACTCTCACCTGAACCACCCCACCACCACTTCTTTCAGGCTTGCAGGCTATATTCTCTCAGAGAAAAACCACAAGAATGAAACAGAAAGACTCTTGTCCTTTTCTGGGGGGTGGGGGGCTGGGGGGGCATAGGCATGCCTGCCTTTGGAGTATGAGATATATTCCAATATCTTTATGACAATTCCCCCCCCCCTTTTTTTTGCTTAAATTGAGTTTTCTGTTGCTTACACCCAAAGAATATTAACTGATATTTGTCTTTACTTCTAGGCTCTATGCTCTCGAGGGTCAGTACAATGCCTCCTTCATTTCTGTCTCTCAGAGTGCCTTCCACACAGCAGGTGATTAATAATAAATGGTGGGTGAACTGACGTTAATTATCTCTTGGTTCTCTAGCTTACCTAGCTGTCTCTTGGCCTCTGCCCAAGTGGGCTCATTGCCTCGAAGAATCATGACTGCCTGCATCACTATCTCCACTTGGGCAGGGGGCCGTCCATAAGACTTGATCTCTCCTATATCCTTCTTGTTCAGAGACTCCAGGGCCTGGGAAAAGGGATTTACTTAGGAAGCAGCAGCAGTTAACTCAGAGGGCAAAACAGGTCCTTCATGGAGATAGGACCCAGCTGAGGCACGCCCTCTTCTCCCCAGAACCCCGGGGACTTTGAGGACAAAGAAGACCGGCCCTACTCCCTTCCCTGGGCCTTCCCACTGTGATACCCGCATGGCCTCTTCCAGGGCTGGCAATGCCTCTTCTAGATCCTTCTGGGCATTGTCAGCCAGTGCTTGGCACTTCACTTCCTCGATTGCAATCTTCTCACTATTGGCTGTGACGGCCTAGGAATAAAAAGAGGATGAGGGATTTGTCTTCGCCTTGGACAAAAGTGGGGTGACAGTGTTGGTGTTAAGGAGGAAAGGTAAAGCTAAAGAAAATTTTGGGAGTGGAATGTGTCTCCCCTGAGGCAGTGACTGATGGGGACCGGGAAGCTTCCGCCCAGTGGACGCTGATAAGAGGTAGGCATGAGGGGTGGGCCCGTTGTGGATCCCCCCACCTTCTGCTGCTCATCCGCTTCCCGCTTCTGCTGCACAATGATGACCAAGTACTCCTCACACTGTTTCTGGAACTCAGCCACCTTTTTCTTGGCATCCTCCAGCTCCAGTGACATCAGTTCCACCTTTTCCCTTGTTTCATCAATCTTAAACAATCCTGTACGCAGCTTATTGGCCTGGTTCAGCAGCTCCTGCCGCTTCTCTGCCAGCAACCTGGGGGACAAAGTAGAATAAGGTCTGGAGAGGCTGGGCTCCCAGAAAGGGAGTGCTCTAGAAAGTCTCCCTTCCCAGTAAGTCTCGGGTCCCTGTCCTCCTTTCCGTTGCCACCACTATCCTCGTCAGTTTTTTTATCATTTCCTGCCTGGATCATTGCCAACCGCTTCCTAATTTGTCTTGGTGCTTCCAGAATCTCATCTCTCTGATTTATTCTATACACGACTGTCAATATAAGCTTGCTAGACACTGTTTTTATCACACCACTTCCCTACTTGAGAATCTTTCACTGTTCCCCACTGTGCAGAAGGCAGGGGTGCTGCAGTGAAACAGAAAACACAAACCTGTCCCGAGGGGGTGGCCATCCCTTATCCCCAGCCTGTTTTTTCCATGTGGGAATGAAAGTGGGCTCAGTATTGCCAAAATTTCTGATTTTCAGAGAGAAGCTAGAAATCTGGATTTTCCTAACGCTCCCAATTTTTAATTGTTGGCAACTCATTCAAAAAGTTTTAACATTGTATAAGCCAAAAAACAAAGTCTATGCAGCATTGTTTTCTGGACAAAATAAGAAAATGCATGTAAAGGGTTTAGCACGGTGACCAGCAAATAGTAAACACAATGTAAGCCTATGACCCAATGAAGGCAAAGACTTAATTTTGTTAACTGGTATATTGTGAGTACCTAGAATAGTGCCTGCCACATAATAGGTGCTCTAAAAATACTTATTAAATTAATAAATGTTAACCATCATTATTATTACCAATAGCTTTTTCTTCACCTTGATTAAAATATTGAATCCAATAAATGAGGTGTTTTGTTTACATTTCTCTTATATCCTTCAAAGCAAATTATTATTGTTATGCACATAAAAAAAGACAGCATAATTTAATGAATGAATATATAATTCTTGGGAATGGTGGAAAGTCTAGAAATGTCAAAAGTAGAGAGGAGAGGACTGAGTGTATATACCAGGGGTATATATATGGCAGTGTCTCCATTGTGTTGTGGTTGGATAAAGAAACATCATTCCAGAAAATAAGGACAGAGTGTGGAGAGGGGTCATTGCCAGAGGGCTCTAGAGATGGCCACACCCCCTGGGAGGCCCATCTCTCTTTTATTAACTTCCTGGGCAAAATTAAGACCCCTTGCATCTCTGCCATTCCACATCAGAACCTGGGTCCTTGAGCCAGTTCCCTTGGCTAACTCCGGGAAAATTTCCATTATATCATTTCCCCAATTGTCCTCAAAGACACCAAGCTCTGTTGCCCTCCACATCCCCTACTCTTCTCGTACTTCTTATATCCAGACACAAGTTCCAGGTAGTTGGTGGGTGTGACGTAGTTGTGCCTTCGCAGTTCCAGCAGCATCTTCTGGGAATACTGAGCCACTGACCAGTGCATGGTGACGAAGATCTTGGCCACCTTCCTGCGGATCTGAGGCCAATGGACAAAGGATGTAGGACAGAGAGTGAAAGCAGACAGAGAACAGAAATGGAGGAGAGCTCAGGGGATGTGGAGAGAGATGGGGATGAGGGTCTCACATTCTCCTGAGTCCCTAGGTCCACTCCCATGAGGTACTTCTCAGCCACCTCTAGCAGAGCCTCATGGGGCCACTCCGAGAACCAGTTGATGGTTGTGCAGTTCACCAAGGCAGGGTACTGACGGATCCAGTTCCTGGTGAAGGGTTTTAAGAGGTGGTTGAGTCCACTCACAGACTCAGCCTCCAACTACTAGCTTTGTCACAGGTCCACCCGCTTTCCAGGACGCTAACATAAGTGCCCCATCCTCGTGCTCCTATAACCTCCTTGTCCAGATTCTACTCGCCTCAGAACTAGATCAGTGTAGTATTTAGAAACAGGTTCTGGGATCAGAAAGACCTAGTTCCACATCTGCTAGGTGTGGATCTTGGGCAAGTGATCTAACCTTTTGAACATCAATTTCCTCATCTCTAAAATGGGAATAACAAAACACATTAATCAGGGTTATTAGGGGACTCAATGAGGTGACACATGTAAAATACTTAGTACAGTACCTGGAACATGGTAAATATACCATATACCATAACTATTTAAAAAAATGGTAACCCAAATTGTCTCTCTGTATAAGTTCTTTGTCCTACTCCTACTTTCTGATGTCCTTAAAAATCCAGCCATACCAAGAATGGACAAACAACATGTGGTTTATACATACAATTGAATATTCAGCCTTAAAAAGGAAGGAAATGCTGGCACATGCCATCATATGGATGAACCTTGAGGAGATTATGCTAAGTGAACTAAGCAAGTCACAAAAAGACAAATACTATATGATTCCACTTATATGAGCTACCTAGAGTGGTCACTCATAGAAATAGAAAGCAGAATGGTAGTTGCCAGGGGCTGGTGGGTAGAGGAAATGGGGAGTTGTTCAGTGGGTATAGTTTCAATTCTGCAAAATGAGAACGTTCTAGATGTGTGTACAACAATGTGAGTGTGCTTAACGCTACTGAGCTGGACACTTAAAAACGGTTAAGATGGTAAATTTTGTTACATGTTTCTTACCACAATTAAACTTTTAAAAACTACTCCCTTACACCCTCCCCCCCACACGCACACAGAGAACAATCTAGTCATATCAAAAGGGAGTGGACAACTCCTCTGTAAGCAGCAGGAGCTGCCTGAAAGAAGGCCAGGTCTATGGAAAGCAGAGGGGGCGTTCATGGCACAGAGACTAGCGCACGGGACCACTCACAGAAGGCATGGGAGACGAAAAGAGGGGAGGAGTACCCCGGTGGAGAGTGCGGGGCTATCACAGGGAGGGAGGGAGAAGGCTATAAACAGGAGTCACCTGAAAGGGTCGCCCACAGGGCTGAGGCAGAGAACGATGTGCAGGTTGTTGCGCACACGCTCAGTGAGGTAGGCAAAGAGGCTATCGGAGGACTGTGGCACCTGCTCTGCCAGGGCCTGCTCTGCGATGTGTGTCTGAATCTGCACAGAAGCCAGAGTCAGAGGGCTGCAGTTTCAATGGCAGAACCAGAGGGGGCATCAAGTGAGGCTGAGCTGACAAGGTGTGGGTTTTTAAGCAGCTCCACCCAATTGGGTCCCTTGAGACTGCTGAAGAGAAACAGCCCTTCCACCTGATGGCGGGATGGACAGTAGCATAAGGGGGTTTCACAGCAGCATATTCTGGGATCTGTGCTTCTTCAGGTGTTACTCAGGAAGGCCAAAAAAACCAACTGGCCGAGGGCATGGAAAGGATCATACCTCTTCAAATTCATCAGTCTTGTAGAGATTAGGGACCTCGCCTGAGCTGAGGATGTTGTTAATGTCCTCTAGGAATGATTCATCAGCAATCTGGGTGTCCACAAAAAGGAAGGACGTGGCCTTGAGTTCTACTCCAGCCTGGCGGTACAGACGCTTGATATCTGGGTCAGATAAGGGAACGAGAAAGAGGGGACCGACAGACTCTTCAGATTCACCAGCCTGCCCTTTAGTCCTCTCCTGAGATTTAGGGCCCCTCCCCCAGTCTGCAACACACACAACACCATCCTATACCCACATGGGCCTGGTATGGCTCACTATCTGGCTTCCATTTCTCCTCTCTCTCATCACCACAGGAAGTTAAGCATCTGATCTTTCACTCCTAACCCCCAACCCACCCGTTTCAGAAAACCAGCCGTACCTTCTCGGAACTCCTGCTTCCGATAATGTTTGGTGACTTCGATCTGGAAGGTGATGTACTCGCAGATGGATGAGGCCAAGCGGGCGAGACTCTGGCGCCCGCTGCCCCCAATGCCCACCAAGAGCATGTTGCCCCGAGGTTGTCCAATAACTCGCACAATCCGGGTGACTGGGGGTTGAGGGTGGGGGATGAGGGCAATGAGTTGGCTGAACAAACCCCGGGGACCTCCAGGCCCTAGGCTAGGGATTGGGATCCCTGAAACTGAAGTCGAGGGACCAAGAGGTGTGGGAAGAAGTTAGGGCCTGAAGCCCTGGTAGCAATTCAACATTTAATCTCCACCATGCCTGTTAAACACTACTACCAAGGAAAAGCCCCACCCACTGCCACAAGGGCATCTGGGGCCAGGGAGGGAGGTAACTTCCAGGACTTGATTTGGGAGAGACCTGAGAAGGGATCCATATTTCGTTGGAAATACCCCATACTTGGGCTGCTGGGAAGGGGGTGGGATTAGGAAGTGCTCACTGTGTTCGATAGCCTCTCGGAAGAGCACCAGTTGCATTGGCACAACAGCAGGTGATAGATTGTATTCATTTAGAGCCGTTTCCATGGCTGCCTTCAGTACTGTCAGATCAGTTAGGTCTTCATACACCTTGGGGTCCCTCAGGAAGTCCCCTGGGCCACGGGAAGAGGGGTCAGCACCTCAAATGCCTGGTTTTCCCCAGACTTCTATAAAGGGCCCTAAGCATCAGGACTCCATGCCCTGACCCTCCTTCTAACCCATCTCCGAAGAGTCTCCAACCTATAGTAGCCACAGCTCCCAGCTCACCAAAAATAGGAGAACGTTTGTTGGGACAAAGATTATGAAATGTGAGGTCAAAGAAGGAGCCAAGTTTTTCACTTAAGATGGCCACAAAGGCTTCCATGTCTGCTGCATCAACCAGTCGGTCAGAGAAGACTCTGTTGGGAGGGAGTTGGGATGAGATCTGGGAATAAGTAGGAGAATGGCCCTAGGGAGGGGAGCATCAGGGATGGGTGGAGGCCGGGCTTGGAGCAAGGCTGCTGGAAGCGTGGATCTGGTGGGGTACAGGCATCTCACCTGAAACATTCATGGATCCAGAGCCGTGTGATACTGGACTTGGTGTCGTGGAAGTCCTTGTTGGCTCTAAGCATGCCCTGGAACACCTGGGGAAGAGGTGTGGCTGGTGGAATGGAGGGAGGGAAGAGATTCCCTCTAGAAATTTTAGAGGTAAGGCCAGAGAATTTGGCATTCTAGGCTGGAGGGGATTTGGGGTGTGTGGGATGCTACCGAGCTCCAAGGCTTTCTTTGAGAAGAGAATGCCTGTTAAGAGGTTGTGTCAGGCAAAAGGGGCAAGGTCAGACGGAGTTTCACCTTGGAGATGTCTCGAAGGTTGAAGAGATAGTGGATCTTGGCGGGTGTGGGCAGGAAGCGCTGGACCACTGTGTTGTAAACCTCTAGGGTGGCCTCGGTCACCACATTCCCAATGGGCTTCACCTCTTCCTCAAAGTCCTGAAGCTTCTGATTGATCATGGTGCCAAATATTCGGATGATCTGGGACTCCTAGAAACAGGCCCTCAGATTCACTTTCACAGACTCCTGGTCTTTCAGCCAGGCCTGGGATGAGGGTAAGCTGAGTGAAGAAGTACTCGTCTTGGGGGCATAATTTAAGGGGCACCAAAGAAACCTCAGAAATCAAGAGAAACAACATTTTAATGCAATATTTAAAAATCAAAATTAATGCAAAATATCCATGATGAACAAATACCAACATTTTAAATAAAGATAAGATCAGTATTATTAATTTTTCTTTTTGCCTCAGGCTCCAATATGGCTCAGCACGATACTGTGCCAACCTTATATTTATTTAAAGTTTTGGTATTTTGTTCATCATGAATTTTTGGCCTCAATTTTTAAAAAATATATTGCAATACAATGTTATTAATCTTGATTACTGAATTTTGTTGGTGCATCTGAGTGCCACACTCCTGTCACCCTACCCCTGGAATTGCTCTTAGCTCTCAGCCTTGTAGGATTTACCTTCCTTAGCTTATTTGGGCCCCCCTGTATTCTCCGCCCACTGGGATGATAAAGCTTCACATTCCAGAGCCAGCAAGCTATACTTTCATCCGGTGGCTCTCCTAGCTCAGGAAAAGCAAAGGCTCCTATGGATAGCAGTCTCTCCGCCATATATTACAGCTCCTTGTATGTGATTCTGCTCAAGGGTTCCCTTGGCCCCATTCCTTGGTCTGCCCCCTCATTTTCTGGGACATAGTTGCTTTTGCCTTCCACAGTCCTCCCTCCACCAGCCCCATTCGTCCTCACTGTGGGGAAGGTCATGTTAATGATGTTGAAGCGACTCTGCAGCCTTGGGGAAATGACAGTCCGTCCACCCCCGGGAGGGCCCATTGCAGCCATCAGGAACATGTCCTGGAGAGCAAAGACAAGATGGGGCAGAGAGACAGGTAGGAAGAAGGGATGAGAGGAGGCACAGAAATAGGGAAGATGTGAAAGTAGCCGGGAGGAAGAGAGTACAGGAAGGGACAAATGGGAAGAGGGAAGGGGACAGAATGAGCAGGAAGAAACATAGAGTAATAGGGGCAGGGGAAGGTAAGGGGAAGAAAGGGGACATTTTTTTAGAATTATTAAAGTAATGTATTTGTTTTTTTATTTCATCATTATAATCCATGTGCCATAATTAGAAACCAGAGGTAAGTTAAAACCCAACATCTGATTACATCTTTTAGACTTTCTTTTTTCTTTTTTTAATGTATATATCTATCCAAGTGTGTGCATGTATATATGCTCTTTCTCAGATACATATAAATATATTAATTATTAGGTGAGTTTTAGGCCCAGATAGATGGGCTCCCCAGAAATCAGGCTGGAATGGCTGCTGCCCCTTGACTCAGGAAAAAGAAACAAACGAGATGCCCAGAATTCCATGGGAGAAGAGCCAGGCCTGAAAGGAAATGCCTAGCTCCTGGTTGGGGAGTAGAGAACTGATACAACAGGGGTGGTTACTGCAACAATGGGAGGCAGAGTAGCCCCGGAGAGGGGAGATACAAACCCTGGGAACCTAGAAAGTTCTGGGTGGCATCAGGATTGGCATGTGAGTGAGGTATAAGAGGCCTGGAAAAGGAGTGGAAGTTAGAGGACAGGATCCTTTGGTCGCGAAGCACAGGACAGGGTCAATGAGGAGTTAGTAATAGGAATTGATAACTTAGGAGCCAGTTATTTCGGTCCTGAGAAAGGCAGGGTACTCCTGTGTGGAGAGAAATACAGGATTACAGGATTCTATCCAGACCTCCCACTGGAGGGGGAACTGAGTTTATCATGGGAGGGAACAGAGAACAAAGTCCCTGGATGCTTACTCTGATGTACTTGATGGTCTGCTTCGTACGATCATACCAGAAGCCATAGTCAATCCAGAGGCGAATCAGCTCCAGGGGTGGCTGGGACCCAAAAGTGTCCTTAGCTGGCATATTTAGGTCATCCATAAAGGTGATCATGCTTTTGCCCCCAGCTGGCACATAGACACCCTTGGTTCTCTTTTCCACCCTGCTCTCAATGATGCTCTGCACGTTATTGGATGTGGTCTGGTGACAAAGGTACAGAATGAATGTTTGGGTCCCCCAAGAGAAAAACGAAGATCGAGAGGAGTGTCCATCAGGTACTGGAATCCCAAGGGAGAGCGGAAGGCAGGGAGAGGGTGGGGAGCAGGCAGACTGACCCCTGGGGCCTGTGACACACCTGTGCAGACATGTTGACAGTGAGCACCGACCACTGGCTGGAGGGCAAGGACTGCAGAACACTCTGGGCGATGGAGGTCTT
This sequence comes from Rhinolophus ferrumequinum, assembly GCF_004115265.2. NCBI lineage: Eukaryota > Metazoa > Chordata > Mammalia > Chiroptera > Rhinolophidae > Rhinolophus > Rhinolophus ferrumequinum. Next base: position 11,135,006 of record NC_046304.1, read on the forward strand.
CCCAGTCCCCACGGGACCCACCAGCAGGACAGGATTCTGGTTGACCACCAAGGCACTCACGAGGTGGTTGTAACGAACAGTGTCGACGGTGGGCACCATGATCTTATAGAATGGGGAACTAGGGAGGAAAAGGAATTGTGTCTCAAGGATCATTGGCCCACTCATTTCTAACTCCCCCTTCATTCTGCCTCCCAGTATTTAGCTTCCTCGGGCATCACCGCTCTCTAATCGGCAACCCTGCCTCCTTTGGGGCCTGGGTATCAGGCATTCTCCTTAGGACCCTGTTCCATTTCCTCTCAATCGCATTTCCTATATTCAAGTGTCATCTCTGCTCTGGGATCCACCCTCTCCTTTTATAAAGCTCACTTTTTCTTCTATCCCCAGCTCTTTCACCACATCTCCCACCAACAGCAGCCCCAAGTCCAAACCTCTCCCCAAGGCCTGGTTCTCACTTTGAAGGGTAGCGCCAACTCTTAGGGAGCTTTTCCTCAAATGATGTCCAACTTCGCATCTTGGGATCCACAAAATACTCATACACCGTGTCCTGAGGAGGGAATGTGTCTCAGGTGACCAAAGCCTTCCTTTGGTTCTCCCCAACCCAGAAAATGTGCTCACAGACCCCTGGTGAAAGAAAGAGAGTTGGGCTGGCAGGCTGAGACTCAAGAAGAGTCTGAGGATCAGGGATACAGATGGGTTCTGGAAAAACAGATAAACAGGACAGCTGGGTTTGGGCCTCTGACCTTATTGGGAAAAGAGCCCTCTATCTCCCGGAGGTAACTGTCAATCTTCTTGCGGCCCTCCTCATCCACAGAGGCACACACAGACCAGATCATGCTGAACACAAACGTCAACTCTACCATGGAGATATAGTTTTCACCATCAGCTGGGTTCACCTGGATGGAAAAAGAGAAGGAAAAATACCCTAAATCTGTAAGAGATGGAGGGATCTCCTTTGGCAGATCATCACTAAGGCTTAGAGCTTTCCTCCCTTCCTGGTTCTGTAGCCCAGTGGTGGCCCTGAGTTTCTTCTCTACTAAATTATAAAGACATGGCAGGGATCCAGCCACTCTGTGTCTACCCTGAATAAGCACCCACAGGTGCTCAAGAAGACAGGTCCAGAGACATTTGTGGTGACTTCTTAGTAACTGCAAAAAATGGAGATGACCTATATGTTCGCCAGTAGAGGAATGGAAAAATAAAGTGTCGTGTTCTACCATGGAATAGTATATAGCTGTTATAAAGCAATGAAATTAACCTACATGTAGCAGTGCAGAACTCAAATACATATTGTTGATTTAATAAGCATATTGTAAGTGTGGTATATAGCACAATACACTTTTTATTTTATTTTATTTTATTTTACTCGTTTGTTTGTTTATTTATTTTTTAAGGGCACCAGGACCTACTATCAGCTGCCCAGGTACCAAAAAAATCATGCTTCCGAAATCTCTTGATGTCGATTCTGCACGCAGGGCAATCAAGCTGCCCTGCATGTACCACTCATGACAGAGCTCTTTTTTTGCACGATACATTTTTTAAATCCCACATTTTCTATAGATACCTATGGGCTTAGTATGTAAATGGGTATTTTTAAAAGGCCTGGAATGAAACATACCATGTTTCCCCGAAAATAAGATCTAGCCAGACCATCAGCTCTAATGCGTCTTTTGGAGCAAAAATTAATATAAGACCCGGTATTATATTATATTATATTATATTATATTATATTGTATTATATTTATTATATTATATAAAACCAGGTCTTATAGTAAAATAAGACCGGGTCTTACATTAATTTTTGCTCCAAAAGATACATTAGACTAGGTCTTATTTTCGGGGAAACACGATACAAACACACTACAATAGTTACTTGTGTGGAGAGGGGAGTAGACCAGGCTTGGGAGGGCAGAGGTGATCAAAAATGACTTTACAGCTTTGCGCAGTGGCAGTATCATAGCTAATGGGGTTTATCCAAGGCGTGATCATTGCTAATTGAAAAATGACGTTAGCTTTGTATGAAAAATTGTAATTTTAGAAAGGAAACTAGATTCAACTGTTACTTGAGTAATTAAACATTAAAATTTTAAATGTACCAACTTAATAGCAGAAATAGCATGTTTAGAACTCAGGCTCTCAACCTCCAATCCAGAGGGCACGAACAGATGCTGTTCTTTGATAAGGTGCATGGTGACAGGGGGCTGTGCAAACTCCACTGGACTCCTTGGGCAAGATGGCCAACAGATGGCTAACTCAGCATCATTTGTGTCGTCTCTAACCTACTATGTGAAACAACCACAGGCCCATGGGTGTGGAGCTCTTGAGGATAGGTTCTGAATTAAGATAACTAAAATTGTAGGTCATGTGAAATACAGGACGCTGTCCCATCCAGAATATTGTGCTTGGTCTTAGAATAATCCTCAATCCTCAAAATATAGGTGGGAAATTGTGTATGAGACTCCAGCATATTCAATCTAGAATCCTTAGTCTGTCCTTCCAGCTCACCCCAACACATAACACATCTCACTATCCTCTTCTGGAGAGGTCTCTGCTATACCGAAGAGGGTCTGCGTGCAAATACCATCCCCACCCCTCTCTTCTCCGTGGGGAACAACTCTCTCATGTCTCTGTGTTTTTGTGAAGGCCGTTCTCTTTCCCTAGAACGCCCTCCTCCTTTTGTTCTGTTCATCAGTTTTCCTCCCCCTCTGCTTAGTGCCCTCCCCGGCCAGTCCTCCTCAGCACCCGGGTGCCACCAACACTATATTGTTGTCGTTTTCCCACGTTACTTTGAATGTTCATCTACATAGTTTTAATTTACATTAATTGTACCAGGAATGACATATACTGGTATAGCTCTTAATTGTTTATAACTTTATATTAACAGTTTAGTTATCTGATAATGTCTTTAAAAACAATACAAACCATTTCTAGGCAGTGATTTAATCTCAACAGAAAAATATCCAATTTTGGTCCTTACTCTATAATTCTAACTGAACAAAATTTCTTCTTAAATATCAATGAACCTAAAAATTTCTAAACCCCCTCATCAGATTAGGTTGGGAGCTCCTTCCAGCAGAAATATCCCAAGGCCTCATATATACCAAGACTTAATATTTATTTTGTGAAAGAATGGAGAAATGAGGAACCAAATGAACTTTGCCCAGTTCCCAAAATATAAGTAGGAAATTACAGTGAGACCCACTGTGTACAATATCCAATTTAGAGACCTTAGGTTGGCCCTCCAGTGCGTATGCAGTCACCACATGTGCGCACACACCTCTCACTGCCTCCATGGTCGGTGAGGCCTCCCCTGCTAGTCTCTGCTCCACTCAAGGCAGGTGTTCAAATTGTGTCTCAGACACACGATTTCCCTGAAGTTGTCCCTGGAAGGTCACAAACACTTCCTGCCTGGCCCTGCTCTGGTCCTCCTTACCCCATTCTCTGGCGTGGCCAGGGCCGAGTACAGCTTGCAGAGGGAGATGATTCCACTGTATTCGGGGAGGGGTACCAGCTCGTTGCAGTTGTCCTTCTTGAAGGTCAATATCTTGTTGATGAATTTTTCGAACATGCGTTGAAGGGGCTCTACCTCGGTCTGGAAATAAATATGAAGGGGCTCTTTATTCATTCTTGTGTGCCGTAGGCCACTCTGGTTACCTTCCCTCTCCTCAATTCCCATCATACCTTTGGCCTCTTCTCTAGCCATGACTGAACATAAGGCTTCCAGCCAAGGTCAGCATAGTCAGTGTACACCATCCCGCAGCGAGACACGGTGGCTGGAGAGGCCATGGCCAAGTCCTCCACTTCAAACAGGAGAGACACCTAAGGATAAACTTTGTCAAAACCTGTCTTTTCTTCCACCCTGCCCAAAACTCTGATGTCCCAAGGTGTCTCTACCAAGTACTGTGTTTCCCCAAAAATAAGACCTAGCCGGACAATCAGCTCTAATGCATCTTTTGGAGCAAAAATTAATGTAAGACCCGGTCTTATTTTACTATAAGACCAGGTCTAATATAATATAATATATAATATAATGTAATGTAATGTAATGTAATATAATATAATATAATATAATATAATATAATATAATATAATATAATACCAGGTCTTATACTAAGACTGAGCTCCCTCAGTCTACACAGTGCTTCCTAGTACACAGGGTTCTTTTCTAAATAACAGTTCTCCACATCCATGGTAGACAGGCAATTTTTCTTCAGTCACAGCTTCCCCTGAATCCAGGCACCCTCCTCCTCAGCTCTCTCCTATAGAACCTCCTCTTCTCTTAGGATCCCCCAGCTCTTCCCCTTAGCTGTGCCTCATGCCCTCCAGTTTCTACTTCTGCTGGGCCTCGGTCGTCAGAGCACCCCTGTACCTGCTCAGGCAATGCGATGCGCTCTCCATTGATAAGGGTCAACACTTTGTTATCATCCATGACGGAGTTCATGCTCTCAATCCACAGTGTGTCCACAGGGCCATCGAAAAGGATCCACTTCTCATCCGGTTTCTCGTCTTGGTAGAAGATGGAGGATAAGGAAACCACAGCTTTCTCGCCTAGCCCTCCTTCCACATTCATCTCCTTAGAGATGCAAGCTGATGCTTCCTTGTGCCTCAGCATTATCCAAGCAATTTTCTCCCAAATTGAGCTTTCTATCCCCAGAACATCCACCCGCTTAGGAGATTTAGGCATCTGCTCTCCCCACCCCATGATCCTTTGCATACCTGAACATGCTATCCGCATGACGCTGGACAGGATGCCATCTGTCCATTCATTAGTGTTGAGATCATATTCCCCATACAGCTCCCCTAGGGACAGTGCCTTAGGGTTCAAAGGGAACTCCTAAAAATGACACAGGAAGGGATTTTGAGCTGCTGGCAGACACAGATCCCAAGATCTCCCTTTATTTCCAGGGATTTGTATTTGCCCCTTCTCTCTCATCTCCCCTAGGCCTCCTTGGACCCAGGCACGGCCTCCTTGGACCCAGGCACTGCCTCCTGGCCTGCACTGCCTTTCCTGACACCTGTGCATCCTTGCTCCTAGCCTCCACCATCTTCCTGCTACTCAAGCCTCTGCCCGTGACGTCACCGTGCCAACTCCGTACTCTAACAATGTTGAAGTTGGGGTCTCCAGCGCGGCACAGGGAGGACAAAGAGGACTGAAGAATTCGCCACGAGGTCGTCTTGCCGCTGCCTGTGCAGCCCACAATCATGGTGGAGTGGCGGGAGTTCTTGGTCTCATACAACTGAATGACCTTGGTGAAGGTGAATGGCGTGGTCTGCAGGCCCCGATCTCGACTCTCCTGTTCAATGGTCTCCTGCAGCTGAGAGAAGGGAAAATACAGGAAGTAGGAAAAAAAGGAGGAGGCATGCAATGGACTTTCAAATCTCCCCAAGCCTGGGAAGATAATGCTCAAACTGTGAAAAATGGCAACAGGACTCTTTGCACTCTGGCACTATTCATTCCCTGGGAAGCTGACCAATTGCACAGTTAAGAGATCGGGCTCTGGAGTCAGCCAGCCTGGGTCCACAGCTTTTACCTTATGTGAACCTGAGTAAGTTACTTCTGAGTCTCAGTTTCCTCATCTGTTAAATAGATGATACTTTCCTCATCCAGATAAAATAGTCAGCATGAAACACAATGTCTGACACACGCTGTACACATTTTTCCTAATATTATTCAACAAATATTTATTAAGCCTCTATAGTATGTGCCAAGCGGTGTGCTAGGTGCTGAGAACAAAGTAGAGTTCATCCTACTGCAGACTTCGCAGTCTAGTGGGAGAGCCAGACAGGAAACAAATCATCACCTAAGTTAAAAAGTAATTCTTATAGAACCATGACTATGTGGATCAGTCCCGAATCGTGTGACATTTTTAAACATACAGCCAATACAACCAAATAATTTCAAATAGATGTGAGATCTTTACTTGTGTCTCTCAAACACCAGAGGCCTCACCACTACTATTTCTTTCCACTATTTGAGAATTAGTTTTAGTAGTATGTTTTTATACTACTGTAGAATGTATTGTATAGATGTAGATGTGAAGAAAATCAACTCCATTTTTGTATCACAACCTTAATGTCTTTAGCAAAGCATACCACGATTATCTGTGTTCCTTAAAATGTAGCCATAAATATTTTTGTTAGTAATGACTAGAATGGCATCACAACAGAGAGAAATAGCAAACTAGTGATAGTATCCATTATAAACAATCATCTATCACAAGACCACCAGGAGGTAAGACCCCTGGCACATACTGCATTCTTTGTCTTACCATTAGTACCTGAGTTAGATTATAAAAACGTACTGTAACAGGGTTCTGCTAGTGGGTAACTGCTGGGTCATCGGTCCATTCCAACCCCACATTCCTGTAAGTAAATTATGCTATAATAAATTATGTTATATTCTATGGAGTTGTCTGCTTTGTTCATCTTAAGATACCTTCTCGTTGTGTTGGCCATTACACGTTTTCCCCACCATCGGACACATGGGCATGTTTAGCATTATGCCACAAGTTTAAGATGTCACTTTTCTTTTTATTCAGTTTAAAATATTTTCTAATTTCTTCTTGGACCCATGAGTTATTTAGAATTGTATTAGCTAATTTCTGAACACTTGGGATTTTAAATTATATTTTGTTATTGATTTCTAGTTGAATTCTATTGTGGTCAGAGATCATCCTCTGTATGTTTTCAATCATTTGAAATTTATGAGCCCTATACTTAATAATCCAGCACATGGTCAATTTTGGTAAATGTTCCATGCACACTTGAGAAGAATATGTACCTTCAGTTGTTGCATATAATGTTCTATATGTGTCAGGTCAAATCTGTTGAAAACAGTCCAATCTGCATTTTATGGATTTTTTGATCTGCTTCCTTTATCAATTTCTAAGAGAATATGTCAAGATTTCTCACTAAGGTTGTGGAAGTATCTATTTTTCCTTTTAGTTAGTCAATCCTGTTTTATGTATGTCATAGCTATATTATTAAGTGCATACAAATTTAAAATTGTTGTTTTTCTGGGCATTGGCCCTTTTATCATTATGAAATTTCTCCCTTTACCTTTAATAGTCTGCTTGCCAGAAAGTCTACTTTGCTTGATATCAGTAGAGTTACCATTGCGATCAGAAAAAAAATTTAAATAAATTCCTTTGAAATTTTTGAGGCAGATTTATGGCCTTTACATGGTCATTTTTCCTCAATATTCTATGTGTGCTTGAAAAAAAATAGTTATTCTTCAATTATTGAATGTAACTGCTCATAAAATCAGCCTCAGCAAATATAAGAAGATTGAAATCATACCAAGCATATTCTCTGATCACAAGGCTTTGAAATTGGATATCAACTGCAAAAAGAAAGCAGGAAAAAACACAAATACATGGAGATTAAACAACATACATTTAAAGAACGACCAGGTCAAAGAAGAAATTAGAGGAGAGATCAAAAGATACATAGAAACAAATGACAATGAAAACACATCCTACCAAAATTTTGGGGATGCAGCGAAAGCAGTTTTAAAAGGGAAATTTATATCATTACAGGCCTATCTCAAGAAACAAGAAAAATCCCAAATAAATAACCTCATGTTACACTTTAAAGAACTAGAAAAAGAAGAACAAATGAAACCCAAGGTCAGCAGAAGAAAGGAAATAACAAAAATCAGAGCAGAACTAAATGAAATAGAGAACAAAAAGACAATAGAAAAAATTAATGTGACAAAGAGCTGGTTCTTTGAAAAGATTAACAAAATTGACAAACCCTTGGCTAGACTCACTAAGATAAAAAGAGGGAAGACACTAATTAACAAAATCAGAAATGAAAAAGGGGAAGTTATCACAGGCACCACAGAAATACAAAGGATCATCCAAGAATACTGTGAAGGACTATATGCCACCAAATTCAATAACCTAGAAGAAACGGACAAGTTCTTAGAAACATATAGCCTTCCTAGGCTGAACCATGAAGAACTGGAAAATCTAAACAGACCAATCACCAGTAACGAAATTGAATCAGTCATCCAAAACCTTCCCAAAAGCAAAAGCCCGGGACCAGATGGCTTCACTAGTGAATTCTACCAAACCTTCAAAGAGGATCTAATACCAATCCTACTCAAACTCTTCCAAAAAATTGAAGAAGAGACAAGTACTCCCTAACTCAGTTTATGAGGCCAACATTACCCTGATACCAAAACCTGGTAAGGACAACACAAAAAAAGAAAACTACAGACCAATATCTCTGATGAATACAGATGCAAAAATCCTAAACAAAATTCTAGCAAATCGAATACAACAATGCATTAAAAAGATCATTCATCACGACCAAGTGGGGTTCATCCCCGGGGCACAAGATGGTTCAACATTCGCAAATCCATCAATGTGATACATCACATAAACAAAATAAAGGACAAAAATCATATGATTATATCAATTGATGCAGAAAAAGCATTTGACAAGATACAACATCCATTTATGATTAAAACACTTAATAAAATAGGTATAGAAGGAAAATACCTTAACATAATAAAGGCCATATATGACAAACCCTCAGCTAATCTCATAATTAATGGTGAAAAACTGAAGCCCTTTGCTCTACATTCAGGAACACGACAGGGCTGTCCCCTATCACCTCTGCTTTTCAACATAGTGTTGGAAGTCCTTGCCAGAACAATCAGGCAAGAGAAAGAAATAAAAGGCATCCGAATTGGGAATGAAGAAGTTAAATTGTCACTCTTTGCAGAACACATGATGCTATATACAGAAAACCCTAAAGACTCCACCAAAAAGCTGTTAGAAACAATCAATGAATACAGTAAAGTTGCCGGCTACAAAATCAACGTACAAAAGTCCAGTGCATTCCTATATACTAACAATGAAATCTCAGAAAAAGAAATACAAAAAACAATTCCTTTTGCAATTTCAGCAAAAAGAATAAAATATCTAGGAATAAACTTAACCAAGGATGTGAAAGACCTATATGCTGAAAACTATAAGACATTTTTGAAAGAAATTGAAGAAGACACAAAGAAATAGAAAGACATTCTGTGCTCATGGATTGGAAGAATCAACATAGTTAAAATGGCCATATTACCCAAAGCAATATACAGATTTAATTCAATCCCCATCAAAATCCCAAGAGCATTTTTTAAAGAAATAGAACAAAAAATCATCAGATTTGTTTGGAACCACAAAAGACCCCAAATAGCCAAAGCAATCTTAAAAAAAAAAGAACAATACTGGAGGTATCACACTCCCTGACTTTAGCCCTGTACTACAGGGCTACAATAAACAGCATGGTATTGGAAGAAAAACAGACACATAGGCCAAAGGAATAGAATTGAGAACGCAGAAATAAAACCACATAAATATGGACAGATAATTTTTGACAAAGAAGCAAAAAACATACAATGGAGAAAAGATAGCCTCTTCAATAAATGGTGCTGGGAGAATTGGATAGCCATGTGCAAAAGAATGAAACTGGACTGCTATCTGTCACCACGTACCAAAATTAATTCAAAATGGATCAAAGACTTAAGCATTAGACCTGACACAATAAACTGCATAGAAGAAAACATAGGTACTAAACTTATGGACCTTGGGTTCAAAGAGCATTTTATGAATTTGATTCCAAAGGCAAGGGAAGTAAAAGCTAAAATAAACGAATGGGACTATATGAAACTTAAATGCTTCTGCACAGCGAAAGAAACCATCGACAAAATAAAGAGGCAACCAACTGAATGGGAGAAGATTTTTGCAAACAGTGCCTCCGATAAGGGGCTAATATCCAAAATATACAAGGAACTCACGCAACTCAACAACAAAAAAACAAACAACCCAATTGAAAAATGGGCAGACGACCTGAAGAGACATTTCTCCAAAGAGGACATACAAATGGCAAATAGACATATGAAAAAATGCTCAACATCACTAATCATCAGAGAAATGCAAATAAAAACCACAATGAGATATCACCTCACCCCAGTAAGAATGGCTATCATCAACAAGACAAATAGTAACAAGTGTTGGAAAGGCTGTGGAGAAAAAGGAACCCTCATACACTGTTGGTGGGAATGCAGATTGGTACAGCTGTTATGGAAGGCAGTGTGGAGGTTCCTCAAAAAATTATGAATAGAATTACCATATGACCTAGCAATCCCTCTCCTGGGTATCTACCCAAAAAATCTGAAAACATTTATATGTAAAGACACATGTGCTCCAATGTTCACTGCAGCTTTGTTTACGGTGGCCAAGACATGGAAACAACCAAAATGTCCTTCGATAGATGAATGGATAAAGAAGTTGTGGTATATATACACAATGGAATACTATTCGGCAGTAAGAAAAGATGATATAGGAACATTTGTGACAATATGGATGGATCTTGAGAGTATAATGCTAAGCGAAATAAGTCAGACAGAAAAAGCAGAGAACCATATGATTTCACTGATATGTGGTATACAAACCAAAAACAATAAAAGAACAAGACAAACAAATGAGAAACAAAAACTCATAGACACAGACAATAGTTTAGTAGTTACCAGAGGGTAAGGGGGTAGAGGGGTGGGAGATGAGGGTAAGGGGGATCAAATATATGGTGATGGAAGAACTGACTCTGGGTGGTGAATACACAATGGGATTTATAGATGATGTAATACAGAATTGTACACCTGAAATCTATGTAATTTTACTAACAATTGTCACCCCAATAAATTTAAAAAAAACACTAATAGTTGATTTAAAAAATTATATTGTGATAGTCTACTGAATAAAAGATAATTCTATTTGCCAACATGGAAAAAAAAAGAATGTAATTGCTATAGATGTTTTTATGTCAAGATTGTGTTGTTCAAATCTTTTATATCGTAACTGATTTTTAGTGTGCTTGGTCTATCAGTTACTAAAAGATGTTAAGATCTCCACTACGATGGTAGATTGTCTATTTCTCCTTGCATTTCTGCAAAATTTTGCTCTATTTATTTTGAGGCTATATTATTAGGTATCTCTAAATTTAGGAGAGTTTTATCTTCCTGGTGAATTGAACCTTTATTATTAAGTGAGCCTTTTTATTTCTAGTAATGCTTTTTGCCTTAAAATCTACGTTGTCTGATATTGCTACCCCAGATTTCTTTTGATTAGAATTTTCCTGATACATCTTTTTCTATTCTTTGACTCTCAACCTGTTGTCTTTATGTTTTAGGTGTGTCTCTTGTAAACAGTATTAAATATTAGTATAACGTATATCAATAGATGCATTTGACAAGATACAACATCCATTTATCACTTAATAAAATGGGGATAGAAGGAAAATACCTTAATATAATAAATGCCATATACAACAAACCTTCAGCTAATATCATAATTAATGGTGAAAAATTGAAGCCCTTTGCTCTATATTCAGGAAAAAAACAGGGCTGTCCCCTATCACCACTGCTATTCAACATAGTATTGGAAGTCCTAGCCAGAGCAATCATGCAAGAGAAAGAAATAAAAGACATCCGAATTGGGAATGAAGAAGTTACATTGTCATTTTTTGCAGATGACATGATACTTTATATAGAAAACCCTAAAGACTCCAGCAAAAAGCTATTTGAAATAATAAACGAATACAGTAAATTTGCCGGCTACAAAATCAATGTACAAAAATCCATTGCATTCTCATATACTCACAATGAAATCTCAGAAAAAGAAATATTAAAAATTCCTTTTGCAATTGCAACAAAAAGAATACAATGCTTAGGAATAAACTTAACCAAGGATCTGAAGGACCTATACACAAAAACTATAAGACATTTTTAAAAGAAAGTGAAGAAGACACAAAGAAATGGAAAGACATTCCCTGTTCATGGAGTGGAAGAATCAACATAGTTAAAATGGCCATATTACCCAAAACAATATACAGATTTAATGCAATCCCCATCAAAATCCCAATGGCATTTTTTAAAGAAATAGAACAAAAATCATCAGATTTGTATAGAACCACAAAACACCCCAAATAGCCAAACCAATCCTAAGAAAAAAGAACAATGCTGGAAGTACCGTGTTTCCCCCAAAATAAGACCTAACCAGAAAATAAGCCCTAGCATGATTTTTCAGGATGACATCCCCTGAACATAAGCCCTAATGCGTCTTTTGGAGCAAAAATTAATGTAAGACCCAGTCTTATTTTTGGGGAAATATGGTATCACACTCCCTGACATTAGCTTGTACTATAGAGCAACAATAATCAAAACACCATGGTATTGGCAGAAAAACAGACACACAGATCAATGGAATAGAACTGAAAACCCAGAAATAAACTCACATAAATATGGACAGATAATTGTCAACAAAGGAGTGAAAAACATACAATGGAGAAAAGAAAGTTTCTTCAATAAATGGTACTGGGAGAATTGGAAAATCATGTGCAAAAGAATAAAACTAGACTGCTATCTGGCACTATGTACCAAAATTAACTCAAAATGGATCAAAGACCTAAACATAAGATCTGAAACAATAAAATGCATAGAGGAAAACATAGTTACTAAACTTATGGACTTTGGGTTCAAACAGGATTTTATGAATTTGAAAGGGAAGTAAAAGCTAAAATAAATGAATGGGACTATATCAAACTAAAGAGCTTCTGCACAACAAAAGAAACCATCGACAAAGCAAAGAGGCAACCAACTGAATGGGAGAAGATATTTGCAAACAACTCCTCTGAAAAGGGGCTAATATCCAAAATATATAAGAAACTCATACAACTCAACAACAAAAAGACAAACAATCCAATTAAAAAATGGGCAGAGGACCTGAATAGACATTCTCCAAAGAGGACATACAGATGGCCAATAGACATATGAAAAGATGCTCAACATCATTAATCATTGGAGAAATGCAAATAAAAACCACAATGAGATAGCACCTCACATCGGTTAGAATGGCTATCATCAACAAGACAAATAGTAACAAGTGTTGAGGAGGCTGTGGAGAAAAAGGAACCCTCATACACTGTTGGTGGGAATGCAGACTGGTGCAGCCGCCATGGAAGGCAGTGTGGAGGTTCCTCAAAAAATTAAAAATAGAATTACCATATGACCCAGCAATCCCTCACCTAGGTATATACCCCAAAAATCTGAAAACATTTATCCAGAAAGATACATGTGCTCTGGGCCAGCCCGGTGGCTTAGGCGGTTGGAGCTCAGTGCTCCTAATGCCAAAGGCTGCCGGTTCGATTCCGACATGGGCCAGTGGGCTCTCAACCACAAGGTTGCCAGTTGTACTCCTTGACTCCCGCAAGGGATTATGGGCTGCGCCCCCTGCAACTAACGGCAAATGGACCTGGAGCTGAACTGTGCCCTCCACTACTACGATTGAAAGGACAACTTGACTTGGAAAAAATCCTGGAACACTGTTCCCCTGGAACAGCACATACTGTTCCCCAATAAAGTCCTGTTCCCCTTCCCCAATAAAATCTTAAAAAATATATATATATATTATATATAAATATAATTATATATATAATTATTATATATAATATATAAATTAATATATATTATATATATATAAAAAATAAAATATATACATATACACACATATATATACATATATACATATATATACTCTGATGTATATATATTATATATTATATATATTATTACATATAAAAAATAAAATATATATATACACACACATATATATACATATATATACATATATATGCTCTGATGTTCATTGTAGCTTTATTTACAGTGGCCAAGACATGGAAACAACCAGTGTCCTTCAATACATGATTGGATAAAGATGTGGTATATACACACAATGGAATATTACTCTGCCATAAAAGATGAAATAGTGCCATTTGCGACAACATGGATGGATCCTGAGATTATTATGCTAAGCGAAATAAGTCAGACAGAAAAAGTTGAGAGCCATATGACTTCACTGATATGTGGAATATAAAACTGAAAGCAACAAAGGAACAAGACAAACAAATAAAGAAACAAAAACTCATAGACACTGACAATAGTTTAGTGGCTACCAGAGGGGAAGGGGGAAGAGGGTATAGTAGAAGCGGGTAAAGGGGGTCAAATATATGGTGATGGAAGGAGCACTGACTCTGGGTGGTGAACATACAATGTAATATATAAATGATGTATTACAGAACTGTACACTTGAAACCTATATAATTTTACTAACCATTATCATCCCAATAATATGTAAATTTATATATATACATATATATATATAATCAAATAGCTAGTCAGCATTAAAATTTATAGTTGTTGCATAACTTTTTTTCCATCTCAGAGAGCCAGTTCAACATTTACCAGCACACCACTGCTTATATAACACATCTCATTTGACCAGCCACATTTCAAGTGCTCAGTAACCATGTGTGGGTAGTGGATATTATATTGCGTAGCCTATTAGGGGGTTGCAAATGAGTGCAATCTATTCTATCATTCTTTCTTCATTTATTAGCTGGAATAGTTCTACAGAGAAAAAATATATTAGTATAATATTGACTACTATTCAATGTATGATTATTTTTCCCTTCCTGAACAACTGTTTTGTTTTCCCTGGAAGCTAACAGTTGCTTAATAGTTGTTGTTTTTTGTTTGCTTAGTTTTCAATATACTGATCTTTATCTCAACTTCAACCTCTGTCAGTTAACCAAATCTCTCAAAACATTTATTCACATTAGGCATGAATTTTTTCTTCTTACATAAATCCTCCTAAAGTATTCAGATTTACTCTAATCTGGATTGGCTTCTCTCTTTGTCAGGTGCACCACCATATTCCTGTTTCCTCTATTTTCCTCTTTCTTAGTATGCTCCTGCATTTTGGTAGAGTACACCTTCTAGTAGCTTTCTGAGAAAGAACATATTGGAGGTAATATTTTTTTGAGAGTCTGCATGTCTCAAATATCTCTTATATAGCCTCTGATGCGACAGGTTGGCTGGGTATAGAATTTTAGGTTGGAAATGATTTTCCTTCAGGATGGAGTTAAAGGCTGCTCCATTGTTTATAGATTCAATGTTGCTGTTGAGAAGTCCAACATTTAAATTATTGATCTTTTGGGTATCACCTCTTTTTTTTTTCAATTTTCTCTCTCTGGGGAAGCTTATTAAATCTCCTTCTCCTGGTGTTTTAAAATTTCACAATGATGGGCCTTGGTAAAGATTTATTTTGTCCATTGTGTCATGTATTTCTGGATCCTTTCATTTTGGAAGCTTAGATCCTTCAGTTCTGGGGATTCTTCTTGAATTGTTTCACTATCAGTCTTGTCCCCTCTCCATTTTTCTCTGTTCCTACTTTTTGGCACTCCTGTTATTTTACTGCTGTCCTTCGCAGGCTGGCTTTTGAATCTTATCTCTTTTCCCCTTTGTCTGCTCTATTTTCTGGAATATTTCTTTCTTTGTTTTTAATAAATTTTTATTGGGGAGTATTGGGGAACAATCAGCTACAAGTCGTTGTCCTTCAACCTAGTTGTGGAGGGTGCAGCTCAGCTGCAAGTCCAGTCGCCGTCTGAACGGGCAACATTGTTGTTGAGAACTCGCTCTCTAACCAACTGAGCCATCTGGCCGCCCCTGGAATATTTCTTTTTAAATAATATTTCATGGAGACAGTATCTTAATTTTATCTCTGAGAATACAATGATAGATTAAAAAAAAACAAGAACTGGGCCGGCTCGGTGGCTCAGGCGGTTAGGGCTCCATGCTCCTAATTCCAAAGGCTGCCTGTTCGATTCCTACATGGGCCAGTGGGCTCTCAACCACAAGTTTGCCAGTTCAACTCCTCGAGTCCTGCAAGGGATGGTGGGCAGTGCCCCCTGCAACTAAAAATTGAACACAGCACCTTGAGCTGAGCTGCCACTGAGCTCCCGGATGGCTCAGTTGGTTAGAGCGCATCCTCTCAACCACAAGGTTGCCAGTTCAATTCCTCGATTCCCGCAAGGGATGGTGGGCTGTGCCCCCTGCAACTAGAAAACGGCAACTGGACCTGGAGCTGAGCTGTTCAGGACAACAACTTGAAGCTGAACGGCACCCTCCACAACTAAGATTGAAAGGACAACAACTTGACTTGGAAAAAAGGCCTGGAAGTACACACTGTTCCCCAATAAAGTCCTGTTCCCCTTCCCCAATAAAAAATCTTTAAAAAAAAATAAAATAAAATAAAAAACTTTCCTTCTCTTGGCATTATCTATTTTCTCCAATATGTTTTTTCTTATTTGTTTTGGCTGCTTTCACAGTAGAGGCTTTCCTCCGATGTGTGGTGACCCTTGATTTTCTGATTATATATAAGGGTGGAGGAATAAAAACTGAATGGAAGTCCTAAGTGTGAATGGGGCTGATAGACTGTGACTATATCTGTAGATGATTTATCTGGGACTTTCATTGGGAAATTACTATTCTCTATGTCTTGGGCATTCCTGTTAGGCTAGACAGATTCTCCAGAGAGAAGTCTTCCAATTTCCTGTCTGGCTGCCAGCATTCTGAGAGCTGAGAGATAAAAGAAGACTAAGAGTCTCAGCATTTGATGTGTAAACATTCACTTAATCCTCATTTTTAATAGGGTTTACTCAACTATACCTGGTGTCCCCTAGTCCAGAGACCTACTGTTTTGCCCTCTAGTCTTCTGCCAGTGTGGGAGAGACATGGTCAACCAGGGTCACAGAGAAGGGGAGATCTAGAGCTCTAACTGCTTCCAAGACGGTTTGCCTCCAATCCTTCTTATTTTAGCTACACCTCCTTTATTCCCTACTTTCAGAGGTATCTAATTCCACAAATGCTTAGCCTTTTGAGAATTGCCTCTCAGTTTCTCCCACTTTCAGCCTTCTCAGGTTTGCTAACTAAGTCAAAACTTATTCATTTGTTTTTTTATGTCTAAAATTTTTGTTGTTATATCCTCTTCCATCCTCTTCCTCCCCATCCTTTTGGATATGGACACCTTGTTTAAAAGTTCTCTTTAGAGTAGTTGTAGTAGATTTTCAAAAGTTAAAAAAAATGTTTTTAATTCATCTTCTTTACCTGGAAGTATTCCCTCTATATATTGAGTTGTTTTTAATTTCAATTATAATATTTTTTCATTTACAGAAATTCTATTGGTTGTTTTTCAAATCTGCTTAGTTTAGAAGTCTCTTTTTCCTGGCTTATATTTTCAAGCTTCTCTTTTATTTCTTTAAACATATTAAATTTAGTTACTTTAAAATTCTGTGCTGATTATCTTCAATATCTGAAGTCCTTGGGGATCTGATTCTGCTGTTCTGTTGTTCTTCTGCTTCCCATTCACGGTGTCTTGTTCCCTTGTGTGTTTTGGGACTTTTGACCAGAAGCTACTCATTTTCTTGGACTTTTATCTTGAATTTTTATGAGAATTCTCTGAGGCTTGAGTTGAAATTTCATTCTTCCAGAAATAATTTGCATTGGCTCTGACAGTCACCTGGGGGAAGCTAACAATCTGGAACTACTTAAAATTAAGTTTTAAGTTTGAGATTTTTGGAATTACACAGTAGATTATGTTATGACCAAAGACTGTGTGAGTGTGGCTTGTGGTTAGGAAATCTCAAAGGAGATTTTACCCCTTCCTCCCATCATCGGTCAAGACAAGAAGTCTCTTAGTTTTACGGACTATCATCAATGGTGGGTTCCTCATTTTCCCATTTACTAAGGGTGTCTTCCGTTGCAGATGGAGGTTTATACAGGACTGGGTTTTCTATTGTAACTCTAAACTTTGGCTGCATTATCTCCTCTCCCAGTGTCTTAAATCTGACAAAAATTTTCAGGGAGAAAGCCAGATTTCACATTCACTTATCTCCCTGTTTTTATCCTCCTCTCCCCATCCCAGAATTCTTCCCGTTTTGCCATCTTAGCAATGCATTTAAAAATATATTTTTAATATATTTTTATCGATCCATCATTTTAGTGGTTTCAATGGAAAGGATCATTCAGGGTATCTAAACTGCCATATTGCCAGAAAAGAAAATTCCTGTACTTTCTAAAATCCTCCTCCGCCACTTACTTCCATTCCACTGCTCTCACATATCAAACAGCTCCTAGCAATCTCTCCATAAAACTCCCTGAATGAGGAGAGAAGTGGAGGCAGGAGAGGGTGATGAGTATAGAGAAAGTAGAAAGGCCAGTGGGTTAGAAATCTCAATGAAGTTAAAGAACTGAAGAGTGGAAGTA
Organism: Rhinolophus ferrumequinum; assembly: GCF_004115265.2. NCBI lineage: Eukaryota > Metazoa > Chordata > Mammalia > Chiroptera > Rhinolophidae > Rhinolophus > Rhinolophus ferrumequinum. The sequence goes on from NC_046304.1 coordinate 11,153,163, forward strand.
CCTGAGCCAGTGAGTCAGATGGGGGGTGGGGGGGTGGGTAGGTAGTTGTGGTGAGAGAGTAGAATGCTTGAATACCAGTCTACATCCTCTTATAGACTAGGAAGCCCAAAGAGAGGCCAACTGGCTTGCTCAATGCCACAGCTAGCGAATGGGAGAACAAGGCCTGGGAACCAAGTGTAATGTTCCCAGACATATGAGATCACATATGAGATCACATATGAGGCCAAATGAGTATTAAGGAACAAATACCTTGCCATAATCAATGACAGGCAGCTCAATGCTAGGGAATAGATCTTGCATGATGGCATTGAATAGTGGCATGTCGATTGAAGTTAGCTTGGCAATGTTCATATCTCTCATTGAGAGCAGCAAAACCTAGGTGGGAAAAGACAAAGAGTCAGGTTGGAGGAGTCAGGGCCTAGGTACTCACTAGGCCCTTCCTCTTCAAGGGGTGAGGGGCAGAAGCCAAGAACAATGGATACACCTGAGCTAATCTTTAAAAATATGACAGGTAAAACTCAGGCAACACAGGGGACAGGAAGAAAGGTGGGAATCCCAATCTGGGGAAAGAAAGGATCTGAAAAAGTTTAGTGAAGGTGTATAGGACCAGTGATGATGGAGGTAAAGGCTCAGGAGCTGTGTCCTTGATCTACCTCTTCATCAGACAGATCTGGCTGCAGGCGGCGCTTCTTGCCAGCATAGCGCAGAAGGGAAGTGAGGGCACGTAGGCCAAAGTCATAATGGTCCTGTCTGGAGAGCTGCTGCACAGCCAGGGAGTAAAGTGTGTACACCTTCTTGGCCAGAATCTAGGGAATGAAAACAGAGGAGGAAACAACCCATCTCCCTACAAATCCTTCTGCTTCATCTAGGGACATTTATGGCTACAAGAAACTAGGTCCCAGGACTTGAAGCAGCTGGGAGGTGGTCTATGGACAATCCTAATGAAAAGACCTTGTGAATCGTGCCATCATGGAGGAGAGACCTGTGAATATTTCTGCCTCCATATCCTACTGACAGTAATCTGTGTTCCTCAGAGGATAAACTGATTGTGGGGCCTTCACAGAGTTCCTCTATCCAGGAACTAATCATGGAAGGGAAAGAAAATAATTGGAGAAAAGAGATTATTGGAATACCTTGCAGTTGCCAAAGCCCTCCCCAAAAAGAATAATTTCTGCAATAAGAGTAGAATCAGGCACCACCATGGCAATTGGACGGAACATGGATTTAAGATTCTCAGGAAGCTCTGTGCGACCAGCATAGCCTGGAAAACAGCACCATTTGTTAGAATCCATACTGCGTCCCAAAGACCCACTCCCCAGTCAATCCATTTTCCCAATCCTAGCTCCATCCCCAACTCCAACTCCAAGATCTCTTCCCTTCTCATCTGGTCCCCGGCTCCCCCCATACTAATTTGCGTCTCTTCCCTATCTCTGGGCCTTTCCTTACTCTCTGCATGGCCTTGTTCCAAATTCAAATCACAGAGCTGCCATTTTTTCATCTCTCCAAGTCCCATGTATAATTCACATCAGCCCTAATAGAAATCACAGCTGTTTCTCTGATTCTTAGTACCTAATCCCTTTCTTGTTTTCTCCTAGACCCTTCCCCCAGGGCAATTCCTAGGGAACAGTAATGAGAGACCCTAGTGCCTGCACTTTGGGGAAATTCTCTGATCCTCAAAAGGGATGGCAGATAAATCAGAACTCTGGGAGCTAGCCCAATGGGAGAAGATAGTTAAGTACTTTCAAAGCCTAGGGCTACATATATACACATAGCAGTTATTATATTAATCCCCTTAGGAAGAACTGTAAGATTGCCTCCCCTTCTCCCAAAAAGTCATATGTTTATCCTTCCCTCCTACTTTATAGTCTTTAGCCACATTTCACTTGGCTAAATACACTGGCCTGAAAGGAGGGAGCGGAGGACACAGTCATTTGCCCTGGACACCGAGTTCTCCCCCAGGAGCCCAGTTTATTCCCTGGCTCTTACCAGGATTCATGGTGATAAAGATCCCACAGGACCACACCAGATTTATCTCAAAGCCCTCAAAATAGAAGCGGGTGAGGCTGGCAGCCAGGGCGGATAGGATGGACAGGATCTGCTGGGCCACCACCGACAGCACCTCAATGTTGATTCGGTTGAACTCATCAAAGCAGCCCCAGGCACCCGTCTGTGGGGCGGGAGGCAGAGTCACTGGGAGCAAGAGAGACACCCCAGATTGGGAGAAACTAGACAGTGTGGCTAACATAGCCCTTCCTGAAGTGTTTTGATAGCTGAGGGGGGCATGGGAGCCCAGAATAGCACTGTTGTAGTTTCTGGCCAGAGCTTTCCGTCAGACACGGACGGTCTGGGGAAATGCTAGAAAAGGTGTGGGTTGGAAAGAGACCAGGACAGGGAACATGTGAGCATTGAGTGCCTACACTATGTACTAGTTTACATGCATTATCTTATTTAATCCTTACATAATCTTTTGATCTTGCAAATAAGCAAAGTGCAGCTCAGGGAGATGCAGGAACTTCCCCAATTGTAAGAACTAACTAAGACGATGCAATGTTGTAAGTTACAAAGCACTGAACCAGACCTGGGTTCCAGTTGATTTTCTGGGACTAAAGGTCCTCTGGGACTAAAGGGACCTCTGGGATAGGGTGGCAGGATGCTGACCTGGGCCAGGCCTGAGTACATTCGGCCCATGGATTTATAGTCCAGACCCTCGGAGCAGTTGACCACAATGACGTATATGCCAAGGGCCTTGCCCAGGTCCTTGACAGTCTCAGTCTTTCCTGTGCCTGCTGGACCTTTGGGGGAGCCTCCTCGATGCAAGTGCAATGCTGTGGTCAGTGTCATGTAACACCTAAGAATTGAGGACAGGACTCAAGTCAGACTCTTGGAAAACTTACTCAGCATTCACTGCCCCCACCCCGACCCCCCTGTTCATCCCACACGACCAACCTGTCTGTCAGAGGGGTGATGACAAGCCGGCCAGAATTACCCAAGTACTCATAACTATACTGGAATTGTGTGTTGGTCTGGCGGATCATACAGTCGTCGAGATCCTGGAGAAACAGGGCAGAGTAAGAGAGAGGTGGCTTGGAGGAAGAGTTAGAGCTGGAAAATGACTGACAGTAGCGCTGGAGTTGGTGGGGAGGTTACAGTTAGAAGATGAGGGGTTCAGTTTAGAGTTAGGAGGAGAAAAGAGTTTAAGGCCAAGATGGAAAATGGGTTCGTATTGCATGTACACCCCAATCCACTGCAGCAGCTGCCTGAAGCCTTTCTGGATCCTGATCAAGTGACACACATAATGAGCACCGACTGGAAAATGGTTTGCCACTCCTGACTTAGGAGACTTGCGACAGAATTAAGAACTGGATTAGGGCACTGTGACAGGACCAAGGCATGGATTAGGATATTACTGTATTCAGAGAATAGGAATTTAAGTAATGCATTAGGATCAGGTGTAGGGTGTGCGAGTGGGGAGCTAGCCCATGTGCACCTTCTCCCAATAGAAACGCAGTTGGCTGAGCCAGTCAAAAGAATTGACATCCATGAGGCCACTCTTATAAAGCTTCTCCAACACATCTCGGGCATGAATTTCTATGGTCACCAGAGCCACAATTTTAAGCCGCATGATCTTGGTCAAGTTCCCCCTGATAGCTTCTGAATACTTATTCAGTATTGACACCTGTAGAATGAGGTGGTAAGGAAGAGAGTGGACAGAGCAACACAGTCAGTCAATCATGCCTCGTCCCAGCCTAACACAACTTTCAACCCCAGTGCTAATCCCAACGCCACTATAATTCCTGACCCCCAATAACAGCACAGGAAAATGTTCTTCTAATCCACTCAAACTTTCCTCACAGGACTTCTCCCATAAAGCACCCTCACTATGACTCTTTCCCATCTCTAATACTAACTCCAAATTTATCATCCCCCCCACTCCAACTCTAACTCCAAGCTTATCACATACTTGTTGGGTTCCCCACCTGCTTCTTCTTCATGACCTTGAGGATTTTCTTGTCTCCCCGCTCCTTAGCGGTCAGCAGGCACTTGGTGACATCAGCTGTCCACTGGATCTGACTGGCAGTGATTACCATCTGAGGCATGTGCAGAGGTTTTATTCCAAAGCCCTGTCCCTGGCCACCCAGACAGCCCAGCTCCCCAATCCCAGCTTCTCCCAGGACCAGGTGCTACTCCTCCCCATATGCTAATCTGCTTTGAAGGGTGGGGCACATGCCTAAGCTCAGGAGCTAAGGGTCTGGCATGCGGGGTTCCAGGGCCACAGCCCAGAATGAGGCAAGAAACCTGCATTTGGAGACTCAAGATTCTGTCTTTACATTCGCGGCTCCCTCTCAGCCCTATCTTTCTTGTTCCCTCATTTCTATTGACTCAGGCTGTTAAGCCATATTTAGGCCAGGAGCAGAAACCTTATCTTAAAAGCCATTTTGTCTTGATCCTGTCTTGCTTAATCTTCTAGGGGCCTGTGATCAGCGGGCCTGGGCGGTCCGGACAGTGACCTCGGACCAGGGTGTGGGGCTGGAGGGCTCGGCCATGCCCTGAAACCCTTTGTCAATGAAAACCGCTAAGCATTGAAGGGGGAACGGCCTCGTTTACCCCTCCTATAAAACTCCACACCCCTCTTTGCTCGAGGAGGTTATGATCTTTTCCCTCTGCTCTAGCCTGACCTCCCGCAGCTCCAACACGCCAAATGAATTCTAACAGACCGATCTTGGTCTCCCGACACTCATTCCTCCAGCCGTGCCTAACACAGCTCACCTGGCCAGCCCACTCTTTCACCCATTTGTCCCTTTTGTTAAGAAACTTCTTGAGGGCCAGGCGGCAGTTCCGGAGAAGGTCTCGTAGGGTTACTCTCATGGTCCGCTCCACTTCACCAAGCCAGGACTGGGGTGGGGGAGGGTAAGAGAACAAGATGGCTCATCGTCAGAGCCAGAGATAAGAGTCCCCAGAGGGAAGGTGCTTAAGAAACAGGACTGCAGGGCTTGGACCCAAGAGGAAAGCAGGACCTGGGCAGCCTCTGGCTTGGGCCCCTGGGGGACATGGAGGCCAGGAGGCAGATTCATTTTCAGGTTCAGGGAAGAAGTTATAGTTTTTAGGAACAGTCTGTGGGAGGGCAAAAAGTGACTAAAGTCCCTTCACAGAAACAGTCTTTCCTCGGAGCCAAGCAAACTTCCTAATGGGAGGAAGAATCAGCTTGATTCTTAAACCCTCACCACAACTCACCTCCACAGGCCCTTCTAAAAGTACTGAGTGGAGGAAATCAATATATTCGCCATCCCCTGAGAACATTCCTACAGCTTCCCACTTGCTGCTGGGTCCCCCAATCTGTAGAAACAAGAAGCTATTAATGGCCTGACCCGCCCACCCCTGGTATCTGCCTAGAAGGTATATGGGCCCTTTGAGGGTAATTTCTGTTCCTCTCCCCTGCCCTCAATATTACCAACTCTAAAAAGTTCTATCACTGGTACTCCAGAATCATTTACATCCCCCTCCCATTGGGAGGTCAGGGTCCCCACCAAGGCCTTCGAATACCTTGACATCAGCATCCCTCCCCTGCCTTCCATCCCATCATGGCCACATCTATTGACCTTCTGCATTCTCAGCAATTTGATGTTGTCAAAGCATTTTTTGAGGTGTGGCTGCACTGCCTCTGGGTTGCGAGACTGGCCCAGAATCTCCAGTAGGTCATCATTAGATAAGAAGTAGAAGCGGGGGAAAGTATGGCGCTTGGTCTCTAAATACATATCTAGAGACTTTTGAATGTCTTCCAGGATTGTGTTCATTTCTATCAATGTGTCCAGGAGGCCTGGGAAGAAGAGCAATGAATGACATTTGGTGGCCCTTTTACCATTGCCCTGAGTAGATCTGGAGTCTCCAACTATGTACACTTTGCCAGGTCTTGAATGTTGGGGTACAAATTGCCATAATCATCTTAGGAAGCAGAGAAGAATCCCCAATCATTCTATCATGCTTATCTCATTCTCTTCATTAATCCATTATTAACTATTCATTATACACTATTACATATGTTATACATCATGCATTAATTACACATTACATATGATTCTATTAATATGACTACATCATCCATCAGTATTTAGAACAACAGTCCCATTCCACCAAAGAACTTAGCGCTCTGCCAGTCATCCCAAGAGTCTGAAAATTAGAGATTATAATACACATACACAACACAACAAGTGAAATCATTAGATACAAATACACATGAAATACATATGCACACGATAAAAGAGGTCTGCAACCCCTGGAGTCCCCATTGTCCCTTGTGACATAGTGAAAAGAGCACTAGACTGGGATTGGCATGAAATCTTCAAAGCGATGAAAAACAAGGACCTACAACCAAGATTACTCTATCCAGCAAGGCTATCATTTAGAATCATAGGAGAGATAAAGAGCTTCCCAGACAAGAAAAACCTGAAGGAGTTCATCACCTTCCAACCAGTATTATAAGAAATGTAAAAGGGACTTCTTTAAAAAGAAAAAGAAACAAATAGAAATATGAATAAGAACATATCACACACACAAAAAATCTCACTGACAAAGGCAAACATAATGAAAGCAGTGGATCAACCAACACTAAAGCTAGTACAAAGGCTAAGAGGCAAAAGTAGGAAGATCATGTGTAAGTATAACAGTAAATTCTCTTAACCACTACGTTGTACTCCACTCAAATATTTAATATATAATATATTTATATTTAACATATATTTATTTAGTATTTATTTATTTATATTTATTTATATTATTATTTATTTAAATATTAGTAAATATTAAAATATTAAAATATTAAATATTAAGATAAATATTACATATTAAAATAAATATTATTATATTTATTTACATTATTATTTATTATTATTATCAATAAATAATATATATTATTTATTATATTTATATTATATATTTATATATATTAATATATAATATATTTAATATAAACTTAATTTACTGAACTATTATTTAATGCTTAGAAGAGGCAATGGTAATGGTATGAGAGCCAGGTACGACAATCAATCTTTCAATAAATGAAGCATGTGGCCATGACTTCACATATACACAGCACCAACTGAGGCTATCTCAGGGCAAGAGGCCCGGGAACTCAGACCTGGATAGTGGGTACTTCGGAGGGCATTATTGTCCTTGCTTATTCGGTCCATGATGGATTTCCAGTTGCTGTTGACCTGCTCAAACAACGCTGATTCATTGGGCAGCTGCTTGCGGATGTCATCTCCTAGGAAGATATTCTGAAGGGTCAAGAATTGGGGTGAGAGGCTGTTTCTCATATACTCTTCACACTCTGTTCCCTCCTCCCAGACCAGGGATGACAGTTGAGTAGAAGATAAGGAGCATTAGAATCAAAGGGCAAGAGGCGAGGTATCTGGGTCCAAGAAAAAAAAAAAGGAAGAACAACAAGGCTTTTCAGGGAGGGAACTGAAGATGAAAGGTAATAATTAAGTCAGATGCTTGGGTCCTCGATGAAGAATGGCTTTATCGGTGGGGAAATGAGCCTGATAAAAGGGCAAATACCTAGGTCCTACGCAAATGAAGGAGTAAAATCAGGGTATAGGAAGAGCTCAGGCAGTGAATCCTGACCTCTAGGTACATCCACTGACGTTGCACTGTAAGCACCATCTCAATAACTTCCAAAATGAGGGAGAGGCAGCGCTCCCAGTGGTCCACATCCTTCTCGAAGGCCTTGACAAATTGAGATGCCTTCATGTTAGACAGAGCCACTTGGTTATCCTCCAGTGCCTGGAATACTTCCTCTGTACCTCTGGAGAAGAAGGCATCAAAATCGTTTTCCCCATCTGCCAGTCCTTGGTCCCCACTCTGCAGCCCAGGTCACATAGCCTCCCCCCCCAGAGGCCCTCTCTACCTGAGTCGGTGATAGCCCTTATCTTTGTAGGGTACTATATCCAACTGAATCACATCCCAAGTCTTGGCAATGTTTTGTAATGCCTGTAGAAAGAAATTGGGGGACAGAGAAATCAGGTATTTAGTCCCCAAGGGGAAGAGGAGCTGGGATAGACCATCAGATGATGAAAAGCTAGAAGCCTTTGCTCCAGGCTTAGGAAGTGGGGGAGTATGGGAAAGAATTCTGTCATACCAATTCGATAGCCAGCTCTTTGGTTGCTGAGGCAGAGATCTCCCCAATTTTCTCCACATGCTGATCCATCCCAAGCTCCACAATCTGCTCCAGGGTGAAGCTTTCAGATTCCTGATCAAACTCCCGTTCGATCTCATCCCTGACCTGGTCCCAGTGCCTGCAGCCAGGGACAGAAGGTCAGATCAGGAAGCCGACACTAGGGCCTACTGGAAAATATCAGCTCCACTCCTCAGGCTTTCTCCCATTGAGATATTGTAGTTCCGTGTATTTATGAATTCATGATTCCACACCTATTTACTAAATAGTGTCGAGATGCAATCTTAGGCACTGGGGGGGAATACAGAGACTGAGGTACTGATTCTCTGGAGAGGGAGTTAAAATGGATTTACTGTAGGTTTTCTATAGATTATGCACTGGGCTAAGTGCTTTACATGAAACATGTCACATTTCTCACAACCACTCCATAAATGAGGAATTATTGTCATTGTATTTATATATGAAGAGACTGAGGCTTACAGAGGTTAAATAAGCAAATAAGTGGTTAGGTTATACATAACCACATAACACTTAATGATGAAGCATTGCCAAAAATATTATACTGGAGAACATGTAAAAGAAGTAAAATTATTTTCTCCTAAATGAATAGACAGATAATTAATTATTAAAACATCATTTATAGACTATTCTATCCTCAATGGTTTCAAAGTCCTCTACTATCACATAGTAAATTCCAGGTGCATTAAAAGAGTTCAACTTAAAAAAACAAAATTATAAAGTATTAGGAGAAAGTTGTAGAGAATTTATAACTCTGGAATGGGGGAGGTCGTAAGGCACAGAAGCAAAACCCAAAATGGAAGAAAGTTATACTTTTGGCTGCATTAGCATAAAAACTTTGTGCGATAGAAGGCATAAAGTTTAGCTATGACACATAGCACAAAGTGAGAGGAAACAAAGGGGGCAGGAAGCAGAAAATGAACCAGGAATACAGGAGCACCTAGGACAGTGTGAGAAACAGAACAGTGGCAGGCTCCAGTGAAGTCTTCTTCCAGAAGTGTGTTTGAGGACAGAGGGGCAGAGAGAGCTATGATCACCGTCGAGGGGACAATTGAAAGATTCAGGTGACAGCACAGGCCAGAGGGTCACCCCAGGAGAGGTCACCTTACCTCTCTCTAAGGGCAGGGTTTCGCAGGTCTGAGATGAGAGGCATGGTCCTCTTGAACTGCTCTATTTTGGAGCGAGTGGTTTCAATAATTTCCCAGTTTCGGTCCTGAGCAAAAGTGGGAAGCATCAGAATAGCTGACGATCTTTCCTACACAGTTCCCCTTCCTCCATCGGCTTCTCTTCTGCCTCGCCCTCCTTTCTCCACACACCTTAAACTCTTTGGCTAGTCTTGTGAGGCGACGAAACAGCCCATGGGCCATGGTCTCCATGGCCTCTGTCTGCAGCGTCAGGAAGCAGCCAGTCTTCCACTGGTTCCAGTTCTCCTCCCAGTCCCGTGTGATCTCCCAGACTTGCTGGAGTGCCTCCAGCGCCTTCATGACCAAGAGCAGAAAGACGCGTGTGTTAAGTGACATGACTCTTGCCTTCCTCCCTGACAAACACTCAGGTTCTTTGCTCCTCTTATTCTGAAAAGCTTTTCCTTCCAGGCAATAGAAATGCCTCCTCAGTTCAGATTTTTTTCTCCACTCTCTTGCCTTAAGAGCTCCTCAAGTAGCAAGCACACGAAAGTATCCTCAACATTAGTCATTAGGGAAACGCAAATCAAAACCACAATGAGATACCACTTCACACCCACCAGGGTGGCTAGAACCCAAAAAAAGGAAGTAAGTGTTGGCAAGGATGTGGAGAAGCAGGAACCCTCCTACATTGCTAACAGGAGTGTAAAATGGTGCAGCTGCTGTGGAAAATAGCTTGGCAATTCCTCAAAAAGTTAAACATAGAGTTACCATATGACCCAGCAATTCCACTCCTACCTACATACTCACTGGGAACAGAGAGTATGAACTGGGAACAGAGGCTCAAACAAACATAAGTACACACATGTTCATAGAGCACTACTCACAATAGCTAAAAGGTGGAAACAATCCAAATGTCCATCAGCTTGGTAATGGATAAACAAAATATGGTAAATTCATACAATAGAATATTATTCGGCCATAAAAAGGAATGAAGTACTGACACATGCTACAACATGGATGCACCTTGAAAACATTATGCTAAGTGAAAGAAGCCAGATTTTAAAAGCCACATATTGCATGATTCCATGTATATGAAATGTCTAGAATAGGCAAATCCACATGCACAGAAAATAGATCAGTGGCCAAAAAGGACTGGGGAGAGAGAGAATGGGGAATTATTGCTAATAAGTGTAGGGTTTCCTTTTGGGGTGATGAAAATGTTTGGAACTAGAGGGGATAGTCATACAACAGGGTGAATATACCAAATGCCACTGAATTGTTCACTTTAAGACAGTTATTTTGTTATCTGAATTTTACATCAAATTTTCTAAAAGCTCCTCCTGCACCCATCTTTCCTGACCCTAGCTGTTCTTGCAGGCCCTTAGGACCCATTCTCCTGTCCCCTGCCCCCTATCTTTGGTTACCACGAGGGCCTAGCTCAGCACCCCACCTTCTCCAGGCTCTGCAGGTCCTTAGAGACTGGCTGCTCAATCTTGAAGATGCCCAAGTTGGAGCGGAGACTGTTTTCTTCTTCCCGCATGGCACTCAGCATGGCCCGCACTTGGGCGATCTGCTCTAGAGCAGACTGATGTCCCACACCACTGGTGAAAGGGCCTATGGGAAAGCCAAGACGGAGTTCAGATTCCCACTCAAGGCCCCTGAAAGGACCATCATCGCTCTCCTGTCTTTTTGTGGGTAAATCCCACTTTTTCCTCACACGAGAGGGAAGTGAAGGAAAATAAGAAGGAATGCATTGAACAATGATGGTTAATCTTACCAAAACTATTAAATGTGGCTCAAGAATCAAAAACAGGTGGAACTCGAGAGGTGGGTATAAGAAAACTGGAAATATTGTGAGCTGGGCTGCCTGGGGACCAAGGCAACGTTTGTGTGGCTAACCGCAGTGCACAGTTCCTTCCGTACCCCAGCACCAGCCTTCCTCCGCTTATCCTTGTTTGCACCTCTCCATAGGCTTTGAAAGGCTAGGTCAAAACGACAGTAAAGAAGGGGGAGAGGTTGATAAAGGGGTACCTTTGGCTTCAAATTCTTCCAGAAGATTATGTGCTTTCTTTTTGAAATCATCAGCTGAGTGAATAAGGCCTGTCTTGAATTTATCCTTGTATTTCTTCAGCATCTGTTCACTGTCCAACAGAGTTTGTTGGAAGATGACCCACTCGCCATTGAGACTGTCCAGCATCTCCAGTACCTGGGGACATCAAAGAAGGGAGGTTGACCCACGCGCAGGAGGTCTATCCTTCTCCCTAGTGCTTTTAAGGGCTCTTTTCTGCTCCTCTGACCAAGTCTGTGGCCAAGTTCTGCATGCAAAGAAGCCCAAAGAAATCAAGCAGTAAGTTGCTGGGCCTAAAAGAAAACCATAAATTGACCAGAAATATCATTTGAGTTAGTTTTGGCTCTCAGAAGGTTTTGAATCTTGAGTCTTCTCCCCTGCTCTCCCTCCTGACAGCACAAGGGTCTGCTACGTGGGAAATCGGCTACCCCCACAACCTGCTCGTGGCATGGGCCCAACTGGCTGGACCAAACACCACTGGAACTCACACTGTCCTGAACTGGCACCTCATACTTCTCAAGAATGGTGAATTGCTCATGTATGGGAGGGATCTGGGTCTCCACGTTGAGCAAGTCATGCTGCAGGGTATCCATGAGTTGCAAACTGACCCCCAGTTCCTCCAACGTCTGGGGAGGGCGGCTGATCCTGAAGGCAGGCAGAGAGAGCACTGGTAAGTGGACCGGGCAGGGTCTGCCCTCCCCACACCTGTGCCTGGCACCCGTGCCCATACTTCTCCGCATTCTCCTTCAAGTAGGTGTGCAGCTCCAGGAGGCGCCAGGCTGCCATCTCCTTGAGCAGACTCGTGAACTTGTTCTGCCACTCGTTGCAGTGCTGCACCAGCGAGAACTTGAGATGCGAGCAGTCCAGCAGCACAAACTGGATGTTGAGAACTGTCTCCTCCTTCTGCACGTTATTAGCAACCTCCGTGTAGCTGCAAGGGCCCATATTCCCACTAAGATGTTGTTTTCTTTGCGGATGTGCCTACTGCCCCAATGCCCGTTCAAGTTCTCATTTCCTACCACCCAGACCTGTGCAGCAGCTCTAAAGCATTCTTCTATTCCCAGGTGTCCACCCCAGGCATACGGCTGTGATCGTGTCATTTTCCCAACCACTGCCCACAGGAGAGCTGTCAGAATCCTTAGCCTGGCTGGCATTCAAGGCTTTCGAGTGTCATAGATGTGAGTCGAGTTCACACTGCTGTTCACTAACTCTATGACCCCAGGCAGGTTATTTAACTGTTGGGAGCCTGTTTCCTCATCTGTAACATGGTGATGGTAATAGACCCCACCTCAGGAAGTTGCTGAGAGAATGCAGTCGGCTGCTACATATAAATTCCTTTGCATTCTTCCTTTTCTGTTCTAGACTACTCACTATTTGGTAAACACGCTTATGTGTTCCCATCTTTATGCCTTTGCTTATGCTATTTTCTTTACCTCGAATGCCCTCCCACTGCCCATCTCCACCTGTTGAAATCTAACCCACTCTGTAAAGCCCAGCCCGAAAATCACTCCTTTCATGAAGCCTTTCCTAATGTCCCTGGACTCGAAATTTCTCTCTCCTTCCATTGAATTGCCCTGGCACTTTATATACCTTAATCCCACATTTATCACATTGAAGCTTGTATAATAATAATAAGTACATTAGCACAGTACTTTAGAGTTTACAAGGTGCTTTCATATATATTTAATAGTCCCACAACCTTTTAAACTAGGTAGTGTAATATCTATTTCATAGGAGACTCAGGCCCAAAGAATAGAAGTAACCTGCCTAAGAAAAAAAAAAAAAGTAACCTTCCTAAGATTACACAGCTAGAAAGTGGTAGACCTGGGGTTTCAACCATTCTCAAGATGCTACGATCACTGCTCTTCCAGCAATACTTTTATCTCCCCTACTACATTATAGCCCTCAGGAGGAAAACATTTGTTTATTTCTTCTTTTTATTCCTCACGACCTATAGGACAGTGGTGTTTATTGAACAAATGAAAGAATAACTAGAGGATAAAGAGATGAGAATTCTTTGCCTATCTTCAGAATTTAAGATTCTTCTTCAATTTAACTTCAATCTACCTTCTTAAAATGAAAGTGTTCACTTCTCTCATCTTTCAGATCCCTAGTATTTCTTCCTTCCCAACAGAACCCTGTGGGTATATCCCACCAAAACGGCTTTTTCCCTAAATCTTGTCCAGCTCTTATCTGATCCCTACCTCTGAGAAACAAAGGTCCAATGCGCTAGGTCCTGTTCTTTTCCTATAGTTGAGGAGACATTTTCTGCTCCTCCCTCTATCCCAACCCTCCTTCCTCAGCCTAGGTCTGGAACTCGTCCTGCAATTCTATACCTCTTCGAGACAGACCTACTCTCCTTACCGGGCAATGTCGGCATCAAAAGAAGAGACAGGGGGGTTGAGGCGCTGATAGCGACGAATGAAAGAGTCCTTGTTGATTTCCCAGATCTCCCGATACATATCCCAGGTCTTGAGGTAGTTCTGCAGCAGGCTTGCATTGTTGGTCATACCACTGCTGATCTGGGCCTGGATCTTCTTGATGTCCTCATCTCGTTCTTCAAAACCCACCAAAAGGCTTCTTACTAACTTCCATCCCAACCCAAGCTCTAGCCTGGCCCCGGGTCACTGCCCCAGACCTTCTATTCCAGTACCCCTCCCCAAAGAAATATGGCTCACACTTGAGCATTAGAAAATAAAGGAGGCAGAAAGGAAAAGTATGACTCAAATCTGTACAATTTGGATGTCTTAGCTGTTGATATCTAGACGTCTTATAACCCAGCCCCAGTCCCAAACTTGTCCTTCCTAATCTTCCAGCCCAAACCCCAGATCCCTTGAGCTTACTCACCTCATCTGACCCCTATCCCAGCCTTTGCTCCCTTCCCCAATCTGGCCCCTTGACCTGCATTTTCCATCATGGAGATGACGGCCCAGTATGTCCGGTAACAGCCCTGGTCTCTTCTACTTCTTCCCATTCCTAAGCTTCTGATACCCCTGCACCAGGTGCCCCTCCCATTGTCCACTCACCCACGATCGTATGGATTGGGTCACGCTGAAACTTGCGTTTGATGAGAATTTCAGGGAGGTGGCGGAATACAGAGATGGTGGAGAAAAGGTGGTTGCCAACATTGTTGACTACACTTGCTAAAGTCTGCAGAGTGGGTGAGAATTCCACCTGTGGGAACACCATGGAGAGAGCCGTAACACAGGCCATGGAAGAGGCAGGCCTCAGGACTGGTAAGGTAGAACACCTCAGAACCAGGCCTGGAGGCCATAGAATAAAGCCAAGGCCAAGGATTGAGGGAAACTGGCAAATAATGTGTGATGGTTTTGGGGAGTTGAGGGCAAACTGGTCCCCACCTGTGCTACACCTCCCTGCACATCATGCTGCAAAATTACAAGAACTCGGAAGAGCGGGTTTGGGGTGGTTTTTCCATCCCCATTGATAGCTTTGGACAGTTCCAGCAGTGACCACTTCACGTTCAGGCGCAGGGCATCCTCCATCATGTGGTCCAACCGAATTGTGTACAGCATCCACTGCTGCTGAATCTGGTGGGAAGAGGGTGGGAGGAGAGAATCCCTCAGGGAAGACAGAGCAGGTCCTGAGAAATGAGAACCAGCCAATAGGGACAGGAACAACCTAATCAAATAGAAAGACAGGACGTTGAGTCCTGAAGGAAGAAGGTTTGAAAGATTGAAGGTTATGTGAATCCAAGACTAGAGCAGGATGTTTGAGCAGCACATACTAGGAAAGACCAAGAGAATGGTCTGATGGGACTGGGGGACTGGGGACTTCCCCAACCTCACAGCCCTGGCCATAGGACCCCTACCTCAGGGCCATCATTCTTGAAGATTTCATAGGAGTTGGTCATGATTTCCACCACAGCCTGGTGCAGGTTCACCAATTTCTGTTGCACAGCTGCCCGATGCTCTCTTTGGTCCTCCTCAAATTCCAGGTCCCTGTACACCCGTTTGCCACTAATGCGCACCAACAGTGTTTCTGATATCTCCTGGGCTCGCCAGCCAATGGTCAGAGTGGATGCCTTGAACTCATTCACAATTGTCTGCACCTGGAGTCGGACCCCACCCATGGGGGGAGGGCGTGTTTCAGCTTGGGAAGAGACCCTCTGGGCCTAATTCTATCCTCCCACCTGTCCTCTAGCTAGAGTTGCAGACATTAAAACAGAGTCCTTCCCCAAGCACACTTAGTTTCTTTCACACTATGCCTTGGTCTCTCCACCACTACCCAAGACTCAGGTATTCATTTCCCATGCATTGGCCTTTCAGTCAGCCTTTAGTGTCTAAGGACCACGGCCCACCTTGCTGGCATGTACGCGGCACTCTGTGATAAAGAAGGCACTGGCCCCCTTCAAGGCCCAGTGCAGTTTCTTGAGCCCAGGATGGATCTTCTTATCCAGGAATCGGATACGTTCTTTGAACAGGGCCTGCTCATCTGGGGACAGCATGGCAATAATCCTGTGTATAAGAGCAGACTGGTAGTTGATGGGGACAAACTCTGAAGATTCCTCCTCCACACCAGGAAACTTGGTGGAAAATCTGAAAGTTCACGATTCTAGACTAGTGCTTTCCAATAAAACTTTCTGCAATGATGGAAATGTTCTATAGTTCATGCTGTGCTGTCCAATACAGTGTCCACTAGCCACATGTGACTACGGAGCATTTGAAATGTAGTCTGTGCAAATGAGTAACTGAAGTTTTAAAATTTACTTAATTTCAATTAATTAATTAAAATAGAAATAGACACATGCAGCCAGTGGCTACCATATTGGACAGTTCGATTCTAGACACCCAAATAAGACTGTTGGCTCCCACCCTTTGGGATTTGAACTGGGCTAAGAAAGATATCCAACCCAAAACAAAGCCTCACTCCAGAAATAAGTACCAAGGACGTTAAGAGAAGGGGTGCAAGCATGGCCTTGGTTCAATGAATCTGATGTTATTCTGTGCCCATAATCAATAGAACCCAGTTTCATTCTTAGAGAAGTGACCCAGGCTTACAATATCTATGGTCCAAGTGCCCTGTGGGTGGGAGGGGACCTGGTTGCTTTTGCTCTCTACCCTAAAGCAAGAAGACAAAACTGCAAGAGACAGGAATCATCATAGTGCCGTAAGAGAGAGTATGGGAAACATTTTCTTTAAGTGGACAGAAAAAGGATGGATACGGTATGAAATGGACAACATTATGGAGCAGATAAGACAAAGAGGATGCATAAAATAACATATAGAAGGGCTGCAAGGAGGACTGGAGCCCTACCTATTGTAATCTCGAACAACAAGTAGCAGATTTTCCCGAAGAACGCGCAGGTCCTCTGCGCATTCAGCTACATTCACCACATAATGGGGCGTCTCAAACAGCAGCCGCTCCCAGTAGTCAATCTCCACAAAGAGAATCAGCAGGAACCTTGGGGAGAAAAAAAAAGCAAAGCAGCTGAGGGTACCGCTCAAAGGCATAAACTAGAACCAACGACAGACTGATGGGGTGCAGGGCTAGGCAGCATTGAGGCATTTAATGACCAATGAATCAGAACCTCCAGGTAAGAAGCTGACTGGACGCACGGGCTTTTGCTCCCCTCCCCAAAACACTAAAACAATAGTAAAGGGATTTTTTGTTGTTTGAGGCATAAGCCCACAGATACAAGGAGACAACAACAGAATAATTTTGGAAGCTGAAAAGCAGATGGATAAGGAGGCGAATTGGAATCTAAGCTAGTAATGGAGACAGATCAGAGGCTGTCCTCATTGAGCTGGTTCATGCTATAGGGCTCTCTAAAGTCCCAGAGGCTGGTGGCTTCAGGTATCAAGGAAGGGGGTAAAGGAGGAACTAAAACAGAAAGACGAGGTGAAAGTTTAGGAAGCAGCTCTCCATGTCTTCCCCAACTCTGCACAGTTAAGTGAGTGCACCCTTCACCTCAACAAAAGATTGAAGACTTCTTGTCTGGAGAAGGTGATGGGGACCTGATCTGAAAATGGTTCCCTGCCACGTGGAACTGAGCTAAAATGGTGGCCCAAGTGGAGAGAGAAGTCCCTAGCCTAAGCCCCAGCCCACTTCCGCATAACGCCTTCCAAGCCACACCTTGCGCCAATCACCAAATGACACCTACCCCTTCCCGGACTCAAGGAAGTCCCCAACCCATAAAAACCTGCTCAAAACCTTGCTAGGGGCTCAGTCTTTTGGGAAGGATCCCGCTGAGCCCACCGGCGTAATAAAGCTGAGTCTCCTAACTCTCTGTCTGAGTGCCGCTTGGGTTCTTTCTGGTCTTGGATTCTGCAACAAAGGCAGTACAGAAACAGAGGGTCTTTGGACTGGGGTCCCAGGCCCAGTTGAAAAAGAGGATAATGTACTGAGAGAAAGAGGCATTAAGTGACCATGTGCACACTGAAATTTAAGACCTCCAGCCTTCTTTTCCGACAGAGAAACTAGCACTCTGGCAGTTGGACCTTCATCCTCCAGAAGGAAGTTTGAAAGATTGTTTTCTATTGTTTTCTGTGGCCTATGACCAGCCTAAGAGGAAAAGTGCCAAGGATAATGACCTCCGGATTTCCCGGAAAACAGCCCACCTGGATAACCCTGCAGTGAAGGTCACAGTTGAGAAACCCCACTACCTGCTCAACAGAGCTTCCAGTCAGCCTTCCAGCTCCCTTCCCTTAAAAATATGGACAGACAGCCAAGGATCAGTGACCTCTGTCTTCCCTAGCACAGAAGGGAGTCCAAACAAACAAAGAAACAAACAAACAGGAAAAAAAAACATTTAAAGGGGAACAAAGAGGGAACAGAAAAAAGGCTGCTCGTCCCAAATAAGAAACTGCCATTAACATCCTCAGAGATATAGAAGAAACAAAAGAGCACCCATGAAACAAAAACAAGATGCCAAAAGAACACTTGGAGCTTAAAAATGATAGCAGAAAGTTTAAAAATCAAAAGAAACATTAAAAAATAAAGTTGAGGACAGCCCGATGGCTCAGTTGATTAGAGCGTGAGCTCTCAACAACAAAGTTGTCGGTTCAATTCCCGCATGGGATGGTGGGCTGCGCCCCCTGCAACTAAGATTGAGAACAGCGACTGGACTTGGAGCTGAGCTGCACCCTCCACAACTAGACTGAAGGTCAACAACTTGGAGCTGATGGGCCCTGGAGAAACACACTGTTCTCCAATAAAAATTTAAAAATAAAACAAATAAAGTTGACAAAAATTTCTCAGAAAGTAAAGGAAAAGACACAAAGATGGAAGGCAGAGAGGACTTTGCATGAAAAAAGGAACAGAAAACTCTACATTAATATTTTTTTCTATTGATTACATGTTGGAATGATAATATTTTAGAAAGATTGGTTTGAATATTAAAATTAATTTCACTTGTTTCTTTTTCCTTTTAAATGTAATGCCATAAAAACCTTATTACGTATACAGCCTTCATATCCAGTGACCTTCTCCTCCTTCCCATTCCAGCTGCCACTCCCATGCCACACCCTGGAACTCATGACCTTCACAACTCCTCCACCTCTGAGATAACCCATTCAGACATCCCACCCCCTGAGCCCAGCTTCCTGCCCCCATTCCAAGCTCTTGTATTCAAGCCTTCCTAAGGGACCTGTTCTTGCATCTCATGTAGAGCTTCAGGCCACTGACCCGTCATCTTTCTTCCTGCCTATTCATCCCTCCCATCTCTGCTTCCTTCTCCACAGACCCTGCCTTCTGTCACTTTCACCACTATTTTGCCAGTCCTCACTAATTTGTCTCATTCCTTAACCTAAGCCACCTGGCAAAAAAATAAATAAATTAAAAAAAAAAAAATCCCAACCCTGGCTAAATCCGCTGTCCTCCCCACTTGTACCCGTGTGAAGGTGGCCCAGCAAGGGTGGAGAAAATAACAGGACCACACAGATAGCTTCAGGTCTTAGATCCCAGCTGGACTCCCCTTCCTGTTCTCACAGTGACTGTTTGTAAAGTCCCCTCTACTTTCTCAAACCTGGCCTCCCCCCACTCCTCTCCGCAGAAATACAACAATCATCAGGTGAGAACTCCAAGCATTTCCTGCTTTAAAAATTAAACCTACAATTTCTCCCTTTTATGACAGAAGAGGTCCTCCTTCCACCCAAGACCAACCCCTCTTCCTGGGCTCTGTTCTAACAAGGTTTCCTCCTGCTTTTTCAGATGCCGTCTTTTGCAGCTCTCCCATACCCACAACCTACTAGTTACTCCGCATCCACATTTAAGTAATAAGGCCAAATTTCTACAATCTTACAAAAAACAAAAACAAAATCAGCCCTCCCTCCACCCCATATCCTCCTACAGGTCCCACACTGCACTCCCCTTTTATAGCCTACACTCTCACAAGGATTGTGCTCATGAACTCCCTTCATTTCCTTTCTTCCCGATTCCTCAATCCCCTGACAGCTGCCTCCCCTTCACTTCTAAGAGTGCTCTCATCAAGTCTCGCCAGGACTTCTTGTAGCTTAAACCTCACGGACCTCCTCAGGGCTTGTCTGCCTCCGTAGGCCTTAACATCGTGGTGGATTCCTCTCCACCTTCCCTGGACACACTCTTTTCCTGGCTTCTGGACTACAATTCTCCCCTTGTCTGCCCTGCCCTTCAGTAGAAGTACGCTTATCTCTCTAGTATTGGAAATCACATTCATCTAGACACTGGAGACTCAGCAAAAAACCCACTTTCCCTGCAGCTCCCTTAAATTCGGTCTCTTCAAGTTTCTTCACACCCAATACACTGGATCTCCCTGGGCCATGGCTTCAGCTGCCTCCTATAAGCTGATGACTCCCAAATCTACATGGCTAACCTGAGCCCTAGACTTGAATGCCCACCTGTCTACCCCCTTCCTTGTCCCACAGACACCTCACACTCACTATGTCCAGAAACTCATCATCTGCTCTGCAAACCTGGAGCTCCTGTCCGGGGAACACCATCCCCACTGCCTAAACCACAACCACATGTTCTCCCTCAGCCTCACTTTCCAACATCCAACCAACTAACAACTCTTGTGTTTCATAGTCAAAAGCAAACTTCAGAAATTCCAATATCTCCAAGGCAAGTATAGCTCAAGTGTGATGATAAATGGCAACTAACATTCGGCCTAAAGTTGAGTTAAAGAGTGCGTGGTCCATCTACAAGAGTGACAGCTCCAAGGTCTGAGGCAATTGCTGCCATATGGGAATGGGGGCCCAGTGTGAATATATTGTCTGATATTTTTTCAAGAGAGGCCAGAAAATGGGTTTTTATATAAAATCTCCTGACTTTTAAGTGCTGACAACCAATTCAACTGAAAAATAATTATAACTGGGGAGCTTCTGAACTGCTGACAATATTCTTTCCTTGACCTGGATGATAGTTGCAAGGCTGTTTATTTTACACCTATTTGTTAAGCTGAACATGTATGTTTTAAGTACTTCTCTGTGTGTATATGCTTTGTAACAAAAAAATTTTTAGACAAAAAAACTATTTGAACAATAAGATTATTTGTAAAAGTGGCTGGGTACAAAATTAACTTATTAAAATCAGTTTTCCAATATAAAACTGTAACCAGTTAAACATTATCATGGAGGAAGAGACCCATTATAATTAAAACAATAAAAAATTGACAAATTAACAAGAAATGTTTATATAACATTTATAATGTTATACGTAACATTTATGTATTAAAATATTACACATTATAACACTTCTTGTTAGTTGGTTTATATATGGAAAAATGAATTATGGGGGGTCAAAAAAAAAGAAAAATGAATTATGGACAAAAAACAGGACTTAAAAAATTTGAAAGAAAAAATATACTATTTTTGGATAGAAAGACTCAAATCTTAAAGATGTTCATTCTTCTTAAGTTACCGTATAAATTTAACCCAATCCTTATTCCTATAAAAATAGGAATGGGACGATTTTTGGAACTAAACAAATTGATTTTAATGTTCTTATAGGAAATATACTTTTAAAATATCCAGGAAAACTCTGAAAAAGGAGAGTAATGAGGACAATAATTAAAAGTTTGATTCCAGCACATGAACAGACGTACCAGAACAGAATAGAGAATCCCAAAATAGACAAAAATATACTTGAGAATTTGTTCTATTATAAAAATAGCAGTTCAATAAATGAGATTGGGTCAACCGGTTAGTCATCTGAGTTTTTTTAAAAAAAAAAAAAAAAACTCAAGTTGCATCTGTTCCCTTCTCCCTATATGAAAAAAATTTTCAAATAGATCAAAGATCTAAATGTAAAGAATAAAATCACAGTGCTCACTTCAGCAGCACATATGCTAAAACTGGAATGATACAGAGAAAATTAGCATGGTCCCTGCGCAAGGACTGACATGCAAATTCACGAAGCATTCCATATTTTTCCAACAACATGGATGGGCCTTAAGGGTATTATGTTAAGTGAAATAAGTCAAACTGAGAAAGACAAATACCATATGATCTCACTTATATATAGAATCTAAAGAACAAAATAAATGAACAAAGAAAACAGAAACAACTCATAGGTACAGAGAACAAACTGATGGTTGCTGGAGGGAAGAGGGGTTGGGAAGCTGGGTGAAAAAGGGAAGGGATTAAGAAATACAAATTGGTAGATACAAAATAGTCATGGAGATGTGAAGTATACAGCACAAAGAATACATTCAATAATGTTACAACAACTATGTATAGTGTGTGTGGGGTACTAGACTAATTGGGGGATCACTGCATAAATTATATAAATGTCTAACTACCATGCTATAGACCTGAAAGAAATATAAAATAATATTGAATGTCAACTGTAACTGAAATAAATAAATAAATAAATAAAATCACAAAATACCTGAAGAAAATATGGAATATTTTAAAAATAAAAAATCTTGAATAAAAATCACTTGATGTTTAAAATTTGTGTGGTTGCTTTTATTTTTTTTAATGAAATTGGACTTTTTAATCACAGAACAAAAGACCCCACAACCTGAAGATGTGCTCATGAAACTTTGCATTCTAAATATTACTGAACTATTATTTAGAAAGAATATTGAGGTAAATATTCCAGAATATTTTGTCTGTTCTACAGGAAAGCACTGAATTAACAATATAGAAAATAATATCACATTTCAAGTTTTACAAAAGATTATATTTTCACCTTTGTTGGAGAGGAATATTCCAATGAAGGGAATTATTCTCAAGTGCTCATTTATTTGTGATAAATGCTGTAAGAAATCATAGGGGAAAAAATGCTGTTTTTCAAACCTTGCCGATCTCCACTAAAGTATGTGTTATTTTTGAAACTATCAAAAGTCTTCAAAGTGAATAAGCCTCTCAAATACAAATGAACAGTAAATTACCAGACATTTAAAGAAAGCCTCCAAAGTAAAAGAGAGAGGCAAAATTAAAGGAAAATTACCTTAAACCTAGAATGCTAAACTCAGCCAAATGTCCAAGAAGTGAAACATAGGACACAATTGTCTATCACACCAGAACTCAAAAAATTGACCTCCCGGGCCTGGCCGGTGGCTCAGGCGGTTGGAGCTCCGTGCTCCTAACTCCGAAGGCTACCAGTTCGATTCCCACATGGGCCAGTGGGCTCTCAATCACAAGGTTGCCGGTTCAACTCCTCGAGTCCTGCAAGGGATGGTGGGCTCTGCCCCCTGCAACTGAGATTGAACACGGCACCTTGAGCTGAGCTGCCTCCCAGATGGCTCAGTTGGTTGGAGCGCAGGCTCTCAACTACAAGGTTGCCAGTTCGATTCCTCAAGTCCCGCAAGAGATGGTGGGCAATGCCCCCTGCAACTAAGATTGAACATGGCACCTTGAGCTGAGCTGCCGCTGAGCTCCCAGATGGCTCAATTGATTGGAACACATCCTCTCAATCACAAGGTTGCCGGTTCAACTCCCGCAAGGAATGGTGGGCTGCGCCCCCTGCAACTGGCAGCGGTGACTGGACCTGGAGCTGAATTGTGCCCTCCACAACTAAGAATGAAGGGACAACAACTTGAAGCTGAACAGCACCCTGCTTAATTGTGATTGAAAGGAAAACAACTTGACTTGGGGGAAAAAAAAAGTCCTGGAAGTACACACTGTACCCCAATAAAGTCCTATTCCCCTTCCCCAATAAAAAATCTTTAAAAAAAAAAAAATTGACCTCCCATGCACCATGTCTCAGAAAGCTAGTAATGGATGTACTCCACCAAACAAAGGCATAAACTGAGAAAGACAAAAGAGATAGGAAATCAAACAAGAAAAGAGGCTCAGGGAGGCCCCAGGATGACAACCCTATAGCAGGCCTCGAAACCAACTATTTAGACTGAAGCAGGAGGACAGGGAGTTCCAAGAACAACATGAAACCAGTACCATACCTTACAAGTCAGATAGTGAGGAAAAATATTATTCACAAGGGTTTTATTGGTTGGTCTGGAAGAATGAACGATAATGAACAGCGTGCTAACAGAAACAATAAGGTAATTATTAATTCCAAAATGAAGAAACATTGTACAAAGAAAGAACTGTAGCAACAGCAAATTACTTGGGTCAGCAGTAAATAATAGTGTCATATTAAGATAAACACTGAATATTGATTTAACCAAAAATTGTGCTATAGCTATACTGGGAGGACGGAGGGATGTGAATATATGTGGAAACACTGCTATAAGCATAAATATATTCTCGTATGTTCTTCAAACTGTAGGCCTTGAATTTGTCTCCCTAAATATCATGGCAAGCCCACTTGGGCATGTATACTATCCAAGCACCAAAATGTTTCTTCATTTTCTCATCTTGATAAGATTGTCAAAATAACTTTAAAGCAAATTATCAAATTTTAACTTGTCAGTCAACAGGATGGATTTGGTTAATACTTTCCTGATGTTGGGCTGAAAACCCTGTAAGAAACTTTTTTCACAGTGCTGTTCAGTCTTTGCCAGAAGTTTGTCAATAAATTTCTGGAATGCAAATTTTATTTTATTGACAAATATACTTTCTAAAAATAAATCAGTCTAGGGTATCATTTTTGTAAAGTATTTTATAATTTGTCCGCAGACATGTGGTCAGGCACTAGAGGTAGGAAAGTGAAGCTTAGCTGAGTTTAGTGTTGACAGCCCAGAATGAACTGACAGATGGAGAAAGCACTATATGATTAGGAAAAAAAGGAGAAAGTGAAAGCCCTAGACACAAAAAACAAACAGATGTCAGAGTCCCCTATCCTGCTCAGGGGAAATTCCACTACACAGACCAATCTGCTACATACATAGTGATAACACAGCTCTTTTCAGCCAGGGTATAGACAACATCTGGAATATGTTTGTGGTTAAGTGCAGTCTGTAAAGCTGATCTGGCCATAAAAGGTGGTAAAAGCCAATTTGGACTTCAAAGTTCAAACATTTGGGATATAAGGTGGAGTAACAAAACCGCTTGTGAGATAAAATAGGTGCTATTAGGACTGGAAGGCTCCCAGAACTAAGGGAGAGACAGGTAATTCTGAGGACAATCTGGACATCTGAAAAGCATGCAAGATCTTATCTAGACATTGAACACTAAAGAGTAAACCCGATAAAGTTATCTGTACCTCCTTAGAGTATTAATACATTTTGGAAAAGCTGAAACTGTCTTGAATTTCTTTACTACTTTGATAAGCCCAGACTTTTCAAAATCCTTCCCTGTCATAAAGTTCCCCACCCCCCATACATTATTTACTGGATTGAGGCAGTTTTACCGTGTTTCCCCAAAAATAAGACCTAGATGGACAATCAGCTCTAATGCGTCTTTTGGAGCAAAAATTAATATAAGACCCGGTATTATATTATATTATATTATATTATATTATATTATATTATATTATATTATATTATATTATATTGTATTATATTATGTTATACTATATTATATTATACCTGGTCTTAAGACCAAGTCTTATACTAATTTTTGCTCCAAAAGATGCATTAGAGCTGATTGTCTGGCTAGGTCTTATTTTTGGGGAAACACGGTATCTTAAAAATGTAAAGCAGCTTATAAGAGATCTCTCTAGAAAAAACTACCAAAGGACAGGAGCACCTCTTTTCTCTGGAAGAAGTGTCTAGCAATTATCTGGGTTTCAGCTAAACCTAGGCCATAAATATTTGGCCCAAAATTGCGTTGTTATGGTCTACTATAAAGATTATGCAAACTGGGGGTGGCCGGTTAGCTCAGTTGGTTAGAGTGTGATACTAATAACACCAAGGTTGCCGGTTCAGTCCCTGCATGGGCCACTGTGAGCAGCACCTTACTTAAAAAAAAAAAAAAAAAAAAAAGATTATACAAACTGTATTTTAGATAAATACCTAATGCATTCCTCCACAAGAGATGATCACAGCAGACAGAAATGTTCTCTCTTAAGTTTATCCTTACTAGATGGACACTAGCTCAAACATTAGGTAAACACATCTCTGTGGAGCGTAGGGAACAAGGCGTAGGAAACCTTGAAATCCTCTAGTACAGAATATTCAGAAAACTTATAGAAATTTTACAACTTATAAGTCCATCAATAGTGTACCAATTGATTAAATTACAGTATAGCCAAACTATGGGCTGTTATAAGCCATGAAAAATAATTACACATTTCTGCTCCTACAGAATGGAAAACCTCCCACACGTATTGTTAACGTTAAAACAACTTGCAAAAATAACTGGTTATAATGTGATCCTATTTTATGTGCGCAGTGTATATTTTTTATTACATGGTAATCATAGTTATCTCTTAGAGGCTGTGTGCTGGATTTTCATATTTCCCCTTATATACTTCTACATCAATCTTTTTTTTTTGCAGTGAGTGTGCACTACTTTTGTAATTTAAAAATACTCAGCAAATATTTTTAAAATTAAAGAAAAACAACCATATGAAATGGGGGGGAAGAACAATTAAAAATATACAATAAATCTTTAAGAGTGGTTATCTTTGGGACAAGTTTTTCTTTCTTTTACTTTTATGCATTTTGCAATTTTTAAAAAATTATCAATAATTTTAATGGAAAATTAAATCATTTTGAAACACTGTACAGAAGAGTGTGTATAGTATGTTAGTATTTATATTAAAAAGGATACTTATGTAGACATACACTTTTATCTCTGGAATGTTACCCAAGAAACTGGTAATATTGAATCTTCAGAGAGAAACTGAGTCACTAAGGGACAGAAGTGGAGGGAGATTTTTCATTCTCTACCTTGGTATAACTTTCGAATCTTATAACATAAGATGTGCATATATTACCCTTTCTGAAAGGTTAAAATGTTTTCAAAAATAAAATTAAAAATTAAAACTCTCTGTCTCCCGGACTCCATTTCCACACCGGCCTTCTGTGGCAAAGCCCCTTCTACATTTGCCCAACAAATAAGCACAGTCTCTGAGTTAAAGCCAATGCTGGTAGCAACAGCCTAGAAACATGGGAAGCAACTCTTATTATAAGAGCTGATGCATAGCTGATGATAAGAGGGAGCCAAAACCAATCGAGTAGATATTTCCTTCCAATTAAGAAAAACACTGTCACCAGAAGGTTTGTAATCTCTGTGGGCAGATTTATTTTTCTCTTCTGCATCTTACGTGGAAAGGAAGCATGGCTCCAAGGGTAGAACTATTCACTCACAGAGTAACAGAGGGCAGGGACTTTTCCATTGGAAACACTCCCTGTGCCTATCTCAGTTCCTAGCGTATGGAAGGCACTCACTATATATATTTGAATAACTAATAATGAATCAATTAAATTTTAAGTAATTGTAATATGAAAGTGTCGTAATTATAAAGCTGCGGAAGAGGGCGTGCTCTGACAACCCCATCAATTCTCAGGAAAGCCCACACCTCATGGCTCGCGGTTTGGGTGATTTAGCTGAGCCATGATGGCCATCTAGTGGCAGAACACACTTACATCACCAGTTTAGTAGGTTAGTGGGGGTTTTCTTTTTTCAACCGATTTTTTTGAAGGTAAACTATAAAATTAAAATGAAGAAATGATAGTAAACATATTATAATATAAGAGAGAATTCGAGAGAGGAATGGAGAGAAAACCAAGAAATGGGAGTTAAACTCTTGGGAGAGTCGGGGAAAGGGAATGGCACCAAAGACACAATAAGTAAAAGGAGAAGTCAGGGAAAGGGAAAATGAGTGGAGTTGGCTCTTGTACTTGTCAAAGTTGACGTCCAGCATGCCCGCCTTCTCCTGGCTGATTCGTAACAATGGTGTGTCCAACCGCCGAACACAGTCCTTGTCCAGTGTTGATGTCCAGTCTTGGAAGGTTTTTCGAACCAGTTCATCAATGGCCTGAACCATCTGCTGATAGGTATGTACACTCTCCTCTCCAGTTCCAATGTGAGGTAAGAAATGAGCATTAGAAAGACACTGAGGAGTGAGAACAACCAATGGGTAGAGCTTACTTGCCACATTCCTCCATGTTATCCTCTCCCTGAGACCACACACACACACACACCAACAACAACAATATGTGTAAGGCTTGCCATGGAAGTTGATTTTGACTACTTAGAGGAAAGGTAGAGCCAAAAAGAAGGGTGAGAAGAAGATACCAAGGCACAATGAGAAAGGGAGTCAAAACAAAGAAAGAGAAGCACGGAGATTCCGCTCAAGAAAAAAGTTAGGGGAAGAAAGTAAATTACAGAAGGTGAAGGATTTAAGAGGTACAAGACTGAGAACTAGTATGAGCCCTTCCTCACTGGTCTTAGCCCACGACTTCCTAAGAAGCTTCCAGTTGTCTGCAGGTGGCCTTATTCTCTCCCTGAACCAATTAGATGACAGCAGGGGCCTCGATAACTTTAGGTCTACATTATCAAAGAGTTTTTTGGTTGCTTTTTTTTTTCTGTTTCTTTGTGACTGTCCTTCTAGGGAGACCAGCCTTCGAAGGGCCTCACCTGTCCAGTTCTCTAGATTGTGAGATTGTATTGCTCTTCTGGTGGCCCAACTTCACAAATGCTGACCCTATTCCTCCTGTCCACTTTGATATGAAATACCTAAAATGACCCACATTCTACCACACACTCGCCCTCGCCGCAAATCCAAGGCCGTGGCCTGCCTCGCTGCAGAGCTGCATCTGCCATTCCCCTGGGCAGATTTACTCTCTGGTCATGAAAACAGTCTAGGGAAACTCTGGACATGTCGCCCATCTCTCCCCGCACGTGGCACAGTCTGCAAACTACCATCTCCCTGAGGCCAAGACGTGGAAAAGGCCAGGCGCTCACATTCATCACTCTGTCGATGCGGCGCCGTAGGATCCGCACCCAGTGTGCCTGCCCAGAATACTGGGCCATGTAGGGTTCCAGGTAGGGCCATTTCTTTATCAGTTCACGGTTCACGAGGGCCAATTCACTATTAAACAACATGTAGAGATCCACAGCCTTCTTGTCATATGTTCGCTTGATAGCCTAAGGAAAAAGAGAAAGAAGTTGACAACATGCCCTGGGGATTCAGGTTCCTCCAGTTACTCATCCAATAGGAAAGTTACACCCTGTTGTGGGAGTCACACTCCTTAGTGATCTGGAAATCAGGGGAAGAAAAGAGGCCCTGGCAATTCAGGGCAGGAGAAAGAGTGTGAATGGAGGCGTGGAAGGCTCAGGAGAAACTGCAGGAATGCACAAGAGAACCAGGGGTGGAGGAAGCAGGTGGGACAGCAGCACCTCACGGGCTGCAAGCCTGTGGAAGATGTCCAGCAGCAGCACTCCGTGCTCCACGTCCCGCACTAACTCGAAGGCGGAGGTGATCAGGTTCTGAGTCATCACCTCCAGGTCCTTGACTCCAGCACGAAACCTGCACAGTTAGAGAGGCATGGTGAAGGGTGGGTGCCCTCGCTAGCCCCCAAGTCCATCCCCTGAGTAAGAATCCTGTGTTATGTACTGAGGGTTTTTTACATGCCAGCCACTGACTAAGTGCTTTACATGCACTAATGCATTCACTCCTTCAAACAAGGCAGTGAGATAGGTTCTGTCGTTAAGCTTATTTCATTGATGAGGAGACAGAGGCTCTAACTGGTAGGGTAATTTGCCTAGTCACATATCTACTCTGTGGCAGAACCGGGATTCGAGCCCTGAAAGGCTAACTCTGGAACTCTCCTTCTGAACAGCCATCTTATTCCTTGCACTCTCTCCTGTCCATGCCATCCCTCATCTGTCACCTGCACACAATCCTTTGTACACTCGCACCTGACCTCCCTTCCCTGCTCTACCCCAGTCAGCCTGTGGTTCTCTCACCGATTGTAGTCTTCATGCCAAGAGGTGTTCTTGACGTCCAGGATGCCCCCGTGAACGGCTCGCAGCATGTGCAGATTTTTATGAAAGATGTCCTCAATCTCCAGCAAGTTCCGTGTTATCTGGGGCCCTTGGGCACCAAAGAAGTAAGGAAGGGGACCTTGCTTGCCATCTTCCCAGCGGGCAAAGTGGTACTGACAGTCACATACCTAAAAAGAAGTCAATGTGAGAATTCCTGCGCTCCCTTCTGAACTTGTAAATCCTGAGCTCTATGGTGTAGCTTAAAATGTCTAAAAACTAGGGAGGACCAACCACATGCAAGGGGCTAATGAGATGAATTTTGGCTGCAGAACGGAATATGAGATGCTAAGGCAATTGTAACAGGCAACGTCTAAAAGAACAGGATGGTGGTAGGTTACACAGTGACACAGGAAGCGCCAAAGAGGTAAGTTCTATGTTTAGCCTCTGCCCCAGTTCTCCCACTACTGGATGGGGATTCTGGAATGTCTGCTGTTGCCTTTGATTCTCCTTTCCCGACAGTCTTCCCACCTCAATCAGGTCCTTGCAGCGCTGCACAAACGCATCCACCTGAGCAAATATGCTGGTCTGGTCCAGGACCCAGCCCCGACTGGAGAACCTGTGTTAGGGAAAAAATGGACCGACTCAAAAAGCAAGAACACTAGGTGCCAATCTGCCTATACAATACTATAACTGGTACCCTTGATTCAGGGGGAGCCTTAGAAAAGGAGACCCCAAGAAGTGGTTTTCCTGAACTCTGAGAGAGGAAACACAAAGGGAGGAGACAAAGTATCTTAGTTCTAGGAGATTTATACATAATGGAATTTTAAACTTTAGGGCCAAGAAAGGAGGAAAAGACCAGGAAGGACTCCTGGAATCAGGGAGAAGTTATTAGAGTGAAGAAAACCTAGGGCTAGGAGCTAGAATATCTGTATTCAGAGAGAAAACTCAGACCCATATAGAAACTCCTGGGTCTAGAGAAATATAATCCATAGGCTTAAAAAATAAAAGTGCAAGTGAAAGGAGTCAGAATCCACCCTCTATAGGAATGACACGGGGATAACATATGGGACATTCGGGAGACACATCTTACTGGGAATGCATCTGCACAGCCCGCAGGTAGTGATCTTTCCAGGCATGACAACAGGAAATGCAGCCTTGTAGGTCCTCCTTGCTAGAAGAAACATATCCCTCAAAGATTCGGTCCAGGGAGATGGCATGACAGCATAAGCGGATGATCTCATTGCTCATCTGCAGAATGGATCCCCACAGCCTCAATTCACAGCTTTAGATGCACCCACGCCCTTCTCTGAATCTCCCTGACCATGCCTCAGGTCTCGGCCTCCTACTTCTTGATTTGACTCCTGATATCCGCCGGCTGGGCCTGGGCGCTGTTCTCCACTTCTGGCGGGCAGCCCCTCTGGACTCCACCTCCCTCCCTGCCTCAGCCCAGCTTGCAACTGCGCTTGCCAGCGAGCACTCAGCTTGGTGCCTTTCTCCCACATGTGGGTTCTGTCACCCCAGTTGAAATGTGCTAGATCCTGCTGCTCAAAAGCCAATGTTCCTTCCTAAATCTACCTCTTGCCCACTGCAATTTCCATCTTTGGAATTGAGACAAAGAGTCTTTCCCTTCTGTACAAGTCAGCCTGGGAATCTGTCGTTCATGCCTCCCTGCCCACACTCCATCACCTCTTCTCAAAGACCCTCCTCTCACCTAGGCTACTTCCCTCTGGGAGCAAAACGTCCAGCCCAGACCCCAACTCGGAGCGTCGCTAACATTGACAATGCAGGCCGGCGCCTTTGGTCTCTGTCTGACCGGAAGGGTGCGCCTGTTTTTTCACCACAGATCTTCTGCTAAGGGAATTCCACCGTCTTTAGAATATCTGAGTTCTGTCAATGTGGCCACCCCCTAAAAACCCTCTGCCCCACCCTCTGCGGACACACACCTTTCGGAAGAGGGAGGTCAGCCTCTCCCGAGTGTTGTAGTGGGGAGAGTTGACCCAGATGATGCGGATGAGACTGATCAACTTAGGAAGCTTATTAGGGATGTCCTTCGGCCGCATGAAGGCTAATTCCTGGTAAGGTTCCTTCAGGATTGACAGAAATGTCAGGTTCGACTGTGCTTGACAAGAACCGTCCTGGCAATAGAGAGAAACCAGGAGTAAACTTATCCACTGAAAAGAACTGGTTCAAAGCGAGTGCTTGTTATCCATCTTGAACCCCAACCTGTCTTGCCTCCACTGGGAAGTAGTCCCAATTAACCCAGCCCTACCTGCTGCCAACCATTTCAGGTCTCTGCAGCCCCCAGGGTCACAGTTTACACACAATGACTTTTATTCATGTACTAGTTTCTATGAAAGTGTTTTTATGTCTTTTCTCAGGTGCCAGTCCCAGCTCCCCCACTAGCCTGGGAGTTACCCAAGCTCAGGTTTTGTGTCTATCCCCTAGTTCCTTCAGTTGAACTCAGCATTTTGCACAAAGTAGGTACTCAACAGCTGTGGATCAACTACCACGTTTCCCCGAAAATAAGACCTAGCTGGACAATCAGCTCTAATGAGTATTATATTATATTATATTATATTATATTATATTACATTACATTATATTATATTATATTAGACCCGGTCTTATATTATAGTAAAATAAGACCGGGTCTTATATTAATTTTTGCTCCAAAAGACGCATTAGAGCCAATTGTCCTGCTAGAACTTATTTTCGGGGAAACATTGCAACTGGGCATCCCTCCCATTCATCCCCATAGTTTTCACTACAGTTTCTTTCATTGCCCTGTACTCAACCAAGGGTTTAGACTTTCCACCTTGCTGTGCCTCAATTCCCTCAATATCTAGCTTAAAATTCCACCTAGGGAGAGAAGTCTTCTATCTCTGTACTCTATAGATCACTCTGATCTTCTGTGTCTCCAACAATAGCATAATCAGCTTGTCATACTCTATCAAATTTATGCTTTACGTGTTTATCTTGCAACCCTCTTAGCTGAACCACGTGGGTTCCTCTGTGATCCCATGACATCTAGTAATCCTATTTTGTGTAAGTCTTATTTTCTCAGCTGGATTGGGCTCATAGAGGGTACTCAATGTATATTTGTTGATTAACTAATTGTCTCTCTAACTAAACTATAAGCTCCTTGAGACCTTATGTTCTACTATTTTATACTCTCCCATCAGTACAAGTCCAGTCACTGGGTGAATCTATCTTCTCTGTTGATGATTATGTTGGATCCCTCTTCTTGGCACCCTATATTGTCCGAATCACTGTCCACTTTCTGCTAAACCTCCATCCTTCTAGCCACTCACACACCTGGATCTGCTGGGCCAGTTTCACAAAGGGTGCCAAGTAGGAAGACTTGGCAAGACGCAGGATGGACTCAATGTGTTTCACTCCTTCTTTCACCAGCTGTGTACTGATGCCAGACAGGTCCATGCATCGGTTGCGCCAGAACTCAATCTCCTCCAAAGGACCTAAATTTTCTCCTGAATCCACAGTCTCCTGGGAACTGAGCACCTCCTTTATCTGTCGGGTCCAGTGGATCATGGAGGCTGCAGGAGAGAATGCAAAATCTCTTCATTTCTTTACTCCCCAATGTGTCCTTCCCTCTGCCTTCCTTTCTCAGCATCTGGGCTGCCCCTTTTCCTCTCCCCTAGGATCCCCGACACAATGGCAATGCCAGCCACTCACTCTCTAGCCGCTGCACCAGCTCTTTGTCCTTAAACACCACCTGAGGCTTCATGTTCATGGCCTCTGCAGGGATGTAGAGAACAGTGTGCCCCTCCAGTTTGTACCGAGTATCTAAGGAAAGGAAAGGACCATGGAAGTTCATAGAGAAGAAGGAGTTTATGTCACCCCAGTTCTGATCATGGTTAATGGTCTGAGGGCCAGGAAGTATATTTCAAAAGAGCAGGCAGGAGAAACTGACTCATACTTTTTTAATATCAAAAGGAAAAATGACAGAAGGCAAGAGAGAAACCTCACTGAGGTATACTAAGAGACTGTTATAAAACAAGGTCAAAGATCTGTACCATGCCCTCAACATTCTCTTCTAAGACACATACACTGTCCTACTTCCTCCATGCCACCTACATTTCCTCTTGTTCCTCTACATTTCCCACATGTACTCTTGGAAATTTCCAACTCTAAGTTTGAGCAGGTTTGGCCAACTGCTCTATAGCAGAAAACTGTACCTGGATTAGAAGGCAAATTCTGTATCTTTTTCCACTCATTCAACAAACACATACCAAGTACCTACTCCATGCCAGGCAATGTAGGTACTCGGGTTGAGTCTCCCACGTGCCTCACCAGCTCTACTGTCAGCGGGGCACTAGAACAGAGTGTTGAGACACCAGGCACTCAAGCCTTTCTGCTCACCTGTCAGGCATGCCAAGAACCTATGCAGATGAGAAGCAAAATGATTCCGAATACTCTCAGGCCAAGTTGTGTTTGTAAAGATCTGAGGGGCAAAGACACCACTGAGGAGGCGAAGCAGGGCTGGGATGTAGGAACCCCGCACTGTCCCAAACTGCACAATTGCCTCAAAGTTCTCTGGAGTGATGGGAACTGGTGCTTGGCGGATGAAGTAGACAATCTGGTTCTGGGTCTGCATGAAAGACATTAGATCAGAGTTCAGTCACCAGGCCCAGCCATGATACCCAAAGGAACCTGAGGCTCCAATCATGAAAGCCTGACTGAGTTCTTTGTAACATTCCCTTATCAAATCCTGATCCTTCTCCAAATGTCAGTGTCATGAGGTACTCCCTTTCTTTTCAGGGACATAATAGACTGCATAGTCAGAGATGTAAGGAGGAAATGCAGAGAGCATGCAGAGGATAGAGACTGTGTATTACGTCCAGTTTGGCTCCAAAACCAAGCACAGTGACTAGGATATATTAGATGTTCAATAAATGTTGGATGGATGGATGGATGGATGGATGGATGGATGGATGGATGGATGGAATGACAAGGATAGAATGGACAAAGCGCTTTCAGCTATAGGAAAAGCAGAAAGGAGAAGGACTGGAAGAAAGAGATAATTGTCTAGGGTTTACCATTTCAATTGCCTATATTTTTCTGTCAATTTTTCATTTATCCTTCAATTTTGTTTATAGTGAGTTTTAGTTGCTTACATTCAGGAATGTATACCTTTCATGTATAATGGTTAAAACTTTTTAAAGTTTCTGACTTCTACATGCTTAGAAAGGTCATTCCCACCCTAAGATCAGATTCACCTGGATTTTTTTCTTTAGTTCTTTTGTAACTACTCTTTATAATTTATTTAATTTTTAAAACTGAAAACAAAGCACAAATAAGAAATTAATAATCATCATCTTCCCACTACCCAGAATTAAATGTTGGCATTTTGTGTCTATAGTTTTAAAAGCTTAACAACTATTATTTTTTAAAGATATATGTTAATTATAAATAACCAAAACAATGCAGAAAAGTACAAAGATAAAGTTAAAATGTCATATAAAATTCCACCATCCAGACAATGCCATTAACATTAGAGAAAAAAATTATTCCGAACATCTTTTTATAGATATATACATACAGAAAAATAAAATAGTTATTTCAAAATAGGATCACACTATTTTTAATTAAAAGTATTAAATTTAATTTCACTTGGATTTAATAGAATAAAAAGACATTGATGTGATTATAATGAAGGAATCGATAAGCTTCAAATAAATGTTTCTTTACCTGTAAGAGAGATTTCTTCCCAAAAGACCCCTTTCTAAAGTCATAAGAGAGATTATGAAAAACATTAAGAGGTTCGTTTTCTCACTACCTTTCCATTTTAATTTCTATTGACTCTGCTTTGAAAGATAAAAACACTGGCATCCTCAAATTCTCTCTCATTTTCTCACCGCTTCCCAATTTTTGTTACAGTACTATTTTTACATTGTCCAAATTGATAATATTCACATTTTATAGCATAGACATAATTCTCACAGTTATTTAGTTTAGATCTTTATGTAAATGAATTGAATATTCATAGATTCTCTATTCCTAAATTTTTTATTTGGTTCATTTCTAAATAGGCTGGACTTTTGCTGATGATGTTATTTTTGGTTTTTTAAAGTAGGGTTCTTTCAAGATTGAAAATGCCTATCTGGTTGCCTTTATACTTAACCATCTAGGCCAGGAACAATACCTTTCGGTCACACTATCTTTCCCACAGGACGCTGTGGGAGTGGGCCTCTGGGTGTTCAGAAAAGTCTGAGACCAGCCTGATGTTTCCCTGTGGTAGATAATTAGGTTTTTTGACTAGAGGCCTAAATAATATTTACCCAAGTTTTTATTTTGAAAACAATTCCAACCCATAAAAAAGGTGCAAGAAAAACACAATGAACAGCAACATATGCTTCATCTAGATTCTCTAATTGTTAATGGTTTTCCATATTTTACTTGATTGGGCCCTCTCCACCCTCCTCCCTCTCTCCCTCTCTCAGCTTAGCCATTTGAAAGCTAGCAGCAGACATCATAATACTACATCCTGAAATACATCAGCGTACTCATATAGCTCCTAAAAACAAGGATATTCTCCAACATACCCAACACTAGTTATCACACTCAGAAAACTTAACTTCATATAATACTTTATATAATACACAATCCATATTCAATTTTTCCCCATTGTCCCAATAATGTTATTTACATCTGGTTTTTTCCCATCCAGGATCCAATCCAGGATCACATATGGTCATGTCTCCTTAGTCAACTTTAATTCCTCACAGTTCCCCAGTCTTTTTCTTTCTTCCATGACATTGATATTTCTAATCATCCAGGTCAGTTGTTTTCCAAAATGTCCCTTAATTTGGATTTATCTGATTATTTTCTCATTATTAGATTCAAGTTAAATATTCTTGGCAGGAATGCCACATAGGTGATACTTCGAAAGAATTAATTTCCTCAAATTTTAGTAGCTTAACTAAGATGTATTGATATCAGATATTGTGTAATAAATTTTGTGAAATAAAGTATGTCATTTTAATTTCCAGATTCAGTTCCTTCTGCAGTGCAGGGAAATTATTTTACCTTTAAATTTATATTCTGTTTCATTAATTGGCTCTAGTAGATTACCTGTGTCTGTCTTTCATGTCTATTAACTTCTCTCTAATTGTGCTGTCATTGGTTTTTCTCTTCTGCATACACTGTAATTATCTCAAGCCTCTCTTCTACATCAGTTCAGATTTTCAAAGATAGCTATTCAGTCCCTTACTGTTTCTGACCTACCGTGTTTCCCCAAAAATAAGACCTAGCCGGACCATCAGCTCTAATGTATCTTTTGGAGCAAAAATTAATATAAGACCTGGTATTATATTATATTATACTATAAAGACCAGATCTTATGTTATATAAGACCCGGTATTATATTATATCATATTAAAGACCCAGTCTTACATTATATTAAAATAAGACTGGGTCTTATGTTAATTTTTGCTCCAAAAGATGGATTAGAGCTGATGGTCCAGCTAGGTCTTATTTTGGGGGAAACACGGTACTAGTTTTGTAACATGGTGCTTTGTTTCCTAAAATCTGCAATCTCCCTCTTATTTCATTCTCATGTTTTATCATTTCACTTCTCAGCTTTCTAAAAAACTGAATTCATGCTCTTATTAAGTCATACTATAACATGAAGTTGTGAGAAATTTCCTTCTGTTCAGTTATGTTTTCCTTGTTTGCATGCTTTGCTCTTTTTTTGGTCTTTTTTTCCCCCCTTGATGAAATATGCTTTCAGATGCCATGCAATTTCTTTTCACTCTCCTCATGCTTGAGCAGCAATATGAATTCATTCTTTTTGGTATAATGTACTGTGGGGTGACTTCTTGATGTCCCACTGTGAGAGCCAGTTTTTATCCCCCTCCAAGTTAAAGTGAAATAGTTGAGTCTTTTATGTTTTATTCACTTTTCTCTAGCCTAAGAGAATTGCATAAAGGGGATGGGCAGGTGGTTAAGGCTAATTTAAAACAGTGTAAAATCTTTGTTAAAATACCTGGGTTCTTTCTCTCTCTTCAGATTATGTTAAATGCCCAATCTAAGGTTCACTCCATGTCACTGGGGTCCACCATTCATGTGGGGAGGATGGTTTGCTTAACTCAGTGCATAGACCTTTCATTGGCCACCACTTTTAAAGTTTATTAGATTAGATTATGCTTCTTTCCAAGTTTGTTTACTCTTGGGTGGTTTTTTTCTGGTTTTTCTTTTTGCTCATTTTATCAAGTATTCAAGGGTAATAATTTTTTAAGAACGTTTCAATTGACCATCTTAACCCAGGAGAATATAATTAAGTCTGTGATCTATTTAGCAGGCATTTCAGCATGCTAAATAGTTTTTTTTTTTTAGGCTTTTTGAGGCATATTTGACAACTAAAAATTGTACATTAAGGTGTACAACTTAATGTTTTAATATGTGTATATATTGTGAAATGATCACCACAATCAAGCTAATTAGCATATCCATCATCTCACATAGTTACCATTTCTTTCTTTTTGTGTGTGTGGTAAGAACACTTAAGATTTACCCTCTTAGCAAATTTCAAGTATACAATACAATATTATTAACTATCGTTACCATGCTGTATATTAAATCTCCAGAATTTAATTCATCTTGCATAACTGAAACTTTGTACCCTTTCCCCCCAGTTTAATTGAGATATGGTTGACTTATAATATTATATGTTTCCCTAAAACTAATAAAAATAAATAAAACTCTAAAAAAACATTATATTAGTTTAAAGTGTACAACATAATGATTTGATATATGAATTTATTGAAAAATGATTACAAGTTTAGTTAACATCCTCACATAGTTACAAATTTTCTTATCATGAGAACTTTTAAGACCTACTCACTTAACAACTTTAAAATATATAATACAGTATTGTTAAGTACAGTCACCATGCTGTACATTGTATCCCCAGAACTTATTTATCTTATACCTGAAAGTTTGTACCTTTTCACTACCTTCACCCATTTTCCCTATTCTCCAACCCCCTGACTCTGGCAACTACCAACCTGTTTCAGTGAGTTAGGTTCTTTGTTTTTTTCCTAGATTCCACCTATAAATGAGATGATACAATATGTGTCTTTCTCTGTCTGACTTATTTCACTTAGTATAACGTCCTTAAGATCCATCCATGTTGTTGAAAATGGCAGGGGTTTTTTTCTTTCTCATTGCTGAAATATATACATATAATTCATCTTGCATAACTGAAACTTTGATATATATAGATATAGATATAGATATAGATCTATATATATCAACTTTGATATAGATCTATATCTATATATATCACATTTTCTGTATCCGTTCATCATCCATTAGTGGACACTTAGGCTGTTTCCATGTCTTGGCTACATTGTAGTAAATAATGCTACAATGAACATGAGGGTGCACATATTGATTCAAGATATTAATTTTATTTCCTTTGAATACATTAGTGGAATTGCTGGATCAAATGATAGTTCTATTTTAAATTTTTTGAAGAAACTCCATACTATTTTCTGTAGTGGCTGCACCAATTTACATTCCTAAGAACAATGCACAAGGGTTCCCTTTATTCACATCCTCACC
Source organism: Rhinolophus ferrumequinum (assembly GCF_004115265.2). NCBI lineage: Eukaryota > Metazoa > Chordata > Mammalia > Chiroptera > Rhinolophidae > Rhinolophus > Rhinolophus ferrumequinum. The sequence goes on from NC_046304.1 coordinate 11,192,349, forward strand.
AATATTTGTTATCCCTTGCCTTTTTTATGATAACCACTATAACAGGGGTGAGGTGAATGTCATTGTGGATTTGATTTTCATTTCCCTGATGATTAGTGATGTTGAGCATCTTTTCATGTATGAGGTCAGACAATTAAGTTCGCGAACTCATCCTAGAATAAGTGCTACATACCTCATTGCTGAATATCATTATGGTCACCTTCAAAGTACTCCCCTTGGGAAGCTATGCACCAACGCCAGCGCCCAGTTCATTCTTCAAAGCAATTTTGGAATTCTTTTTCTGGAATGGCCATCAGAGCTGTGGTTGTATTACCCTTGATGTCCTGAATGTCACCAAAATGTCTTCCTTTCAATATTTCCTTTATCTTCGGGTAAAGAGGTCATTGGGGGCTAGATCAGGTGAGCACGAAGAGTGATCCAACATAGTTGTTTGTTTACTGGCTAAAAACTCCCTCACAGACAGTGAGCTGGTCCATTGTTGTGATGCAAGAGCCATGAATTGTTGATGAAAAGTTCAGGTCGTCTAACTTTTTCACGCAGCCTTTTTAGCACTTCCAAATAGTAGACTTGGTTAACTGTTTGTCCAGTTGGTACAAATTCATAATGAATAATCCCTCTGATATAAAAAAAGTTTAGGAACATCGTTGCAACAAGTTCGCAAACTTAATTGTCAGACCATTAATTCTCAGACCATATGTTGGCCATTTGTATGTCTTGTTTGGAAAAATGTCCTTTCAATTCCTCTGCTCATTTTTTAATCAGATTGTCTGTCTTTTTGCTATGAGTTCTTTATTTTTTTTTTTTGGATAACTTCTATCGGATTTATAATTTGCAAATATCTTCTCCCGTACGTTAGATTGCCTTTTCATTTTGTTGATGGCTTCTTTTGCTGTGCAAGTTTTTCAGTATGATGTAGTTCCACTTGTTTATTTTTGCTTTTCCAGCCTTTGCTTTTGGTATCAGAATCTTTATACCGTTTGACCAAAATCTCCCCTTTTCCCCCTCCCTCCAGCTACACAGATTGTTTTTTTAATAAATTTTATTGGGGAATATTGGGAGACAGTGTGTTTCTCCAGGCCCATCAGCTCCAAGTCATTGTCCTTCAATCTAGTTTTGGAGGGCACAGCTCAGCTCCATCTCCAGTCGCCATTTTCAATCTTTAGTTGCAGGGGGCACAGCCCACCATCCCATAGCGGGACTGGCAACCTTGTTGTTGAGAGCTCGCACTCTAACCAACTGAGCCATTCGGCCACCTCTCCAGAAACTCAGCAGCAGCTCGTTGTCTTCAATCTAGTTGTGGAGGGCGCAGCTCACTGGCTCGTGTGGGAATCGAACCGGCAACCCTGTGGTTCAGAGCTTGCGCTCTAACCAACAGAGCCATCTAGTCGTCCCCTAGATTTTTTTAATGGAAAAACATTGTTTTCCCTGTTGCCTAATTCTATTCATTGAATAATTCATCCTTCCCCTCAGATTTTAAGTGTCACTTTTATAGAAAATGCTTACGTATATGGTTCTGTACTTTGTTTCTTTATTGTTGCTTATATAATGTATATTCCCGCTCCTGTACAACTGTTTTTAATTACTGCAGTTTAATAAAAGATTTTCATATTCACAAATCTCCTCCATTACTTTCCTTCTTCATCATTTTGTTTGCTATTTTCATGCATTTTTCTGGATATATTTTAAAATCCTTTACACAAGGTATCTAGGGACTGTGGCACTTTGATTGGATTACATTAAAACGGTACATTTTTTCAGATGGAATGATCTTTATAATATTAAGATTCCCATACAGAAACATGGTATGGCTCACCATTTATTCAAATCTTTTTTGGCCTTCAACAAAGTTATTTTCTTTCATATAAATCCTACATACTTTTCACAAAGTTTTGTTCCTTTTGTGAATGAAATCTTTTTTTCATAATGTTTTGTAGGTGATTATTGTCAATATACAGGGAAAAGCCATAGCCTGTTATTGCCTTTGTTTCATATGGGACATTTCACAAATTGTCATTGCACAGGACCATGCTCATCTTCATCAGCATTGAGATTTTTTTGTATGTGCTGCCAATAAAAGCAAAGCAATAGCCTTTTTCTTTTCCAACATTTTATTTCAAAAATTTTCAAACATACAACAAAGTTAAAAGGACTTTACAATAATGACCAGTACACCCACCACCCAGATTCTACCACTAACATTTTACTATACGAAAGGCCGACAATTAAGTTCGCGAACTTTCCACCGTGCACTTACGTGTACATCGGTCTTTTAACTCTCCCCCTACCCATGGTTTACCCTTCACTAATGTATCTTCCACCTTGTTGAAATAGTTATCTATCTAACCATGAAAGCCTCCAATATTTCCCTCTAGGATAAAGGCCAAATTCTTTGCATGACATAAAAGGCCCCCCACAAGCTGACCCCAACCCACCTTTTCAGTATCACTTCCCACAACGCCTGTTTTCTTTTACATAAAGTATTCTTTACCTGAACAGCTCTTACCCAGACTCGAATCCTACTTACCCTTCATCCCCAATTCAAAAATCATCTCCATTGCCAATCCTTGCCTGCACTCCACTGGCTACATTCGTTGCTCCCATAAAGCTCCTATAAAGCTTTGCCCATGCATCATAATATGTTGTAAATATTTTTATACGTCTTGTCTTCCCCACTAGACCATGAGATCATCAAAAGCAAAACCCTGCCTCATTCCTGTCTGTACCCTACTGCCAAGCAGGGTGTCTGACACACTGTGAGGCTCCATAGACCTTAGGCACAGGAGAAAAGACTCGAAGATGATGGAGATACACAGAACCCTCAGCTCCCTGGAAGACCACCTTGGAGTCTGGGAAAGTGGAGTACCCACCTGTACAGGCATGCCCAGATCTAGCTTCAGCCCCAAATAGGGGTCAATGAAGATGGTGAGGATAGGCTCCGAAGGATCCTGGGCAAAGTGTTCCAGAATGGCATCATGCTCCTCCGTCCATTTGGCATCTGCCAGTCCTGTCAGCACAGCTCGGGACAGGAAAAAGGGCTTCTACAGGAGAACAGAGAGCCAAGAAAAGGTACAGCTGTTAGGATGAGTCATTTCTCCCATCTACAATCACATGTGAGGACATGGGAGATGAGAGAAGTCAGACAGGTCCAGAATGGTGAAGAGAAAGCTGAGGATGAACTGATTTTGAAGAAACAAGATAGTAAAATTCTCTTGCCTCTATGAGTGAAAATAGAATGGATCATAGGGGAAAACTAAACACTTTCCTTAGTTTCCTTTCAAGGAAGATATCTTTCCTTGGGATGTTATCTTCCCAAGATATTTCACTTATGCCTGTGATTGTAAAAATGCATTATCAAGCAACCCTCAACCTCAAAGTCAAACTAAATTATAGGAACATATTAACCTAAATCAAGCAATTAGGAACAAGAAGATGACAAGCTGGAAAAGGGATAAGGGTGCAAGAGCAATTTCTTCATGATGCAGCCTCCTCAAGATACTGTAATAAGTATGAGATATTAGGTAAAAGTCAATTGGCATAGCAGTGAAGAAGAAGTGAGGGAAAAAGAAAATACTGGAGAACACCAAAGAACAACTCAATTAGATGGAAAATAAATTGTAACTGACGGCCAGAAAAAAAAATTACTCTGTAGAACTCTACTAAATAAATTAAGGAAACTTGAAGATATAAAGATAGAGCTCAGGGAAACTGAGAAGCCATCCTATCCTTCTGCCAGTACTGCTGGAACATGAGAAGGAATCTATTTTATTTAAAGTTTTCAGCTCAACAAAACTTAGTGATCTAAATCTTTCCTATAGGTGAACCAATGAGAAAAACACTAAGACTCCGATAAATAAATGGACATAAGGACATTAACAGACATGTCATGCCATAAAAAAGAGAAAGTGAAAATATGAAAAAGTGTTCAATTTATCTTGAAGTCAAAGAAATACAAATAAAAATAGTAAAAATATATCATTTATTGCCTATCATTTTTTTAAATCCTTGCTAAACTGATAACACCCAGGCCTAGAAAGGGTTTGTTGCAAAAAGTACAATTCATTTGGAACAAAAAGTACAATTCATTTGGAAAACAGCTTGGCATTATGTATTAAAAGCATTAGAAATGTTTTTTACTCTATGATTCAATAATTCCATGTACAGGAATCTATCTCAGGAAATACTAAGTGTTTCAAAATGTATTAATTTTACTTATAATATTCATCACAGTATTATTATGAAAGCAAAAAAAATAGAAATAGCAAAATGTCCAAGAGTCATGATTTAACTACGCTACATACATCTAATCAAGCACTACATGGCCATTAAAAATGTTGCTTCCAAAAAGCATATAATAACATGAATAATAATAAAAAATTTTTGTGAAAAGGCTTACTAAAAAATTATATGTGGAGGTGGCCGGATGGTTCAGTTGGTTAGAGCGTGCGCTCTCAACAACAAGGTTGCTGGTTCAATTACCGCATGGGATGGTGGGCTGCGCCCCCTGCAACTAAGGCTGAAAACGGCGACTGGACTTGGAGCTGAGTTGCGCCCTCCACAGGTAGATTGAAGGACAACGACTGACGGGTCCTGGAAAAATACACTGTTCTCCAATATTCCCCCAATTTAATATATATATATATATATATATATATATATATATATATATATATATATATATATGTGGTACAGTTAGGTTTATTTTTTAAAAACTCACAAAACTATACACAAAAAGACATGTACCAAAGTATTAACATTAAATGTGTTTAGGCAGTAATGCTATGACTTTCAGTTTCCTTTTCTTTGTTTTACTATCCTGTCCTTTCCAATGTTTTCTTTAATGAGTTGCTATTACTTTTGTCTCCCTTTTTGAAAAATTTCAACTTCACCACTCTGTTCTTCTAACCCATGTAACTATGGGCATGGCTAGGCCCTGATGCAACTTGGAAATAAAGGTGTCGGGGTCATTTAGTGCTAAATTCTACAAGTGCTTGAAGTGGCTTCTGCAAATTCTTCGGCCAAAGGAGAGAACTAAAGGAAAGGAAGAAAGTGAATGCCTTAGAAATTAGCATCCAATTAAGACAATATCTGCCCAGCTTGTTCAACTTGTTCAGATATTCGCCATGCAATTGACAAAGCTTATCGAAGTTTTACCTGAGGTGAGAAGACAAAGAAGGGACAACTAAGAGACCAGTTGCTCAGTTAAAACTGTCTTCTTCTGGAGGGGTGTGGATCATGGATAACTTGGCCCTTTGCTCAGTGAACTGCATTTGTGGTGAGGAGACTACCAGTAGAGTAAGTAGAAGTAAGTGATAGATTGAAGAGAATTCCTCGTATACCATTCTGCGACTAATCCTTGATTCAGCAGTTGTTGAGGAGAAATATTTGTCCCAAGGAAAACCCAAACTTACCACATCCACCTCAGGTTCCTGTAATTCTTCTTTCTGTACTTCAGTTTTCTCCAATGCTGGCTCTAAGAATAAAATTTTTAAAATGAAGGCATTCCTTAAAAAGTTAAACATAGAGTCACCACATGACCCTGCAATTCTACTTCTAGTTACCTAACCAAAAGAATTGGAAGCAAGGACTCAAACAGACATTTGTGTGCCAATGTTCCACAGCAGCATTATTCACAATAGCCAAAAGGTGGAAACAAGCCACATGTCCATCAACAGATGAATGGATAAACAAATTGCAATGGAATATTACTCAGCCATGAAAAGGAAAGGTCTGCTACACCACGGATGAACCTTAAAAACACTACGCTAAGTGAAAGAAGCCAGTCACAAAAGACCATATATTGTATGATTTCATTTATAATGAAATGTCCAGAATAGGCAAATCCATAAAGACAGAAAGTTATTAGTGGTTAATAGGATCTGGGGGGAAAAGGGAATGGGGAGTGCCTGGTAAAAGTCTAGGCTCGGATGCAACTTAGAATTAGAGATACAGGAATCACCTAGTGCCAATTTCTCAGGGTACTCAAAGTGACTTATTGGGGGTGGAATGAAAATGCTTTAGTGGTGATGGTTGCACAGCTTTGTGAATATACCAAAAATCACTGAACTGTATACTTTAAAAGACTGAATTTTATAGTAAGTCAATTATGTCTTAATTTTCTTTTAGAAAGCTGATTGGTGCTGGGGGAAACAGGGGAGGTAGCGGGGGGAGGCAGGGGAACGAGGGCAGTCAATACTAAGGTTATTCTAGGCATTCGGCTTCTGGCCTCCCGTTCTTCCCCCAATCCTCTTCCCACATGGAGAAGTTGGGGTCCATGGAAATTGGGCCCTCTCCAAACAATCAGGCTGCTGGGTACTCATTTCTGCCACACCCATTCTGGAACCCCCTTAAAACCCGGGAGGGTGTTTCTCTCCTGATCTCCCCTGACGCAGGTGTACCTCCTGATCTGTTGCTCACACAGGAGACGAGGGTAAAATCGATAGGTTTCCTATCACCCATGGGCTGAAAGGAAGAAGGAACAATGAAATAGAACCAAGATTTTGGGGACTAGGACACTCCAACTTCCAGAAAGAAAAATTAAGAGGGGAGTAAGGCATAGAGGCCAAGGAAGGAAATCATGAAAAAGATAGAATAGATGATTTCCAGGAGTTTTGTGGTGAGTGAGACAGGTAATCGAGAAATCTAATACCCTTTCGCCCTTTGAGAAAACTAAGGGCATTTATAATTTCAGAGAGGAACTAGGCTGGGCGAGACAGATTGAGACAATCTGAAGAGTAAACTGGTTTTGTCTTCTATAATACAATTTATATAAAGTCTAATTCATGCAACATTATACTAGTATATGATGTTCATGAATACATGCAGTTAAAAAAAAAAAAACTCTTGAGAGTAATAAACACCAACTCAGGATAGCGGTGACCTGTGGAAAAGGAGAGGAGGGCTTTTGGGGCCAAGGCAGAGGGCAAACAGGGATTTCCTTGTTGCCATCACAATTTATTCGTACATTGGATGATGTGTACATAGGTATTCATTATATTATTTTCTATACTTTTTCTGACTTGTCTGAAAAACGGGTCTACAATTCCTTATCCAAAACCCTTGAGGTCAAATATATTTCAAAATTTAGACTTGTAATATAGTATGGTAAGTGATACCCACCACCTCCCAGCAGGCTCTGGAACAGCACTCCACAATCAAACTTTTAATATTAGTAGTATCTCTGCAGTAAAACATGAAAAATTTATACTAAGGGGCTTAAATAGACTATAAACACTTTCATGTCAGTTTAGGTTATGTTTTACCACCAAATAAGTTTGGATACCAATCTTTGGCGGGGGGGAATCTTTTAGTTCCTACTGCTTTTTAAAATTAGAAATACGGGATTATGAACCTGTACTTCTTCTTCTCTTAATGGGCATTAAGGGGCACTTAGGGATGCAAAGGATGTCAATACAACCTCAAAAGGGTGTTTGCCATTTAACACCATCCTTTACCAAAAAAAGTTTTCGGCCCTATCTTAACCCATCCAGCTACTATAACAAAATACACAGACTGGGTGGCTTATAAACAGCATAAATTTATTTCTCACAGTTCTGGAGGCTGGAAATCTTAGATCAGGGTGCCAGCATGGTCAAGTAAGGGCCCTCTTCCTGGTTATTGACTTCTCATTGTCACACAGTGGAAGAGGGCAAGGGAGTTCTCTCTAGCCACTTTTATCAGGCATTAATCCCATTCATGACAGTTCCACCCTTGTGATTTAAGCATCTCCCCAAGGTGCCACATACTAATACTATCACATTAGGATTTCAACATGTAAGTTTTGGGTGGACACAAACACTCAGACCATAGCAGGCCCCCTCTGTCTCCAGTGAGATAGGCCTCAATCCCTGCCCAACTCCAATGATTACAGGGATTAATGTTCGTTTCAGGGAGCCTGGAAGGGTCCATGTCTTCTCTGAACCTCTATTAAGGTTACATGTCAGCTGGAAAGTTTCACATCAAACAATAAAAAGACCTAGAGCTAAGGGAGTCAGCGATCCTTGGTGTTTGATGGTCAGTGCTTTCATTCAGAAGCTCCTTCTCTTCCCACCCCCGAGGATTCTCCAAACTGAAGCTCACTGCTTTCCCTTCTCCCTCACCCTATTCCTGGGTACTCAGCTTCTAGGAGCCAGACCCATTTTAAACTGCTTTCAAGAGAACTCAAAAGAAAAAATGTACGTTTCTAATGTCTGGATCCTAGGGCAAGGTCCTACGTACCCTGGACCTTTCTCCCACACCCACGATTCATCTCTCAATCTTTAAAATGAAAAAGGGATTCTACCTCTCTCCATTTTGACAGGCTGCTAGCAGTGTAAAGAAGCCCCAGGTAAAACGGGAGAGCTATACGTAGCTCACAGTCATATCTGCACTGGCCCATGCTCTAAGGGACAGCCCAGTGACAGCAATTGCTACCGAAAACCTTCCAACCCTATTGGCCCAGCTCATCTCCACGGAAGGAATCTCTCAGATCACAGCTGCAAGAGGCAGCCTCTTTAAACTCTTTATTCCCTCAATCTAAACATCAGGCTTCTTTTCCTGTGGCCCTGAACCTGAATCTCCTTAGTCTACCAAGGCCCTGCCAAAATAAGGGTGGAGACACAAGAGCCTCAAACAGACGGAAGAAAGCATCAGTCAGGCTTAGGATTCAAAGGGTGGCAAAGCAGGCTGAGTCTCCATGGTGATGGGTTTAATGGGAGAAAAACATTATTTGTTTTGCCACCCAGGGTGAAAATGGAAAAAAGGAAGAGATCAAACCCTCTCCAGTGGGGTAGGAGCAACCAGGACACTTGAAATAAGGAGGAAGAGGCTAAAATAAAGGATTGGCTGGTGAGCTCTTGGCGAGGGACGGGGGGGGGGGGGGGGGGGGAGGAGGTAATTTTAAGACAAAAAGAACAAGTATAAGGCTGGCCAGGAGGAAAACACAAAAAAAAGGAACCAGTGGCAGACCTGAGATTCTGCTGAGCCCCCTGCTTCTTATCCAGAAGCATCAGAACCTGCTCCCCAGCCCCTCCTGAAACACAAACATTCTCCCTCCAAACCCCTGGCAGCGTGTACCCACCAGGCTCCTCCTTGAGAGGCTCGGGCTTAGGCTCAGGCTGGCTGGCCAGCAGGGTGGCCTCTGAAGCCTGCACAGGCAGACCATCCTTAGCAGCCAGAGAAGCCTGAGCAGCTTGCTTGCGGGCACTCCCCCGGCCATTCACTTTCCGCTTCTTCTCCACTTTGCTGGACATTGTGTAGGCAAAACCTGAAGACACATGGGAAGCTGGGAGTCCACAATGAGGCCCACCCCCAACCCAGACCCCTGATACATGCATTTTGAATTTATAAACTGACTGAGACCCCAATATCATAATCTTATCTGGGGGTAATATCATAATCTGAGACCCCAGTATCATAATCTTATCTACACCCTGCTCCATTAACCACAAAGGGCCTTGCAGTCCTCACTTCTTTCCCTGGAATAGTCCACTTTCTTCCGAGCATTAGGTTATAAAACAAAGTCATGCCTCAAAGCATTAGGAACAAATGGAAGTTAAAGATGGTGGCCCAACAGACATCCCACTAATGAGGGTTTAGGAACGCCTATCTCCGCCCAGAGGTATGAGAACATAAGATAACCAGGAAAAGATCTACCAAGCTGAGGTGTTGCTGCTTCTCTCAACTACTCCTGAGGGCCATGAGTGAATGAGAGAAGTTGCAAGGAAGAGCAGATGGTCCCCAGGTTCCCCACCCTTTGTCACTGTACCAAGTCAGTAAAGCAAACCAAGATGATTTTCCTATGTACCTCCTTTCTTCCCAAGTCACCCATGGAAATGGGGAAATGGGAAATGCACACATTGAAATCTGTGACATCCTTAAACAAAGAAAAACCATACTTACAACATGTCTCGTTAACTTTTAATTTCTGAGGGGTAGAAACCCTGTTTTTTGTGTACTGAAAGGGTCTAAGTATACTTAGGGCTGAGTAATTCTGTGCTGACTGATCATGAAAAGATCATTTAACTCCAAATGCCCTGAGAACAAACTGGAAGGACAAAAGTCACTCAACACTGAATTTTGAATTGTGTCTGGGGAAGGAGGAAACAGGGAATGAGGAAGACCACAATAGTGCCTCTCTCAGAAAAACTGGATGGCCAAAAGCAAGGGCATCTCTGGCAGGCGGTCAGGATCCCAAGGGCAATATGTCTGATTCTCTGGGCATTCATTCCCTCTCCATTCAGCTATCTCCTGACAGCCACCTGTAGCTTTCCTTCCTCATCCCCACAGGCTGCCACAGGCATTGATCATAGGTTATGAATTTCAAACTTGATTTGTACTTTGCTGGAAGCAGAAACGTTCTATTAGGCCAACACGTCAATAAAACCAACTACACCAGCGCAGCCTCCTCCACCAGTCTCCAGAGAAGCGTCAGGCAGTGCTTCCCTGCCTCCTGCTGGAGCCTCAGGAGCATTCCGCCGGCAAGATTGGGAGCCCCCTCCCCATGAGATTCACCCCAGGATCCCACATGGCAGGTCTCAGGAGCTGTTTTACTAGTCTGGGACTAGTCCATTACTCAAAATTAAATTAAATACAATAGGGGACTGGCTCTCCTCAAACTGCATACCAGTGGGCAAATTTCCCTTCAACAATGGCTTTCTCAACCGTCGCAACTGTCCCCGCTTCTTTATCTCAACCCCAATTGCCCCTTCTTATCCCCTCCCCGCACAACAGCCTCTTCCTCCCCCCACAACTGCCCCCCACAAATGCTCCTTCCCTCTCCCAACTGCCCTTTGCTCTCTCCTCCCCTACAACTGCCCCTTCCTCCCCTCTCCCCACAACAGTCCCTGCTAACCCCTCACCACCGGCCCTTCTCCCCGCAGCTTCCCACTTCTCCCCAGCATTCCTTTTCTCCTCCTCTCTGCCCACAACACACACCTCACGACGCCGACCCTCTCCTCCCTAGACCGACTCAGGGGCCACTCCAGCTAAGGAGTTGCCGGGGGCCCGCGCCTGCACGCGTCGCCATGACAACCCCGGGCAGGGAGGGGGCAAACGGCGGGGCGGCGAGGCCGCGGAGCCAGCCTCCTCCGCGCAGGCGCAGTGACGCCCTGTTCTGCTGCCCCACTTGGCCCGCGTTTCCCCCGCGGGGACCCGGGGCAAAAGAGCTGAGGGCAAGCAAAGCTACTAAATTTGGCAGACTGGAGGGTGTGGGGGGCCTGGGCTGAGGACGGGCCTTAAAGGGCTGGGGCTAGAAACAATGAGCTACCCTCCCGCAGGATACTGAACCCAAGGGCCCGACCCTGCGCCCTGGTCTAAGGGCTCCATCCCGAATGAGTCCAGCAGATGGCGCCCGGGGTCTCGCCTGAGAGGCTCATTGGCGCTCTAGAAGACGCTCCAGGATTTCGAGGCAGCCGTGCCTGCAGCTGGGTCGGGGGTAAAAAGCGGGGCTGGAGCACCCCCTGCCCTCCCGCTCGTTCCCCCTTCTTGGTTCGGACTGGGGTCTAGGATAACCAGGCAGCGCGGGGAGGGGGGAAGGGAGGGAAGAACGGAACTGGAATTTTTGGAATCTGAGGATTGGCTTTGGAAAGCGTCGCTCATTTTGGGGGGGAACGGGAGGCGGGGACTCCCTGGGGAAGGTGACCAGGCCGGGGAGGGGCTCGGCTCTCCATTAAGAACAAAGGCTCAGTCCTGGGGAAGCGAGAGGAGAGGGGTGTGAGAGGAGGGGCAGATCTCAACCGCTGCTAGGGGGCGCTGCGGGTGGGGCCGCAGATAGAGGCGCCTAGAAGACTGAGGTGTAAGGGGGTCTGGAGAAGCTTCTGGGAGGCCTGGGAGAAACAGGGAGGAAGCCCATCCAGGGGGATAGGAAGGCACCCTCCCTGCTTCCATCAATAGTGCCTAATTAAGACAAAGCCAGCAGTGAGCCCACTGATTGCATTTCCATGCGGAGCTAAATTGATGACATTTTCTTTGCTGGATGAGGAGGGGTGAAGCTGGCACCTCAGTTCCCCCTTTTCCTGGTGGGTGTTCACACCTGACAGGTCTCATTGTGGCAGTCTCTGGTACTCCTGAAGGGCCAGGGGATTAACCCACACGCAGACACACCTCGCCTCTCTTTAGAATTGACAGCACCTGCCTTTGGCACCCCATACCCTCAACACCACCATTATATCTGTAAGATGGGTTTCTGGGCTCTGATTTGTGGCTTCCTGCCCAGCCCAAACTCCTGTTGCTGAGGGCAAGGACTGAAGGAGACAGGGCTCCTGCCACACCCCCAAACCAGCTGCACAGCAAGCAGGATTAAGTGGGTGATCCTCTAATCAGATAGGCAGTAAGTGGCAGAGAGAGGTGACATGATTGGTCAGATCCCCCAGGGAAAAGTCCCAAAGGAATGAAGATTTGAGGGGAGGCCTGGGGTGGAGAGCCTTAGAGGCAGGGCTCATGGCTCCCTCAGGCTAAGGAATGTTGTGCAGACCCCATTTATTTTCTGACCCCCACCCCCCAACAACCTTGGCTGTGCCTAGGGATCCCAGCCCCCTACATTATGCTAAATAGGTAATCAAACATCTCGCTTTGCTAATTACTGCTCAATCCGATTAAACGCTGCCAAAGCTCATCAACAGAGGTGGAGGTGGTGGGGGGGAAGATGAAGGGGGGCCAACCACAGCTGTGATGGGGGGTCTCCTCCCCAGGGGCTCTGGGGACAGCTGAGAAACAGCAAGACTCAGTACCTCCCAAAGGAAAGAGGCAGAAGAGTTGTACCCGCAAGACCTTTAGTCTTACTGTATCCTCCCAGCCTCAAACTTTCCCTCCTCCCAGAACCTTTACTACCCTCAGAACCCAGGCATCCAGCCATTCCCACAGCTCCCCACACACACCCCTGTCTCAGCTTTAATAAATTCTGTTCCCTCACTGTCAATATTTGATTTCTCAGAGCCATCTCCACGGAGAGAAGGGGGCTCTTCCCTTGCTTCCCCCCTACCTTGGCCTTCTTTTGCCCACCCCAGTCTCTTTGTGCCCCCAACCTTCTCTGAACTAGCTGACTTAATGAAATGATATTAAAGTCTTAAGCAACTCCAAAAGAATGGTTGTTATGGTGAAGGGAGTGGGCAGGACGCCTGGGTCCCTGAGGGGAGCAAGGGCTGGGGCAGGGGGGGGGCAGAGTGAGCCCAAGGCTAAGGTCTGGAGGCCCCAGTCCCCAACGGGGAGCAACAGATTTGGGGTGAGGTAGGAGCCAGACCTCTGGATCTTGGTGGGAAGTGGGGAGTGAGGGCTGGGGGCTAGGAGAAGGTGGGAAGAGAGGACATTCAGGGGTCAAGGTCTCAGCCTGCTGTCTAGAGCATCCGTCAGGGATGGAGAGGCCAGCTGGGGGCACAGGGCCTCTGTGCCAACAGCCTCCCTGCAGACTGTGCCCTGGGCTGGTCCCGTGAGAACCAGAGTAGATTCCTCTTCATCCCTGACTTATCCCTCTTCCCCCCAACCTCCCCACCAGCAGACCCCCACAGGTGATTTGTAGCTGATGCCCTCACGATGGTTAAGGGCCAGGAGAGTCATTCCATGATGCATAGAGCTTCCAGGAGAGGAGAGAACAGAGGCCAAGAGATGGGAAGCCAAGCACCACCCCCTCCTCCCCCAGCCATCCCCATCTCACTCCCCTGGGGACCCTGGCCCAGCCCCAGTCCCCTTGGGGTGGTGGGAATGCAAGGACATTTGGCTGGGGCTGATTGATGAGGGAGGATGCAGCCACTGAGCACGGAGGCTGCTGTTTGCTGAGCACACAGATTCCTCCCCACTCACCAGCTGCCGCCCCCTGAGGCTGCTCAATCTCCCCACCACCACCACCAGCCACTGGGCTTGGAGGGAGCTGATGCCTGAGTTTCTGATAGCAACTGGGGGAAGTGGAAGAACCAGAACACCGAATGCTTGAATTCCCTGTGGGAATCGGGTACCTGGGACCTGGTCCCCACGAAACTCCCTTCAGGACTCCACCTTCTCTTCTACCTTTCAAATCTCTCTCCTGCTGCTCAGTTTTCACTCCCATTTATGCTACATCCTTTTTCTACCCCCACCCACCTCTCTGAGTCCATCCTGGCCAACCCCCTGCCTCCAAACCCTGCAACATTTCTCTTAGCCTGCCTACAGATCTCAAAACTTTCCCTGGGGAAGGGGGTGCCCCATGTTCGTGATTCCCCATGCAGCCCCTTAGGAAGCTCCCCTTGTCATTCTCACTGAAATTCCAGTTGTTATGTCAACCATTCCCCATCAGAAATTCCTCCTGCAACCCTTTGCTCTATTCTGCTTTCCTTAAAACCCCCAACATAAACCACATACACAAACACATACGCCTCAACCTCATTTATATCCTGCTTCTGTTTGCAAGGATGGCAAAGTCTGAGCTTCTGTCTGCAGCACAGCCCCCAGAACAGCTTCAATCCCATGCAGTTGAGGTGGGGGCAACTTTCGCTTTTGGGGTCCTCAGCCCTCTGTTCATTTATTTCCACTCTGCCTGCCTGCTCTACACTCTGTACCAGCAGCTGTACCAGAGCCCCCAAGAAGCTCAGAGCACCATCCTTGCCCTCCCAGTGCCCTCCCAGAGCTTAAAATTTAGTTGAGGAAAACACAACTCACATACACATGAGAAACAAAGCAGGAAAAAAATGGAAGACTGAGTTAGATCAACTTCCTAAATATGGATTCTAGACCCTAAGTGACTTGCTCCCCTACAGGTGGAGGCTGGGGCAGGACAGGACACATCTGGAATGTATGTGAGGTTGTGATGTCCTTCTCACTATTCCCAAACACACCGAGATTTCACCTCTATGCTTTCCACCGGCTGTTCCCTCTGTCAGGTATGCCCTCCCTCACACTGCATGCATTATTCTCCATTATTCAAAGTCCTCATCAAATGTCACCTTTTCAAAGGGACCTTCCTGACCTCCTAATTGAGAGCATCTCCTTATTACTCTCCATCCTCTTCATCCTGTTACTTTTGTTTACACTACTTATCACTGACAGAAATTTTATGATGTTGTTCCCACCACCATGTGGACTTCACGAAAGCAGGGACTTTGCCTTATTCACCATAGACGCTCAGTGTCTGAAACAGGACCTGGAACAAAGTAGACACTTAATGTGGTGCTGAATACATGAATGACTGAATGAACAAATGAATGTCTTCCTACATCTCTATTTGCTTTGTTGTAGTTGTAACCCTAAGAGTATATTTCTGTACTTGTACCCAGAATGTGAACAGGATGGCATGTGTTGTTCTGTGTGGAAACCATCGGCGCTTTCAAATAGCTCAAAAGATACATAAGTCACTACACATGTGGAAAGCTGTAAGTCTTGTGTTGTTAATTTTGGGGTTGACAGGGTGTCTATAGATGCCAGTGCTCCAAGGAGGGATGACCCAGGGTGCGATGCAGAAAGTGCTGTTTCTCCCCTCAGCTGTGAATCTGTCCCCAGGTGTCTTCCTGTTTCTCAGCATGTTATGATGTCTCAGCGGCTTTGGTGAGGTATTTGTCTGTCACAAAGAACATTTATCCTGACTTCTCCTCCCTCTTCTGTTTCCACCTGTGCCTCTAGATGTATGTATAGGAGGAGTCTCCCTGAGCTCTCTTGCCCCCTCTCACACTCAGCCCAGCCCTCGTCTTGGACCCCTCCCTTTCTCACTGGGCCCTGTTGCTGGGCTCTGGGTTGCCATAGTGACGGTTGCCAAGTCCCTGAGGCTGATAGCCAGCGATGGGGCTGTCGGCTCCATCCACGCGGGAGGCTGAGGGGGGCTTCCCATTGTGAGAAGGGGATGTTGCCATGACAACAAACCCCCACTAAGGGGCAAGGGACCAGCCCTTCCACCCCCCTCAAGCGTCCCCACCTCAGGCAACTCCAGTTTGGGCCCAGAAGGCAGAAGTCCATTCCAGACAGCCCAGCACCTGGCCTCCCAGTTTTCAACTTCCCTCCTACAGCGCCTGCACCTCTAGGGACCCAGGCATCTTGCTCAGACCGGGCGAGGGGCAGGGGTCCCACTGGACAGAGGAGGAGCAGGAGGACCCCTTGACCTCCAGGCAGATGGGAGACAGCGGGAGGGGACCTAGAATCAGGGGAGGGGCAGACAGGGCAGAGGTTGTGACCCCTGCCAACGGGCTCCAATGATGCTCCTGATGGCTGCTTTTGTGGTTGAAGAATGGGGCTGAGTCTAGGGGGCTGGGCACCTGGGCTTTTTAGGGGAGAAGAGCCTAGGTTGTGGGTATACAGGGAGCCAGGGGACAGGCACCTTGAGTTTTCTGGGCAGTCATACCCCTACTCCCCACAGTATACCCCAAAACTCTCCACATCAGAGATACCTTGGGCAAGGGGGGTAGAGAATAGACTTTAACACATGAACATGTTTTTTCCACTTTGTTTCTGACTGCGATTTGCCTTGTCTCCAGTGCTTTGGTTTAGCAATAGACACTCAAGCTTGCCCCACACGTGAACGTATATTCACTACATCCCCATTGGATGTATTGGCAACTCCCACTCCTGCCTGGCTTCGTCTCCCTCCCCTGGAAGGGGCTACCTTCCTCAGCCTTCTCACCCAGCCTACTCTCCCCTCCCCAGGCACTGCCCACCTCACCCCTCCAACCCAGCCCTCTCCCTAGGTTTCATGTGCTCCAACTCTCAGCTTGAGAGCCATTCTAACCACCAGTTCTCTGACCCAATTCATGTCCAGTCATTCTCCAGCCTTCTCATCAACTTTTGAAGTTTTTTATTCTTTTTTTGGTTTTTTGTTGTTCAAATTTCCCTTTTACAGTAAAACTATTGAGGTGACGGCCATATCCCGCCAACTCCCCCATAGCAATATCAACTTCCTGTTCCCTGGATGAAACAATTAGAAAAATCAGGAAGGAGCTGGGAACTACACCAGAGAGATGACTTGACCTCTGGTGGACAAAGCAACCATGTTGGCTGGTGATTAAGGTGGCTGACTTGGTGCCCAACGGCAGCTCTGATCGAATGAAACTGAGCTGGGAGGAAACTGAGGCAATACCCAGTTGTGTACCAGAGGGCAGGAAGAGGTATAAATTGGTCACGATGGAAACAGTGGCGGTTAGTAAGTGCCACTATCAGCTACAGCAGTCATTAGGCCACCATTTTGGTCACTAAGAAGGGAGCTGTGTTGAATTTGAAGAGATTAGGAAATGGAGGATGTGATGAACAAGACAAGCATCTGGGTTACTGGTGGACAACACATGGGTTCTTAGGGTAGTCCTGTTGAGTAACAGAGATTATACTGGGATATGGAAAGGGAAGAAGAACAAGACAAATTGGGCTTGCCACAGCAGATGGCAGTCACCTTAGCTGTCTTAAAAGCAGCACAGAGAACAAGGGAAAGGAGATCCTGGGAAGTGCCACTTAATACTAGGAAAATCCTCCTCAGTTCACCCTATCTTCTTACAGTCAGTAAGTTCCTGCTTCCTCCTGAAACAGGAAGCTCTTCCTGTCCACCTTCTCCACAGAGTAAGAACCATCCACCTCTCCCCCCACCCCCCGCCCCCCAGACTAAGCCACTTCAAGTTCCAGCCAGACCACTTCCTATTTCAGAAGTGCTACTTCCTGTCCTGGATGAAGGCACTTCCAGTTCCTGCTGCTCTGCTTCTGCCACTTTCCAGGCCACTTCTGTCCAGGCCTGGTCACTTCTTGTCTGGAGCAAGTCACTTCCTGTCCCAAGTGGCCCATTCAGCATCAGATCAAGTCCATATGTGTCCCGACCGGTTCATATCTTGCTATTGGCCACTGGACAAAACAGGACACTTCTTCTCATGGTAGCTGTTGTGACCCAACCACCCCAAATGGCTGGAGTAAGTATGTAGAGGCCTAGGGCAGGGCAGAGAAGGAGGCCCTGCTGCCCATGCCCTGAGCTGGGGTGCAGTGCCAGAGCCTTCCCCATAAGGCCCCCATTTTTGGCAGACTGAGGGGAGTGGTTGGTAAGAGGTCAGAAGAGGGAGCTCAGGGAAGAAAAGCTTTGATGCCCTCACCCAGGAGATGGGAGAGGCACAGGATAAGAAGACCAAGGGTAAAAGGAGATGTAGGGAGGAGGATGCTAGGGAAGAAGAACAGACCTAGAGACAGAAGAGAGAGCAAAAGAATGAGAGAGAAGAGAAGAGAAGAGAAGAGAAGAGAAGAGAAGAGAAGAGAAGAGAAGAGAAGAGAAGAGAAGAGAAGAGAAGAGAAGAAAAAAGTAGTGAGAAGCAGAAAGAAAGAGGTGCCAACCAAAAGACAGACTGTTCCCACCCCTAGCTCTCTGTGGGTAAGGGGTGCAACGATTCCTGGGTCATGATCAGAAGAGGAGGCTGAGACTTTGCCCCCTCCCCAAGGGAATAGGACCCAGAAACAGAGACAGAGACAGGGCACACATGGCCAGCCACAGGGCAGGAGGTGGTTCAGTGGAAGCCGTAAGGAATCCTACAAGTGGAGAGGAGGGCAACAGCCACGAGGAGCAAAGGAGCCGGTGGGGCAAAGGGGGCCAAGGAGATGCGAAAGGTGTCCCTCCAACCATGAATTGCACTGGAGGAGCACCCCAAGAAGGGCTGGACCCAGGACAGCCAGGTGGGAGGAGCCCTCATACCTTGTAGTAGATGTTTGGAGGGCTTTGTGGGGGCCCATCCTGCACGATGTACACAGGATGCCCATAGTCACCACTCACCTTCTCATAGTGGGGACAAAAGGGGGGTTCTGCAGCCCCACCACCCCGCAGAGCTATCCCTAGTTCCCCAGGCTCAGCCTCCCTAGGTCCCATCCCACCTCCACCCCCCAGGCCCAGAGACCCCCCCCTCCCAAAGGAGCCAGGACCAGGGTGGCGACTCTCCGAAGGCTTGGCCCGCCGTCTCCGCCAACACATGGCACCCCCAGCCCCTGCCACGCCCAGCAAGAGCAGCGCCAGCCCCCCTGCTGCCCCAGCCACTGCGGGCATGCTGGGAGGGGGCAGGGGGCCTTCAGCACCCCGGGAGGTTGCATTGCTGGTGGGGTCACCTGGCAGGGAAGGGGTGAAGGAGGAAAGAGGGGGAGGGGCTGAAGGAGCCACCAGGGTATCTGGACACCCAGCCTTTGGGGTCCCCATGGGCTTCCCCAGCAGTGCCCAGGCCCTTTGGGGACTCCACCTCCCCTGCACACTCCCAAGCCCAGACAGAATCCAGGTGTGTCCAGCCCTTCAGCTCCATGCCAAGGAGCCCTCCCCACTTCTCTGACAGCACTGATTGAAGCGCTGAGTTGGCTAATTAGTTCTAATTGAGTCTTTTCCTCATTTGGTTTCCATTTCCCTCCCACCCTACCATCCTCTCTGCTCCTCTTTCCTGTATCACCCCCCAAAAAAGAAAACAGAAGAGGGAGAGAGAGAGTAAAGGCAGGGCAGCTGGGGTCCAAGAGCAGAGGAGGCTGAGGAAGACAGGAGGCTGGACCCCTGGTTCCTACCTGGCACGTTCTCCTTCCCAGGCTCTAGGTTGTGAGCTGCCCCTCGGTCTCTTTCCATGGGCATTTCAGACACAGGCTTTCGTGGGGCAGCCCCTCCTCGGGGACCTGGAGATGAGGACGGCCAAAAGAGGGGCTGAGACAGCAGTCCCCTGATCACGATGGCACTGCCCCAACCTCCCTCAGCTCCTAGGAGGTGTGCCCCAGCCCCACTCACTTTGTCCCACTCGGAGAAGCACCTTCATGCCTCTGGTAAGGCACACACCCCCCTGTAAGCTCTCCAGGCCTTCCCGGGTCCCATCCGATGTAGCTGGGAGAGAAAAGCCAGAGGGAGAAGTTGGCACTCCAGAGTCTAGCCCCAATTCGTCTCCATGCCCTGGCCCAAACACCACCCAAAGGTATAAGGGATTTCCCTTGGCTCTAGTGGTCCCCTCCCTCATCTGCCCTCGATCCCAGGAATACCTCCCCACTCAATCCTGCCCCCTGCCCAGCAGTACCAATTATGTAGTAATCGTGGTGTGAGCGGAACTCATGGCCCCAGAGGTTAGGGCTATACTCCTGGAACTTGATGGTGAAGCGGAGATCCAGGTCTGGCCGGTCACAAGTGAGAAGGAGGTTGGGGGCAGGGGGTGCCTCACAGCGTCGGCCCTGGGCACCCCCTACCAGATACAGCTTGTAGAACTCGTAATTAGGAGAGGAGTGGGGGCCAGGAGGCCGGGCCCGGGGGCAGAGCAGGTCTAGCCGGTCCCCAATCTGAGGGTAGAGCACATAACCACCCTCTGCCTGGAACCTATGGGGAGGAGGGCGAGGTGGACAAGCGGGAGAGGTGTCAGAGGTCTGGCCCCTAGAGCTTCGCCCCCTTGCCCCACATCTCTACAGGACAGCCTTTGTCTGAGTGGAAGGTCTGTTCCGACAGAGCAGGCACTAAGGACTCTGTAAGCTAACGGACGCAGCAGGAAGCCAGGCTCAGAGGTCTCCTGCCCCTTGGTGTGCCCAAATGCACTCTTCAGCCCGCCCTCACCACATGCACACTGCCATCTCTCCCTCCATCACCAGCACCATTGCCATGGCAACAGGATGCCAGTTACCAAGGAGCTGGCCTCTCTGGAACCACACAGCCTACCCCTCCCAGGTGATTTCACTATT
Organism: Rhinolophus ferrumequinum; assembly: GCF_004115265.2. NCBI lineage: Eukaryota > Metazoa > Chordata > Mammalia > Chiroptera > Rhinolophidae > Rhinolophus > Rhinolophus ferrumequinum. The sequence continues at coordinate 11,212,914 of NC_046304.1, forward strand.
CCGTGGCAGTAAACCATGGGGGCAGAGCCTCCCCTCCCCCAGACCACCACTGAATTTCAAGGATTTCAGAGCAAAGGTGTTGGGGGTGGGTGCAGGGGGGGGGCGGGGATCCAGACCAGTGTCCCAAGTTAGCTAAGCAATGTGACTGGAGGCAAATGCCTGGTCTGGCAATGGGGCTAATGGGAACAGGGTCTGGAGGTCAGCTGCCCCAGACATTTCCCTGCTCAGTACCCCTCTTTCGCGCAGGTCTCACACTTCCTAGAGAAAGTGCTCCATTGCTCTGGAATTGAAGGAGCTGACTTTTCTAACCACAGCCAACACAAGCCCACACCCCCCTCTGCCCAGGCATCCACTGACCCAGCACAGCTACTACTTGCAAATGACTGCTGCCCCTCTTTATGCATTAATGGCACACAGGGTCTCAGAACTGAGCCCCAGGGGACTGCTGCTCTGTATCTTCCCAGACTCCCAAATGACCCATTCCCTCCCATTCAACATCCCACAGAGTGCCCAGAACACCCTAATTCCCTTTTCTCCACTCTGTCAGAATAAGTCTAACTAACATCCTCAAACTGCACCTGATACTCAAACTGCAGCTGAGAGTTGGCAGGTAGGAGACTGAGTAGAGAAAAGACAGTTGAGATTATACCCAAAGAGCTGGGAGGAAGGCAAGAACAGGGAATGAGGGAGGCAGTGAAGTACAGAGACGAAGGGCAATAATCCTAGTTCTCCTCTAATAAGCATATAATATGTTCCAATACCTTACCTCTAATCCTCATACAAGCTGTAAGGATTGAGGATACAAACTCAGAAAGGTTAAGTAATGTGCCCAAGGCCACACAGCTGAAAGCAGCTGAGCTAGGATTAAGACCTTAGGATTTGATGAGCTCCAAAGCCCCTCTCTTTCCATGGCCTCATACAGCCTCCCCAGGGAAGTAAGAATTTTTCAAAACACAGAACTCATTTGCTAATGGGGAGTGGGATCTACATGGAGGCGAGGGACCCAGATAACCTCCCAAGGGTTCTGTCCTACCCTGTGAGGCTTGAAGTTTCATCTGACCCCTGGCCTTTTTTTCAGAGCAAAGCAAGCATGCCACGGAACAGAGGGTCTGATGGAAGTTTGCAGCAAAGATGGGGGAGGGGGCAGTGGAGTCCTCAGAACTCCAGATGCAAGAGGGCAAAAGAAGAGTCTTTGGGGGCTACAGGCTTCTTCCAGAAAGAAGTCCCCAACCCAGAAATGCAGGAATATTTTTTGGTTGGGAAATTGTTCTGCCGAAGGCTGGCAAGAGTTGGGAGACAGACTATGTGAAGAGAGTCAAGAAGCCTTGGGGAAGTTGTCCCTAGAGCCCCCAGACTGAGCCCTCTTCCCTCCCATCTCCAACACTGAGTCCCTTCTGGGGAGGGAGGCACCCTGCCCTTCCCCTCAACGCTTCAGCAGCACCTACTCAGCTGCTCTCCTGAGAGCTGACATTAACCAGGCTCCCTTCAAGCCCAGCCCCTGACACGACTCAAGTCTCCCACAAACCCACACAACCACTCCACTTCCCTCCCGGCTCCCCCATGAACTTTCCGAACCTTGCCCTTTAGGGTCCTTCAAACTCCCAACACCTAGATATCACCACCCACATCCAGCTCTGTGTGCGACTCAGAAGTCTGGCTCCCAAGATCACCTCTGTCTAGTTACCCATCAGCTCCCAGCGGAGCACCAGCACCCTCCCTCCAGCCTCCTCCTAGCTCCGAGAACCCAGCCCCCGAAATCCCCAAAGCTTCCACACTCCCTGCCTGGAGGGTGTGGGGTCTCCCCAGCCCGGGCTGCTCACCTCTTATTCGCCGAATTCCAGTAGACAGGCTCCAGGCTGAGCCCAGACACCAGCCCCCAAAAACCGAGCAGCAGCAGGGCCCCGACTCGCACGCCCCCCGGCCTAGAATGGGGGGCCCCCATGACCCCGCCAAGGCCTGGGGGGCGGGGCACCAACTCCCCCAAAGTCGCTCACCCCCTGGGGTGACTGCCTTAGCTGCCCCGGCTATTCTGCCCCGACCTCCCGGGTGGCTGATGCCCCCCGCTCCCACGCGGACCCGCTTCTTGCTGTGCCCGCGCGCCCAGCTCTGGGGCGCTCAGCCCGCAAGAGCCCTTCCAGGGGCGGTCTGCGGGCGCCCTACGCCTCGGCCCTGGCTCCAGCACCCCGGGATTGGTGAGCGGGCCTAAGTCGGGGACTGGGGGAGTCTGGGACCCGGAGGGGATGGCATGTGGCGCCGGACAAGGGAGCGAGGAAGGGGACGACGAGTCGGAGCCCCAGCCTCGCCGGGATTGAGGGCAGCGGGCTAAGGGAGGAAACCAGTCCCGAGCCCAGGAGGGGGAGTTAAAGGAGAGGCGGGGAGGGGGAGAGGATGGCGGAGGGAAAAACCGGAGCTGGAGCTCGAGGAGGAGCGGGAGACAGGATCCCGCAGCCCACGCCCCCACACCTCCCTCACCTCGCACACCTCCCGCCGCCTCGCCCCGCCGCCCCTCCTCGCTCCCTAGCGCGGTCTCTCACGCCCCCTTTGTCTCTGAGACTCTTGGCTCTGGCTTAGTTTCTGCCGGTCTCCCCTTCTGCCCTCGCATCGCCCGAGAGCTTGGAATCTTCCTCTCTCAGATCCAGAAGGGCTCTCGCCCTCTCCACCCCAGGAACCCAGCCCCTGTCGCTCCTGCAACCGCTGCCTCCCCCCTACCCCCAAAACAACATCGTTGCTTCTGGGAGATCTGGAGAGAATAATATCCTTGCCGGCTTCGCACTTTACCAAGTAGGCTGAGTTGATGTTATGACTACCTGGGTGAGGTGGGAGGGGCAGAGCTAAAGGATCCCCATTGTAGGGATGAAGAAACTGAGGCTCAGCGAGGCCCCGGGACTTGCCCAAGGTCATACAGGGAGTCTAGGAAAAAACCCGAAACCAAACCCAGGCTGCTGAACTCCCACTCCTGGGGTCTCTTTTGTCACAGCCTCCTGTACCCTCTTCTGCTATCTGGGGGTTGGGTGAAAAGCAAGAGACTAAGGGGTAAACTTGGGCCCTTCTTGGATGGTTGTGGGGAGAAATAGGGCTGGGAGAGGAAAAGGAGTACCTACAACCCAAAACCCACATTCAGTTGGAAGGGCTGTTTCCAATTATCATGGGGGAAGGGAGAGGGTTTGCCTTTTTGGGTTGAAGAACCCTAGCTTTCAGCACCTCTGGGCAGAGGTGACATTCCTCTCCCCTCTCAAGCTGTCACAGGCCTTCAGTCCCTTCCTTTTGATTGTGAGGTCCAAAATCAAATCCCCTGCTGACAGTCATCTTTTCAGAAACCCCCTCCTCAGTGTTTGGCAAGGTGTGCCTGTGGGAGGAGCCACCATTTGAAATAACATAGTTGCCCACTCACCCCCAAAGACAGAGCAGATAAATGGGAGAAATAAGACCAGTGACAGCTGCTGAATGAAAGACTCTCAACCCTAGTCCGGGATCTAACGGGAAACAGAATGTGACCTCTGGTTTTCAGCACCTTTACTCTTTCATGTATGTCCTTGACTCTGGCTACTCAGTCACCTGCCTCCTGTGGGGGCTGGGGGGGTCCAGGGAAGGGGAAGTGGGTGCTCCTGCTCCCCTTCCCCCAGAGCTGAGTAATGGTCCCTCTGCTGCTGGATGATGGTAAATAGTGTTGAGTGCAGAATGAGCGCTGTCGTCTGTCACTGTCTGCACAGTCTCACACAGTCACACGCAATAGTCTGACACACTGCTCCTGCCACTCCTGCTCAGCCCCTCTCACTTTGACCCCTGCCGCCCCCACCTTGGGAGTGAGATTTCAAACAGGTTCACCCCCTTCAGTTTACCAAGTTGCCTAGCAACCAACCAGTCAATGGCATGAAGCCCCACCCCCACTCACTTGACTTCATACAAAGCTCAGCAGCCCCATTGGCTCCTGCCTAGTCCCACCTCTCAACCCTGGTTTCAGGAACAATATGCCAATCCCACCCCTAGTGGACAAGGGAGCTCACTAGTACCCCTCCTGGCCCCCACCTCCATCATTTGCCTCCCCAAACAGACACAAAGACTCTAGTATCATATAACACCTTTTTTATATAAACTCACCCCCCCCCCATCTGTCCCTCCCTGTCCCTTCTCACCCTGGTGACCATCAGGAATACTGGTGTCTGGGCTCCCCCCACACCACCAGAGCTGAAGCTGACATTCAAGGTGGATGTGGCGCATGGAGAGCAGGGGAATGTCCACCTCCTGCTCCCCCTCGTCCCCACTCTCCGTGGGCTCCGGAAACACACGCTGACCCGAAGCAGTGGCCAGCAGAGGCAGGCTAGGATGCAGGCTGGAAAGAGAGACAGGCGACGTCTGTCAAAATCCTGAGAGAGGATGCTTGCTCCCTCAGCAATTCACCTCCCTCCCCAACCCAAGCCCCAAAATCTGTGGAGTTCACTGATGACCTCACTCCGTTGGTGCAGTCCTTCTGGGGTAGAAAACTCAGCACAGGTTCCGGCTTCCCTTCATGCCCAGCCACGCTGATATCCCACACAGAGACAGCCCCGCTCGTGCTGCCACTTACTAGGAACTGCCCAGTCCTGGGGGAGAGAGCAGAAGCTTGTTGGTAGGGAGTCATCATCCTGGGGCAGGAACCGCTCACACCCAGGGACGGGATCTGGGCTATAGCTGGGCATCCCTAGGGGCATTGGGGCCCCGGGCAGGAAGGACCCACAGTCACTCACGGGTCCAGATCAAAGTAGATGCGCTGATTGGTAGTCACCTCACGACTCAGGGACCACAGTGGATGACCAGGCTGCCGGAGATCCCAGCACAGAAGCTCATTCTCCTGAAGACATAGAACAGGGGCCTGGTGTCTGCCCTTCTCCACCACCACCCCTCGCCCCAAGACATCCCTGCTTCTCTCAAGGTTTCCAGGCATTCCTTTAGCTTGGATTGGTTTATTCCCATGTCTATCCTCCAAACATATCAGACTACATCCCCACTCTTGCCTACCACCCTTTGGGATCTCAGGACATGACCCCTACCTTGCGGGCTCCTGAGAAGAAGCGGTTGCCATCTGGGTGAAAGCGGAGGTGGGTGATGCCCCCTTGGTGCCCTCCCAGCAAGGCGAGAGGGGAGCCGTCATCGCAGGCATACAGACCCAGGGAGCGGCTGTAGGAGCCACAAGCATAGAGGGGCTGAGCTGGGCTGAAGGCTATGCAGGAGATGATGCCGCTCTGGCCCTGCTTTTTTGCTAGAAAGGGAAGGAACAAAGTGGGGGAGGGGCAACAGCACCTGACATTAACCAGGCTAATGAAGAGGTGCCACTGTGTCCCCTGTCCAGAGCTCATGTGCCAAGACTCATGTGTCTCCCCTGCTGGTTTGTCACAAACAGAATGAAGATCTCTGCTACTCCCCAGATCCTTCTATCCTCCCAAAGGACCTAAATGCTCAAGACCTACTTCTTCCCTCTCAAATCTCAGTTCTTCCTGGAAGGGATGGAAAGCTGAAAGTTTATAGGAAAATGGAATCAGCTTCACCTCCAATTTCCTAGAGATACGAAGATTTTTGGAGACCAAAAGATACATAGTCGATAGGGCCTGGGCTCAGGAGTGAACCAGCTCTGTCACCAGCGGGTTGACCTTGGGAAAGTTTCAACCCCTCCCTGAGTCTGTTTTCTCCTCTGCCCACTGGATACCACCTGCCTCCCAGGGTTATGCTGAGGAAGATGTGATCCCCCACATGTGGCCTCTTGGCTCCCACAAAGCCCCTCTGCACATGACAGTGCTTTTTTCTTCCCTCCTCCCTTGTGGGCACAGATGCTTACCAAACGTGGCTCGGACCTCACAGTCACGGCCAGGCCGGGCCGTGGAGAAGACACGCACAGTCCGGTTGAACCCACAGAAGAGCTGGGAGCCATCCAGGGAGAAACAGAGCGAGTGGGCTGCTGTCAGCTCATCCTGAGGGTAGGAAAGGGCTGAAAACAGGCCGAGCAAAGCCTCGGCTGTCCTCAGGGAAGTAAAGCTGGGCCAAGATGAGCCCTGGGGCTGGGTGGGAGGTCCCTACCAGGTGGTTGTAGGCGCGAAAGGAAGCCCGGAGCTCTCCAGTGAATGCATCCCAGATGTGAATGGGGTTCTCCCGGCTACTGCTGGCCACACTGAGACAGACAGGAACACTGAGGCCCCGCACTGTCAAAGGAAGGGGAGGAAGCCAACTGACCCGCCCTCTCCTCTCAGCTTGCATCTGAGGGGCACACCAAGCTTTCCTCCTCCAGAGACCCCTGGGTAGCCCTTGACTCTCTCAGCAAAGGGTCCCCTTGACACTCTTGCGGGGAGCAGGGGAGGCAAAGAATATCACTTACTAGGAGGTGTCTGGCTGGGCTGAAGACATCAGAGAATACCAGCAGTAATCATAGATGGTGTCACCTTCCACCATCCGCAGGACAGGGGCCTGGACAGAGATTTGGGAATGCCTGGGTCACTGGCAGGGAAAGGAGGCAGGCTCGAGCCTCCAGCAGTTTCATGGCAAAGGGAGATCGTCTGTTGGCATTTAACCAGGCAGGAGAAGGCAGATGGGGTTAATATGCAGAACAGAATCTTGATCTCAACATTCAAGGATCAGCTCAGATTTTAATGTCAGATTGGAACCAGCAAAAGCCATACAGATTTATTCTTTTGTTTTTCACACACTTAGAGAGGAAGAAACAAATAATATCCTAACCCAGAGACAAAGAACCAACCAATGATGCGCATATTTACTGAGCATCTACTAGGTACCACTTGAGGCTTTAAAAAATTATTAAACAGTCCAAACATGCAAAGAAGTATTAAAAACAAAAAACAAACACCCACCCTGGGACGCCTCCACCCAGCTTAAGAAATCAAGTATACAAAACAGTTAAAACCTCTTCCCAATGAAACCTTCCCTCAGGTAAACATTATCCTGAATTTGCCATTCTCATGCATTTCTCTAGGAGTATATTCATACACAGAAAAAACAACGTACAGCATTGTCCTGCATGCCTCTAAACTTAATATTAATGGTATCACACCATAAGCATCTCTTTGTGATTGTGAGATTTAACCATGGTGACACATTTAGCTCTAATTCACGCATTTTCACTACTGTACAGGACTCCTCACCTATCCTTCTCGATCGACAGTCACTGATGTTTTTCCATTTTTTGCCTAGTGTGCTTTTCCACATATTGGTACATGCGGGAGGGTTTCTCTGCACTTTCTGCTAAAGAGGGAAATCACCGGGCTGTACAGTACACACTTTGCCAACTCTGCTAGATAATGTCACGTTTTTCTCCAAAGTCTCATCCCGATTCCCTCTCGCAGCAGCAGCGTGAGTGCCTATTGCTCTGCATCCTGCTGGTATTGCCAGACTTTTACATTTTTCTCAGTTTGAAGGCTGTGAAATGGTATTTAGCCATGGTATAAATTTGCATTTCCTTCATTACTACTGAGGTTAGACATTTATCTATGTTTATTAGAAATTCAAGTACACCTTTGCATAATTTTTGTCCATTTTTCTACTTGTTTTTATTGTCTTTTTCCTTACTGATTTGAAGGAAATCTTTAAATCATCTGAATACCAGTCCTTTGTCAGTTATTTGCTGGACCTCAGGGTTATGTCATCCAGCCATGACTTCAGTTTCCACTTCTCTGCTCTGAACTCGTATCTCCAACGGCCTGCTAGAAAACTCCACTTGGGCATCTCACAGGTACCTCAAACTCAATTTGTCTATAAAGGACCAGCAACTGCTGCCTTCCAACCTGCTGTTCCTCCTGGGCCCCCCAGCCAACTTTCAAGTCTGAAATCTGAGCATCAGCCTTGACGACTACTATTTCTGACTCCCTTTCCACTCCTGGGCCAACCCAATAGCAAATCCTGACAAGTCCCCTCCAGTGTTCTCTTAAAACTGTTCACTCCCCTTCATTTCACGTGAAGCCACTGCCTTCTTGCTAGCATTTCTGCAACATTCTACATGTCCTCCGGGCCTTCCTGCACCCCCATATTCCAGCCTGCCCATCCATTCTCCACACTACAGCGACATTGAGGCCCTAGAGACCTTGTTAAAGGTGCTGTGTCACTTTCTTAAAACGTTTCAATGACTCCACATAACACTCAAAATAAAACCCCATCGCTTCACAAAACTTTATCTTACCGGGCATCTACCCCATACCCACTTCTTACAGCTCATCTCTCTGTTCTCACTCCTTTAAAATCTCTACATCTTACCATTTGGGCTCTAAGTTTCCAGAAGGTGCCAACTCACCTACGCTCAACCTGCAGGCTTTCATGAATACTAGCATCCAAGTCCAGAATCTTCTTCTTTCACCTCCCCCAACAACTTCTCCCGGTCGAATCCTAATCATCCTTGGGGCCTCTTAGATGCTTCTTCCACTAGGAAGCCTTCCCTGACCACTCAGACGAGCAAGGTGCCCTGCTCCCTGTTCCTGTAGCACTCCGTGAGCCGCACTCTGCATCGTACCTATCTGAGAAGGCAGGAACCATGTCTGTCTTACTCACCACTGTTTCCCCAAACATTAAATAATGTTTCGATGAGCAAATGAAGACAGGAGACTAGTCCAGTAATATAAGGGCCAAAATAATAGAACCCTGCATTAAAGTAGAGGCAGTGGAGTAAAGAGAAGTAGATGGATTAGAAAGATTAGGTAGACTTGATGGGATTTGGTGATTAATTGGATGTGGGGGGTTAGGGAAAAGGAAGATTAAAGGATGAGACCCTGGCTTCTGGTTTGAATACCTGAGGTCACTAAGGTGGTGGAAGGACTTGGGGTTCGTTCACAGGAGGGTCATGAGGTACCAATGTCCTTGGCGAGTGGGAGAATCAGACAGCAGAAGCCTCAACAGAAAAGTTTTTCCAAAGAGAAAGAACAATTGTCTGGATATAGCATTTGGGAACGAGGGCTCCCCCTTCTCCCACTGCCCTGAGATATGTAGGGCGTGGCACATGCACAGTCTCCCCTGGAGAGGGCTAGAGGGAAGTAAAGGCCTCAGGCAAGAGCCACAAGGGAAGGAGAGCACTCAGGGAAGAGGCTGGGGAGTTAGGAATAGGGGTTCCAGAAACGGTAGAGAAGGGAGGAAAGTTATTGGGACACTATGTTGGGAAGGAGCAACACACAGGTGTATGGAAATACCCAAAAAATGTCCTGCCCCAATTTCCTCACCTATATAAACTTTATCCACTTCCAAACAATAAACTTTAAAAATGAAAATATCTAATGAGTAACTTTGGGCTAGCACTGGTACACTCACAATGCTAACAGCACTTTAAAAACAAAAACCCACAAAAGCTTTGAAAACAAATTCACTATCTGTATACAAGATACACACACAAAAATATTGATACTGTCTGACCTAGGATATTTCTTACTCATAAAATTTCTCTTACGAAAAGAATTTCCATCAAAACACATGAAGATGTTCATTGAATAATTTATATATAAAAATCCTGGAAACAACCCAAAACAGGAAAATAGGTAAGAAAATTTTCTATCATCCGTACTCAGGGCAATATCACACACCATTAAACATGATAGCTATGAAGACTGAAGCACCATGAAAAACATTTAGGATATGATTATTAAAAAGAAAAGGCAGTACACGAGACCATCTACCATAGGATTATAGCCACATAGCAAGCTTCAGCATTGTACAGAGCTTGGAAAGAACGAAGAAAACTTAAAGAACTGAATTTTGTAGAGCGGGTAATGATGACTTTTTTCAACATTTCCATTTCTCTTAAATGAGTTTGTGCAATAAATTCTCGACCGCTCGTATTTCCAGAGTCTCTTCTAACTGTATCTGGTCCTGAAATCTTTCAGAATGGCTATACCACGCCCTCCTGGTCCTGAGACACCACCGGTTTCTTTTCCAGGAATCAGTGCTTTATATATTGCACTGAGAACTCAAATGTCCGCAGCCTCCAATCTTACTGACCTGAATGCTGCGTAAGCGTTCAGAACCGTCCCGGGAGCTGGACACTCTTCTTTAAGGAAACCATCAAGACTTCCTTTAATTCTCACCCCCACTCTCCAGTACACACCTCAAGGACAGGAGGTGTGTGAGTGTCAACTGTGCTCCCCACTGTCATTTCCAAATCTTTTCACTTCCTCAAACTCTAGCTTCTCCTTAAGTTCTTGCCATCAGATTAGCTCCCCCGTTTCTGTTCATCGTCCCTCATTCACTGAGACTTTATTTCCTGGGTTAGTATCTTATTCCCCACAGACACTCCTGTTATTCTTGGTGACTTTCACTCCCAATGGGACTTCAAACTTGTTGTTGCCTCTGCCCACCATATTCTTCCCCAAAATATCAGCTTGGTTCACTGTCTTCCTTCCTTCGGGTCTCCGTTCAAATGTCACATAAACAGTGAGGTCTTCCCCTACCATCCTTTTAAAAATTGTAACTCGTTCTCCCAATTCTCTCCCTGCTTTATTTTTCTCCACGGCACTTGTCTGATTTTTTTTTCCACGTTTTTTTCTCCCCGTTCTCTGTTTCCCTAGAATATAAGCATTACGGGGACAGAGACTTATGTCTGTTTTTGTTCGACTAATCCCTGGGACCTAATACAGGGCTTGGCACATAGAATATACTAAAAAAATTTGTCGAATGACTGAATCAAGGAAAGAAAGATGGATCGCCCAGCACCCTGGCCTCTTCCATTCCTTGACTTCCTCAGCACCCAGAGCCATGGCCTTCACTCTACAGCAAGCCACCCACTCCCATAACTAAGTCCGGGGCTTTATCACCACCACAGTCTCTGCGTACCATCTCCGACCCATCCGGTTCACTTGCTCTCCTACTGCTACCAGAACAACGACTCAGCTTCAACAAAAACATGTTTACAATCCATTTCCTTACCCACTTTACATTCTAGTCAATCATTACATGCATACTCCTGTAGACGCTCTCAAGACACCCTTGTCTTTCTCCCCTGGCAAACCCCAACCAGACCATCCTATTCCATGCTTGCACCCAACTAATACCAATGACTACTTGTGCTGATTGAATGAATACTTAGTACATGCTGGGCACTGTTTTAAGCACTTTACATTAATTCTTTTAATTCTCACAAGTTTGCGAGGTGGGTGCTATTATCATCCTCATTTTACAGAGAAACTATAGTCAGTTAACTTGCTGGGGAAAGATGCACAACCACGCTAACTGGTCTGACTTTAAATGAATGGCAACAAATTTCTAGTGGGCACTAAGCAAAGCCTAGCAATACTACCACATTCCTTGGTGGTTCTGATCTTTGACTCCGCAGGACGGATCATTCACACCTTCTGCTCTCTCTCCACAGACCCTCTTCCTTCAGCTGATAACCTCCCTTTATGCTTCACTGAGAAGACAACAGAGACGCCAGAAATCTTCCAAACACCAAACAGATACCTCTGAATGTATCCTCTGCCTTTCTTCCTACCGCAAAGATTCTGCACCCATCAAAGCCAAGTCCTCTAATGTGCTTTGGATCCTGTCTTCACCCAGCCACTCACTGACTTTGTCACCCCTTCTCTCTCCTAGAGCATCAACTCCTGTCTACTGGAGTTATTCCTGACACCACAGAGGCACCGCGTTAACCCTTCTTTGGCCCCACGTTCCCTCTGGTCACCATTCCATTTCTTGGCTCCCTGTCACAAGAAAACTTTTCCAAGGATTACCTATAGCTCCTCTTCCACTCACTCTAATCACCTTCTGCCTGAATGTGTTCCTATCAATGTCACTAATATCTTCTTGGGTCATTATCTAAATGTGCCTCACGCTGAACAGCATTAGACATGACTCTTTGCCTCCACTTTTGTAATTTCTCCTGCACCCCAACTCCATATGCTGGAATGCTCAGGGTTCTGCCTGAGCCTTCTCCATTTACACTCTCTTGAGACTGAATCCGTTCTCAAGACTCAATATATCATCTATATGCTCTCTTACTTCTCAAAGTATATCCCCAGCCCCAATTTCTCCCCTTAGTTTTACATTTCACATTTAATATACCTAAAACTCCTTGACTTGTCCTAATACTTTTTTATATCCCTGTTTCCTCCACTGGCTAAATCATACCACCATCCACCGGCTGCAAAAACCTAGACATCACCCTGGATTGCTTCCTTCCCTGCCCTCCACATCCAACTGACCTCCAAGTCCTACAAAATATACTTCAAATCCATCCATATCTCTCCTGACACCACCCTAGCCACCATTATTTCTTGCTTAGACCATGAAAAAATGCATCCTGGGGCCGGCCCAGTGGCTCAGGCGGTTGGAGCTCCGTGCTCCTAACTCCAAAGGCTGCCGGTTCAATTCCCACATGAGCCAGTGGGCTCTCAACCACAAGGCTGCCGGTTCGACTCCCAGCAGCGATGGTGGGCTGCGCCCCCTGCAACTAGCAACGGCAACTGGACCTAGAGCTGAGCTGCGCCCTCGACAACTAAGACTGAAAGGACAACAACTTGAAGCTGAACGGCACCCTCCACAACTAAGATTGAAAGGACAACAACATGACTTGGAAAAAAGTCCTAGAAGTACACACTGTTCCCCCAATAAAGTCCTGTTCCCCTTCCCCAATAAAATCTTTAAAAAAAAAAAAAAAACACGAAAAAGAAAAATGCATCCTAATGAGTCTCCCTGATTTCACTGTTGCCCACCCACAACCCACTGTCTAAACATCAGCCATCATTTCGCTCTTCTGTTTTAAAAATCTCCCATGGCTTCCAAATAAACTCCAAATGCCCTACTCACAAGATCTGACATAATCTGGCTACTAGCACCTCTCCACCCTTAGTACACTTTCCCCCTCACTGGCCTCTGTCCAGACACACTGACCTTGTTTCTGTTCTTGAACACACGAAGCTCTTTCCCAGCTCTGGGTCTTTGTAAGATCATTGCCTCCTTCCTGGAATGCTCGTTCTACTGCTTTTCACAAGACTGATCTCAAACTCCTTCAGGTCTCAGCTCAAATGTCTCCTTTTCAGAGAGCCCCTCCCTGACCATTTTGTCTAAATGGTATCTTCTAGTTAGTCTCTCCTCTTTCTGTTTATTTCCTTTATAGCATGTATCGTAATCTATAATAAATTTGATTATTTATTGATTTACATGTTTGTTGTCTGTCTCCCAAACAAAAAAGCAAACCAGCTCATCTGTCTCATTCACCACTTTATCCCAGCACCAAACACAGTAACTGACATTTTGGTAATCATTCAATAAACATCTATAAATCAATTAAATATTGCCATGAGAAATCCACTACTCTTTTATGGGAAACACATATTCCTGACTAAAGAAGGAACATTTCTTTAAATGACTTCAGAATTCAAGGTGAAAAATGCTACCTATGCTAAAAATGCTTGGAAATTCATGGTGAAAAAATGTTCTGTTTGTGAACAGGAAACATGTGGACTGTACTTTCTACATCTACAGGAAGGCCTTAAATGTGAAGTGTCAGATGAAGAAGCTGAGTTAGCCCTTACCCTTACCATTTCTGCATATTCCAGCTGCTCCCCCTCATTATACAGCTCTGAGGGCAAGTTATAAATCCTCAGGATGTTATCAGCACTATTAGTCAAGATGCAGGAACCATCAGGAGCCCTAGGAGTAAGCGAGAGTTAGAAAGCTAAGCAGACCTGTTTTCCAAGTGTTGGGCTAGGGCTCAGCCTACCTCTGGGGTAGGTAATCCCCCTAAGGCCTTGAGGAAAGTAGAAGACATAATCCTAGATGAAATTTAAACTCAGTCCAAGAGGGATTTTACTCCTATTCCCACCTCTGTTGGATCCTTCTCCCAGACAAATGGGGTGTTTTAAGGTGAAAATCCTGGTGTGATGATCTCCCTGCCCCATTTTCCTTACTTACCACTTACAGCCTTTCAAGAAGTTCTCAGGCTGGGTTCTGAACTCTGACCAGGAACCACTGAAAAACTGAGGTAGCTGGGAGAAGCTGTAGTTCCAAGTACTGGAAGGAAGATGGGAGGACAACAAACCTGAGTCACCGAAGCTAAGTGTAAACAGGCTTGGAGAAGTGGGGCTGAGGACTGGCAGATAAGGTATACCTCACAGTTCTACACGTCACTTCCAAGCTCCTCAGATTCCTGAGTCAACGGCCATCACCACTTACATGTATTCTTCATTCTCAGCAGCGGGTTCCTCAGATACACATTCCATGGCTTCTCCAGACCCCAACTCTGGCCTGTGCGTTTCTTCTGCAGGAAGGCTCATATTTTCAGAAAGTTCTTGCTCCTCGATTCGAGGGCTCAACTTACTAGGAGTGCCAAATCCTGTCTCCAGGGAAGTGGAGAGAGAAGCTGGGTCCCCCTCCTCCAGCTCCTGGGACACAGCTGGGCCAGACACGGGATCTGGGGACCTGAGGGGCGGATCATCCCCATCGGATGATGGTGGCATTAGTTCAGGGTCCGTATTTTTATCCATCGGGGAAGCCTGAGAAGAGAGACGGGCTGGAGCAGGGGCCTGGTCTGAAGACAGGCAGTCCGGAGCCAACGGTGGCGCCTCCGGCGTCTTCATCCTGTAGAGGAAGCGCGGCAGACACTGGCCTCTGTCAGGCAACCCTCTTCCCACTGGCTACCAGCTGCCTGGCCTGCTGAACGACCAAGACAGCTTCAAAGTTTTCAAGGATCCGGGAAGCAGGCTGGATAAAGCCACCTGTGCCTTCCTTCTTCTTCCGGGAGGGGGCAGACGACTCCCCGGAAGGCAGAGCTAACAGGGGTACACCAAAGTTGAAAGCACCGTGGTCCTTAGCCCGATCGGTTGCTACCGTACGCGCCACTTACTCTCGCGGGATTTGGGCCCACCTTTCGATTGGACCTCCACATCTCGGATCAGATTTCGCGGGCGACCGACGGGAGGGGCGGGGCAGGGACGTAACAGGTCGCGGTTTACCGTTCCCATCAAGCCCTGGGACTCCTAGTGCCTGCTTGGGAGTTGTAGTCCGAAAGCTTCTGCCAGGGCGCGAAGTGCCTGAGCTCCCGCGGTGGTTCCTAAAGCACCTACTTCCCCCCCTCACCTGCAGAGGGCGCTAGTGCTGTTTGATTTTACAGGTTTTGAACCTCTTTTGCATGTCATTCGCCAAATTCCTTCGACTTCCGTCTCTTCATTCATTCAATAAATATTTATTATTGAGCTCTTACTTGCCACCCAGTACTGTACTAGGCATTGGGAAACACAATGAATAAGATAGTAGACTAAGGCTTACGTTACAGTATATTGAAGGCAAGGAATAGTGATAAGGGTTGTAAAGAAAATAAAACAAGATGGTGTGATATAGAGTATTTGGGGAAATACGTTAGATTGGGATATTAACGAAGGCCTTCCTAAAATGTGACGTTTTAGCTGATGAGAAGAAACTATCCAGCTATCTGGGAAAGAAGTGTTCCTGGTGGAGGCAACGGCAAGAGCAAAGGCTTTCTTCCACTTTCGTATTTGACACAGTGGCAGGAGTCTTCCAAAATTGTTTCCACAAATCTGTCCTCGCGGCTCTGGCTTGTCGAACTTCCCTACTCGAAAATGTCGGTAGCTACAGACCAAAACGGCGAGAATCCTGACTCTCCGCGTCCTCATCTCCCACTCTCCATTCCTATTGCTTCGGCCCGCCGGTGAATTGCTTGCCCTTACTTGTCATGGCCACTGCCCAACTTGTGCCAGAAGCCTCGCGGGGGTTGCTGGGATTGGGATTTTCCCTTCCCATGTGCTCTGACTGGCGCTAAAAGTTTTAAGCTCAAAAGTCCAGAGCCACCATCCTGGGTGCAGGTAGCCGGTGGGCCCCGGGGGTTCACCTGGATTCCGGCCTCGGAGCGTGCTTCCCAGAACGGTAATACGCTCCCCTGAGGTTCGGGTAAGCTCTTGACCGAGCCTGATGAGTCTTTTCTGAGACGTGAGCTCACGGCTCCGTTTATTTTCAGCTACGGAGAATAATGGGGACTTGGGGGGGTTGGGCACTGGGGACTTGGCGATTTAGGGGGGCGGGATGGAAAAGCTTGGCTGGTGGCACCAACATAGGAATGCAATGTTAGGAAGCCTGGGTGTAGATAATGGGGAATGTTAGGACCAGCCGAACTGAACGCCTGGGCCAGAGGAGTGGGACTTTGGGGAACTTGCAGTTGGCCTCGGGTTCTTCCCCACCAATCCACACCCATCCCAGTGCTGAGGATGAGGAATCCTGAAATAAGATGCACAAAGCATCTGGGTCTGAGACTTTCGGATCTCGGAATTTTGGAAACTCAAGGCTTGCGATTTTAAAGCCCATGTCGTACCCTGGTGGAATCTCGGCCTCCATTCCGAAATAATTATTCGGGGTGATCTGGGAAGCCCACGCTCCTAAGGTCACATAACTTTCGGACCTTTGTCCTTCCTGGAGTAATCTTTCCAACCGGCCACCGGCTCCGCTGGATGGAGAGAGTCCAATTAAATACTGTCAGTCGTGGAAGTGGGAAGTGCTAAACGAAAGGTTTGCTCGTGAAACCTTGGAGGGTTATCCTAGTCTGGGAGGCCCCAGAGCCCTGTTATTGTTTGGCTCTACATTTACATTTCTGCCACTTGCAGTACCATTTCCGGTTTCTTCGGAGCAGCTCATATTCACCCGATGAGAGGGAAGTACAAAGAGAACATGTCTTTCAGACCGGTTCCTGTTACTTGCGGAGGGGAGGCTGATAACCCCCTCCTCTACTTTATTTTTTTTTTCTTCCTGGACTGTTTAGTTACGGCTTCTGGAAAGGAAGGGGATCTTTGTTTTGATGCAAACCTCAAAACCTCCCCCTCTTCGAATGGTGTGCTCCACCCCAGGCGACTGCAATCTAGGGGGAAGCTACCATTGCGTGGGACGGGTTTTTAAAAAAGTGCAGAGGACAGACCCTCGGTATGTTCGCGAATGGGTACATTTGAGAATTAAACGATGAAAGAGTGTGACGACGAGTCGTCTGTTTCTGGCAGACTAACAACTTTTCTTGTATCCGGCTTTGGGATAAGCCATTCCAATTTCGGACGCAGACTGAACGTCGTGAAAGCGGAAAGGGCGGGCCTTAGGGAGTGACGGCCCCGAGACCCTACGTTCGGTCCCCGGTGCTGACTAGTTGTTGCCTGTAGGAGGTGGCGGAACTTGCCCGAAGTCGAATGACTGCTTAGCAGTTTCTTCCGTATTTTCATCCCTTAGGGCGCGGTCATGTTATTCTGCAGTCACTTACTTACACTCACCTGCTTATCTTTTTTTCTAACTTGAGGTCGCATTTATACCCACTGCAATTGGAGGGGTTTTGGCCACTAACCACTCTGTAACACGTTTCAAGATACAAAACAGTTTCATCAGCCCAGGAAAGTTTCTCATGCCTTTTTCCAGTCTATCTCTGACCCACACCTTTATTTATATTTGTCACCATGGGTTAGTTTTGCCTGTTGGAGAATTTAATACAAATGGAATCGTACAGCACATGCTCCTTTGTATCAGGCTGCTTCTTCAGCATGATGTTTGTGAAATTCAACCATGTTATTTATTGCATGTATTGGTGTATCAGTATTTTGCTCCTTTTTATTTTGTGTATTACAGTAGATTAATTAACCATTGATTGTTTATTCATTGTCCTTTTGGTGGCCATTTGAGTTGTTTCTCGGTATTTAGAATAAAGCTACTATTAACATTCTTTTTGTGGTCATAGGTTTTTGTGTTTCTTGGGTAAATACTTAGAATTGCTAGGTCAAGAAAGTAGAGAATAGATCTCTATATTTTGACTTGATTTAAAAAAATTCTAATTTTCAAAGTGGTTGTACCATTAACTGTTAACAGTTTCTGTGTGCTTATTGGCCATTCCTATGTTATGTGAACTGGCTCTTCAAGATTCTTCCCCATTTTTAAAACTGGTTTATTTGCTTTTTTTTTTTTCCCTTAATTTGTTGAGTTGTAGGAGTTCTTTGTATATTCTGGATAGGGATATCTTTTGTCTGATACATATGTTTTCTCTTGACCTGTGAATTGCCTAGAGAAACAGAAGATTCATCTTTTTTCCTTTAATGGTTTACTATGACCTGTTTGGGAAATCTTACCCTAAGGTCATGAAGATACTTTTGTACATTTTCTCATATTTTCTTCTAGAACCTTTATTGTTTTCGTTTTTACACTCAGGTCAGTGAGCCATAATTAATTAAAAAAAATTTTTTCGTGATGTAAGTTAGTGGGTCACGATTCTGTTTTATTTTTTTTAATGGGATTCTTTTTTCTTTTCTTTTTTTTTTAATTGGGGAAAGGGAACAGGACTTTATTGGGGAACAGTGTGTACTTCCAGGACTTTTTTCCAAGTCAAGTTGTTGTCCTTTCAATCTTAGTTGTGGAGGGTTATTTTTGTTTTTTCCTATATGGATATACAGTTTTAGCTCCACTTGTTGAAATAGCCTTCCTTTCCCACTGAATTGCTTTTAATTGGAGTGCTTGGTCCATTTATATTTAATGCAATTGTGAGGTTTGGGTTTAAGTCTGCTATATCTTAGTGTTATTTTCTATCTCCTTTGTTCTTCTCTTCAAACACTTGAGGGGAAAAACAAGAACAATTGTACACAAATTCAAAATATAGAGGAGGTAACATTGTCCAACTCATTTTGTGAGACCAGCACAATCCTGATAACAAAACCATACAAAAACATTTACAAGAAAAGATAATTTAGACCACTATTAGCATATATGTGCAAAAATCTGACAAATTTTAGCAAATCAGACCTGGTAATATGTAAAAATGATAAATACATTCTGACCAAGTAGAGTTTATCCCTGACTACAATGTTGATTTAACATTAAAAAATCAGTGTAATTTGCCACATTAACAGATTAAGGTATAAAAATCCTATGATTTCACCAGATGCATAAAAAGCAGTTGACAATAAAGAACAGCTACTCATGATTTTTTTGAAAAAGAAAACCCAACCTCCTAGCTAACTAGGAAAAGGAAACTTCCCCAGTCTGATAAACGGCACACCCCTAATCAAGTTACCATTAGCTATATATGTAATAATGACAGGCTGAGTGCTTTTTCTCTAAGATCAGGAATTAGAAAAGGAGTCGACTCTCACCACTTCAATATTATACTGACAGTATTAACCAGGCAAGAAAAAGAAATAAACATAATGATTGGAAAGGAAGAAATAACTTTTATTCACAGATAGTGTGATTGTGTGCACACAAAAAGCTAATAGAAAATCCATTTTAAAACTATCAGAACTAATATGTGATTATAGCAAGGTCACAGGTTTCAGGGGCAGCATACATAAATTATATTTTTATATAATAGCAACAATTGAATCTGAGCTCAGAAAATGAATTTTAAAAACAATGCGTTTTATAATAATAGCTTCCAAACACATGGCCTACTCGGGTAATTTAACAAAAGATGGACAAGAGCTCTATATTGAAAACTACAAAATACTGCTGAGAATTTAAGGAAGATTTAAATAATAAAAAGAAGTACCATGTTCATGGGTTGGATCACTCAATGGTGTTAAGATGTCAGTACTCTCCAAAATTATTTTATTCAATCCCAGTCAAAATCCTAGCAGGTTTTTTGTAGAAATTCACAAGCTGATTCTAAAATGAAAGAGTAGTACAAAGTTGGAGGTCTTAAAGTACCTGTCTTAAAGATTACTGTAGTTTCTTTTTTGTTTCTCAGTCTAGTTGTGTAGGACACAGCTCCCTGGCCCATGCTGGTATTATGAGCCTTGCGCTCCCCCTGGCTGAGGCAGTCTGTCAGCTGCTCAGGATGGTTGCCTGCCACTCACGCTGGCCATCGGCCGCTCATGGCGCACCCACGGTAGCACTCAGCAGCCGGTGGCAGCTTAAGCCAAACTCTGGCTGCTCACGGCAGCCCAGCTCCAGGGAGAACTGTTGTTCACAATCTTAGCTGTAGAGGGCGCAGCTCACTGGCCCATGTCCTAACACTGAACCTGCGACCTTGGTGTTAGGAGCTCGGCACTCCAACCACCTGAGCCACAGGGCAGGCCCCAAAGTGAATCTGTGGGGAAAGAGGTTGTTTTCTTTTACAGATTTTTTTTTATTTTGGAAAAATACAAGTACAAGAATCACACAACACTCACATCCCCACCAAATACAACATTTTGTCTTATTTGTGTCCATATTTTAATTACTCAACTAATGTATGACTGCCATCATTTTTCTATTAATAAAGCTAAAGCCCCCTTTGACTATACACCCCCAGCCCCATAAGCATGTGTATCCCCACTCTGAGACCGTCATTAGCATAGTTTTGTAAATTTTTATTCTTCTTGCCTGTTTTTCATATTTTACATACATGTTTACAAAACAACTGGTTATTTTGTGTATTGTTTGTTTTTTAGGAAGGTGCAGTTCATAGTTGCCCTTGCGGGTATCGAACCAGCAACCTTGGTGTTATTACCGTGTTTCCCCGAAAATAAGACCGGGTCTTATATTAATTTTTGCTCCAAAAGACTCATTATTAGGGCATATTTTCAGGGGATGTCTTATTTTTTTCATGTACAACAATCTATACATTTGTTCAAATACAGTCATGTCATCTTCTGGAACATTGTCATAATGTACTAAATGGCTGACGATCTTAACTGGGACTTATTTGCGGGGAAACACGGTAGCACCACACTCTAACCAACTGAGCTAACCAGTCATCCCCAACAACTCATTATTTTGTATTTTCAATTTACATAAACTATTTAAGTTATAGTGCTTTGTCTTTTTCCTGCAAATTATATATTTCACTCAACATGTTTCTGACCTATATTAGGTTACACATATGCAGATAAATTCATTTCCTTAAACTGTTGTAGTAAATTTCTTTTGTGACTAAAGTATACGAGGTCAGACGGTTAAGTTCGCGAACTCATCCTAGAAAAAGTGCTACACACCTCATTGCTGAATATCACTATGGTCACCTTCAAAATACTCCCCTTGAGAAGCTGTACACCGACACCAGCGCCTAGTCCACCCTTCAAAGCAATTTTGGTACTTTTTCTGGAATGACCACCAGAGCACTCATTGTATTACCCTTGATGTCCTGAATGTCATCAAAATGTCTTCTTTTCAATATTTCTGTTATTTTTGGGTAAAGAAAGAGGTCATTGGGGGCCAGATCAGGTGAGTAGGAAGGGTGTTCCAATACAGTTATTTGTTTAGTGACTAAAAACTCCCTCACAGACAGTGCCTTGTGAACTTGCACATTGTCGTGATGCGAGAGCCATGAATTTGTTGGCGAAAAGTTCAGGTCGTCTAACTATTTCACTCAGCCTTTTCAGCACCTCCAAATGGTAAACTTGCTTAACTGTCCAGTTGGTACAAATTCATAATGAATAATCCCTCTGGTATCAAAAAAGGTTAGCAACCTAACTGTCAGACCTCATATAACATTTAATTTCACCATTCCCTACTTAAGGATAGTAATAATTGTTTCCTACCGTCTGCCATTAGGAACAACACTAACATGAACTTTTTTTTCCCCTTCCGCCTCCCTCCCTCCCCTCCGGTTCAAGCCGTTGTTTCTCAGTCTAGTTGTGTAGGACACAGCTCCCTGGCCCATGCTGGTATTATAAACTTTGCGCTCCCTGGGGCTGAGGTGACAGTCGTCGGTCGGCCACTTACAGTGGCTCACGGCAGCTCTCTCGGGCTGTGACTGCTCATGGAAGCACACAGCAGCCCACACCTACCTCCAGCTGTCACCATGGTCCAGCTCCAGGGAGAGCTGTTATTCACAATTTTAGCTGTAGAGGGTGCAGCTCACTGGCCCATGTGGGAATCGAACCCTCGACCTCTGTGTTGGGAGCACTGGCTCTCCAACCACCTGATCCACCGGGCCGGCCCCCACATGAACGTTTTGGTGCAAGACTCTTGCTGCCCCCATGCAACCATTTTTCTTGGGACTTTACCTAGAAGTGGTTTTGCCGAGTAGTAAGGGGTGTGTGTGTGTGTGTTCATTTTTACCAGACACTGCCTTAGTACCATGAGGCATAAGATTTTCCAGAATCTTTTTTTTTTGTTTTCCCCAATCAAATACCATTGAGCCAAAAAAAATTTTTTTACACCAGAAACCTGATGAAGCCATAGGAGCATAATTATTTAGAACTTGGGTGTGGCCTCAGACTGCACGGGTTCCAATCCCTGGCCCTACTCCTTGGGAATTTTCTGAGCCTGGTAAGTGACTTAATTCCTATAATGGTGATAATACCTACCTTCCTGGCTTTTTGAGAGGATTAATGAGATAAGCCACTGAAAGCAGTGGGCCCCATAGGGCTTTTAAGCAGCAGCCATTGTTATGATAGTTGTCTGGCCAGCTCCTCCCTGGAGTCCCAACTGAGTTAATCGCCTTCCCACTGGGACTGCCTGTGTAAACATCCTGCCTCCCCAACCTTTTGGAAGGTCTGGTTCAGCTTCTTACGGAGATTTATAATATCCTGGCCCCATGATGCTCATACCCATGGAAAGTACCTGCTCTGAAAAGGTTTCCGAGTGGTGACTGCCTGCATTTTTGAGAAAGAAGTATTGCAAGTTTAGTTGCTACCAAGAACTGAGAGAGGGAGGCCACCTATGTCCATGGGGCTGTCTTGCTACCAGTGGGATTGACACCGTGGGCCAACCATCCCAGGACAGACCCTCTGGTCTGTTTACTGAACAGAGGTCCCTGAAGGAGGTGAACCAGCATTAATGGGGCAGTACCACAAAAGCCCCATTCACTCACAATCACAAAGTTCTCGCTCTAGGATAATATAGAACAAATAAAATAGAATGATTATATAAACAAACAAAAGTTAACCTCTTTTATGTGCCAGGCACTTTTCTCAGCTGTTTACATTTCCCATAAGTAAGTACTGTTTAAGAGCAAAGGACACTAAGGCACAAAAAGGTTAAGTAACCTCCCAGAGTTACACAGCTATTAGGTGGTAAGCCTAGGACGCTAAGCCTGTCTGCCTCCAGAGCCCATGCACCGCTACAGCTGCCCATGTTTCCCAGCCCGAGTGCTTTGCACTAAAAACACAAAGATGAGTGAAACTCAGTTACTGTAAGGAAGGTAGCCAAAAAATCAGGCTGTTGAGATAGGTCCGGTTACAATAAATAGTATGTCAAACCCCTAGGGCTTTTGACTTCTGAACCCCCTCCCCATTCACTTGAGCTCCCTTCCGTAAAAGTCTCCAAGTTCTTTTGATCATTGATGTAGGGGAACTCTGGTACTTCTCATCCCCTCCCCACACCAAGGCAAATGTTTGGGATCATTCCTGTGCTTCCCCCTGTTAACATTGGGAATTCTGATAAATGGCCCTGTGCCAACCTCTCAGTTGGATGACTTATCAGCTAAAATCTGCACCTCCAGCTTTAACTGATTACGAAAGAGAGAGCCCTGCAGAGTTGTCTGATGTGAGCATCATACTCCTAGATGTTTGAATGGTCGTTTTTAGTAAAAGCTCATTCATTCTCCTAAGTGTATTATGTGCTAGGTCACTTAACCTTTCTGACACAGCATTCTCTCCTGTCAATTGTCAGGTGTGGTTATCAGGACAAACAAGATAATGCTTGAAAGGATTTTGCAAACTAATTAACATAAGAAAGAGCCCTATATCAACCTAAAAGTAGAGGTAAAGTTAGGGGAGGTTAGAAAACAGCCCATCCGATACCCTACAAAATCTTTACAACATTATTGATTGCATTCCCCAAATTGACTTGTATCCCCGTGGCAATCTTGTGGTTACCGATTGTGCTTTCTAATCCCCTCACCTTCCCCGTTATCAACACCACCGGCCTCCTATCTAGCAACCCTCAGTTTTTCCTCTATGTCTCTGAGACTGTTTCTGATTGGTTCATTCATTTATTCCTTTCTTTAGATTCCACATATAAGTGAGATCATATGGTATTTGTCTTTCTCTGTCTGACTTATTTCACTTAACATAATGTTCTCACCTCAGGGATGATGTAGATGCCTGATCACTGCACTGTACACCTGAAGCTGAAGCTGAAGAATAATGAATGTCAACTACAATTTTGCGCATATATATATATATATATATATATATATATATAGTTACAAGAAGTGAAGTACAGCATTAGGAATAGAGACAGTGGAAATGTAATGGCTGTGTGCGATGTCAGAGGGATAGTGGATGGGGGAGGGGGGTTATCACTGTGAGGGATATAAATGATAAATGTTTAACTATTACATTGTTTTGTGCACCTGAAACTAATTTAAAATATATTTGGGGGGGAAAAAAAAGAAAAGAGCCCAGAACTGGCCAGTAACAGCTGCTTGCTGGGGGGATGTTTGTCAGTGCTGGGCAAGACAGAAAAGTGTAATTTTCAGCATGTGTGTTTCTTAAGCAAAGTTGATGACAAACTTGGCATCAAGAAAGATGCTGAAGCCATTTGAAAGCTGGTCTAGAAGGTGAGATGACAGCAGCAAAGACTAGTGCCAGGGCCCTGGCCTGGACTGGGGCCACCCCACCCTTCTAGAGGCCCTCCTTGCACCTTTGACTACTCAACAACCTGCTCACAGCCTGAGCACAACAATTGACTTATTTACCAGTCAGGGAGCCCAACCATGTGCAAGGCATTATGCTAATACCCTGATGAACCAGACATAACTTCACTGTCCAGATGAAGTTTATATTCAACTAGAGAAAACATGAACTGAACAAGAAAAGGTATCAGGCAGTGTAAGTACCATGAGAATTAGGGTGACAGGGTTTGGCTGGCAATCTTTGAGTGATCTGGGGAAACATCCCAGACGGGGTGTGGCATTTAAGATGAGGTCTCTGAGAAAGCCTACCCCGCAGTAATGGCAGGACCAGCGTTCCCAGTAGAGAGAACCACCAGTTGAGTCAACTGTTGAGTGCGTGAAGGGTAGCCAGTATAGCTTGAGCATCAGGGAAGGAAGAGACTGCAAGGAGACCAGATCAAAGAGGCAGGCAAGGGATTGGTCATGAGGGATTTGTAAGCCCGTGTGAGAGAGGATACAGTGGTTCTTCAGGAAGCTTTGTGATAAAGAGGATCAGGTGGGCAATGTGGGGGTCAAGGTAGGTATCTTCCCCCAGATGGAGAGAGTGGACTGCAAGTTAATCCATCCTTATTACCAGGAAGAAGAGGAGAAGTAAGGTACACTTCAGGAAGTCTTGTGGATTCAGTGGTGGAAAGGTTGGAAGTCCCTCCCTGATTATCTTTTTTTCTCAAAGAAGTGTGTGGTGAAGGGTAGGGCAGGAGCAACCCTATTCCTCAGGAAGTCAAGGGACCCCCTGTGTATGGTTACCAGATCCTGGTATGGTTTTGGAGGGAGCCCCCCTGCCTATGTGCTGGGTGACCTGGGGTTGATTGTGTCTTATGCTGGATCTTCACTTTCCACCCCCACAGCAGCCACACTTCCAGGGAGCTGCAATGGAGGTACCACAGTCAGAACTCAGCGTGGACCCCCCTCTGAGTCAGGAGACATTTTCAGACTTGTGGAAACTGTGAGTGGAGTTCTCTTTGAAGGGGCAGGTTCACTGCTCAGCTTCTAATAACCATTGCCCCACCCCATTCCCCAATCCCCTAGGCCTATAGGAAGCAAAAACCAGTACTGACTTTTTGCTCTTGTCTTTCAGACTTCCTGAAAACAATGTTCTGGTAAGGACTGGGGGTAGGAAGGGACCAGGGACTATAGAGCCGGGGGCAGGGAACCTAGCCCTCTGACTCTTATTTCTCCCATTCACAGACCCCTGACGTATCCCTGGCAGACCTTGTGAATTGGCTGGATGGAGGTCCAAATGAAGACCCCAATGTGCCAGCAACTCCAGGACCAGCAGCTGCCACCCCTGCACCAGCCACCTCCCCGGCACCAGCCAACTCCTGGCCTTTGTCATCCTTTGTCCCTTCCCAGAAGACCTACCCTGGCAACTATGGTTTCCAGTTAGGGTTCCTGAATTCTGGGACAGCCAAGTCTGTCACCTGCACGGTGAGTGGCCCTGAGGGGCTGGCTTCTGTGTGACAGTTCAATGACTGATCATATCCCGCTGGGTTTTTCTGTTTAGGACACTGGAATTTCTCTCAGCCTTTTGCTTCTTGTCTTTCTACATTTTACCTGTTTGGTCTGTGACTTTTGACCTGTCCCAAAATGGAATTTTCCCCCTTGACTTTGGGCTTTCCTCATACTCTCAGCATCTCTCAGGGGGCCGTACAACTATTTTTCTTTTTTCTTCACTCTCATTCATTACTTACCTTTTACAAATAAGCTTCTGGGATGTAGACACACAACTCTGCTATCTCTGGCTACGCTCCCCACACCGTACATGGCTTCCAGTTCATACTTAAGCAATATTTGTTCATTTGATCCCCGGGGTACTTGTTGTCCCCTGACCTTCCATTTATTCTTTCTTCTTTTCCTACAGTACTCCCCTACCCTCAATAAGCTGTTTTGCCAGCTGGCAAAGACTTGCCCCGTGCAGCTGTGGGTTAGCTCCCCACCCCCGGTTGGCACCCGTGTCCGAGCCATGGCCATCTACAAAAAGTCTGAATACATGACGGAGGTTGTGAGGCGCTGCCCCCACCATGAGCGCTGCTCTGACTATAGCGATGGTAAGCACTAAGGGACTGTAGGTGGGACAGGGCTGGTGCCAGGAGTCCCCAAGCCTCTGATACCTCCCTAATTGCTCTTAGGTCTGGCCCCTCCTCAGCATCTTATCCGGGTGGAAGGAAATTTGCATGCCGAGTATTTGGACGACAAACACACTTTCCGACATAGTGTGGTAGTGCCCTACGAGCCACCCGAGGTCTGGTTTGGCATCTGGGGACTGGAGGGGTTTTTCAGTGGCCATCCAGGTGGGAGATAGGGGAGCTTTCTCCTTCATATTTAATCTTTCCACAACACTGTAAGGTGTGCAGAGCAACTTACCTCCATTCTACAGTTGAGGAAACTGCCGCTTCCAGGGGCTACAGGCCTCCCCAGGGCTGGGTGGCCTCACCTTAGGATGCTCTTCCCTCCCAGGTGGGCTCCGACTGTACCACCATCCACTACAACTTCATGTGTAACAGCTCCTGTATGGGGGGTATGAACCGGCGGCCTATCCTCACCATCATCACACTAGAAGACTCCAGGTAAGTACCCACACACAACCCTTCACACTGGCACGCTGCTCCCTAGCCTCTGCCTGTCTCTGTACCCTGGGCTCTGGCCCTTGACCATTTCCTCCCGTACTACCAGCCACCCTTCCCTCTCACTCCTATCCCCACATGTAGAACTTCCTCTGCTGCTCCCTCCCAGTTTTCTTTTCTCTGGCCTTTTGACCTCTCTTACCTGTGGCTTCTCTTCCATATGCCTTGAGGTGGAGCTTAGGCTTCACATAAGATGAAGGTGGTTAGGAGTAGGTAGGGCCTGGTTTACAGGAGACCAGAGGTGGTACCCACCTTTCTTAGTGCCTCCTGCTTCCCTCTTCTTACCTGGATAGTGGTAATCTGCTGGGACGAAACAGCTTCGAGGTGCGTGTTTGCGCCTGTCCGGGGAGAGACCGGCGTACAGAGGAAGAAAATTTCCGCAAGAAGGGGGAGCCTTGTCCCAAGCAGCCCCCTGGGAGCTCTAAGCGAGGTAAGCAGGCCGGACAAGCGGAAGTGGAGGAGGTGAAAAGGGTGTAATTCTGCCCCAGATTCACTCTTCTCACCTTTCCTTACCTCTCTCCCAGCACTGCCCACCAACACCAGCTCCTCTACCCCGCCAAAGAAACCACTGGATGGAGAATATTTCACCCTTCAGGTACCAAGTCTGGGAGAGACAGCTATGCGGTCTCTTGCCCCTACTCAGTGGGATTGGATAGGGAAGAAAAGATGTAAATGTAGCAAATATGAAGTTAGGCCCAGACTCTTATGATTCACTTTCAATATGCTGTTTTCTTCCGGGCTGCTCTCCCTACAATTAGGGCATTTGCCACCGGGGCGCAGTAGTGCCTAGAGACAATGGCTCCTGGTTGTGCCTAATTTCAGAATGCCAGCTTGTACCACAAGCTACATTCTAAAGGGTTATCTTTCAAAAGAAAATTGTTAAAGAGCATGAAAATGGTTCTGTGACTTTGCCTAATACTTCTTTATCCCCCTTCTCACCACCTCAGATCCGTGGGCGTGAACGCTTCGAGATGTTTCGAGAACTGAATGAGGCCTTGGAGCTAAAGGATGCCCAGGCTGGAAAGGAGTCAGAGGGAAGCAGGGCTCACTCCAGGTGAGTGATCTAGGTCCCCTCCCAGCCCCACTTCCCTGCCTTCCTATGTGGGAAAACCTGGGATTCCGTTCTGATCCTACCTTCACGGTAGAAGGTAACTGATTCCCCTCCTGTTGGATCCTGGCCCTGCCCGAACATTCTTTAGTCTTCCTCCAGTTGTATCATACAACTATTTTCCAGCTTTGGGGTTAGCCACAAACCCCCGATATGAGCATGGATAATTCTTGGCCATTTCCAGTAACCTCTAGTTCAGAGCTGGGGTTAGACCTTCAGCCTTGCCAAGTACTATCGAGTCCTGTGTGACCTTGTTACTCCCCCTCTCAAGCTCAGTTTATTCATTTGTCAAATGGAGTAAATTAAGATTAAAAGATTAATGCACATATGTACCCCAGGTGCTCAGTAAACATGTCTGCAATTGGCGGTGACCATTTTAACTTAGGCCTCTCAAAGCTTAGATCTAGGAAGAGCAGCCCTAGATAACGTCATCAGGCTCAGGTAACATCATCTCTTCCCCTTCCCCTTCTATCTCCCCCACAGCCACCTGAAGTCTAAGAAGGGGCAATCTACCTCCCGTCATAAAAAACTCCTGTTCAAGAGAGAGGGACCTGACTCAGACTGACATCCCCTGCTTCCTGTCCCCCACTGATACCCCCATCCTCATCTACCCTTGGGGGGCTCAGGAGCTTAAATTTCTGCTTGGTACAGGTGTGCCTCAGAATTCCGTTTGCCTTGGCCTGGGGCTCTGCTAAAGAAGTTGGTCTGCAATGGTGGTTTTTGGGGCAGGTGAGGGGAGCTGGAATGTTTCAGCTTAGCTTTTAAGGTTTTTATTTTGAAGACCATTTGGGAAAGGTAGGCAAATATTCCTGCATGTAAGGATTAGGTTTTAAATCAGCCATACCCTGGGTTGGAAGCTATCTCAAGTTGTTAAATTTCTTCTAACTACATAGTCCACGGTGATAAAATGCCAACAATCATACCTACCTCACAAGGTTTTTTGTGAGAGTTAATGAACTAATGTATACAAGGCCTGACAATTAAGTTCACAAACTCGTTGAAACAATGTTGCTAGCCTTTTTTGATTGATATCAGAGGGATTATTCATTATGAATTTGTACCAACTGGACAAATAGTTAACCAAGTTTACTATTTGGAAGTGCTAAAAAGGCTGTGTGAAAAGCCTTTTTGGATTATTCATTATGAATTTGTACCAAATGGACAAACAGTTAACCAAGTTTACTATTTGGAAGTGATAAAAAGGCTGCGTGAAAAGCCTTTTTGGATTATTCATTATGAATTTGTACCAAATGGACAAATAGTTAACCAAGTTTACTATTTGGAAGTGCTGAAAAGGCTGCGTGAAAAGCCTTTTTTGATTGATATAAGAGGGATTATTCATTATGAATTTGTACCATTATGAATTTGTAAAAAGGCTGTGTGAAAAAGTTAGACCTGGGGCAGCTGGTTAGCTCAGTTGGTTAGAGCGCAAGCTCTTAACAAGGTTACTGGTTCGATTCCCACATGGGCCGGTGAGCTGAGCCATCCACAACTAGATTGAAGGACAATGACTTGACTTGGAGCTGATGGGTCCTGGAAAAAAACACTCTATTACCCAATAAAATTTTTTTTTAAAAGTTAGACCTGAACTTTTCTCCAGCAATTCATGGCTCTTGCCCCCATGACAATGCACCAGCTTATACGGCACTGTCTGTGAGGGAGTTTTTAGCCAGTAAACAAATAACTGCTTTGGAACACCCTCCCTAATCACCTAATCTGGCCCCCAATGACTTTTTTCTTGACCTGAAGATAAAGGAAATATTGAAGACATTTTAATGACATTCAGGATATCAAGGGTAATACGACAACAGCTCTGATGGCCATTCCAGAAAGAGTTCCAAAATTGCTTTGAAGAGTGGACTAGCACTAGCATCATTGCATAGCTTCCCAAGGGGAGTACTTTGAAGGTGACCGTAGTGATATTCAGCAATGAGGTATGTAGCACTTTTTCTAGAATGAGTTCGCAAACTTAATTGTCAGACCTCGTACCTGGGACTTGACACCCTTGGGAGTGCTGGTTCCCTGTCCCTGTTGGTGGTTTCTGTGACTGAGAAGCTGGTTAAGAGGAGGGCTTTCCAAATCCTGTTTAACCTCTTCGGGAACCTCAGCACCTAAGCAATCTCGCCCCATCCCACAGCCTGGATGATTCCATCCCTGATGTAGGAACTGTATCTACCAAGATCTGTTCAACTTCCCCCGGATGCTCAGGGTCAATTTCCTTTGTACTCTGAAAGGCACATCTGTATTCCTTACCCGCACCCCTTTTCTTCCCTTTTTATATTGCATTTTTGTACTATTTTCTTACTTTACAATAAAATTTTACTACTACCTGTGTATCTTCGGGGGGTGTGCCAGTGCAGGCTGCCTAGGGCCTGCAATGCAGGGGAGCGTTAAGAAGGTGACATTGGGAGGCAGCCACCTGAATCTCCAGGGAATGTGGGCTGAGGGTGCCCAATACCCGGGTTCCGGGAGCAGAACAAAAGCTGGAGACTGGGTCAGTCTGCAGGCTGCATGACAACAAGGGAGGGGGTGATTCCATTCATAACTCTGGAACCAACTGTCCCTCCTCCCCTCCTGCCAGGGCTGGCACAAGGTTCTCTCCTGCCCCTGCTTCTAGGATTGGGCTACTGCACCCTTGTCAGCCTCTCACCAAGGATTATGGGATTTAAATGTCTGATTTAGCAGGCTTGAGCCTCTGGGATAGCCATCTGCTCCACCGGAAAGGGACAGGATACCTGGGTTCCCCAGGGAAAAGAAAGTGGGTATTACGGGATGAGCGAGAACAAGAGGAGGCCTGCCAGCAGAGGTCCCTGGGAAGTGGGGGCGGCTAAGGTGAGGGCTCGGATGTGGGGCTGGGGCCTTCCCAGCATCCCTTCATCCTGGGCTGCATGCCAGGCAGTTGAATGAATCGAAGCTTTAAACTCTGCCAGGAAAACCTTTCAAAGAGCTTCTTGGGGTAGGGAAGAGAGGTTGGGGCGCTCAGCTCTGCCCACCCCCCCATCCTGTTCCTCAGTGCTGTTGGCTCCCAGGGAGAGGGGCTGGGAGCAAGCTCTCCCCATCACCCACTGCTGCCTAAGCCAATGTTTAGGGAGGTGTCCAGACAGTGGGGACAGGGCTTGTCCTGCCTCCTCCCTGAGGACGGAGGGAGAAGTGCTAAGGTTCAGAGGGGTTTTTGGGCCATTGTCCTCAGCCTACCAACCAGGCTTAAAATGCCAGTGGGAGTCCGTTGGCTTGCCCTGAGGATCCCAAATGGCTATGAAACCACCAGCCTCCGGGGCCTCAAAACCACCTTTTTTCTTTCTTTCTGAAGAATGCCATCACTCCTAGGAAACCCGAACCACCTCTTTCAGAGACCTTTAACTTCACCATCTTTCCCCATCAGGCCCTTGGCAAACCAGAGCTCTTGCAACTTATTCCCTCTCCTGTAGACAGTCACCTTGAAGCTCCTTTTCTGACCAGCATCCAGCACCACTTACTCTCACATTTCCCTAGATCGGGTCCCTTTGTTTCATTTCTGCTGTACTCCAGAAAGCAGATCCATTCTGGCTCTGCTGACCCCTTCTTTGTGAACTGATAAGTTTTCTAAATTATTCCATAATTTAGGTTACTGGCCTGAGAACTATGAGACCTGGCTTTTCAGGCCAGCTCTGTGACTTTTAATGTGAGCTGTGTGACTTTTAATGAGTCCCTAACCTCTCTGGTCCCACCTGCTCACTTCACTCTGGTGTGTTGAATCATCTACCCATCTAGTCAGCAGATATTCCCTGGTGCCTTACTCTGCTCACCACTGTTTAAGCCCTGGGGCACATAGCAGACATGTTTCCTGCCCTCAAACTCAGAGAGCCCAAGCCCTGCCCAATCAAGGTATAGAATAATTTAGAAAACTTACTCTCCCTAATTTCAGGAACTCAGGATCTCCAAATCTATGAGACCCACAAAGAGTTCTCTGAGGAAAATGTATAGCCATATAAGCTTTCATTATTTTTTTTTAAAGGAGCATCCTAAAACCTAAAAATACAGATTATTGAAACAAAGCAAACTTGGTTGAAAGGATAAATCCAAAAGCAAGGGCTTAAAAAAAATTCAAGCACGTGATGGGAAAAGAAGAGCAAGGACCAAATGTTATTTAAACTATCTTGGGCCATAAGAGAAGACTGAAATTGCTAATTTGTATAAAATAATTGTGGTTTCATTAATATTAAAACCTGATAAAGATACTAAAAAACTAGGAGTCAATTATATAGATGCAGTATCTCAAAATAGTACCAGAAATACATTGATGAATCAAAAGAATATTAACACTATAGCCAAGTAGGGTTTATTCCAGGCGCACAAAGTTGATTTAATAGAGAATCTATCAACATAATTCATTACATTAACAAATTAAGGAAGAGAAATACGATCATATCAACAGATGCTGAAAGGAATTTGATTAAATTTCAGCAGCCATTCTTTTAAAGAAATTTAATTAAAACAGTAATGGAATACCAATAAGTAAGTATCCTAATGGTTAAACACTAAGGTAATTTCAATTAGAATCAAGAACTAAACAAGGAAGCCTACGAGTGATGGTTTTAGAGCATTCAAGAGGATAAACACTGGTTAAAATATCTACCTTTTAGATCATGATGTGCCTAAAGACTTGACATAATAGAGATCTGATGGAATTAAGATACTTTAGTAGGGTAAATTAATAATAGAGAAACATTTTGACCTTATAGCAAAAGGACTGAGAAATGAAAAAATATATTCCATTCAAAATAAAAGCAATAAAATATTTGGGAATAAGTTTAGTAAGAGTGGCACACAAAACAATGGCACAGGACCTACATGAAGAAACCTATAAAACCTTAGTTAAGGACATAAAACCAAGCTCCAAACAAAAGGAAAGATACCATGTTCTTACGTGGGAAAACTTAATATCCTAAAAAAAAGTCAAGTCTAAAATAAAGATATAAGGCAATTCCAGTTAAAATCCAAACAAGTGTTGCTTCTATATGTTCCCAACAATAGCCAATAATTGTTTTAAAAAGAATGGGGGGGAGGACTTACTTGCTTTGTTAGATGTCAAAAAACATACTATAAAATTACTAGAATAGGTCAATATGGCTTGGTATATGGAAAGGTAGACAAGCCAGGGGCAGCAAGTAGTGAATCCAGAAGTAGATCTGATAATTTCACATGGCTAAAGTTGGCATTTCAATTCAATGTGAATAAATTATGAATTTTTTAAAAGTAAAGTGAAGCTGACGCAACTGGAAAAATAAAATTGGACTCCTAATTTACACCACACAAAAATATACTGGATGAATGAAAGTGAATGTAAAACAAATTAAAATCTGAAAAATAGTATATTCTAGTGACTAGAAACACAGAAACTACAAAGGAACAACTAAGCATATTGACTGTGAAAACCCAACACACTTTAACAGTAAAAGAAACCACAAATTTAAGAGGCAAACAATCGTTTGGGAATTTTACAATGCAGGAAACAGTTTACAGCTGTCACTGAGCTTTAAGAAATTAACTGAACAGCCCAACAGGAAAAATAGACAGCTATTTAAAAACAATGAATTAGAGCTCTACCAGATGAAGTAGTGACAAACTTATTGAGTGAAGAAAGTGAGATGCACAAAACTGTATATAATAACTCGATTTTGGTATAGCAATGACCAAAACCCAGTGATCTATGTGTGTGTACTATGCATCCATGATAAAATTGTGTACATATGTATGCATATGTAATAAAGCTGTTTTTCA
Source organism: Rhinolophus ferrumequinum (assembly GCF_004115265.2). Classification (NCBI taxonomy): domain Eukaryota; kingdom Metazoa; phylum Chordata; class Mammalia; order Chiroptera; family Rhinolophidae; genus Rhinolophus; species Rhinolophus ferrumequinum. The sequence goes on from NC_046304.1 coordinate 11,246,923, forward strand.
GGGCAAATACTAAGACCAACTTATTGCAAACAAAATAAGCCCCAAGAAAATAAAAATTAGCTGTAAACTCATCCCATATACCACAAGAAACGTTGTATAGACCCATCCATCCCTTTTTCTATGCTTATGTACTTTTCTTTTTACACAAAATTGAGATCATATGGTTGATATTTTGAGATCTATGTCTCTTCTAGTCATTTAAGCCTCTAAGAAACCTTCCCTTGGAAGCCCCCAACAAAAAGTAGTTAACCACTGAATTTTGTCCTCACCAGCTTCCCTTCCTTGAAGCACATTTAGATCTACCTGGTACGGTAATTTCTCATGTGTTCCTCACTTCTGTTAAAATGGAGAACTCTTTGAAGGCAGGAACTCTGCCTCTTTTATAAGTGTCCTCAGTTCCTAGAATGCACATTGTAGGCACTTTATAAGTATAGCTGTACAAAGGGATCTAGATTTCCTGTCTCTTGTATTGCCTGATCAAGATAGTATAGGTGAAGGGGTGAACAGCAGAAGTCAAAGCTGGAGAGCTGCTCCCCAAAGCCTGGGTAACTCCGGATCACCCAAATCTACCCTCCACCCCTTTTCCAGGGAACTTCCAAATGCTCAGAAAGGAACCACCCGCACACAGGGCGCTGTGTATGATATATATTTATATATATAATTGCTCTCATTTTATTGTACTTTATCCTCTTTTTTTACAGTAGATCTGACACAGGCATTAAATAACTGCAGAGAGAGACCACTGGGTTGAGGGGAGTGCAGGAAAACATGGGGACCCAAAGAGAAGAAACTTAGATCCAGAAAGAAAAAAAAGGGAAGGGTCCATCTGTGGGTGAGGTGTGGCAGCAGCAGCATCAAAAAAGAAAAGGGAGATTAGAGAGGTGAGGAAGTGAAGGTCACTGGAAGAGAAAGTTAAAACGCCTCTAACTCAAGAATACAGGTGGTCCCTCTTACAATTCTATGGGCACTGGGGGTTTGTTTAAAAATGCAAAGGGGTCTGAAGGAGACAGAGCCTAGATTGAGGGGGTATTTGCAACTTTCAGGCTGACATGCAGAGGAAAGGGAAGGAGTTAGTGATTAGTTGATAAATTGCTAAGAGAAGCCAGTGAGAGGATGGTGGGGCAGATCTGGGCCCGGGGAAGGAGGTGGAATAGTCCCATAGCCCGCTGACGTTTCCAAGGTGGCCACTGGGGACCGATCCAAAATGGCTGCCCCTCCCCCAGGGCTCCTGGGAAGTGGAACTTGAAGGATATTCTGGGAAAATGGACAGGGGGAAGGGAGCCATAGGCAAAAACAAAGTGGATATTCAGCTTAGGTCAACCCTGCCTCAGGAGTGCCTATATGGGTGATAGGACAGACCAGGAAGAGAATTTTCAGGAAGAACCAACATGGACTTCTCTTTCAGACCTTTACTCACAACTCACTCAGTCACCATAGGATGAGAAGCAGAATGTGCCAGGAAAAAGGAAAAAGCCCACAGAGCCACCTGTCCTAAGGAGAGAATAGGGATGGAGAGGAGGTAGGGAAAGACCTCCCAGAGGAGCCAGATAAGTCAAAAGCCACCAAGACAGTGACCATAGATGAGGGAGAAAGTGTGGGAGATAGAAAAAGGTGACAGTGGCTGTGCTTAGAAATGGAGGCATGGAGTGTCACATTCCTGTCTGGAAGCTAAGGGGTAAAATGAGAGGTCGGGGGAGAGGGAGAGAAGAGAGGAGGTGGGTGGGCATTTTCTAAAGCTCTCAGGGTAGGAGGGTAGCTGCGGGGACACCCCCACTCCCAGCTAAACCAGAACCAGAATGGCTACTTTGTGACCCTGTTGGGATCCCATCTCCCTGTCTGACTGAGCTCGAGTCAGGAAAAGATGGTGGGAAATGTGTGAAGGCAGGGAATTACAACGGACATCAGACTGGGTTCAGAAGTAAGGGAAAAGGGCATGACAGGTTCAGAAATTCATGGCTCTGTTATAAAAAATACCTTTGGGGTGGGTGAGGGAGGGATCAGGCAGGGTCAGGGACATTCCAGAAGCATCCATAGGAAAGAGGTGGGGACAGCAAGAAGGGGCCTCAGGTTTTGTTGATGCGGAGTTTGAAGGCCACACGGCCAGCGAACTTGTCTCGCTCATCATCCGTGGCGATGTTGGCAGCATTGATGCGGCATTCCACGTTCACCTCTACGTTGGGGGTCACATTCAGGAACTTCACAGCCACCAGGGGCTGTGTGTAGTTCACCTGAGCCAGAGGAACAGAGTGAGGGTCCAGGCCTATGGAAACTTGGCCTCCTCCCCAAGAACCCTCCCCCTGGAGGAGCCATCACCCTGGGGCCTCCCATAGGACTTACATGGAACTTTTTGCCGTAGTAGGGGAAGTACATGAGGTCGATGTTGCCATTGGCAGGGAACATAACAAAACTGCCCAGATTCTCAGCATCTTCATCTCGCTGTGAGAGCACAGGAAAGTAGAGGGTAGAGTTAGGGATGGCAGGAACCCGGAAGCTCACCAGACTGTGCTTTGTTCTTTCGCCCCAGATGATTCTATCTCAAATCAGTTTCCCTTGAGCCACGAGTCTGTGTGTGTCTTTGTGTGTGTGTAGGAGGGGATGTTCTGTCTCTCTCATCAGACCAGGAAGTCCAGAAGGATACTAAAGATACTGAAGCCTCCTCCTCCACTCCCACCTCAAGTTCTTACCCCGTCCTCAGGAATCAGTTTCTGGAGCAGAGCCCAGAGAGAACAGATACATGAGTAAGGGCTCAATAGGAAGCGAGGAGGGGTGGGAGTGAGGAAAGAGCTGGCAGGAAATTTCTAGAGAGGACAGAGATGGCAGGAGTGGGGTTCCAAGTACACAGCTTAGTGGTGGCAAATGGTGCTAACAGATCAGCAGCTACCAGATACCTAAAAAGAACTGAGGGGCAGGCGAGATATGGAAGGGAGAGCAGAAGACATGGTTATCAGGGAATAGAGAAGGTAGAAGGGTTAAGGAGAGAAGCCAGAGGCCAGAGCTTGGGTGGAGTCAGGGAGGGGGTTGTCTAGCCACATGAGTAGGCTTCTGCATTGTAGAGAGAAGCAAGAGGGGTGGGAGCCCCTTGAAGTTTGATCCATATTGGAGCCCAATCTTACCCCCTTGTCCCTATAGTGATGGGGCCTCTGGGAGCAAAGGAAATCGGGAGAGATCGGTGAATTATGTGGAAATCATGGTAGACAAACAGGTGGGCAGGTGGATAAGAGCCCAAAAACTCACCTTCCCCACACAGGTAACATTCATGCTCTGGTTTGCTCCTGCGTAGAAGTTGATGACCTGGAGTGGTGAGGGTTAGAGAAAGAGCTTGTTACACACATAAGTATCCCGCCTTCCAGCCACGATCTCAGCCTCCAATGGCACCATCTCTCTCTTAGTCTCTCAGTCACTCAAACATTCAAAAATCTGTTTAATGACCGTGAGCCCCAGTGAAAGGAAGAAACTGCCAGCAGATGGTGGCCCCAGCTCCCTCCTCCATTCTCCCTGGGGACCAAGGTCATGGGTACCCGGTTCATCTTGATGAAGACACAGGGCTGCCCAGTGCTGTAACCATAGTGGGTGGGGTCCCGGATGCCGGAGCAGTCGCCCAGCTGGGTCCGGTTGAACTGGCAGGCACGTTTCGGGTAGTTTAGGACTCCGTTATCTGGCTGTTCATAATAGCGCCCAGGGCGGCAGACATCATTCTTTTGGGCTTGGATGGAGTCATTGTAAGCTAAGGAGGTGGGGGAGAGAGAGCACGGGCCTGATATTCTGCTTCCAGGGTCCCCAATGCCCTGCCCGAGGTCCTGCACAAACCGTATCACCAACCCCACACTCACGCTCCAAGAACTTGTTGAGCTTCTGAACATGCTGGTCCCAACTTTCAGTGTCACTGACGTTGACAATGACATCAAGGTTTTCAGTCTTGGGACGAATCATCAAGCCTACAGCCAGACAAGGGCAGGAGTGGGGGGGGGTGTATAAAATGAGGGACCACACACAGAGGGAAGAAGACACATAGGAAACACCAGGGTGAGGGGTGGGGTGAAAGTCTGAGACCCTCTTCATGGGAGGAAGATCTGCGCCACCGCCCCAGATCACATAGCTCTCAGCTATGAGAAATGGAGAGGAGGCAGACTTCAAGAACTTCCTAGCACCTGGTGATGGGATCCTCAGAACCACACCTCCAAGAATAACAGTTCTTCTCAGCCTGTGAGTTCCTTTTGGAGGCTTGAAGGTGCAAGAGCAGTTAGAGTGGCTGGTAAGGGAGCCTAATCACTCACCCGGTGTGGCCAGTCTGTCCTGGTACTTGGGCGTATGGTCAGAGACAGTTTGCAGCATTACCCACATGGTGAGGGTGAACATGGCCGTGAGGAAGCCATAGAAGACGAAGTAGAAGAGGAGGATAAAGGCTAGGGAGGAGGAAAAAGGGTCAGCAGGTTCCAAGTCCCCTGCCATGACCTCACCTATCCCCACACACCCCTCTCCCACTCAGAAGTTCTGCTCTAGGACGGGTTACAGAGCCTCAGTAACATCTTAGGGCCTTCCCTAGGGGGCAAATGAGACAAGCTGGAAACAAGTTGTGACTGGCTTCCAGCCATGACTCCCAGCCCCCTCCTGATCCTACAGCACAGTGAACACTGACCTTGTGGAGGCCACAAGAGACCTAAACTCTCGTTGCTGGGACAACCCCAAGTATAGGCCACAGTTCTTTTGCCTCAAATTACATTTCCAACTTCTCAACTATTCATGGCCTTGAAAAAGCACATCTGTTACTGCTGTATTGGTACTCACACTTAGCTGTCCAGCACAATGACTTTTTAAGTTGGCACTGGCCACCATTCACACCAAACTCATCCCATCCCTCAGAGCATGGACCCTCACATTCAAATAGCAAAATCTCTCTCTTGGTGCCCTGCAGAAGCCAAACTTTGAATGCAGCTCCTGCCTAGCTACAAAATCTCTGAGACAGGCTGTCCTAGAACCTTCAACAGTCACCCCACTCCCAACTCACACACAGCACCCAGGGCTGAAGTGGGGAGTAAAGGCAGAATCTCCCACAGCCTTCCTAGCAGAGGACAGGTCCTTGGTGGATGTGACACATCACTGTCACTTCTCAGCCTAGTGTGAGTACCTGCTGTTTCCATCACTGGGGACCCCCAGTCCTTCCATCTCAGAAGACACTTCACCCACGAAGCCTCCTCAGATTCTCCCAAGTACTCATGGACCTCTACAATCGCAGGGGCTGGACTTCAAGTTCCCTAAGAGCAAGGACTGCATTGGACCCACCTCAAGTGTCCCAGGTGAGTGAGCTGATGGGGTGAGCCTACGGTCAGCGTGGATGAACTGTAAATTGTGTCACACAGTGTCCCCTGTGCTTAGACTTCCCAGCTTGACATACCCTTTTGGAAGAATTCCACACATCACTTGCACCCATGGCCATCACCAGACTCTCAACCAGGCACAACTCGTTCCACAAACCCTGAATCCTGCCACTCCAACCCCAGACACACTGAGCTGGATGATGCAGACATCTCACCACTAATGACCACTCCTCCCTCCGCCTGCGACATCTGAGCCAAACATCCAGCCTCAAAAACCTCACAGTGCCACCCCTCCCCACCAGTCCCCCATCCACAGAGCAGCCACAGAAGCCTCCAAACGCTTGGCACTGAGATAGACAACTTACTTCCGCTGTGAAGAACCCCTCCTCCAACACACACCCCCACCTCAACAAGACCCGCCCCCTCATGAAGGTTCCCAGGGTCTAGGGGGTGGGCACAAGCTAAAAATAGACGGGCTTGGCTAGCCACTGGGTGCAGGAGGGAGGGAAGGAGCGCTCTTCTGGGGAAGGGGGGCCACCATGTGGAGCAGACCAGTCCCCCGAGAACCAGCGCAGGCGCCGCGGCACGGACACGCGCGCAGAACCCGCGACCCCCCGCACGAAGGGGATCCGCGGGGGGCAGGAAGGCGGCAATGACCTACTTTCTCCGCCTCCGCAGCAGCCAGTCAGGGAGATTAGACTGGCGATTTGGTCCCCTCCCAGCCCAGAGCACTGCAGGGAGGTCCAACGCCGAGAACCCGGGAAGGGAACTGGGGCAGCGCGGGCGGGACCTTGTGGCCCCAGGGCTTCGCCCAGCGAACCCCTACCCTCTCCCCTAGGGCGACCAGCCCCGCGTACCCCAGCTGGTCCCCGTGCGGCCCATGAACTGGTGCGTCCTCGGGTTCCACACGAACTCCTTCCACTCCTCAACCACCTGCCCGCAGCTCTTCTTCTCTTTCTGGGTGACCATCTTGGCGGCGGGAGATGAGTCCCGCGTGCGGCGGGGGGCAACGGAGAAGCTGGGGTGCGGCGCGCTGAAGCACCCCCAACCCACGCACCGGAACGCGTTGGGAGCAAAGGCAGCGGGGGAGAGGGAGACCCCCTTTAGATATGCAGCTACTGCAAATTCCGAGGTGCACGGCCACGCGCTGCGGGTTGTAGCAGTGCGGCGTGGGATGCAACGATCCTAGGCCCCCCAACTGCGATGAAAAGGGGATTGTCAGAGCAGGGGAGGATAAAAAGGGGAAGGGGTGCGAATGCAGCTTCAGCCCCCCAACCTCCTAGAAACAAAACGAAAAAGGATGCAAAAATAGACGGCTGTAAAACCCGAGCGAAATGCAGAAAAAATCGGGGTGCAAAGAGGCAAGGAGAGGTGGGGGAGGGGGCTGCCCCGAAATCCGAGATGCAAAGAAGCTGTGGAGAGGGGTCGGGTGACCGCTGAAGGCTCTTCCGCGAAGCAGAGACCGCCACACCAGTGGTGGCTCGGCCGCGGGTGTTGCGTGAAGACGCGCAGTTGGGGGACAGCCAGGGATGGGGGTGGTCCCCCAGCCGCAGACTCCGCTCCTCAGCAGTGCGGGACCCGCGGTCGCGGCGCGCGGTCTTTATACTCAGAGGCTCTGGGGGTGCCCGCCCCCTTCCTACCCCCCAAAGCCCCGCCTTCTCGCCGCTGGCCCAGGGGACCTCATACATATGTAAATATGGAGAGAAGACTTGGGTCCGCCCCCTGCCGCCTCTTCAAAACTAGGAGGGCTCTCCAATACCCCAACCCCAGGCACTGGACTGGATCCGGGTGGGTAGAGGGAATAGAGAGTGGATCTGGGCAGAGTAGAGGAAAAGATAACCCCAGAGACACATAGAGACAGGGGGAAGCAGATACATGCTGAAATGGGGGCCCCCGGGGCAGGGAGCTAGAAAGAAATTAAGATCCAGCAGACAAGGCCGAATGTGAAAGAAATAGAGGAGCCAGAGACCAAGAAAAACAGAAGAGACCAGCCAGGGTGCTAGACAGGCGGGATGAAAGCTGGAACAGGCTACATAGACATGGATAGAAGCTACCACAGAAGGGAAATTCCCCTTGTGGGAGGTGCTACCAGTCCCCCAATACCTCCTTTTCTAGTCTCACAGCCCCTTCTCCCACCACCTGTTTCTCTCCAAGCCTAGGGACTTCCTGGTCTTCCCACCACATTTCTCAGTGAAGCTCTCCCAACACCACATTCCCAGCCCTTACCATTGCCTGACACCCCAGCCCTGGAGCCAGGTCTGCTTAGGTGTTCTGTCTCCTCCCACCCCCATGTCCACCCCCCTCCTCATTTGCCCATTTGCTTCAACAAACATTAACTGAGCACCTACTAGAGACCTTGTGCAACTCTAATCCTCTAGAGATCCACAATCTAGTTGGGGGGTACAAGAGCCTCTAATTATCTCATGTTAAGAACTATTATCTATCTCTTTTTGTCTCCAAATCTCGTCATTTTTCTATGCGGAGGTTTTTTTTCTCCTTTCAATTCTCATCCTAAATCGTTGGCATTAGTCCTCAACAACTCCCAGTTGACTATCACCCTCCCCCTCAACCTCTCTCCCTCCAGTCCAGGGCCAGCTTCATGGACTTGGGATCTGCTCAGTCAAAAAACGCCCATGCTCAAAATGGCCTTGTGCTTGGTTTAGTGCTCTGCTGTCACCATCTTGAAATTCTTCATAATTTTGTCTTTGAACTTATGCTTTGTAAGTGAAGTCCAATGAGACAATGGAGCACGTGTGTGAGCAGAGGAGATATGCACAATAGACAATTTGTGATGCTCCATGAGCACCATGCATAGGAGCTCAGCGAGACTCCAAGTGAGTACAAGGTAAGTGTACTTGAATAAATGAGGTACCAACAGCTGAGAGGCCAAACGTTCCATTCAAAGCAGAATTTGCTTTGAAAACAGAAAGAAGGCAATGGCTTTCTAGGAGACATGGACAATTGAGGCATCTTATCATATCCTTCTGCCTCAGTCGTTACGTCCCTGATTTAGCCAACCACTTCTGCTGGCAATGATGATATAGACGGAAAGGGAAAGGTAGGGCAACCCATAATTCCTTTTCCTTTCAGTTCTTCTGTACTCATCAATAAACTGAAGGTAGACAAATGTTAATTTTTCTTTATTTAGAACATTAAATAGCAGATAAAAAATGCCATGAGAAGTTGAGAAAAGAACTGGAAGTAAGGAAAACATCTTATATGTTAATACCTTGAACAGCACTTTTTTCCTGCTTTTTGAACAAGGTATCCCTCATTTTCATTTTGCAGTAGGTCCTGAAAATTATGCAGCTGGCCCTGCTTCAGCCCCTTCTGTCACAGGCTCTGGATTAATTTTCTCAAAACACAGTTTTAATTAGGCCACTCCTCAGCTCAAAGGTCTTCAGTGGCTTCTTGTTACCCTGCAGGATGGATCCTGATTCTTCAGGGTATTCCACAGTCTAGATCCAGTCTGTGTCCCCAGCCTCCTTTCCCACTAGGACCCAACTAGTCCTCTGCTAGAGCTGAGCCGGCCACTCTGGGGACAGGCTGTCCTTACTCCTTACTTCACACCTTTGTCCATTTCATTTCCTCATCCGGGAAGACTGCCCACACTTTAGAGATCACCCCCAACTGCCGTTCATTTATTTAATGCATATCTAATGAGCATTTGCTTAGAGCCAGATGCTGTTTGGTTCCAGTGCTCCTGGGGCTCCCATCCCAATAAACAATAAAAACAAGCAAACAAATAAAATAATATTATGCAGAAAAATAAAACAGGGTGATGTGCCAGGGAGTGCCTAGCTGGTCAGGAATGGCCTCACCGAGAAGATGAGGTTTTTGTTTTGTTTAGTTTTTTATAAATTTTATTGGGGAATGTTGGAGAACAGTGTGTTTCTCCAGGGCCCATCAGCTCCAAGTTGTTGTCCTTCAGTCTAGTTGTGGAGGGTGCAGCTCACTGGCCCATGTGGGAATCCAACCGGCAACCCTGTTGTTCAGAGCTCGGCTCTAACAAACTGAGCCATCCGGGCGCCCCCAAGATGAGTTTTTTTTTATGCTTTTTTTTCCCCCCTCCTTCTTCTGCCTCCCCACCTCCTCCCCTCCACTCTGGTTCAAGCCCTTGTTTCTCAGTCTCGTTTTGTAGGACACAGCTCCCTGGCCCATGCTGGTATTATGAGCCTTGCGCTCCCCCGGGCTGAAGCAGTCGGTCGCCGGTCATCAGTCAGCCGCTCACTGCAGCTCTCGCCGGCTGCCGGCTACTCACACTGGCTGCCGGCCATTCACGCTGGCCACCGGCCTCTTATGGCAGCACACAGTAGCCCATGGCAGCACACAGCAGCCCACGGCCTCTCACGCTAGCTGCCTCTCCCATTTCCAGAGTCAGTCATGAAGTCTGTGTTCCTTGATCCTTCTCCCCCCGAAATCCACAAAATCCCAGGGACTTGGCTATCTGGGTTCCCAACAACATGGGTCTTTGCAGAGACAGGAACAAGGAAAGAAAAGAATTCTGAAACACAGACGTGGGGGGAGGGTAAATGGGAGTTATTATTTAACGAGTGTAGGGCTTCAGTCTTTTGAAATGAAGAGTTCTGGGAATGGATGGTGGTGATGGTTGCACGACACTGTGAATATGCTTAATGCCACTGAACTATACAGTTAAAAATGGTTAAGATGGTAAATTTTATGTTATTTGTATTTTACGATAATTTAGAAAAATAAATGAAAGGGAAAGAAAAACAGATGTTTCTCTGCTGACCAGATCAAAGCTCCAACTCCTCAGCGGGACATACAAGGCCTCTGACCAAGCAGCCTAGGAAGCGTCCATAGTCTGCTCTCCTTCCATCTCAGCCTGTCCCTGGTTCAGCCACATCACACACCCTTCTTCATCTTTTAAGAGCCTACAGGCTCAAACTTATATTTCAAGAAATATACACAAGGTTAATGATATCAACAAGAGCAAAATCTCTCATATGTTGAGCATTTTCTCTATGTCAAGCACTGTAGTGGGCATCTGACCTACATGGTAGCATTAAAGCTTCACAGCAAGCCTATGAGTAGGGTAACTTCCCTATTTTGCAGATGGGGAAAGTGAAATTTAAGGAGGTTTAGTCATTTGTTCAAGTTCACACTTCCAAAAACTTACCTTTTCGATGATCCTTGGTGGAATTTGCAACGAGGTTCCCTGGCACTTCTTAAAGATTTCTATTAAAGCATTTTATGTGTCTATCTCTCCCAAGACCCTAGTTCTCCAGGGCCAGAGACCTAACTGTATTCATCTGCGGACTACCTAATACAGTGTTTGCCATACTGTCAGCAGCCAATAAACATTAGTTGAAGAAAAGAAAGAGAGGAAGAGAGAAAGAGAGAGAGAAAGAGAGAGAGAGAAGGAACGGGGTGAAAAGAGGGAGGGAAGGAGAGGAAGAGAGAGGCAGCGGAGAGGGTGGAGTAAGTGGGTAGACCAGGCCTGGAGACTGCAGGGTATGATGCCAAGCTCCGGAAAGGTTTTTAGGGGTGCGGGAGAAGCAGAGGACACCGGGCAAGCATTGTCGGCGCCCTTGGTGGGGGCCTGGCAGAGTCTGTGTCAAAGCAAAGTCATTCTTAATGAAAGAGTGTAGACAGCTCTGGTTGGTAATCAGGAATCTTGGAATCTAGGGCAGGCTGGAGAAAGAGAGGTTGGGGGCATGGTGTCCTGGACGGGATGGGGTGGAGGGAGGAGAAAAAAGCCAGTCCCTAGGAGATTCCTCAAGGACAGAGAGTCAGGAAGTTGCCTCTCAGAACAATTCCTTTGGTAAGGACTCAGTTGTGCCCAGACGCTTTAACCTCTCTACCCACTGGCTCACACTGGAGGGCCCCACGGGACTGGTTTCTTTTCATTATTCAGGTCTTTGCTCAAGTGACATTGCCTCAGAGAAGTCTTCCTTAATTACCCAGCTAATGCTGCCCCCCCCATCCTCTGTTATATTGCTGGATTTTATTCCCTTTATAGAGCTAACCACTATCTGAAATAATCTTGCTTATTTATTTCTCTTGTTATGGGCTGCCTGGCCGCCCCCAGCCCTGTGTTATGAGATTCCTAAGAACAGACATGAATCTGGGCTCTCTGGCCATGTTGAGGACTCTTCAATGAGACTACGAAAACAATGATGGCAGCAGCTGTAGACCTTGCAAACTCAAGATTAGGAGGGTCGGGAAGATTTGTGTCTCCTATCGTAGAGACTCTCCCTGAGCCTTCTTGCCGGGGGTCATTTATGCCCTAGCTGATCCCTGCAGAAGGGGACAGCAGGTCCAATGAGTGACTCACCCTGTGGCCTGGGTTACTGGTAGGAAGATCCTTATGAGAAGCTGGGAGGCTAGGACACTGGGATTTCCATGGGGTCTGGAGATGGGGAATGGGTTAGGAGTTCTTGAGAGGGGGGACTGAGAGATAGGTACTGAGGGTTGGAGTCCCAGGGCTCCCTAGGGTGTTGGGAGCTTTGAGCTAGGAAGCAAGGATTCCTAAGACGGCTGCAGACTGGGAGCTGGGAGCTGCGAGCTGGGAGCTAGGGGCTGGGGTCTTGGCCATGAGGGTTTCCCAGGGAGCTGGGGGCTGAGGCACGAGGGTGACCCTGAGAGGAGCTGAGGCACCAGGATTCTCCAAAGATCTGGGGCCTGAGTCAACATATTCTTTGATGGCAGAGATAGTCCTAAATCTGTCTTCTTCCCAGCTGTGACTAGCACAAGCCAGTTCTGTTTAATTGAGTAGAATGGAGGAAGGGCGGGAGACTAGGATAGAGGTGGCTTTTTCCCTCTATTCTCCTCCCTTTTTCTTTCTCCCTGCTGCCTCCACCCCTTTTCCCAGAACCCCTACCCCCATCTCTCTATGACCCTCTCACGCCCCCTGCTGCTCCTTCCTTGGACGGAGCAGTGGCCAGTCTAAAAGACAACAGAATCTTTTCCCTTTCCTGCTGACCCCTTAGAACCAGCTTCAGAGGGAGGAAGCTAAAGTCCCAAAGGGAAGGGAGTAGATGCTGGGGAAGGAGGTGGGCTCCCGGCAACCAGAAAGTGACCTATATCTGGTGCGTGTGTGTCTGTGGGTGCTGCTGCTGCTATCTCAGGCTGAGTAGTCACTGCTTCCTCAGGAAGCTTTTTTGACACCCGGTCTAGGTTAAGCTCCTGGTCTCCAAGATTTCTCAGCTCCCTGACTGCTCCTTTATAGCATTAGCAGAGTTTCCAATTATTCACTTATTTGTTAGTCTTTGATGAATGGCTGCCTCCCCCAGGGGACTGTAAGCACCGAGAGCAGAAAGCAGGGTTGTTTTTGCTCATCAATACAACCCAGTGCTCAGCACCATGACTGGTACACTGCCGATGTACAGTAAATATTTGTTGAATAAATAAATGAGTGACCTTCAAAAGGGGTTCTTTGGTGGGAATTTAATGGGTGGTGCCAGTGCCATTGCCTGAGCTCTGGGGACAGCTGTGAGTCCAGACGTCCTGGCTTCTGCTCAGGGCCCGGTCCATGTCTAGTCTCTGATCTTGTGCCCAAAGGCTGTCCAAGCAAAAGGAGGCAGAAGAGGTCTCTCCTAGAGGGAGGTGGCATGGAGAGGGCACGGCATTAGGGCATTAGGGTGGTTTGGATCCAGAAGCTCCTCCCCTCTACCCCTCCTCTCCAAAACTAAAATTTTTAAAGCATTTCCTCCCACTGTCCCCACCCTCTCTCCTCCTGTGGCCTTTCTTCTGCCCTCCCCGAGATTTCCAATGGTGTGCTGAGGAACTTGAACATCAGTCTCTCTTACCTGGCAAAGCCCCCAGGAAAAGACGCCCTTGCGGGTGGACCCAGAGATTGAGGAGGGAGCCCAGGCCCACAGGAGGCAGAGCAAGGATCTCCTTCTTCGGCCCCTGGCTCAAGACCACGCTGGACACAGCCAGCTTTAGCTGGAGAGGGAGTCCCAAGACCAGGGACAGATCGAGCCCTGGCCCAGACCCAGAAGACAGCACCACCTTCTGCAGAGTGTGTGGGACAGGGTAAGTGGGGGAGGAAAGAATGAACCACAGCTACTCCTTGTGGCACCACCCCTACCTGCCTTAATTCTGCCTCTTAGCCACACCTTCTATCTACTGGCCATTATCACCTTCTAAAGCCTGCCTCAGTTCTCCTGGCTTGACCTCCTATAAAGCCACATACACCCCAAGTAAATATACACTCTAAATAAATAGTTGTTTGCTTGCTGTGGACAGCTTCAAGATGTGTCCCCGGCCACCTACCCCCATCCCTAAGCCTTCCTAATATTGACATTTTCGAGTCCCCTTTTCCCCACTGCTTCCAGGTGCCACTGAATACAGGCAATGTCCCCTCTTACTTGATTTTGGAGATGGAGGCTGAGCCAAGAAGGGTTTTCTGGGGTCCCAAGGGCAAGAAGGTGGCCAGAGCCTGCTGCTAGCTGGATTTCCAGTTCCAGAGAGAAGGCCCAGGGCTCTGCATGAGGCTGGGGAATGTCTGGGGGAGGGGGAGGGGGACAATCCTCCTGAGGCCTCAAAGCTGGGGATTCATGGAGGGAAGGATGGAAGGAGATGGAGGAAGGCAGACACAGAGTTGGCCATGGAAGGGGAAAAATAGCCTTTACCTTGGAGACTGAACTCTGCATGAGTCCCTGGAGGAAAGAATATCCCAGGTTGGGACTCTATAGCACAGCTTCTGAGGCTAGTAGGGGCAGACACTGAGGTCTGGGCCTGTTGGTCCAGCCAGTTATCCTGGCGCAGGCAGGCATCGAGGGCAGGGACCAGCTGGAGCCGGTGGGGAGAAGGGAAGATGCAGGGATGTTGGAAGTGGGACATGTGAGCCCAGTCCCAGCCTCCCCACCCTCAGTTTATTCCCCCTGAGACACAAGCATTTGGCCTGTCCCATGTACCTTTCATTCCATCCCCTTTCCTCAAAAGTGTGGACTTAGACCCCCATGGCCACCCAGCCAGCAATGTTTTACCAGCTTTGGTCAGGGTTCCCGCCCCTGTGATGCAGTTACCGGCAACCGGAGGCTGGAGACTGGGAACAGTAGCCCCCCTAGTGCAATCCTCATGATGGGCTGGGATTTTTTGACCAGAGGCCCAGAGACCTGTCTCAAGCGCAGCACCTCCTCCCCATCTACCCCCAGCAGCACTGAGTCCCCAAGGATCTTCACTTCTACCTGCAGGAAGGAGGAGACAAGCAGAATTAGAGACCCCTGGGGCCTGCCTCCATCACTTTCTTCAGAGGCAGCCAAGTATAGCGGAAAGAACATGCACTTAAAGAGTCAGCTAGCATCTTTGGCTCACTTACGACTTGTCACTTATACACTGAGCCTCAGAATTCCCCTTTGAAAAAATGGGGACAAGAATTGCAATTTCATGGGGGTTTTGTGCAGATTAAATGAGATGACCATGATAACAGGATGCCCAATAACTTGACTCTCTTCCCTTTCCTCAGAATAGCTCAAGACACCCCACCCCTCAGGACCAGATCTAGCTTACCTGATGCCACCTCCCATCGTCCAGCCGGGGTCCAGCCCCCACTGTAAGCTGGGCCCAGTGATTGTGCAGTTGGATCTCAGGCCTGCCATCTCGAAGTCCCAGCACAAACCAGTCATCCTTTGGGTTGGTATCACCATAAAAAATCACTCCCTCTGGATCCCAGGTTCGAAACTCAAAGGAGGAGGAGGTTCTAGAAGGACATAGGAGAGACTGTGTATGGGGTGTGCCCTTTGAGGGAAAATATGGGAGTTGGGGAGGAGGAATTAGGGAGAAAAAGGAGGACAGGGAGACAAGGAAGAACAACTGATGGAGACAGGGTAGTATCAGAGGAATGGGTCAAGAGATTAGATCAACCCCATACTTTGTGATCTTGGTGAGGTTAAAGGTCATGATGGAGACAGGCTCTTGTCCTGGGCCATTGCCGAGGTGCATGGCAGGAGGGTCCTGGATTCTCTATCAGAGAGAGATAATAAACAAGCTGGAATAAGGAAATGCCAGACACAGATAGGGAAAGGCACTGCTACAAGGCCAGAGGAGAAAAGAAAGGAAGAGGGTAGAGCCAAAGTATAGCTCATTTAAACACATACATGGGCTGAGTACCCTGTCCCTTTCCTGCACCTGGGTGGAGGGAATCTGTCTCAGGACCAGTCCTTGGTGGCTGTGAGGTGGCAGCAGCAGCAGCAGCAGTAGCAACAGCAGCCAACGTGCTATAGCCAGAGGGCCTCTGCACTCCATAATCAGCTGTGGTCCTCACTGTGGCTCAAACAATTCTGGGAAGAAGGTGAGAGCAGGCAGCCTTGTGCATGCTGGGTGGAAGGGTAAAGGTTGCCCTGGGGGAAGAAGGAGGGCAGGGGCATTGACCCTACCATCCCTCTGTGGGGACAAATAGGTGAGGGACAGAGTTCCTCTACTACCCTCCCCTACTGCCAAGAAAGTCTATGAGCTGGGAAAGGACACCTCATTCCCCTCTCCCCCTCTAGAGCCTAACCTGGGTCCTCCAAGTCTTCTGCCCACCTGGGGAGGCTGCCTGGACAGGCCTGAAGTGTAGAAACAATCCTGGGCTCCTCAAGTAGCATCCCTGTCAGGACTAGAGCTGAGACATGGAATCCCAAATATCTGGCTGGGTGACTGTGGGCAAGTCACTCCACTGTTGTGTGTTAGGAGTCCTTGTCTGGGGGCCGGCCCGGTGGCTCAGGCAGTTGGAGCTCCCTTCTCCTAACGCTGAAGGCTGCCGGTTCGATTCCCACATGGTCCAGTGGGCTCTCAACCACAAGGTTGCTGGTTCAACTCCTCGACTCCCACAACGGATGGAGGGCTGCGCCCCCTGCAACTAACAATGGCAACTGGACCTGGAGCTGAACTGTGCCCTCCACAACTACAATTGAAAGGACAACAACTTGACTTGGAAAAAAAATCCTGGAAGTACACACTGTTCCCCAATAAAGTCCTGTTCCCCTTCCCCAATTAAAGAAAAAAAGAGTCCTTGTCTGTAAAATGTGAAAAATAATACCTACTTTATGTGATTACTGTGAATGAGGATTGAAATAACGCAAGCACAGTGCATGGTATCTGCTGAGCACCTCCCTCAGTATTTTCCCAGGCCTCTTTGTCTTGCCTCATAGGAAGGAACTGTCTCTAAGTGTGATTTAGTGGATACTAACAAGAGAGCCGCCACCCACTCCCAATTATCTTTTCTTACCCATTTATTGCAAAGCCTAACCATCTACCAATAGAAATTCATCAACCTCTCCCTGACGCATTTTAAAATACAAATGTCCCCAGAAAAGCAACACTTTGAGCCACTCTAGAGCAGTGTAGGAACAGCTTTCAGAGCTGGGGGTCTTAGGGCTCGCCCAGGGTCTGAGTGTGCTTAAACAGATTAGTGAGAGTGAAGGGTACAGCAGATAATCACTACACACGTCAGTTAAAGAAGGACGGGAAGGTGACTTTTGAGCCGTGGGGTTTCTCTGATGCAGGCTGAGACACCCGACAACAAGAGCGAGGGAGCCTCTGCAGCTAGGCCTTGACCCCTGCCCAGGCGCCCAGTCACAAGACCTCGCCTAGGTGGGTAGGGCTAGCGGGGCGGGGACGTGCCTATTCTGCAAGCTGATTGGCTGGCGGGTGGTCGCAGAATTTTGGAGCTACCGGGCAGTGAGCACTGCCTCGCCCCACGCGTCCCTCGGCCCCGCGGTAACCGCAATTGGGCTTCTGCTTCCCAGCCCGCAGCCCCCACCATCGCCGTGCTCCCCCAGCTTTCCGTGATCCGAATTTGCAGGCCTTTTAAAAAGGGTCCCATTGCCCTTCTCCGGTTCCTGCAGAACAGAGTGGGGATCTTGGACTTCGGTCCCAGACGGTGGGGATCGGGATGGTTTCCGTGCGGATCCGAGAGGCCGAGGAGGGAGACTGTGGAAATATCCTGAGGCTGATTCGGGTGAAGTCTGAGGGAGGGAAAACCAGGGTCGCGGAATAGGTCAGAGAGGCGCGGCTGGAGAGGGCGGGGAGGAGGCTGAATGTGGGGGGCCGGAGGTGGGAGCAGGGGAGGAGCGCGCCCTGAGATCCTGCTCTAGGACCTGCCTTAATCTGGCCTCTGTCTCCACGCCATAGGAACTAGCTGACTACGAGAAACTCTCGGATCAGGTGAAGATCAGTGAAGAAGGTGGGAGCCTAGCACCTGGGTCCTGACGGAGGCTGGGGAGGAGGTGAGGGATGGATTCCCCAAGCAGTAGCTCCAGGTTGGGCACACACCCAAGCCCTCTTTCTCTCTTTGTCACAACTCGGATCTCTGCAGCCCTGAGGGCAGATGGCTTCGGAGAGAATCCTTTCTATCACTGTTTGGTAGCTGAGATTCTTCCTGTTCCCGGAGAGCCACAGGGTAAGAACACCCCCACCTCCGCCTCTCCTTTCAGCCTTAGATGTCTCTCCCCAAGGCACCCGGCCACGTGAACTCTCTTTTCTCTCTGTTTTTCAGGGCCCTGTGTGGTGGGCTACGGGCTATACTACTTCATCTACAGCACATGGAAGGGACGCAACGTTTATCTGGAAGACATATACGTGAAGCCAGAATACCGGGGTACAGGGCAGAGGCTGAGGCTGGGGCGGGAGAAAAGCAACCCATAGACCTGAAAACCATCTAATCCCAGCCTATAGCCTTTTTTGGTCCCCTTCAACTCACACAATCCCTTTTTTTGTCTTTTTCTCCCCACATCAGGTCAAGGAATTGGTTCCAAAATAATCAAAAAGGTGGCTGAGGTGAGGGGGGGGATGGGGCCACAAGCCAGCCCTGGAAAGGCAAAGGTGTATGGGAGGCACCCAGTTTGAATAGAGGGTGAGAAAGCCTTTTCCTTTCTGACTCCAGGAAAGTGAGTGATATCTTTTCCCACAGGTGGCCCTGGATAAGGGTTGCTCCCAGTTCCGCCTGGCCGTCCTGGACTGGAACAAGAGGGCCATGAACTTGTATAAGGCCTTAGGAGCCCAAGATCTGACTGAAGCTGAGGGCTGGCACTCCTTCCGCTTTGAGGGAGAGGCGATGCGGGAGTTGGCAGGAAAGTGACACCATCCGTTGAGGATGTCACTGTATTTGAGTTTCTCCTTCCCCACCAGCCCAAGCACTTCTCAGAGACTGTCTCTGATGACAAAGGAAGGAAGGAGAGTTGGAGGTGAATATTCCTGAAATACATAAAGACCAAAATTGAGGGAGAGGTCTTCCAACTTCCTTATTGAGGGTGAAAAATAAATGAGAATTACTGTGTCCTGATGTGATATCGAGTAGAAGAGTTGACTTGATATGCTTCAGCCCCTTTATGACCCTTCCTCACTGTTCTGGTCAGTGGATGTTGCTCCTGGGGGTAAAGGTGGGCCCAAGATGACTTTCACCATTAGTGGGCCAGAGTCTTGGCTTTGGCCTGTGGAATATAGAGAAAGGAGTCAGGCTTGGCACGTTAGGCTTGTTGATAACGTTTGAGACCTAGACAAAGGCCTCTAACACCTGAGCTGTGCAGGATCCGAGACAGGCAGGCCCACCAATTCAACAGAGGGAGCAGGCTGCCACCTGGTGGCAACATTTTGAGGGCCCTGGGAAGGACCACTTGCCCCAACTTTTTGAAAATCAGCTCAGCTAGCTAGTGCTTTCTTTTTTAAAAGTCACAAAGCCTTTATTTTCAGTTCAGCAAAACCAAATCAAATCTTTAGGACCACATGGAGACAAGGAGGGGAACAGGCTCGTTTCCCACTTTCCTAACATTTTATTACACAAGTAATGCAGATTTCTTGTAGAACAATTGGAATGTATATATAAAATAAAAATAGAACCCATAGCCTGACTTACATAAGTATATTAACCCTTTGGTATCAATTCTTGAGACTTTTTTCAATGTACATATATACATATAATTAGTTAAGTGTGTAGGGATTTATGAGACCATACACCTTTGCAACCTGTTTTTCTCATTTAATATATTAGAAGCATTTTCCTTCCCATGCCATTAAACATACATCTGTCATCACTTTCAATAGTGGCATATTATTCCCTTTGTCGATGAACCATTTGTTAAATTATCATAATTTAAACACTGAAAGGGGACAAGCAGGCAACATAAATGTGTAAATTGTAAGAAACAGGATCTATGAAAGTCTAGAGAGTTGAAGATCCATATTAAAACAATAACCAAAAAAAAAAAAAAAAAGATTCAGCCAAACGGAACACTTCAGGGTCCCAAGTTTTCTAGACTAATGCCAAATTTTGGCCCTTAAAACTTGTTTACTGAAGATGGGCCTTTAGGACAATCCTTTTTTTTTCCCCCTGAGAATTCCTTAATTACAACTCAGAGAAAAGAAATGTTTACAGGGCCGGCCCGGTGGCTCAGGCAGTTAGAGCTCCATGCTCCTAACTCCGAAGGCTGCTGTTCGACTCCCACATGGGGCAGTGAGCTCTCAACCACAAGGTTGCCAGTTCGATTTCTCGAGTCCCACAACGGATGATGGGCTGTGCCCCCTGCAACTAGAAAATGGCAACTGGACCTGGAGCTGAGCTGCACCCTTTACAACTAAGACTGAAAGGACAACAACTTGAAGCTGAACTGCACCCTCCACAAGTAGGATTGAAAGGACAACAACTTGGCTTGGAAAAAAGGCCTGGAAGTACACACTGTTCCCCAATAAAGTCCTGTTCCCCTTCCCCAATAAAATCTTTAAAAAAAATGTTTACAAATTTATAAAAAGTTACAAATAACAAATTCGTACAGAACTATTTAAATAAGAATTTTCCCTCCAAATGAGAGAATTAGAAACTGGAAATCGGCTACATGTGATTTAAAATGAAGAAAAAAAGCTAAATTGTATTAATGTTTGAGTATAACAACGGTACTAAATTTTGATGTTGAAACTATGCTCAAAGCTGTTGAGTGCGATTATTATCAAACTTTTTGTTTCTGTTTATGCTTCTGGCTGAGAACTGAAGAAGGGAGTAAGGCTTACAGTGACTGAAAAATTCTTTACATGGTTTCCTGTGACCATTGGTAGAGGGTAAGGTCTTTTTCTCTAGAGTCCAAGGACAAGATAAAAAGTCTCTGATTTGAAATCAGAATTGATCTGCTGCTCTGCTAGCCACGGCTTGAATACTGCCATAAACCTTTGATGGACGATTTCCCAGGGTAAGGTTGCAGATGGCAGTTCTTGCCATCTTTATGTTTTGGAAAGAGCTAAGGATGTGAACTTTCACATCAGCCAAAACTATCCCAGTCTGTGTCACATTCTCTATGGTGAATTTGTTTTTGCTCCCTTTGCCAGCAATTCTTATTGCCCATGACACGTGGTCTCCCTTCAGGGGCTTCGCACCTGTAATTTCAAAAGACTGAGAAGAGGTCATCCAACCTAATGAGGGCAAGTGTGTTCTCGACCTGAAATGCAAAAATCAGCTGCTTTTGTCAGAGCATTAACATCCTTGGTTTCTGTACAAGTCCTGATTTCTACATTCCTCGATTTCAAGTTAGAGCGCATCCGAAGTCCCAAATGTTCTACAACGAGAGTAAATAGCTTCACCCAGTTTTCTTTTAATGGTGTGTATCTGTTAGTTGGGACTGGAATTTTCCTTATTTCTTCTTTACCATCCAGTAATCTCCTGGAAGAGCGGCAGGAAGATGGTCCTATTCACGGCCTGGCCTTCTCCCGTCCATGCAGCCTGCATCTCCATCCTCCCCCGCCACAGAGAGCTCCTCAACTGGCCGTTTCCTAGCCCACTGGCTACCTTTGCGGGTCACCTGGGTGATCGGCCCTGGTGCTCTGGGCCTCCATTTTGGTCGCCATCCCCAGGAATCTCCCCAGGACAATCTTGATCAAGAAATTGTGAAGCTGGTCAGCTGCTTCCACAGAGCCAGAAGAATCCAGTCTCATCCTTGACTCATCTCAATCTGGCAGGGATTAATATCTTTTAAACATGATCAATTTATCTAGTGATGGGGCTTTGTAAACTTAAATTTTAATGCAGAATGGATTATTTCTGGAAGGGTGCATAAATAAGCAGAGAGTATAAGTTGCCTCTGGGGAGGAACTGGGTGGCCAGGGAACAGAGGAAGGAGACTACTTTGCCCACATACCACTTTGAACCTTCTGAATTTTGTGCAATGCCCATGTATTACTTCTTTTAAAAAAAAAAAGAAGGGAGGAATAAAATTTTAAACATTAATGCTGAAAAAAAGTGTCTAAACTAGGAAACAATATTTCCAAAATGTATCTTGCTCCCATCTTGTTTTGTCTTTGCTTTTCAGAGTTTACACATTTTATGTTTTTGTCTCATCTTCGCCCCAGAGTTTACCAGTTTTCACAGTATGATGTCTTTGCACTCCAACATCACCCCATTTTGCAGCCGCCCCTTGGGCTCTGGCCCACTCATCACTTCATTCACCTGTTATAAGGTGATTCTGTTACATGCAGGGACTGATTGGTATGGGGTGATAAGGCCTGGGTTCTGGCCATTGCAGGGAGAACAGAGGGGAGGGCATTTAGGGTGAGGGCTTTTTAAAGGGAAAATAGAGAAAATTCAATTAAAATATCTCTCACCTCTGTCCACGTTGCCCTATCCCCACTTCCACTATCACGTCTCTGAAAGTTGCCACAGCCTCCTAACTAATCTCCCAGCCTCCTTCTGTAACATGTCCCCCTTTTATGGGTTGTTTTTGTTTTTTTTTCAAATCAAGAAATACATTATATTACTTAAAGAGTTCTATAAGGCTTATATAAAAACAACAGTAGTCTTCTAACTCCCCTCACTCTTCAAAGACAATAATTTTCAATTGAGTTTTTAAACTGTTGTTTTGTTTTGTATTCACCTTCATAATCCAAACTCAGAATAGCATGTGAATATTGCTACTTCTTGATGTTTCTGTTTTAGGCATTAGGTATTGACTTCCCACTGCTAACTCTCTTTTCCAACCTCCCATCACCCACTTCCATCCTCCCATCTTTCCAATATTATATTATAATCTTGTTGGATCTGTGTTTAGTGTTTACATCATTATGATTATGCAAATGCTTTTTACAGTTGGAGCCACGGGGATAATTATAGTTGTTTTCTGCACCATTTTTGTTTTCCCTGGAATTAATACTTGCCTTGTCTTTTTTGTTTGCTTAGTTTTCTGTGTACTCTAATTTACCTCAAAATTCTCCTGTAGTCGTATTAATCTCTTCTAAGGATATACAAACACATAGGAATTTGATTTATTTCGTTTGAAGAACTTTCCAGAGCCTGAAATTTAGGAGGCACTACTGGAATCTCCCTTCACATCTTTTTGCCTCTCTCGTGTTGATAAACCTGTTTCCTGGAATCTATGTCTTCATCTTTATTTTTCTTGGTTGATTTTGATGGAGCTTCTTGAGAAAGGAGGCCTGGGAGGTAAATTTGTTGAGACTTTTAAAGCCTGAAAGTGTTTTTGTTCTACTGTTGCACTTAATTGACATTGTGGCTGGGTATTGAATACTAGGTTGGAAACAATTTACCCTAAGAATTTTGAAGGCATTTCTTTCAAACTTCTGGAATTGCTGTTAAGAAGCCTGAAACCATTCTTATTCTGAATGCTTTGAAGCCTATCTTTGGTTCCCTTCCCTTTTCCCCCAACCAAAACTTTTAGGATCGTCTCTTTATCCTAACATTCTGAAATTTTACATAGAAATGTCTTTCTGTAGGTCTTCTCAAACTAGAAAGATGTGTTCTTTGGTTATGGAAACATTTTTTGAATTATTACTTTTTGGATGATTTCCTCTTCTCCATTATTTCTATAATCTCAAAACTTTTCTTATTCAGATGTTGAGTCCCCTGAACTAGTCTTTAGTTTTCTTTCCTTTTTTCCTATCTTCTGCATTTTTTGCTCTACTGTCTGGGAGATTTCTTTACTTTTATTTTCCAACCCTTCTATTCAATTTTTATTTCTACTTTCATATTTTTAATTTCTGAGAGCTCTTGTTGGTTCTCTGCATTTTTAAAGCATTCTGTTTTTGTTTCTTGGATATATGTTGTTTTCTTATCTCACTAAGGATATTCATGGCCGTTTTTTAAAAATGTTTTTTATCTTACGTAGTCTTTCTTCTGACCATTCCCCCCCCCCCCACCTTTTCTACTTGTTTTGGCCTCCGTCTTTCATTTTGGAGGCTTTCCTCAAATGTCTGGTAATCCTCAGTTGTCTGCTCATATTTAACATTGGGACACTAAAGTACTAATTGGAAAATTGTGTGTGTGTGTGTGTGTGTGTGTGTGTGGTAAAGTGGCATATTAACTGTGGACTTTACTGTAGAGTGATCCACTAGGCCATTTCCTTGAGGAACCCTTGCTTTTAGTGTCATTAGATCTTTTTTCTTGTCTGATCAGATTTCTCACAGAAGGCTCTTCCAGACTCCCACGTGGAGAGTATAAACCTGGCTGTAGGTATTCTCAGAGCTATGTGAAGAAGTCTGGGGCAAGTCTCAACATTCAGTATGTAAATTTTCATTTAATCCCCATTTTCAGTATCTATCTAACCACCCATCAATCGATATATCCATCTTTCTGTCTTTCTCCCAGTCTCTCTATTTAGAAATCCTAAGGCAAACTGGGGTATTCTGTTACAAATCATTTATACTCCAGCTAGAGTAATCTTACTAAAAGGCAAGCCGACTGAAAATCCTGTAATGGCTCCCACTGCCATTACAAACATAAAACTAAATATATTTTAGGCCCTCCACGCTTGGGCTCAAACCAACCCATCCAGCTATGTTTCCTCTTTAAGTCACTTCTAATCATGTTAGACCTTTTACTACTTTAAATGCATTGTACTCCCCTCTCTGGGCCTTCTGTACATGCCATTCCCCTGTGTGAAATTTTGTTTCCCCTTCTTCCACTCCCATCCTTTGTCTGAATGAATAACTAGAGCAGATAAAGAAGAGGAAAAGTCAAACCTGAGAAGATTGTTGGTGCCAGAGGTTTGGAAGTTGGTGATAGCATCATTTCTAAAACAAAATTCATCACTCCTATTGTTTAAGAGTACAAACCCAAACTCTTCAGTCTAACAGCTAGTACTCTTAATAATCTGCTCCACTTAATATCTGCAACTCTCCCTTCTCCTATCAGAATCACTGCTGATAGTCTCTTTATCATTGCTGCCACCCTAGTTACTGCTGCTCCTTCTCAGATACTCTTGAAGGCAACTCTTCTTTTGACAGCCCTTTAAATACTGGTGTAGTTGAAAGTTCCATTTTGGACCTAATTTATTTGTCAGTCTATACTTCTCTTTCAGAGATTTAATTTTCTCTTATAGCCTTAACTATGACTAATATGCTGATGATTCCCACATCCACCTTTCTAGCCCAGACCTCTCCTAGGTCACACAATTGTGTGTCCATTGACCTTCAGGACATTGATTCCTTCATTCAGTTCATATTTGCTGTGCCAGGAACTGTGCAAGGTACTGGTATACAGTGGTGGGGACAAACAAGACATGGAACCCAGTCAATCAGTCTCTGACTTCATACAGTTTATAGTGTGATGGCAGAAGAGAAATACTGGATAAATTATTAATATTACAACTATGATGAGTGCCACAAAGGAGTATAGGCTGTTTTGTCAGCGTGAGGCAAGAGACTTAATCTAGTGTGAGCATAGTGGAAGGATAACGAAATTATATTTAAGTTGGGACCTGAAAGAAGACTTTGTTGAAGACAAGAAATCATGTCCTCCTGAATGGTCCATAGGCCCCTCAAACTCAAAAAGCAAAACCAAACTCATTAAATTCATCAACCCCAAACTTTTGTTTCCTGTGTTCTCTCTTCCATGATTGGCATCACCAGTCACCCAGTAACCCAAAGTAGTAGAAATCTGGTAGTTGTGATCCTACCACTTCTTCATTGGCTTCTGACCTCATCCCACCCCACCCTCATCACCAATTCTTGTTGACTACAGCAAATTTAACAGGCTCAGATCAACTTGTACCCCTAATCCAAGTAGGTCCTCGGCATCTTTCTCACCTGCAATGGCTCCTTAGAGGTCTCACTACCTTCAGAACGGCACTTGCTCTTCAATTTGTTCTCCATACTTATAAAATGTAAATCTTATCACATTCTACGTATGGCTTAAAATCTTTCAATGACTTTCCATTATTAATAAAGTAAAAGCCATTCTTCTTAATTTGATTTCAAGTCCTTTACAATCTAGTTTCCTATAGCTCCCTACTTCAAACCAATGTTATTTGAACTAGTTGCGGTTCCCTAAAGGACATGCTTTTTCTGATCCTCTACACCATTGTATTTCTTGTTTTCTCCAGAATACTCTTACTGCACTTTTCTGCTAGCTCACTCCTACTCATCCTTCAACTCTCAATTTTCATCACATCCTTTGTAGTGATCTTCTTTGATCACTCTGTAGGACAATGACCGTTGTCTCTATGGGTTTCCCTATATGCATAGTCTTTATCATATCTTCAATTGAACTCTATGTACTTATTTGTTAATTTATTAAAACTTAATAAATTTGATAAATTTGTTAATAAATTTATTAATTTGTTAATAAATTTGTTAATAAATTTGTTAATTTGTTAAAACTTGTTTCTTTAATTGTCTGCCAGTTCTCCAAAATATTACAAATTCCATGAGATCAGAGACCACACCTTGTCTTTATATCTCTAGCACTTAGCACAGTGATTGGAATACAATGAGGGTTAAATAAATATGTGGTAAATGATTAAATGCACAACACGAGTCTAATTTCTGTGCAATTTTATTCACTTCTATCTAAATTTCTTATCTTACTTCAAGGATTCAAATATTCCCTCTACTATCCTTACTCCATAACAGTATTTTTTATTTTTTATTTCTTCAGCATTTAAATGATCACATTTTGTGCTGAGCTAAGTGGCATTTGATTTTCGGTACTGCCTTGAAATTATTCTTTAGCCCTTCATTATATGCGTGATCAGACTCTTCTCAAAGCAACAACGTGTCTCAAATCTCCTACTGCACAGAGTTATAGATGCTTAAAAGAGTCGATACGTATGTGTGGTTGGACAGTCAAGTTCAGAGTATGCGCACTGGTTACTTTTTTTTTTCTTTTCGACTCCTCTGCTTTTGCTGCGAAGCGTGCGCACCAAGAAAGACAAAGGTGGGGAAAGTGACCAAGCAGTCATTCAGGCGCATGCCCATCCCTAACTTGTCCAAACCCGGCGGAGCTCACAGGGAAGTGGGTGTGGTCTGGCCAGGAACCCCAGAAATCCAATCCGACTGAGTGAGCGCAGCCCCTCCCTCCCCATGATTGGCTAGCTCTCAGTGTTGTGGGGCGGGGAAAGGAAGAGATGGGAGCGGTGGAATGGTGGGATGGCGAAGAAAGAGCGCCAATCTTGTTCTGCGCAAGCGCAAATAAGCAACCAAGAGGGGGCGTGAGAGAGCGAAAGGGAGTGTGGAAGCCCCGATGCGCTGCTGAGCGCGAGCTGAGTCGCCAGCCTCGACGCCTGCGCCGTGGCCCTCAGGGCCCCGCGCGCGGCGGGCGGGTGCCTAGCGCGCCTGCGCAGTAGGCAGCGGCGGCAGGGGGAGGTGGAGGCTGTGGAGCGGCAGCGGCAGCGGCAGCAGCGGGTCCCGGGACTGAGGCAGCAGCGAGGGCGGCGGCGGGCGGAAGCTGAGGTGACGAAGGCAGCGGCGGCGGCGGCCGTTTCCCTCACGGTGGCGGAGACCAAGGCGGCAGCGGCGGACGGGGAGCGGCCCGGCCCCGGCCCCCTGCTCGTTGGCTGTGGCAGGGCCGCGGTGGGGCCGGCCCGGCTCCCGCCCCCCGCGGCTCCCCCTCCGGCTCCTCCTCCGGGGAGACGCCGGGGGGCTGGCCCGGCCCGTACTCAGACCGCTGCTGCAGCCACCGCCGGGGGAGTCGGAAGCGGTGGCGGCGCCATGGGCGGCCTGGCCTCTGGGGGGGATGTGGAACCGGGACTGCCCGTCGAGGTGCGCGGTTCCAACGGGGCCTTCTACAAGGTGAGGCGGCGCGCCGACTGGGGACACTCGTCTTTAGCTCCCTTCCTCCAGCCAGAGCGGGGAAGAGTGGGGCGGGATGGAGCTTCTGGAGCTGAGACCCGACCCTTAGAACCTTAGATCCACGCTCCCACCCGTAGCCCTCCTGGGGAGACCTCTGCAAGTTAACCCCTTTCCGCTTATTTTTGGCCCCTCGGTTACACCTGCTTTTTACCCTCATCTTAGAGAGAATGAACATAAGGACATTATTGTGCTTGGATCAGCGTCCCCCACCCCCCCAGAGACCCCATTTACCCAGCTTCGTATTGACTGACTTTTCCTGTTCCCTAGTAGAAGACATATCTTAGCGCTTAATCACATCTTTTCCAAGCACATGGAGAATTCTCTTTATTCTTTCCCTGTTTTCCCCTTGGGAAGGCCGTCCCATGTTAGATCCTTTCATCTTCCTCGGAGAGGTCCCTACCTACTGGCTCTGGAAGACACCCTCCTTTCGCCTTCTATTTCTGTTCCTAACCCAAGGAGAAATTGTCAAAATCTCTGACATTTCGTATCTGACCTTAGAACTCTGGATTGTACCAGTCAAGTTGCCTCCTAGCCATAAGGTGGCACCTTTTCACAAGTCTCTCACCCCACCCATTTATCCCAAGGTTAGCTGGTCTACCATTCCACCCAGGGATGGATTTGTATTTGTTATTACTTTGATCTCAGATACGGTTAGATCATTCATACAGTCTCTTCATCTTGAAGAATGTGAGCTTCATATTCATGATCTCTAAAAGGGGGATCTCGTGAAGATACCCTGTTTACCTTCTGAAGGATTTCCACTTCTAGACGACTTACGGCCAGTTCTCCCAATTTGGGAATCTGGTAGCCTTTTTTTTTAAAAAAAAAAAAAAAAGAAGGGGACTATCTTTAAAAGATCCTTGTTTACTTCAGCCCCTCCCTTGACCAGGATTTGGTTCTTTAGAACTGCTTTTACTACCACCTTCTTTATCTGTTCTGAATCCATTTTCTAGGACTCCCTCTTCCCCATTTAGGTTAAACCAGAGAGAGACCTGTCTTGTCTCTCAGGAATTTTTCTTTGTGAATGTTGTTATTTTGAACCTCTTTGGACTTCATGCCTGGAATAGCCTCACAGACTTTCTCGATTCCTGTCTTATTCTTTCATTTTACGCTGAGGAGCAAGAGCAGAGATAGCTTCGCATAACATTGCTTGTGAGAAGAGCCTCCTTTCCTTCACTTCCCCTCAAGCCTTTCTCCCATAATAGACCTCTTCACCTTTATGCCCTTGGAAATGACTTTCTCCAACTCCTTCCCTATGAAGTCATACCTTACTATGTAAAGGGTTTCATATTTGCCCTTGGAGTGGAAGGTTTCTGCCCCAGATTTAATTGATAAGTTCATTGTAGTCATTTTTACCCACTTCAAATGCCTGTCTATTTCTGCCTTTATTCCCATACCAGATTTCTTTATATTTAGTGCCTATTTCTTTATATATCTGTCTACAATCTTATTCTCTTGATTTAAATCTCTGACTTTTTATCCTAATATTTTTATATTCCTGTGTAATCCCCAGGAACCACTGTGTTCAATGTCTGAAGGAAGTTCCCAGCTGATCTCTTCTGTCATTTTTTCTGCATACTTTCCTAACTCCTGGGACTTTTTCTTCTAGCCTGCCTCCATAGCATTTCTGTTTTCTTTGGCAAGTGTCTATTTCCTTTCTGATTCTGATAGAGTACGTTTGTCTCTTTTTATTCTTTCCCCAAAAAAATTACATTACCTTTCTTGAAACATCCTTCTCATAAGATTTGAAACCCATGTCCCCCAATATCTTGTCCTTCATCTGGGCCTTCCCACGCCCAGATTCTGGGTTCCAAGGAAAGTGATTCTTAAATTGAGTCTCAGATCAAGATACAATGTTTGCTTTTGTTCTAGGAAGCATGGGAGCCAAGCACAGCTGGGGAAGATTGGTATCCCGTTCAAATTAACTGTGTGACATAGCTAGGAAGGGGGATGTTTCCCTTTCCACATATAAGTGTCCAACAGAAAATCTTTGAATCTTTCCCTTTTCTCCTGGGGGCTATGGCAGTGATAGACTTGAGTGAACTGGGGACAGGATACTTTGAATCAGAGAATAGAGTTTGGAGTTGAGCCAAAAACCAGGTAATGTGGATTCTTTGTTCTGGCCACTTTAGCATTTTCTGCCCCAAGCCTTAGTTAAACACAACAATAAATCCCTAAATTCAGACTAATTTTTCTTCAGCTTTCAGTGCCATATACTTACCCATTCTGACCTTGCCACAGATCTAATATTCATGACTCAGCAAACTTTGGTGTGGGTCAAGGAGTGTTGACATTGCTTCTAGAACTGTATATTTGGGGAGGTCCCTTTCTCCCCTATCAGAATTGAGTCCTATTTTTGATTTTCCATGAAAGGACTGCAGGTATCAGATTTGGGATCTAAGTTACTTTGTAGGTATCCCATGAGCTCTTCCTTTTCTGTCAGAACTTAAGGTATTTTATTCTTTAAGTTGTACTCTGCCAAGTGAAATATTTGTTCACCTTCCAGGGCACAATTACCCACATTTCCAGACCTTGCCTGGATATCCTAGTTCCTATTCTTTTCATAAGGAATATGGCATCCTCAGCTTCAACACGTGATTTTTACCCAGATCCTTCCTGCTTTTCTCCCAGAACTCCCTCCTCTCTATTGAGAGTCCAGGATTGGAAGGTAGATTGAAGGTGGGGACCAATTTAACGTCTTCTAGAATGTGAGGAAACTGAAGTACCTATGAAGCTAGGGCTCTCCTCATCCTCTGTCTGGTCCCAGGCCCCCTAAGCCAAAGCCAGGGTATGCCATGGCCACTGACTCAAGTCATCCTTTGGATCTGGTTGGCTTTCCAGAGATCCACTCACTAGTTCTTACCTTCACCTGCTTGTCTTCCTAATGAGCATGCACTGAGCAGAACTGGGAGCTCACTCTCTACCAGTAGTAACTTTGGAGAAAAAAATTGCGGTGATGTGGATGGAATTAAGGAGCAGAGACTGGGTTGGAATATGAAGTTGAGAAAACTTGTTTTGGGGAATATTTGAAAGAAAAAGACCCTGGAAAAATGAGAGGAAGTGACATTTGGTTGAACTGCTGAGTAATGCAAGGGAGAACTCCATCTGAGCTCTGCATTTCTGTTTGGGATCAGGAAAAACCATGGGACTTATTCCTACCACTTCCTGAGGGCCAACTCGGACAAGTTGGAGGAGAATTGGATTAGAGCTTGGAGTTATCTCTTCACGAAAGGGGCAAGCAAGTGATTCTCTTCTATCTCTTCCACTTCCTTTTATCTCATCCCTAGAATATTTTGAGAATCGCTAACTCTTTATAAACTATTTCTAAAGCTTGGAGATGGATATTTTGAATAAAGAATTGGATCAAGTCAGCTAAAAAGATTGGTTGAAATGTCTCTAGAAATCTAGACAGACCCTTATAAAGGGGTAAAGAAGAGGGAAGGGATACAGTATTAGTGGTTGTGGGAGAAGGGAGGAGGACGCTAAAGGAGCTAAGAGAAGAACTGAAAAAGGGAAGAGGGACTCAGGTAAATATGAGGAGTAAAAGTGCCACAGAAGGTCTGAGTGGAGAATAGTAGGTGTGGCTTTGATGTAGCTGAATGAAGAGTGGAAAAAACATTTCAGGGAAGAAGAATGGCAGAGAAAGCTAACGCATGGGTAAGGAAGAGGCCAGGCAGTACCAGGAGTGCTGCCTTGGGCAGTAGTAAGGCTCCATAACAAGATCCTATCCCGAAGGAAGAGAAAGATAGCTTGTATCAAGAATAAAGTTTAGGTTTAGATTTTCCCATCATAAGGAAACAGCAATATAATTGTTTATGATTGACCAATTCTGTGAGATGAGAGTGACATAAATGTGCATTTTTAGTGTTTTCTCTCCTAAGCTTAGCTTTCCTTAGCTGCAAAGCTCAGGAATAGTTCCTGTTTATTAATTAGTCTCCTAAAATTCCTATTTTTTTTTTTTAACATTTTATTGGGGAAGGGGAACAGGACTTTATTGGGGGAACAGTGTGTACTTCCAGGACTTTTTTTCAAGTCAAGTTGTTGTCCTTCCAATCTTAGTTGTGGGGGGTGCCGTTCAGCTTCAAGTTGTCCTTTCAGTCTTAGTTGTGGAGGGCACAGCTCAGCTCCAGGTCCAGTTGCCGTTGCTAGTTGCAGGGGGCGCAGCCCACCATCCCTTGCGGGATTCGAGGAATTGAACTGGCAACCTTGTGGTTGAGAGCCCACTGGCCCATGTGGGAATCGAACCGGCAGCCTTCGGAGTTAGGAGCTCTAACCGCCTGAGCCACCGGGCCGCCCCCCCCCCCCCGCCCAATTTTTAAAGATAGCTTAATTGATGATGTAGATGCCTGATCACTGCATTGTACACCTGAAGCTGAACAATAATGAATGTCAACTACAAGTTTATATATATATATGCATGTATATACTTACAAGAAGCGGAGTACAGCGTTAGGAATAGAGACAGTGGAAATGTAATGGCTGTGTGCGATGTCAGAGGGATAGTGGATGGGGGTGGGGGGTTGACACAGTGTGAGGGATATAAATGATAAATGTCTAAGTAGTACTTTGTTTTGTGCACCTGAAACTAATTTAAAAAATAGCTTAATTGAGGGATAATTGACATACAAGGAAGTATATATATTTAAAATGTACAGTTTGTTAGATGTGTGTGTGTGTGTATACATATATATACGTATATACACACACACATATGTATCTACCGTAGTAGATTATCACCACAATCAAGATAATGAACATTTCTGTCACTCCCAGAAATTCTCCACCAAATGCTGATCGCTTTCTGTCATTACATTAGTTTTCATTTGCTGGTTTTTGACAGAAGTGAAAGGCAATTCAGTTGAGAAAGGATAGTCTTTTCAACAAATGGTACGCAAACTGGATATCCATAGGTGAAAAATGAACTTTAATCATGTCTTGCACCATATGCAAAATTTAACTCAATGGATCATAGACTAATGTAAAGTAAAAACTATAAGCCTTCTAGAAGAAGACAGGAGAAAACCTTTGTGGCTTTGGATTAGGCAAGTTTTCTTATACATGAGACCACAAACTCATTCATAAAAGGACTAACTGATAAACGAGACTTTATCAATAACAATCTTTAATTTTGAGTGTGTGAAAATTGGGAGAGAAGATAGAAAAATTGGGAGCATAGGATTGAACACATAATTTGGCTTCCTCACTGAGAACATAGAAATAGGAGGAAGACCAGCTAGCTAGCTATTCATCCCTATTCTCTCTTGTCATGATCTCAAGATTGGGGTCTTCTACAAATTTTACTATCCTTTTCAAATGTTTAGCAGTGTCATAGTCTAGCATTCAGAAATCTCCCATCTTTTAAATCCTAATTTTTCCTTCTATAAATTCATTGTTTTGAATTTTTCCAATGTTCTGTTTTCTCTTAGGACCCAGGCCTCAAGACACCAAGTTTGCTCAGGTCTCTTGCTGTATAGGGGAGCTAGACCCTTCTGTCTCTTGGCAGATCCTGTTGTCCTCTAGGTGTTCCAGGCTAGCCTCACACTGTCTCATGGGATATTCTTAGCCTTGCTGAATGTTGTTGGCATTTTAATTGAATTCTGGCAAGCTGCTCAGCACAACAGGAGGCAGATAGATAGGGAGGCCCCTATGGGAGCCATAGTTGACCACCAGTTTCCCGGCTGTTTTGATGGCGAGTCATGTTGTCCCCTTCTGCTTACTTCCTGTCTCATCTTCTGGATTTTGCCATGTCTCTTTCCATGCCAATATCATTCCTTTCTCCCTACGTCAATATTCATATTGTTTCTCCAATACAGCCCTTTTCTGGCCCTGTCTTTAGATTGCTTGTGTCCCTATCTAAAACTCTAGTTTAAGGGCCTCTGAATGTCTCTTCCCTTAATGGCTAAGGTGGTGGTAAATTGTTCTTTTTTTTCACTTTGTTCTAAAACTCATTCTAGGGCTTTGTGAAGGATGTCCATGAAGACTCTGTCACCATCTTCTTTGAAAACAAGTAAGACCTTGGGAATAGAGAATCCAGCATACTAGGTCCTAGAAGGAGAGTGGAGAAGAGGGGGCGGCTGAGTCCCATGAGGCATGTAATGGGTGGGGGAGAGCCAAGGGTTTGGGTGGGCAACTTTATATGGATCCCAGGAGAGGAGAGGGCTGAAATTTGGTGAGGGTAGGGGGCATTTGGCCCAGTATTTAGACTATAGCAAGAGACGGACGATACTACTATGGAGCAGGGCCTGGGGTTTAGCCTGTAATTACCGGGGAAGATGGAAATTGTCCAGTAATTTCCGGCAATAAACCCTTCCTGAAGAAATAGGCAACCACATTAGCCTGAGTAGTTTTCATATCACTTTTTTTTTGCAGCTGGCAGAGTGAGAGACAAATTCCTTTCGGTGATGTCCGGCTACCCCCTCCAGCTGATTACAATAAGGAGATCACAGAAGGGGATGAGGTGGAGGTAAGGGCCATAGAGTCCATCCTTCTAAATGTCACTTTTCTCACGGCATCTCCCTTACCCTGATAACCATTATCCTAGGCTCCTCACTGGTTGGTTCATTCTCCTTCCTACCCAAGCTGAGCTACTACATCCAGCCAGGTAGCCTATGGACAAGTGAAGTGCAGCAGTTCCGTGTCCATCTCTGTTGTGATCAGCCGAACTCGCAGGGACCTTCCAGTTTCAGGGCATTGTCCACCTTTCTTCCATTTACGCTGACAGCGTTTAAAACCCAGTGCCCTCTGATGTTTCATTAGCAGCTCCTTCCTCTAGTTTCCTTTGTCTGGGTTTATGGGTACCTCCCAAGTGTTTTAACATTCACGCCATTCTTAATGCTTTGGCGTGGTCCTCAGTATTTTTTATTTTCATCTTTTCAGGTTTATTCTCGAGCTAATGAGCAAGAACCTTGTGGCTGGTGGCTGGCCCGGGTGCGGATGATGAAGGGAGATGTGAGTGATGTGAAGGCCTTTGGGGAACTGCTGAGAGAAACATGTTAGTCATAGAAAGGGGGGAGATAGAAGCTCAGGTCATATACAGGTACTCCTTTTTTTCATTTTGTCAGTTCTATGTCATTGAATATGCTGCCTGTGATGCCACTTACAATGAGATTGTCACCCTGGAACGGCTTCGGCCAGTTAATCCCAACCCCCTTGCAACCAAAGGCAGTTTCTTCAAGGTTACCATGGCTGTTCCGGAGGACCTGAGAGAAGCGTGAGTACTGGGGGTTGGCAGTGGTGGGCCCTCACCGCCCTCATCTCTGCCCTTACTTTCCCCAGGCCCCACTACCAGTTTCAGTCTTCTCTGTTCCCTTGGCCCTCTAGAGCCTTTCTTGCTCCCAGTTTCTCTCTTCCCTCATTCCTGTTCTTTTATTGCAGTTCTTCCTCTTTTCTTATTTTTCTCGGTCCCTCTCTCTCCACCGAACCGTTGAATGTACTTTACATTCTGCCCTCTGAGCAGAACTGCACCTTTCTCTTACTTTTGCAGCTGCTCCAATGAAAACGTCCATAAAGAGTTCAAGAAAGCATTAGGAGCGAACTGCATCTTTCTCAACATCACAAATAGTGAGCTCTTCATCCTGGTGAGTTTATTCTGCCTGAATTTCACTAAGCTCTTTCAGCAAGTTTTCCTTTTCCCCTTTTAACTCCATTGTAGAAGGGGAGGAGCTAAAACATGCTTACATTTATTTGTCAGAGAGGACTTTATTGCTCCTGACCCTTAGGGGCCCAGGTAGCCCTACCTTTCCTTAGTCTTCCTCACGTCTGACCTTAATTTTTTTTTTTTAACCTGGTCATTATATTGCAGTGTGGGCTGGGACCTTCCCTTGCATATTTAGACTCTCAAAAATAGACTGTACAGTTCTCACCTGGGCTGGCTGCTTAAAATCACTTCCCTTAGGCACCCAGGTAGTAGGCCTTTGTGAGGCTGACAGTGATTTTCCTCTTCCCTAGCTTCATTTCTTAACTCCCACCCTTTTCCAGAATCTCAGGCATCCTGATTCCCAGTTGCTGGCTCTTTCACAGTATATATTCAGTCAGTTTTAATGATTTTCGTTGGTTTCTTCCCAGTCAACCACAGAAGCCCCTGTGAAGCGGGCGTCCCTGCTGGGTGATATGCATTTTCGAAGCCTGCGCACCAAACTGCTACTCATGTCCCGCAATGAAGAAGCTACGAAACACCTAGAGGTAAATTTTGGCTCCACTTACTACTGAATATATTGGTGTGATTGTCCTCCCTTCCCACCTCGTCCTCCACCCATGCTCTTATGTTTACAGAACAAAAAGACTAAGATCTTTCTGGGTTCTTATAACTGGGTATGCTATTTTATCCCAGACTCCTCCAGATGGCAGAGCTCCATTATGTCATAGTCTAGTTGTTTTCAAACTTTATTTTGAGCCATGGGACCCTTTGA
This sequence comes from Rhinolophus ferrumequinum, assembly GCF_004115265.2. Taxonomy (NCBI): domain Eukaryota; kingdom Metazoa; phylum Chordata; class Mammalia; order Chiroptera; family Rhinolophidae; genus Rhinolophus; species Rhinolophus ferrumequinum. The sequence goes on from NC_046304.1 coordinate 11,282,654, forward strand.
TCAGTGAAATTTTACTTGAAAGCACAATGCATAAAGCAGTCAGAGCAGCAGAAGGGGGTGTGGCTCTTTCTTCCACCAGCATCCCCCACATCACTTCTGGGAACCAAACCACTTTTTGGGATATGTTTGAGAACCATTTGTACACTGGAAAGACCACTGGACTTGGAATCATAAGTCTTACTTTGTCAGGTAATTGACCTTTGGCAAGTCATTTGATTTTACTGAGCTTTATCTTCTTCATTTGTGACAGTGAGGTAGTTAGACTAGAATATTTCTATGAGGTTTGAGTTCTGACATCTTAGGATGGTCAGATTCTCTTAGTTAGATATTATGCTATCCTAAACAAGTAGGGTGTGTGTTTGTGTTTTGAACATGCATTTTCATTTATCAAGTGAACTGATAATTTTGGGAAGCTTTTCTCTGAGTCCGTGCAAAATCTGGATCATGGTAATCTCTCACTTCTTCAGGGATTCGCTGTTACCCCCAGATAATTCAAACTATATCTGCTCCATTTCCCAGTGAACAGGTTTCCGGGTGACAAAAGGTAAAATATTCAACTCTTCTAGGACTTGGCTGTATTGATCTATGTGATAAAGTGTACCAGATAGCTAAGTTAACCATAGTTGCAAGGTCTTAAGAATAGGGACATGTCTTTGTTTTTGAGAAATCTTGACTGTTTTGTTTTTTAAAAATTATTTTTAAAATATTGACTTATAAAAGATAAAAAATAATAATAAAAATAAGCACCTTTGTACCCATTAGGCAGTTTAAGAAAGAAAACCCTTGGCAAACTTCTAGAAGACACTTGTAAATCATTGTAGGTTCTCTCCCCTCCCTCTCTAATTCAGTTATTTTGAATGCCCAACTTAGTTCCTTTTTCCAGCCTTCTCTTCTTGCCTAGCGTAAATCCTTGCTATAAATCAACTTCATCCATCTTGAAAGTGGGAAGTCATGGACTGTGATCTGGGACTGTCCCCTTTCAGACATCTTTCCTATCTGGTGCTTCCCACCTAGGATTCACTCTTGTAGAACCTTTCCTGTCTTCCTGCCTTTGTACCCGGGGATCCCACAAAGGACTGGTTAAGAAATTAAGTAGTATGGTGTTCCATAGGTTCCTTTTTGTGCTTTTCTTAACCCCTTGCTTTCTGTTCAACTTTTCGGGTTTTATTTTGGGAATTGATATTAGTTTGGTTAAGGTGATAATAATTCCTTACACTTACATTTACCTGTGAACAGTCCTTGCTCACCAGTCTTATTTAATCCTATCCTGATAGTCTGGGAATGGAGTAGCTCAGTGTAATCATTTAGCATATGACAGAACTGAGGCACAGAGTGAGTGTTTTGTTTAGGATCACACAACCAGATAGTATTAGAGCCAAATCCAGAACTTTGGTGGCTCCCAGCCCAAACTCTGTCCTCATTTCTCCCCTCCTGCAAAGCCATTGATATTTGGAAGGTAGGAGTGGAATGAAAAGTTACTGAATTCTCCACACATGTTCTAGTAGTCAGCGGACTCCAGGGTGGTTTTAGCTTATTTTCACACATTTTTTCTTACTGAAGTTATGCACAGTGTCAGGTACCTGGGACAGGTGTTCTGAGATTCCACCACCATGATTCCTATAGTGCCTTTTCCTTTCAGACCAGTAAGCAGTTGGCAGCAGCATTCCAAGAGGAGTTCACAGTGCGAGAGGACCTGATGGGCCTGGCAATTGGGACTCATGGTGCCAACATCCAGCAGGCCCGAAAAGTACCTGGGGTGACCGCCATTGAGTTGGGTGAAGAGACCTGCACTTTCCGCATCTATGGGGAGGTCAGCAGAAGATACCTGTCATCTAGGTCTCTTAGGGAAAACAGAGGAGAGAGGGTGGAGTAAGAAGGAAACCTGAGTCATGATCTCCCTCCCTGACTTTGATGCCAATACATTTTCCCAAAGACAGAGTGGCAGGAAGATCACTGTTTGAGAACCAGGTCCTCTGTTTTAGTAACACCCCACTCCTCTAATTTTAGACTCCCGAGGCGTGCCGACAGGCCCGAAGCTACCTTGAGTTTTCCGAGGACTCTGTGCAAGTGCCCAGGAACCTGGTTGGTGAGTTGGGGATGTGTATATATAAAAGAGAATATAGTTAGGGGCCAGAAGTGAGATTCTCAAAGTGATTCTGGGCTTGGGACCTCCCTGTGGACTTTAGTTTCATAAAGACAAAGCAAACAATTTGTAGTAGGAGTGACAACAAAATGGAAGAATAAATTTCTAGGGATTGTAATATTTTGTCCTTTGGAAACTCAGCAGGAACCTAGAAACAGGAGAATAATTAAAACAAAATCTATCTATAGAAGCTGGAAGACTGTTTATCTTAACTGTTTGAATCTTTTTTTCCTTAAAAAAAAAAAATGAGGCCTAATTCCTCCTTTACTCATTTAGGCAAAGTGATTGGAAAGAACGGGAAAGTGATCCAGGAGATTGTGGATAAATCGGGTGTGGTGAGGGTTCGAGTAGAAGGTGATAATGACAAGAAGAACCCCAGGGAGGAGGTATGGGGCAACTGCGCCTAGAGATTGGTGTCCGGAAATAGGTGGGATGGTTCACAAAGCCATTTCCTGAGGGGTGGGATTTCTAGGGGGTGGAGCACGGAATTTCTGTTTCCCCCTAGTAGGTGTAGAACCAGAAAGATACCATTGGTTGGCCTTCCATTGGAGACAGGCTGGAGTTAATGCTTCATTTTACTTTCCTAATCCATCTGCCCTTCCCTCTGCTCTCCAGGGAATGGTTCCCTTCATATTTGTTGGCACCCGAGAGAATATCAGCAACGCTCAGGCTCTGCTGGAATATCACCTTTCCTACTTGCAGGTACCCAAGTGGAAGTCCGGGAGACGAAAGAGCAAGGTGTAGCAAGGGGACTGAGACCACTAGTGGATAAATTTAGGAGTAGTGGTGCCCAGTTTCTCTCTGTTGGAACAGAAACCGCTGGGTGGAAATTTGGGGCTGTGGGGTTGGATCCCAGAGTTTTCTTTGTTTAGCCAATGTCTTCCTTCTTACATTCCTGAGAGTTTAGCTATGTAGGGATGATCGGGGCAGAGAAGCATGAAAGGAGATTGTTCATTGACCTTATACTTATTCTTTCTTCTGTTATCTTCCTCCATCTTTTACCCAACCAGGAGGTGGAGCAGCTTCGCTTGGAGAGGCTGCAAATTGATGAACAACTTCGTCAGATTGGGCTGGGCTTTCGCCCTCCTGGGAGTGGGCGGGGCAGCGGTGGCAGTGACAAGGCTGGATATACCACGGATGAGAGTTCCTCCTCCTCCCTGCACACCACACGAACCTATGGGGGCAGCTACGGGGGCCGGGGCCGGGGCCGGAGGACAGGTGGTCCTGCCTATGGTGAGACAGCTATGGGAGAGGGAGGCAAGTACTAGTGGGGCTTGGAGGGAGAGGCAGATCTGGGTGGAAGTTTGAGGAAAGGGTGATGGAGATGATGAAGAGATGATGGGCAGGGGGACTTGTGAGTGAGAGGGAGAAGTCTTCCAGTTTTGTGGCCGTGATGGGTCCTGGGATGGGGGTAGTGACCTAATTGGCCCCATTGTGTTCTTCAGGCCCCAGCTCAGACCCATCCACAGCTTCTGAGACTGAGTCTGAGAAGAGGGAAGAGCCCACCCGAGCGGGGCCAGGAGACCGGGATCCCCCAACCCGGGGGGAAGAAAGCCGGAGGCGGCCAATTGGGGGCCGGGGTAGGGGACCCCCACCTGCTCCCCGGCCCACCTCGAAATACAACTCTTCTTCTATTAGCTCAGGTACCAGTACCAGACAGCTGGGTTCATGAATATAGGCCAAAAGGAAAATGGTGGACACCTGACTCCCAGTTCCTCCTCTTCCTCTAACCAGTGCTGAAGGATCCAGACAGTAATCCCTACAGCCTGCTGGACACGTCTGAACCAGAGCCCCCGATTGATTCAGAGCCTGGGGAACCGCCCCCAGCAAGTGCCAGGCGCCGCCGCTCCCGTCGCCGCCGCACTGACGAAGACAGAACTGTCATGGATGGAGGCCTGGAATCAGATGGGCCCAGCATGACAGAGAATGGCCTGGGTGAGTGGTGTACCTGGGGTCTAAAAAGTTAGAGCTGGGCGAGACCTGAGGGGTGGGAGATTGGACACACAACTCGTTTTTTCCTGCTCCATAGAAGATGAGTCAAGACCTCAGCGTCGTAATCGGAGCCGCCGCCGCCGTAACCGTGGTAACCGTACTGATGGTTCTATCAGTGGAGACCGCCAGCCAGGTCAGCTAACTCTGGATGCCAGCCTCCTTCCTCAGAGCTGAGAGAATGGGATGTCTCTTATGAAAACGGGGGGTTGGGATTCAGTGGGTCTCTAGGAACTGGATACCTGGGTTCCCTCTGAAACTTTTGGTCTTCCGCCTTCCCCAGTGACTGTGGCTGACTATATCTCCAGAGCAGAGTCTCAGAGCCGCCAGCGGCCACCTCTGGAACGCACTAAACCCTCAGAGGACGCTCTTTCAGGACAGAAGGTAGGCAGGCAAGATGTCATTTATCCCACCCTCCCCTTTTTTTGTTCTTTTGGAGCAGGGGGCAAAATAAAATTCCCCCAAGAAATCTCACTAAATTGTAGAGAAGGCTATGTGATGGAGCTTAAACTACATTTAGAGTCGTGGACAATTTGAATAGAAGAGAGAGGGAAGTTTGGTTCGCATTTTCTGGAACCCAGTAAGAGTGACTAGAGAGTCAGATCAGAGGACCAACCCTTGGGTCACCACATGCCAGGAGTGTAGGGAATGTCGTTACCTGAATTTCTACTGACCACTTTCTTTCTCTCCATTTTTCTTTCCCACTTTCCCCTTAGGGTGACTCTGTCAGCAAGCTTCCTAAGGGCCCCTCAGAGAATGGGGAGCTCTCCGCCCCCCTGGAGTTGGGTAGTTTGGTGAATGGGGTTTCATAAAACCTCCAGCCTGCATCCCTCCCTTCTCCATCTCGCTTGCTGCCCAACACCATGGCCCTCACAGGCCCGACTGACCTGCGCTGGAGCTGCTCTTATCTAGGGGGGCGGGGGGTGGCACAGCAGCTTGGGTCCCCCCCAACCTCCAGGAGCTATTGGAGGGGTGTGTAACAGGGTCATACCCCCCTCCCTCTTGTCCACCCTACCCCCAGGGTGAGGGGAGCCTCTCTCCTTCCCCATCAGACTGGATGTGCCTTTATCCTCTAATGCCCCAATCTCTCTCTGAACACCCCCATTCTCCACCTGTTGGTGCAGGGTGCTCCTTGACCCACCCAGATTTGACAGTTCAGGGGGGCGCCCCTGCTATCCCTCCTCCCATCCTGTACCCCCCATTTCTGGGGCCTCATCACTGTGGAAGACGGGGATAGTAAGGGTATAAGTGGGTGGGAGGCATGGGGAAGGTTTTGGAGTAGAACCAGGGGCGTGTATGAAGGGGGGTGACAAGGTCCCCCAGGGGAAGGGGGACCAACCTTGTCTGGTGGATGAGAAGGCGTATTTATTTTTCACTGTACAGTATTTAAAAAGAGAATAAAAAAAATCCAAATGGCTCTCTTCTTGTGCCCAGTTTGGTCCAACTGTTTTCCTAGGTCTGATCTGCCCTGTCTCCTGGCCCTTGTTTCCTGTTTCTCCACACCTGGCTCCTTTAGTGTTCTAAAGATGGTCTGCTTTGGAATTCCTGACATTCCTAAGTTCCCCAAGCTCAGGTACCCTCCTGGTCTAGAGGAGAGTGGCTTCTGTCTTTGCTGCATCTCCCCTCCCCCAGGTTTGCTGGTAGATGGAGCTGGGCCACTCCTATACCCTGAGTCACAGCAGGCTAGGTAGGGCTGCTCCAGGCTGGAGCTGTTCCTGCTAAGAGTGGGGAGCCAAGTGGAGCTCTTAATCCGATTACCTGAGGCCTGGGGCTTGGGCTTGGCCTTGGGCTGGAGGAACAGGGTTCCCTCATGACAACCTCTGGGACCTAGGTGTGCAGCTCTTATTCCTGCTAGTTCTCTGCTCTGGATCCACATTTCTTCCTTCAGCACCCACATCACTGATCTCTCAGCCCTGGGGTAGTTTTCCTGGGGTTCCTGATTCCCTGCCTCAACTGAGACTTGGAGATAAAACTTGTAGTGGAGAAACCTTTGGGGGCTGGAGTTGAGAGGGTTTAAGTTTTCTCACCTGGAGTGGGGTTGAATCACCACCCAAGCACCTGCTGGGATGACTCAGGCAACAAAAATGGCCTGCCTTCCTTTAACTGCCCGACTTTCTTGACCCAGGGTCAGGTCAGGGGTTTGAGGAGCAATGGGCACGAGAAAAGAGTTTGGGGGTGGGGGTGGGGTACTCTCAAATTCCTCCTAGCACAACTGACCCTAAGGGCGTTTGATTCCCTGTGCTTAATCCCATTGTGCAAAGGAATTGACTTTAACAACATTTAAAAAGGGAGGGGAAGACGTGCAGAGCTATGGGGGCTGGAAGTCCTGACTGCTGGGTCCTGGGTGGGGAGGGGGCGTGGTACCCTGAAGGGGTGTTGGGGGCTGGGAAGAACGTGACACCTGGGTCTGCCTAAGGGAGGGGGATGTTGGCGCTCTTCAGTAGGTGCGGTCCGCTGGGAGGGAGAGGGGAGGAGTCAGTCGTTAAAAGTTGTTCCTGGGCCTGGCCCACCCGCCAGCCACAGACGCTGAGGCCCGGTGTGAGTGCTGTGGCACCTGGCGCGCGCCGCCCAGCAGCTGCGACACTCCAGAGACTGAGCGCGAAGCTGACCACCTCCACCGAACAGCCGGCCGGGAGCCAGCCGCAGGTAGGGCACGCCGGACTGGGCCTGGGCAACACGGCAAGGAGAGAGCAACCTGTCGTGTACCGGGTACCAGACAGCGGATTTTGCGCTGGACTCTCCCAAAGCTGCCGGCTTGGTAGGGAGCCGGGGCTCCAGCCTAAGGAGGGGCTCTGAAGTTGGAGACGATACATACTTTTCAAAGACACGAGTTTCCCTGGAACGACTCCAGACTAGGAAGGCCTTTCTATTTTAAGGATACTGGGTTTGGGGATCAACGTGTCGCTTTGGAGGGTTGTGTAGGCGCCCTCTTAAGTCTTCCCTCACCCCCATGGCGCTACCCGGCCCCTCACACGACCAGGCCTGGAGCCTGGAACCGCCCGCTCCCACGGCCCCTGCCTCCTCGTCCTCGAGCTCCCAGGAGCGGGAAAGCGCTGGGAGCCCTGTGGTCTCCGGGGGCCTTCCTTTGGAGAAGGTGAAGCGGCCCATGAACGCGTTCATGGTGTGGAGCTCCGCTCAGCGCCGCCAGATGGCGCAGCAAAACCCAAAGATGCACAACTCGGAGATATCCAAGCGCCTGGGCGCGCAGTGGAAGCTGCTGGGTGAGGACGAGAAGCGGCCCTTCGTGGAGGAGGCCAAACGGCTGCGGGCCCGGCACCTCCGCGACTACCCGGACTACAAGTACCGGCCTCGGCGCAAGATCAAGAACGCGGGCGCCGGGCCGCTCCACTTCGGCCAGGGAAGCGGCAGCGGGCCGGCCTGGGGACCCGGGTACGCGACCACTCAGGGAGGCAGAGGCTTTGGGTACCAGCCCCCCAACTACTCGACAGTCTACCTGCCTGGCGGTTACGGGTGAGTGACTAGGGAGCGGGGTGAGGAAGGAGACACTGTCCCCCTCCTGAAGCTTGGGCGGGGCGGATACCAGATATCCTGCTGGCAGGGGCCCGGAGCCCACCCAAGCAAGAGGCCACTCCTGGGAGTTTGGGGGCTGCAGTTGAGGTTTTGGGGAGTACCACCCCCTGCACTGCAGCGCCTTGTGCAGGGTCGGGAAGGAGGGTTTTCCTAGAGGAATTCTCATTTCAGCCTGGCAGCAGCAGCCCTGCAGGGGCAAGACCACAGCCCCTTGGATGTTGATCGTGTTCGTTACCTACCTGGATTTCCTGTCTCCTCCCACCCCCATTCTGGCCCTGGTGTGACCCAGCTTCCTCTCCCAGCCTCCGGGGCAAGGAGAGGCCAAGCCCAACTCTGCCCCTTTCTGGCCTGCTGCCCCAAAAGAGGAAATTTTGGAAAACAGGCACGCAGCACACAAGCTCACTGTTAAGCCTGCCCCAACAAGGCTGCGCTGCTCTAAGCAAGCCTGGGTTCTGGTTCTGGACCTGTGGTACCCAGTGGGGCCCAGATAGCCAGGGACGGGTAGGTTCCACTTGTCTGCCCACGAACTAGTCAGACCTGCCCTCACATGGGTGTTGGGGACCCTGCCTGGCACCTCCAACCCAGGGAAGCACGCTCTAACCCCGGTTTCTCTCTTTGCAGCTCTTCCCACAGTAAACCGGAGGCCCCCTCACCGTGCTCCCTCCATCAGAGTAACCCTAGGCTCCAGGGGGAGCTGCTCCCCCCTTATAACCCTTACCCAACCCCAGGATCTCCCACTCCATACAACCCTTCTCTTTCTGGGGCCCCCATGCCCCTAGCTCACCTCTAACTGCCATGGACATGGACCTCCCAGGAAGGGCTCCAACCTCCTTTTCCACTCAGAACCACTGCAAACTCCTTTGGCACTGTTGGAGGCCTGTGCTTTCCACCCCCACTCCCCCTCCAAGGCCAGAGGGAGCAACACATTTGTTTTGTAGGACGAACACGGTTTTGTACAAGTAAACCATGTCTCTGAGTCTTTATTGCCCCATCTGTTCCTCTCTCTGCAGCAGGAACCAGCACGGTCTCCACTCCCTTCCGCCTGGACCTGCCAGTGCAGGAACCTCCTCACCCCACCCTGGGGCCCTGCCTGAGTCATTCTCCATCCTCCCCCCACCCAGCACTGGGGTCCAGGAGACAGTCCCGGGCAGGCGTAAGCCCCTAGTCCTTTCCACTGTCCGGGCTGTCCTCTAAGAAGTGGGAGATGGGGGGGCGGGGGAGGGGACAGCAAGACTTGCCCACAATAGGTAAGTAGCTGGAAATTGCTAACGGAGGAATCACAGCCAAATAATTAAATGAGTTAATAATGCATACACAGGACAGCACACAATGTCAAAATGTGAGCCTGAAAATCTGCCTGTATCCTTTTCTAAGGATCTGGGTCCACCGACTATACATTTCCACTAAAAACAAACCCTGGCTCAAGTTGCAGCTACAGAGGAACGGGGAATGATTAAGTCACACCAGCAGATTGGCGGAGATGGGAAGGACCCTGAGGTTGGGTAGATGAAGGGAAGCATGGAACGGAGTCTAGGAGCCAACGCAGCCCTACTGCTCCTTTTTCTTCTTGTGGGGTGCCTTTGCATTCCAGTAGAAGAGAAGCTGGGCAGCAATGAGGCCGTTGCAGAGAGAAGAGACCACAAAGGTTCCAGCCATGAGGAGGTCTCCAGTTTCCTGGATGTGAGACAGTTAGGGTCACTCTTCAGCCAAGCCCCAAAAAAGGCTCCAGAGAGGGGGCAGCTTTGAATCCTCAGCTGGGACAGGTAAGATGAGATTTTAACGCCCTCTAGAGGGAAGAATGTGCACTCACCTGAATGGAAGTGAAGATTCGCGCCAGGGAGCCCCCAAAGAGCAAAAAGACTGTGATGGCTGAGAGCTGGCCCGTGTGTCCGTTGTGGTAATTGGTGGCTGCCTGCAGCAGCTATAGGAGGAGTTGAGACCCTTTGTTCTGTCATTTGAATCCTTCCTATGTGTTTCCATCACAGATTCCCACATTCCCTTTAGTCCAACACCCCCACACTGAGCTTCTACTCTGAACCTCCCCAAACACCCCCTCCCAACATTTTTTCCCTTTGCTCCCAGTACCAACCTTCCCCACCACCACAGCAGGCACATTGGAGGCCTGGAGCAGGGTGACTACAGCCATGGGCGTCAGTGGTGAAAGCAGCACCAGCAGGACCAGGGCATAACACGCTAGGAAAGCGACACCTTGGGGTCAGGGAGACAAGGAGTCCTCATCAACCTCTGGAGTCCTCTGGCTTCCCGAGGCCTGAGTTCCCAGCAGGGCTCCCAAGAGCCACAGCCTCGTCTAAATCCCCAGCACCTTTCACAGTCTGTCCTCTGTAGTGCAGGACCAGGAAGCAGATGGTGACTGTCTGGAGCATCAGGAACAGGGCTTCACCCCAAGAGCTGCAGAGTTAAGAGTTGGGAGGAAGACAAGTGGGCCTGGAAAGGCAGGGAAAGCCTCGATGGCCTGTCCATCTGGGGACACAATTCTTTGATGACTCCTTGTCCTCCACAGCTCTACTGATCCCTTACCTCCTGCCTCCCAGCACTCCCCACTTCTGACCTCCTCACTGTGGATCCCGGGCACTCTTGGAATGCTCACCTTCTCCTATCACCTCCATAGATGACGGCTAGATTTCCAGAAGGGCTTAAGCTTTTCCTGCCCTTTTACCTCCCTCACCCTAACCCCATCAGACTTGTGGGCATTTTCCCTTGGAGATAAAGGGCAAGCCCCTCACCTGAAGGGGAAGTTGTTGATGATGCTGTAGACCATGGTCCCAGTCAATGCCACTAGTTCCAGCATTACTGACTGGAGGCTCAGCCCTTCGGCACTCTTGGCTCCAAGGATTTTAAACACCTGGGGCAATTTTACTGGAGAAAGAATGAGAAAGGCAGTTTTGAGAAACTGATATCCCTTGGGAGTTGAACACAACCGCTACTGGGAAGCATGTTAACCCCACTTCTGGTTAAGGGACCCATTAGCTTGTGGCATTTAGCACTTCACCCCCATCCCAACAGCAGGAAAGGAAAATAAAATACGTACCCAGAAGTGACCCAGCTACAATGCCCAGCCCCAGGCCTTTGCTGAGGAGAATCTTGAGGCAGGGGACTGAGAAGAGAAAAAGGGATAAGCAGAGAGGAGACCTTTGGAACCCAGGCCGGGGCTTTCAGGAAGCAGTCCGGGCCTACAGGCTTAAAGCGCTGTGTTGGGGTGGCCGGTTAGCTCAGTTGGTTAGAGTGTGGCGCTAATAACACCAAGATTGCCGTTCGATCCCCACATGGGCCACTATGAGCTGTGCTCTCCTTAAAGAAAAAAGAATTTACTTTAAAGCACTACTGTGGGCTGCCGCTGCTAAGACTCTGACTACCCAAACAAAAAAGCCTTGTGTTGTCTGGTGGCAAGTGAAAAAGGCCTGGTCCTTGCTGCTGCAAATCATATTCAGACCAGGTGACTTTCCAAAACAGCTTTTACATTCCGTGCTTCTGACTCAATCTTCTATTCTCTGAAGATTTCATCTAAACTCCTGGGTCTGACTTCTCTCCGCTGCTCCCTGTATAAAGCTGAACAATGCCCAAGAGTCCTCTGATCCTTTATTCCCCTCCACTGAGCAACTAGGTGATCCACTTTACGTGTCTTCTCTCTTCAAGGACAGGTCTCCTGCATATTCATTCATTCCTGAACCTATTATCCCTGGCTCTATTGCCCTTCATTTTCTCCCCAAGGTGCCTTGGTCCAGTGGCAGTCAGATTCTCAAGGATCATGAACGTGGTTAAAACAAAGTGTTCCAGGAGCACAGTGGAGTAACTTGAACTGACGGGGGCAGACTGGGAAAGCTTCGCAAAGGGGCTGATGTCTAAAGTGGGCCTTGTTGTGGAGTTGCCTCCTATAAAGAGGAAGATAGGCAAGTTATTCCAAAATTAGACCATGAGCAAACGTGGAGTGAAAGCCATCAGGATAACAGGGACCTTTGGGGGTGCCGCTAAAGGTATAGCGACCTGTGTTATAAAATTTGAGTCTTTTGGCCTTTCATGAGGCTTGTAATCAAGTTTAACCTTGCTCCTGAAGGTATAGCGACCTCCTAAAGGTTGGAACTATTTGATCATATTTTAACCCTGTTTTATACAATTTGAGTCTTTTGGCCTTTCATTTGTCGCTAAAGCATAAATTTCACAAAGAATTACTTTCACCGGGCGACTCCCACTCTCCTTAAAAAATGGCGTCCTCCCTCTACGGAGCGCGAGACACTTCCGCCCCGCTCAGAAGTAACTTCCGCTCAGGACAGCGTGCAGTAGTCACCGAGGTCCCTTAGGCTGCATCACTCCCCACTTATGGCCCGAGGGCTCACCAGCAGGACTTTGACTGGATGCCGAATAAAACTCACCGTGCAGCAAGTCCCACTGGACGAAAATTTGGTCGTAGCATTTCTCAGGTAAAAGAAGCGGAACCAGCACCCGTTTGATCGGCCCGTCAGCCTCCGCCGCCATGTTGCAAAGGTAGCTTCCGCCAGTCTCTCCAGACCGTCATTGACTCACGGTGCGCATGCGCGTTCTGGGCATTCCGCCTCTAGTCTTCCCGCGACTAACTTGGACCGCCCAGTGTTCCCCGCTCTTTCCTACGCCACCGCCATCCCATCTTCAGTAGCGTAAGATAGGTCTCGTCCAGAGACCGTGTTTTGGACGCACCCTGCTTGCTGTTCGAATTTTAAAGCGTGCCAAAGCTGTACGCCTGCGCAGTTCCATCTTTCGCGCCTTTGTTTACTCTTCCAGTTTGGAAGCAAGATTTATCCGGCTTTTCTCTGCTTCTGCTAGGCGCCATCTTGTCTTCTCCCAGCTGACTTTACATTGTTCGAAGTTAAGAAAGAAGAAGCGTGAGTCTCCAAAATGGAGTTGAACGGGGGCGCTGTAGCTCTCTAACTCCTGTTGTCTCTGCTTCTCCAGAGGAAACGGCATGGGCGGGAACAGGACATTTGTGCCATACGGCCTAACATGGGTCCCAGGCTGTGGGCAGGGCCCATGCTTCTCACTCCTCTGGTATGCCTAGGATTTGGCGGATGGGTGTGCCAGCAACTGCTGGGCCGGGACAAACAAGCAGAAGAGGAGGAAGTGGGGAAGGTGAGACCAGTTTCAAGGGAGGACAGCCACCCCAGCCCCCTCTGGGGCCCAGCCCGTCCCTGGAGCACAGACAGGGTCCCCTGGTTTCCCTCCCACCCCACTGGCCTGAGGGCGCCACGTCTGGGCCAGGGCCTGCTCCTCCGCCGCCTTTGACTACTTGCTGAACACGGACTTAAGCAAGGCTTAAGTGAATCCAGCAGCTCCTCTTGGGAAAGGGCACCTTGGACTACCCGGTGGGAGCTATGCCCTCTCCTACCCAGCGCTGGGACACCAACTGCAGTCCCCTGTGGAGGTGGACCTGGCCACCATGCTTTGGCAGCCTGGCACCTGCTGCAAGTACTGTGCTGCCTTGCAGCCCTTTGGTGCCTAGTGCCACAGTCTGCGAGGTCATAGGGATGCCTGAGGTGGTGGGGCCCTGCCACGTGCAGGCTGCCCTCAGGGGGAGGGTCTGCAGGTCCCACTGACTGCTTTCTATATAGCCTTGTGTGGCTCTTACAACTGGGAGGGCTCCGTTTTGGCCCCCAGTGATTGCACCATGGCCTGTAAAGGGCAGGAGTGGCAATCAGAGGTAGTGCAAACTGGCTGGCTGGCAGGCCCTTGGGGAGGATCTGGACATAGGCTGCCCTGCGGGTGCCACTACCACTAAGTACACCACTACTGAGGACATCAGGGTTGGTCACATGGGTGGCACAGGCTGGAGGTATGTTGTTCCCAGGAGCAAAGAATGACTATCTGGAGGTCAGAGTTCCCTCTCTCCCATTGTTGATGAAACCCTTCTGCAGGTGAGATAGGAGCATCCCAGGTGCGGCAGGGTTTAATCAGGCCGTTCAGCCAGCCGTGGACGTGGTAGGCAGGACAGGCATTTTTTGTTGCTAAAGAGCCACTGGCACAGCCTTTGGAAACTAAATGACACAGGTGTGACCTTCCCACCCACACTCATTGCTATTGCTGCCTGCTTCCCCTGTAATTGTATATCAGGTTCAGGAAGAAGGCCGCCGGGATGGGTGGCCCCACTGGGTTGGAGGGTAGGGGGAACTGGAGCAGCCAGGGACCCCAGAATGAGGAAGGGAAACAAGGCAGATTCAACACCAGCCGTGCGAGACTTTGGGGGATGAACTCCTGAGGGTATTTGGTCACACTTTGACATTTGCATCCTTCCTCACCGGCTGTTGCTGGCTCCCTGACACTCAACCATGGAAGGCACAGAAAGCGTTGTGACAAGAAACTCACAGCTTTTAATCCTGTCAGTAAAGACAAAGAAAACCAAAGACAAATTTGAGTAGGTTTTACTCTTCTCCCACTGGGAGTTGGGGCAGGGAATCTGTCACGTTTAATAAACATCTCCCCTCATCCCTCCCAGTTGCATTATCTACTTTTCTTCTTTACTACAGAGAGGGAAAGAAGATAACTGTCTCTGAGTCAGTTGAGTGCTCAGAAATGAGGGCATCCCCTGGTGCCCTGGGTGTTGGGACAAATGCTCAGAGGGGCTGGTAGGTGGATTGGCGTCTCCGGCAGACGCAGAAGATAACAAGCACCACGGCGAGAAGGCCAAGGGCAATCAGGCCGATGATGAGAGGCAGCAAGATGGACTGGTCACTGGGACAGGAGAAACCTGGCAGAAAGATAGGACAAGTAGGCATCACAGTGGTGGTGGCTGGATAAAGGTTGGGGGAAGGAAGGTGGGGGGACATTAGGAAGTAGGAGATTGGTAAGGTCACTTAGATAACCGTAAATGAAAGGGGAGGACAGCTGACAAGTCTGAAGAGGGACATTTTTGGATGTAAGACGGGAGTTTATAAGCCTGGAGTAGGGGTTTGCAGTGCCATGGGAGAGTGCTAGGAAGGAAGGAGTCGGTCTTACTTGGCCCAAAGGCCCCTGTACTGGGCAGCTGAGCAGCTTGTAGCTTCAGGAAGAGCAGGTCGAGGTGGAAAGCTGGTGAAAGAATGATGCTCGCATTTCTGCAACTGAAGCTCTGGCCCAGTGGGGCTTGGAGTTCTCGAAGGGATGCATTCTGAACTGAGAATGTCCACTCTAAAAGAGTGAGTGAGGGTCAGCTCCACATCCATGTTTCCCACCCCCCAAGCTTTGGTCCCCCTTCAGGAGTCCAGTGCAAGTGATGAGAAAGGGAAGGTTACTCACGTGCTGCGTGCGGGAAGGACACGTTATACTCCACAGCCATCGAGTTCAGGTAGACAGTGCTCTGCAGTGGCTCCTGGGGAGGTGACCAGGAAGGCTCAGGGCAGCAGGGGAGAGGTATCCATGTCCACAGAATAAGCAGTGTGGCAAGGGATCGGTAGGGATCGGGAACTTGGAGGGTGAGCGTGAGGGATGGGGGTGCGGTACCTGCTGGAATCCAAAGCTGAGCTGTCCATAGGGGAATGAGAGAAGCAAGTGGGGATGGGCCCCCTCACAGTTCCCCTGGGCCTTGGTTTTGTTGGGATTCAGTACAGAGATGCCCCAGGCCTGTGGAAGTTAAAGATGAGAGCGTCACAAGGCTACACAGCTATGCCATCCAAGGTGCCTTGTTCCCTTCATCCCCACCCTGTTATTTGTCCCTTCTCTTCCTTCTTCCCTTCTGAACCATAGCAGTCTCACCCCCTTCTCCTCATGTCTTTTACTGTCTTTCAGGTTTACCTGTCCTCCACCCTGGGTTCGGTACAGAATTCGAATCTGAATCTGGGCTTGGAGGTGGACACAGGGCTGGGAACCGTTAGTCCAAGTGTAATCTCCTATAGCGGCCTTGGAGCCTGGGCTGGGACTTGGAGAGGGTGGAGGTGGTCCTGGGTGGGGGGAACTGGTCGAGGGTCCTGGGCTGCTGGCCGTGCTGGCTGTGCTGGCCGTGCTGTTGCTTGTCGGATGAACTGTGGTGTTGCCATGGCTGGTGGTGGTGATGGGACTGTGAGTGGCTGTTGTGGGTTCGTGGCTGGTGGTGCCTATGGTAGTGGTTCTCTGGCTCCCGGTAGTACTGGGGCTGGTTGTTCCAGTGCTTCCTGTGCTTTCTGTAGCTGTAGGTGTCACCGTGAACGATGGCAGCAGAGTGGCCGACTTTTTATGAGGCCACTCATTTCCTGTTTCCTGAGCTTTCAGCAGAGGAAAGAATGGTTAGCAACCCAGGGGCAGGTTTCTTCCCAGGGGCTGTTTTCTTCCCAGGGGCTCTCCCCTTCAGTCTTACCTGCTAGTAGCCCCAGCAAGGCCCCGGAGAAAAGTACAACCAGCTTCATGGCAGACCAGCCTCACCGAGACCAAGTAGGTTGTGTCAGTCCCAGCTGCTTGCTCAGTTAATCCTATTCCCTGCCTTCTTTCGGAAGAGGAAACGAAAGTCCTTGACTTCCTGTAACTGATAACCTCACCCCCGCAACCTGACTCAGGCACCTCAACCCCAGCCACGAGTCTTAGTCATTAAAATTTTGTCACTAGATGATTGGCCCTAGCTTCACATAAATGGGAGTGGTCAGGACCAAGTCACGTGGGCAGAATGAGTTAGGAGTTTTAGAACAGTTGATCCTTGGGGACCCAGACCTATTGGTCTTCTTTAGCACAACTCTGTGGTATAGAACCAGTTGAGAAACAGCAGTCTGTTTCTAGAGAAAAATCAACTCAGTAAGATGGAAAATCAAGTTACCACTTTCCCCCCCTCCGTCTGTCACTTCCTCTTAGCTGAGACACATGAGACACTTGTGATGGTGATTGCCTAACCCCTTATAGAAGGGTCACTCTATCCACTTAACATGACCATTGTGGTTAACAAAGTAATATAACAAATGGGTAAATGTTAGCTGGGGGGAGGGGAGACACACTCCTTTGCAGGTGGGAGGGAAGGGGAAGAAAGAAATGAGAAGCCCAAACAGGCAGTTTCCAAGTCATTTTATTCAGAATTTTGTGTTTGTTTCCTGAATCAATAAATACTATACAAAACAATGTAAAAATGGCTACCATTTTTTCTCCCCTGCTCCCCCCACCTGGGGACAATCCCCTGGGCCACCTAACTCAGGGGTTTTCCCTCCTGATTTGGTCCAGCAAATGAGGTTGAGTGACATTATAGCCCCTTGAATCATTTTCAGAGGAATTTGGCTGGGGTGGGAAGAGCCTCTGGGGTTTGGAGATTGACTAGGGAAATGGATTAGTGTTTTTGGGAGAAGAGACGGCGCCTGGGGCAAGAGCCTACCCCAAAGAAAAGGGTATCTAAAATGTCCACGGTTCCTTCTTTGCCTCAAAAAGTGACATTTATTCAAAGAAAAAAAAAAGGAAAAAAAATGACAAGATGTCCATCCCTTGGCTCCCTTCCCTCCCCCCTCCTGCTCCTCAGCCCAAGGACTGAACCCTGGCTGGCATGAGGTGGCAGGCCAGCCCCTCTCAGATGAGGTCAGCAACATTGAGAGGCATTTCCTCAATGGAAGTGTTGTAGAAGGTCTCAATATCTCGAAGAGTCCTCTTGTCTTCTTCTGTCACCATGTTAATAGCCACACCCTTACGGCCAAAACGTCCACCACGACCGATTCTGGAAAACAAGGACATCTTAGGATACATGAGGATACGGGACACAAAAAAACCAGAAGTTTCAGCCCAGGATTGGGCATAAGGGAGGGGTTGGGTGAGTACACTCACCTGTGGATATAGTTTTCCCTGTTGGTGGGAAGGTCATAGTTGATGACTAAAGAAACCTGCTGCACGTCAATGCCTCTGGCCTATGGCAAGAAAGATGACAGCTTCAGCATGAGCGAGACACTATCCAAAAGGAACTTGGCAGTTATGTAGGCAGCCAAAGGCAAAGGAAATACACATCTGACTCTCCCCTGAAAACCTGAGGCATGCCAGATTTTATTCCAAGTTGCTACTTTCCTGAAGAGGGGCACTAGTAGGCCCCCTGGAGAGGGAATCACCTTGGTTTATTCCTCCCCCGTTTTCTCCAAAGTCCACCCCCCACTCACCAGCAGGTCAGTGGTAATCAGTACTCTGCTGGAGCCAGAACGGAACTCCCTCATGATTACATCCCGTTCCTTTTGGTCCATGTCTCCATGCTAGAAAAGGAAATAGAAGGGTGTAAATCACACTGGTTCTGAGAACTGGCTGTAAGTAGGACACTGACACATCCATACTGCTTGTAACAACGGGGTGGGGTAAGAACGCACCATGGCAGAGACAGTGAAGTCTCGGGCATGCATCTTCTCAGTGAGCCAATCGACCTTTCTTCGAGTGTTGATGAAAATGACTGCCTGGGTGATGGTGAGGGTTTCATACAAGTCACACAGTGTGTCCAGCTTCCACTCCTGGGGGGGGGAGCGGGGTGTGGGGGTGGGAAAAAACATCAGTCAGGGGCTATACCCAAGGACTTACTACCAGGCCCGCCTCCTGCACTGGGCCCCACCTCTCGTTCCACATTGATGTAGAATTGGCGGATACCCTCCAAGGTCAACTCTTCCTTCTTGACAAGAATCCGAATGGGATCCCTCATAAACTTCTTGGTCACCTCAAGCACATCGGAAGGCATTGTGGCAGACAGCAAAACCACCTAATGGGATAAAAGGGCAACCTCAGGACAGGAGATACTTGCCACCTTCCCTAGGTGACCACCTAAAACAGAAATTAATGCAAAAAAAAGGCTTAAAGAAAGACTGGAATTCTTTATGGGTTCCTCTGGCATTTAATATTGCTCTTCTGTTACCCTAATGACACCGGTCCACAAAGGATCAGCTATACATCCAAGACTCTAAATTTCTCACCTGGGTGTTGCTGTTGAGCTTTTGGAATATGTCATAGATCTGGTCCTTGAATCCACGGCTTAACATTTCATCAGCTTCATCCAATACAAACATCTTGATGTATTTGGGAGCTACAAAAAAAAAAAAAGGAAAAAATATCAACAGGAATTAGGGAAATGTGAAACATGCTTAACTTTCCCAATAAAGAACCGGGAAGAGACAGATGGTGTGCTCTCAGGATTCAAAGATTTATCCTTTGCCTGGGAGCCCCCCTGCCAGTCCAGACAACAGCCCTGGGAAGTAGAACACTACCTGGGCCGAGACAGGGAAGCCAGGCTCAGATGACACGCATGGGGTTCATCACAGAGCAACTCTTTTAGGGGGAAAAACTAGCCTCACTGGGAAGATTGTGGTCAAGTGGAAAGACTGGGAAAAAGCATGCAGAAGAGGGAAGTGACCCAGAGGACTAGAACTTTGAGATACTCACACAGGTATCTCCGGTTAAGCATGTCAAACACGCGGCCTGGGGTACCCACGATAATATGTGGAGCTTCCATCTGCAGCTTCTGCACCTCAGCACGCACATTAGTACCCCCAATGCAGGCATGACAGGAGGCACCCATGTAATCTCCTAATGCCATGACTACCTTCTGTATCTGTATCCAGAGAAAGTGCTCACGTTAGCGACAACTATGTCAAACCCCATTTTAACTGTATTTATTCTTTCCACACTGACATTCATTATTAAAACTCACTTTTCAGGTAAGAAACAGGCAAGTTAGATGCATCTAAGGTCACACTGATTCACTAACAGCCCTCTAATTTCAATGTAGCTTACTATCCTAGACCCCCTAACTTTCTGAAAGCCAAATGTGACCCACTTATACTCAATCTCATAGCAACCAGTTTTATGTAGAATGACGTTTATCTACATCCCATTGTACTAGTGCCACAAAAGCTATGTCATATTCACTTTTAAAAAACATTTTAAAACGATACTTTAAGCCTCGATTAATAATCTATTTGAGACGAGTCTTATCCATCTTTCCCCCTTCAAGACCCAGGAAAACAGTCCAGCATTATTTTACATGCCCCAGGCATAAAATGGCTCTGGCCACCAACCCAGCCATCAAGCTAGTAAGAACAAAGGATTGGACATCTGCTTTGCGCCTTACTAAGAGCAACACCACAAATCAGGTATCTCTCTGCCCATTGCCAGTGGCTTTGTTCATAAAACAGCCACCAAACTTGCCCAGCCAGCCAGGCTCCACCCAGCAGCTTTTCCATTTGACTGAGGAAATGGGTGGAAGGAAGTGACGCATATTGTGTTTCGGTAGAAAGAGCTTATAATTAACCCAGAAAGTCTTAAAAGATCTAGAAATCATCAACTGATTTTCTTTAGGTCTTTTCTTTCCCCTCCAACCCACCTGCCCCATACACCTCAGTTCTTCCAATGTGGTTGGTGGTGGTGGTTGGGGAGCACCGATTTTGGATTATACTAACTATTTCTAAATCAGTCCTTCAGGAAGGGAAAGAAGCTACTCTCTCACCTGCTGCGCCAACTCTCTAGTAGGCGCCAGGACCAAGGCCTGCGTGGCTTTTAGATCCAATTCAATCTGTTGCAAAATCGATATGGCAAAAGTGGCCGTTTTTCCAGTCCCAGATTGGGCTTGAGCGATCACATCATAACCTAAACAAATCAGGAAAAAACTGATGTGGTAGAGGGAATACATTTTGAGATCATGGAACATTCAAAGCCTCGCTTAATGAGAGCAATAAAGCTACATGACAAGCATGAAGTGATTCAGCCTTCACTCCATCACAACATAGTACCCCCATGAGAACAGATCTGGAGGCCAGATAAGGTTGATTCATTTAGTACTGCATGGTTTTGGGCCAGGAATACAGTTACAAAGAGCAAGTATAAGCCAGCTAAAACACTCCCTTATTGAAATCAAACTAGCAATTCATGTGTCCAGGGCATGAACCAGGCATGGGCACAGACCAACAGCCAAGCTGGGATGAACAAGGAGTTGCTTTGTCCCTGGCTGATATGAGATAAGCACCACCAAAGAAGGTACCACTCTACCCAGACCAGGGACAGTCCCAAACTTGTTCTAAAACAGAGGGGTCTTACCCTTGATACAAGGAAGAATGGCTCGCTGCTGGATGGCAGAGGGCTTCTCAAAACCATAGGCGTAGATGCCACGGAGCAGGGACTCCGAGAGGTTCATGTCATCAAAGCTATCGACAATCTCATTCCAGTTACTCTGTAGAACGCAAAGAAATTAAAGTAGAAGTGGGCCTCTACACTGGAGCAAACAGGAGCTTGTAAGCCTTCACCAAAGCTTCAGAGCCCACCACCTCTCCTCTCTCCAGGAAGCCAGCTGGTTCTACATGGCCTGGGAAAATCCCTCTAAGGACCATTCCACTTGTAAACTTTGAGACTGGAGATTGTACAAGGGGGGACAGGACTCAATTTGAATGACACATTTTATACATACTCGCAGGAATATAAACCTTTTAAACAAATTACTATAAAACAGTTTAAGACTTCCTATGAGGAAGGCTTCACTATTTGGGATCCTGGGTTGTAATTTAATCTCAAGTCACTGAATCACCACTCCAAGAAACCAGGGGCTCTGCTTTCCTAGCACTGCCCTTCCCAAAGTTGAAGGACAATGATGGTAGGAGTCCAATCTCACCTCGATGACGCCTTCGGGTTCCATTCCATCGGGGCCATTGTCTCTGGATCTGTTGATTCAAAGTACAATGTTGACTGAGGCACATTAGAAATCCTGACAGCCAGGCTCTTCCTACCAGCAACCAGCCATCAGTTTTCACTCCCTGACCCATCCCCCCACCAGTTCCTAGAACAGTCCTTACTTTACATTTGAGTCAGGCCTTTGCCCCATCCAGGGAGCTGCTCAAGTCAGGCCGCTCCGACATGATGGGGTAACCCTCCTACAAGACTCAAAAGCTGGAGGAACAGCGCCCCACTTAACGAGGCCGGGAAGTGGTGCTTGCCTTTGGGCCCACGTGTCCCGGACCTGACCTCCCATCGTGGCCCCAGCGCGCCGGAAGTCCCGCCCTTCACCTCCCAGATCCGAAGGTAGGACATCCCCTTCCCCCCACGTCATTCCGCCCGCGCCCTCCCCCACTCCCTCCAGCCCATCTACCCCCCTCGCGGTGCCCGGATGTGGGAGGCCGCGGGCGGTGGCGGCCTCGCGCACAATGAGCCCCAGCCGAGCTAGCACGGGGGGAGATTGCACAACACTTAAAGAGGCGAAGCTGACTGGGGGAGGGGAGCATCTCAGACCGCCATGTGCTCGCTCCCTCGACCACCCGGCGGGGTCTCCCCCCACCACAGAATAATCCACATCCAGCCCGCCCCCGTCGCGAAATGGCATCGCCCTCCCATACCTCAGGGCGCTCACCCCCGAAGAAAAGTGGACCTGCCCATCTGCAGTTTGCCAATTGACCGGCTTGTGCGGCAAAATGGACCCGGGCGCCGGGTGGGCTTCTGGCGCCTCACGCGGCTGCTCCTCCGGGTTACGCTCAGTCCTGGCCGCCAAGAAAACCAGCACACTGAACGGCCGGTTTCTTCTTCCCCGACCCGTATCTCGACGCGACGAAACGGCTGGACATGAGGACCCAAGCCCCCCCCCCCATCTTGGCGAGTGGTACCGCCCCAGAATCCTCCGGAATTCCGAGCGCGCGCGAGCCCTACGGCAGTGAGGCAACCGGACCAGCCACCTCTACCTTTCTTTCCCACGCTAGGTCGCGACCTCGTCTCGCCACTCAGGGCCGGGGCTTCGCGCACCGCGTAGTGGCGTCCTAACGCACTTCGCACTCTAGGCCCCAAAAGCCGGGCTGTCCTCGCCCTCTAGGCCCTGGTGCCAGCATCGGCGGTGGATCCGCCCCCTCCTTCCTTCCCCTAGGACCGGTCCTCCCGGCTTGGTTTCCCCGCAACACTGGTGAACCTAGGGCGGTGGGCCTTAGCTTCCCCCCGCGCGGGGCCCTGGAAAGGGAGCGGCAGGGTAAGTAGCCCCAATCTCTTGCAAATGCCTTCCTTACCGGGAATCCTGACTCGCAGACATGATCCTTAGAAACTAGGGCGGAGTGCCCGCCCATCGACAACTTATAGAGCGCCCGACCCCGCCCCAGCCATTGCATTGGCTTGGCAGCCTCGGCCCCGCCTGCCGGCTCTCAGCAACTCGGCGTGACGTCAGTTCGTAGGCGCTCTGGTACGCAGCCACCATTGGATAACTTGAACGCCTATCAAGGTGAAGACCCGCCCTGCGGCCTCATTGGCTGCAGTGCCCGCTCTTCTCGCCGGTACGGAAGTGACATACAAGAGTCAGGCCTCGAGGTCTGGCAGCCATCTTGGGGCCCTGCACCCCTACACGTGCGGAGGCGATAGTATCTCAGTCATGTGGCCTAGTAGGCCCTATCATGCAAGGGGGGCGAGGTTTCAGCCTCCAGGGACTTCCGGGCTCCCGGGACTTCCACTTCCCTTTACCTCCGCTCCAGGTCTCCACTGGACCCCTATTTTATTTTGTTCTCCAGCATAGACAGATCTGACACCGCCCCGATGTGATCCAAGTATACCAGGGATGATGGAATTAGGAATCATACCCTAGCGGGTGGGAGGTTAGGAAGGGAGGAGGGATGGAATAACCAACTTCTGGGCTTAAGAACATTTGCGGTTCCTGTCATGAATCCTGGACCGCTCCCTTAAGTGTCCTGTTCCCCAACTTTAGTACCTCTCAAGCTCGTTTATTTTTGAGGATTACCTACTGTCGCTCCTTCCATCCTTTGCTCCCCTGGGTGAGGGATTCTTTTGGGTGACTAAGACATGATGCACTGTCTGAGCCAGGATGGAGAGGTGGCCCTTTAAGTCTCAAGACCCATAAAAAGGTAGCTAACAGCACTTGTTGGAGAAAAGCCTGAGATAGAGCATATCCATTAGTTTGAGGCCCCTTAAGGAAGACCACCACTATGTATCTCCAAAGGATCCTTTATTGACCAGAGCAGGACCGTGGCATTTATATATATATATAAAAAAAAGTTTGAAGATCTGGCAGGCAGTGATCCCTTTGCCCGCCCTCCACCCCCAGCACAGATTTTCCTGGCCCCCACCCATACACATGGAAGGGGAATGACTGCCCCACCCAGGCTGCAAGACCGGACTCTTCTGCAGACAGGGAAAAAGGGGCTTTTCCATAGCCACCCCCTGAACATCAGAAATCAACAAGTATTCTCTCAAAGAAAAAAATACAGAAATCAATTAAAACATTTAAATATGAAAAACCAAAGGGAATTGGGTGGGAAGAGGCAGGAGAGGAAAGGAATTGGAGTTTCTTGGGAAGGGTCTCCCATGTCCCCCTGCCCATTACTGAATGGGCTTGAGGCCTGGGATAAGAGGCTCACACAGTGAGTTTGCAGTGACACAGCTCCTTGTAGATCTGCCGACGAAGTTTGGGCATGTCCTGCTGGGTGAAGCTGAATGGCTGAGACAGGGCCAGGTGCTTGCAGTACTGGGTGTTAACAAAGCAGGCCATGAGAACCACCTACTGAGTATCCCCCAAGTCAGGACCTGTGCTACACATTTCATATGACATACATCTCACTCCATCTTTCAGAGAACATGCCCATTGCACAAACAAAAGAAGCCAAGGTCCCACAGCTGGGGGCTCAAAAAAAGTCTGATTCTGAAGCCGGTGTTCTTACTTGCTACATGAAATACCTACTGTTAAACAGAGAAAACACTTTGCATTGGGGGTCAGGAGGCAGGTGCATCACAGCCAGAGACCAAGGACCAGAGACCCAGTCCCAATGTGGGATGGGGAAGCCAGGAGAGGGCCAAGAAGTCTGGGTTTGTGTGTCCTACCACATAAGGTTACTCCTCACTCCCAGGTCACTGTGAGCCAAATGAGGGATGTACAACAGCCTCCCATCTCCCTCCCAACCCTTTAACCCAAATGCCATCTGCTTACCTGCAACACAAAGGCACCACAGTCACTGTCATTATTCTGCCTGGCCACGTTCTAGAGAAAAGAAAGAAGGTAGGCCCTTCACCTGGAGATGCCTATGGGTGTGGCTTCAACTTCAACCTCCTACCGCTATCCCCACCACCAACCCCGCACCCCTCCCTCTAGAAACTTACCATTTTGAAATAACCTTTCCAGCCCTGGTGGAAATCCAGCCGGTCTTTCTTCACTGCCTCTGCCTGTAGATACTTGGCAATATGCTGTGTAGATGGGGAAAAGGAGGTAGTGAACCCAGGGCATAGTGGTCACAGCCACCAAGCCTAGGTTGCTTCTCAGAGACCCCAAGTGCACCCTTCTGCTTGGAACGCCACTCCACTGGACATCCTCCCTACATTCTACCCACATTTCCCCTTCCGTCAAACCTTAGGGCAGCGGCGGTTTAGGGTGCGCTGCGAGTCAAAATAGGTGATGGTGCGTCGCCTCACATCAACGGAGATGAGGGACCAGTGCACCTCCAGGTGGATGGGGATTAGCAGTAGCTCCTTATTGAAGATGTCCACCTAAGGAGGCAGTGCCAGAAGTCAGGTATGACAGCACAAGAGTCCTGTCTACTGCCATGAGGAGCTAAAGAATGGCGGAGCAGGCAAGGAGGCCCTGGATGTCTTGATTCTTGGGGTAAGGAGGAAGGCAAGACAGAGCAAGTGGTGGCAGAACACTCAACAGCCAAGGATGAGCCAAGAACTTTTCATGTATTAAAGGTACAAATGCTTAGTAGCTAAGTACCCAGGCTCAGGATTCTGAAGCCAGACTGCTAGGGTTCAAATCCACCTCCTCCATTTACTAGCTTATAACCACGGACAAGCTACTTAATAACTCTCTGTGCCTGTTCCTTTATCTGCAAAAGAATGAAAATAACAGTACTCACACGTCACCCTTTCATTATGAGGATTAAACTAGTTAATATCCGTGATCCACTAAAAACAATGCATAGCACTTAGTAAATACTTCAATCAGTTAACACTCACAACAATCCTTCAAGGATGTTCTCATGTTCAACATAACAATGCGGTAACTGTGGCTTGAAAAAGGAAAGTAACTTGCCCAAGGTCATAGAAGAAAGACATGGCAGAGGTGGAATTCAAACACAGTTACACAGAAGGCCACGTTCTTTTCAGTGTATGTCACCCCGCCTCTACAGGGAGAAGCAGGCCTGCCAAATCCCTGGGAGTGTAAGCTCCTGAACTTGGGGACAGCAATTAGGTCATGCTGGAGCCAATGTCCTACCTTACTGTAGAAATTTCCCGGCCTTTGATTTGGAGAGGCGAAAATAACTTTTTTTCCTCACTAAACCTGCTCTGCCCCTAATTATTTTCCCCAATAACTTAGGCCAAAAACCTAGGCATCATCCTGGATTCCTATCTTTTCTTCATTTCCTACATCCAATCTGTCAGAAAGTCCTACTAGTTCGACCCACAAAACTTATCCTAGATAAAGCTACTTCTATTTATGCCTTTACCAATCTGGTCCAAGTTTCTCATGTGGACTTCTGTGCTACTCTCCTAAGTTAGTCTGCCTACTTCTACTCTTGCCCCACTTTCAACCTATCAATGAAATAAGACTTTAAAACATGAGGCACTTCGCAGCCTGCTTAAAACCTTCATATGGCTTCTCGATACCCATGGAGTAACCCTCCATGCCTTTCCTAATCTACTCTCTAACCAAACTTCCCATCACTTTCTCTTTGCTCACTCTGTTCCAACCACAGGGGCCCTCTGTTCCTCAAATGTTCTTTCTCACTTTGAGTCCCATGTAACTTGCTGTTCTCTTTGCCTAGAACACTCTTCCCACAAATTTGCACATGGCTGACTCCTCAACATTCAGGTCTCAGCTAAGAGAGGCCAGCCCAGATCACCTGATCTAAAGTACCCACTTCCCATGCTATTACATTATTTTGTTTTAATTTGTTCACAGCACTTATCACTAGCTGAAACTTAACTTGCTTATTTATTCTCACCCCATAAAGGCAAGAAGTTTTCCTTATTTAACACTGTATCCTTAGTGCCCAGAATGGTATCTAGCACACACACGAGATGTTGAATAAATATTAGGAAGACTCAATGAACAGGGTTGGGGAAACAGCTTATAAAAATAGAACTCTAATTCTTTAAAGGCAAGATGTTACACAAGTAGGTGTGAATTCATAACTCACGTTTTTGGTCCACCTTTTCACCCCATCATAACCCTTGGTACGGAGTTTATCGTAGAAGAAACTGTTGAAGAAATGCACCTGTGCCAATGATAAAAAAAGAGTTGGATAGAATTAAAAGACCTCAGGCCCTCCTGCTAACTGTCCTCTCCATTTCATTATGGCTCTAAGAACTACTTTCAACAACCTGAACTCCAATTCTACGAGGATAAAAAAGCAAATTGTTTTTAACCTCATCTGACAGCTTCCCATCCCAATTTGTGGGGTTAGCTATAGGGGAAAAACACTGAAGACTGGGGGAAAGGAATAGAATTGTTAAGACCAGGACAAAAATTATAGATTTGAATTTAGTAGATTACCTTCTCTCCCCATAAACAAAGGTCCTCTTTATGTAAAATGGAAGGAATGAAAGGGACTCAAAAACCTGGTTAGGCCTACCTTTTCAGGGACTGTGTCCATGACCAGGTCTCCATACATGTTCATCACCTGACGAGAAGATGGGAAGCAACTTGCCATGGAGGGTGCAGCATGGGTATAGGGCTCCCCCAAGAAGAGGGCCCCAGACACCCTGTTCCCTGAATCCCCTCTTGGGCCTATTTTTCTACTCCTCCTCACCTGGTCATTGAGCCAGTTCTGTCCATACAAGGTCCCAAGGTCATCCATGGTCAGCACATGCCGCTTATAGGCCACTCGGAAGCCCCTCACCATGGCATTGCCTGGCATCCGCTGGTATGACTGGATCAGCTGCAGCACCAGGCCCTTCCTGAGTAGGCCAAGGGTGGAGTCACACAAAAGACAAGGGGGCTAGGACACAAAGAAGTACCTTCTACTGCCTAGGATAAGAGTCTAAACTACCCCTTCCCCTTTTGGGTCATTGATCTTTTCTAGGACCTGATAAAGGCCTACTCCCCAGAAAGAAGCACGTGAATACTCAGGTATACATAATATTTCAGGATCTCAGATAAAGACCCTCCCAGCTGGCTTACAAGGACGTAGCATCTTGCCTGTAGGTTCCCCCCTTCAGTTCTAGCTTCCTTCTTCTCCTCAAGTACATCCCAATGGCAGAAAAAGCAGCAGAATTCTCTCCCCATCCCCCAGGTCCTAGCCCCCTTCTGAAGGGCATCTCTTTCATTCCTCACCTGGAAGGTGTAGAAAACTCCTGCTGGAAAATGTCTTCCAATTTCTCTACTACCTCATCAGTGCTGAGGGGGATGAGGCTGCCGTAAGTTTGAAGGAATTCATCTAAGATGCCTGAGTGGAAGAGGGAGAGGAGTGGGGTGAGACCTCCAGACTCTGATCTAAGCGTTGGCTGAGGGAGAGAGAGAGGTCCTCTTAGGGTTCCTTACTCTGCACACAGGTCACATGCTCCTCTCGCAGGGGGCTATGCTGGCCAGCTTTCTCCCCAGGCCGCTCTGCCTCTTCTGCAGTGCCCAAATCTGAGCCCTGAAAAAGCTCCTGGGCCACATGGTCCCCGATGCTGCACACATTGCTGATGAGGATGCTGGCATCAGGGGGTGCCAGACTTCGCTCCCCTTCTGGCCCAGGTGGTCCCCCAAAGCCATTGGGCAGAGTACAGGAGAGGAGGCCTATAAGGCAGGGAAACAAGATGGGGATGAGAAATTGGCTTAAATGAAAGGACAAGGGGAAAATTAAATGATGTACACAAATTGTAAGACCACAAGAAGGATGAATTGAAACTAAATCTACCAATAGTTAAGTCTAAGGTATAAAGAGACCGTAAAGCATTAGATAAAGACGTCCAAGAAGTTATAAAAGAACAGAGAAAGTGTTACTACAGTTGACCCTTGAACAACATGAGGATTAGGGGTACACCCCCACACTTGAAAATCACGTATAACTTTTAACTCCCCCCAAAATTCAGTGGTCCCTCAGCATCTGTGGGTGACTGGTTCCAGGACCCCCATGGATACCAAAATCCACGTACGTTCAAATCCCTTATATAAATGGCGGAGAACAATGCATACAGTCAGCCCTCTGCATTTGTGGATTCCCAACTGCAGACTGAAAATACTATCTTCGATTCGAGGTTGGTTCAATCTGCAGACGCGGAAACTCACAGATTCAGAGGGCCAACTCCATGTATAAGTGGACTCGTGCAGTTCAAACTCGTGCTAAGGGTCAACTGTACTTATAGACAGGAGGACAGCAAGGAAAGGCTAGGATTCAGACAGATGTAAATTTCAGAGATATTTGTCACCACTATATGCCTAGCACCTAACGTATCATCTGACATATAGCAAAGGCTCAATAAACACTCGAATAATAAAGCACAGAGAGCCTAAAATTGTTTTGTTGGGGTTCTCCAAAAGAGAAGTATTCTGAGTGAGAATGCCACACACAACGATACAGGTGATGTACCCCACCATTCAGAGAGATCTCATCCCACCATTGAGAATGGCACTTTCTGGAAGTGCACATGAAAAGGTCCTTCTCCTGAAAGGCCGAATGAAGACGAACTTCAAGTGGACAAGACTGACTTTTCCAAACCACATCTCCCTTTCTCATCCATGCATAGGACACCTACTTAAGTATTCCTTATCCCAGCCTTGACTACCTTCCTTGACTTAGTTCCTGCTCAAAGTGGGGCTGAAGACATTTAACAGCTATTCTGGACCCCCTCACTCTGCCATCCTACTTTCCTTAGGCCCAGTTTTCATAACAAGAGGCTCGTATTCTTCCAGGATCAGGGTCCTCCCCAGCCCCTCCTCTACCCCATTCCCACCTTACCTGAGTCAGGGTCCAGAGGAGACTTCGGAGTCCACCTTAATCCATCTTCCTCCATGGGCGGCACTGGTGGAGACGCTCTCATCCCATCCTCAGCCATGAGAGCACCTAACAGACCCAGCCGAGGGGGGGGTGGTCCCCGGGGGGAGTCAAAACGACAGCAGGGGGATGGCACCTGCGGTGTAGCACCCCCTTCCTGGGGTGAAAGATGGTTCTTGGGGTGTGTGAGGCTCCGCCGCCGGCCCCGGTGGCGTCCCCAAAGCTTCCAGTGGAATGCCAGCGAGGTGCTTTTTGAGTAGAGCAGCATCTGGAAGGCTCTCAAAGCTCTGCGGCGGCGCTGTGAGCAGGTTTTTCGATGAGTAGGACGGGGAGGGCGAGGTCGCTGGGTGGCTCCCAGCTGACCCCATCTGGGGGGCAACCTCCAAGCTGCCACTTCCTCTTCTTCATCTTCATCCTCATCTTCCTCTTCTTCTTCCTCCTCTTCACTAGCTGAGGCATCAAAAGAAGGCCGAGGGGCAGGGAGGCGTCTGGCTGGCACTGTGGTCCCTGACCCAGGATCTGGCCCAAACCCTCCACCTGATTTGAGTCGCGGTTTGGGGGGTGGGGGCCAACGAAGACGCTCTCGCCTAGGGCTTGAGTAAGCTGGGGCTATGCCAGGTCCAGGAGGCTCAGGCCCCCAAGACCCGGTGCCTTGTATAGTTTCTTTCATCTTCCAGTAGCCTGTAAAACAAAGGTTAGAGTGTCAGAATGCAAACATCCTGTACCCTAGGTCCTGCCTCTCTACCTCAGCATGCCTCTTCTGGAATAAGATGCAAATAAACTAGGATTCAGAGACACGCAAAAGGAGAAAAAAAACAAAACAGCTAACTTCAGATATTCCTGGTTAACATGGTGCGCCATGGGACCTTTAGCGTCTGTGCCATGATCATCTCTCTCTTACCCAGATAGAAGCAAGGGAGAATAGCTAAGCAGCAGGCCTTGGGGACCTTATTTTTCAGATCCCCAGGTCAAACCCAGTATTTTCAGACTCTACTTCTCTATTTTAATACTACCGGGGTGTCCTAATTGACAGCCTAATAAAGGACATGGCCCGGAAATCCTGACATGGTACAAAGAACACAACTTCCACCGGGAAACCGTGGTCTAGAGTAAGAAGAGAGTTACCTATCACCCTGGAGCGAACAGGGAAAGGGGCATGCTCAAGTCGTCTCAGGGAGCAATGGGGATGCCAGGCCTATGGTCAGAAAGTAGAACCTATTGAAAAGGGAAGGATTTTAAAGGAAACTGAAAGAGAACCGAATCGGTGCTTAAGCAGCCTAATCAAGACAGTGGGACAGAACTGAGCAGCGCGAGCCAGGCGGGCCCAGCCCCCTCCCCTGCTCTGTCCCCTGGGACCAGAATGCGTCCCAGCACCGGTATGGTCCTACAGGCTCGGACGGCTCGGAGCCCAAGGGCCTTAAGAAGCCCCTTCGAAGGCCTCCTGGGCTCCGGTTACGTGGGAATTAGGTCCAGGAATGGGAAAGGCCGGGGCAGGGCTGGGGGGAGGGGAAGGGGCGTCCTCACCGGGAGAAGGGAAGCCGGACGGACGGGCCCGAGGGCGGGCGTCTCCGGCCTCAGGCTTCCCGGCTCATCTCTCTGGCGACGGCGGCGGCCCCGCCACTCCTGCTGTCTTCAGCCGTAGCCCTCTCAATTCAGGATTCCAACGCTTCTGGGCCGCGCGCCGTGCCGCTGAGCCGCCCCGCCGCGGCCGCCTCTTGCTCTGCTTCAGCTTCCACCTCCACCGCCTCCCCCTCTTTCCCCTCCTCCTTCCCCTCCCGCGAGCCCCAAGCCCACCGGCGGTGGCGGCGCACGATTACTACGTCACACCAGGCGAACAGCGCCGGCGCGGCCACCACGCGCCCTAGTCCCGCCCACCCGTGAACGTAAACGCCACGGGACCGTCCCGCCCCTTAGCCCCACGCCGGGCTGCGCCTGCGTACACCCGCTGACCTGGGCTGTGCGCAGCGACCCCCACCATATGCCCTTTGCGCCTGCGCGTCCTGTATTGTTTCAGGCCCCGCTGCGTGTTTCTCTTCCACTCACTAAGGCCTTGGCACCCAGGCAGGCGTACAGCTGCTGTGGTGTGGCGCCCAAGGGGAGAGCCAGGAGGGCATGAGATCAAGTAGAGGGACGGGGCTGTGGCAAGGCAGTAGGGGAAATGGATCCGAGGTATCATTTATTCTCTTTTATTTAACTCTTAAGCAGGGCTTGAGCAGAAAGAAGAGCTCGGAGGAGGGAGGCAGAACCAGCATAAGGTCGTATGATTCAGCCAAGGTCCCCTGGCGAGCCGCCTCAGCCCAGAGGGGCTTGGAGGGGCATGCACAGCAGGAAAGGCAAAACTGGGGACCCGAAGAGTAATGCAAGGGGACCGTCGTCGTCGGGCACCCCCTTCAGACGGGCCTATAATAGATACACCTCTGGAGGTAGTGGTGGAAACTGAAGCCCAATGGCTAGAGAAAAATGAGGATAAGGGTTCTTGTGGGGTGAAGAGGCAGCGGTTACCTGGAGGGACGTGTGGCATAGGGAGCAAGGAGTTTTCCTGAGTGAAGGGAGGCTTTGTGGACTTCTGCCAACAGACAGGATGATTCTCTCAAACTGCCGCTAGATGGTGGTGCTGTTCTGGAAGCATTCCAGTGGGACCCACAGCAGGTCTAGACAATGCCTGGCATTCTCTCCCCACCCCTCCAAAGCCCCAAGAATTTGGGGCTGGATGGAAGGTAAAAGCAAGATATTCTACCTCTTTAATATCTATGAAATCAAAGTCGTGGGGGTGGAAAGGGAATAGGGAGGAAAAGAGAGAGTCATGAGCTGTCAAACCCAAGGTTCCAGTCAAACCCAGAAGAGGCCTGTGTTCCTGCTCATTCCGTGCTTTGTCTAGTCAACTCTTGGCTGTCTCCAGTATGTACCAACCCTGGTCTTCCAAGCCCAGAACCACCTTTTACAACAAAATCACAGTTTCACAAAACCCAGGAAGGTTCCATGGGGAGAGAGGCTAAGTTTCGCCCTTGCTCGCGGGATTATGACACTAAGAATATCCCCTTGGTGTAAATGGAAGACACCTGAGAAAAGGGAGAAAAACGGATGCTCAGTGAAGCACAGCCAGGAACATACTCTGATGTTTCACCCTCCCTTTTCCAGCTCAACCTTTTTACTGCTTCCTGTAAGGACCTAGGTGTTGTCTTTCGTTCCTCAGATCCACCTCTACACCTAGGCTTCCAACCCCCTGTTACAGCTCTCCCCTTGTCGCTACTACTCCTAGGTCAGGGATGTCCTGCTGTTCTCACATCCACCCCCTACCACCCACAGGCTCTTACCTGCACTGTAGCAGCTATTGTAAGCCCAGTCTGGGTTGGAGGGCATACTTCGTATACATCGGAATAGAGTCTCCTGCCTTCCCTGGCCCTCCCGAGACACCACTTGACCCATGGTGAAAGTCACATCATGAAACAGAACCTGGCAGGGAAGGGAGGAGATGTTGAAGAAAACAGGGCAGTGTTGCTCAGTTCTGGGAGGCCTCAGGAGCCCTGACAAAGGAGCCAAGGAATGAAGAAGGGTCTTCTAAGTTTGGTATGACCAGAGGGTGGGGAAACCTCAGTATTGGGGCATAAGACTCTGGGAGAAAAGGCCTCCAGGCCCCTACATGAGGTTCGATGTTTGTTTGGGGTTACCTGGCTGTACAGCAGATAAACTCCAGTATCCCAGACTCGAACAACATATCCTTGGGCCTCCAGGCCTCTCCCACGCTTAAGAGCTGGTTCCCACAACACCTCTGTCACATCAGAGTCCTCTGGAGGTGAGGAGTGTGGCAATCAGGATTTCTATGCATTCTCAGGTACTTCTCACCTTTCAGATTCTCTTGGGCCCAGGTGCCAGCCCCGGAAGTTCCCAGATCTTGTCCCTCCCCAAAAGCCATGATTTAAAATCGTGCTCACCCTTGGAGGTAATGTTAATGGGAACAAGATGCAGAACTGAGTGCTTCTCTGAGGAGAGAAGGAGGAAATCTCAGCAGTGTCCACCTACCCCAGTTGCCCTGTTGTCAGCCCTCCACCCTTACCCTGTCTTGGGGTAACAATCTCCAAATCCCCAGGCTGCTTGATCACTCCCACCCCTGCTGCACCCTGGAGGCCTCACTCTTCGGTTTACGGGTGAGCGTGGCTCTCCTTCTCCGGGGTCTCTCCCCATTCTCCCAGCCTTCCAGGCTGTCAGGGCTCTGTTCATGGAAAGAAGGTCAGGGTTAGGCTAAGATGCAAAAGTCCCAGACAGCCTTTCTTTTCAGCCCTTCCACCATCCCGGGCACGCCCCACATCTCTCATGCACCTTTCCCCAGCAACCTGAGTCTTGGTGCTGGCTGTATTCCAGGATCTGGTAGGTACAAGAAGCATTAATCTTTAACAATTTCTTTCCTGGAATGGCTACTCCCTTGACCTCCAAACCCGGGACCTCTCTTGCACCCACTTGAAACTTTGCAGACTAGGAGTCTGGAACCAAGAGGCCCAGAGACAACCCTGCCACCCATCCTTCTACCCCAGACACCCTTCTCCCCTCACTCACCTGCTCCCGGAAGCTCAGCCATGGATATCCTTCCCCCTTCTCAGAGGGCCCTCCAGTCCTCTGCAGCCGGGTCACCTCTCTCCTTAGGGTTTGCAGCTCTGTTTGTTGGGTCAGCAGAGCCATGGCACAGGCCACAGCCCCCAGAGCTGCCCCCCAACTCAACCAGAGGGCAACTGAGAGTGCCGGTTCTCGGACCTGGCCCCTCATGTCTCCTGGGGGCGCTTTGGGGGCTAGCAAGGAAGGAGATGAGGCTGGCATGAGCTGGGGACCCTGCCAACAGCTATGGTCTCAAGAGTGGATGGCAAGGAGGTGGCAGGGAGGGTGGGAGTGCAGGCAGTGGTGCAGAAGGGAGGAAGGGCGTTACGCAAGGGAGAAATAAAAAGGAACTTGAGAATAAAAAGGAGGGAGGAAGAAAGCAAGCTAGGGGCACTGTTGGTGCTCCTGGCACCCCGCTGTGGGGCCAATGTTGTCTTGAGACCCCGAACCCTCCTCCAGCCTCAGGAGAATTTGGTGTCAGTCTCTCTAGGAAGCACGGGGCTGCCAGTGACACCCAGGAGGAGCGGCCAGAGCACAGGAACCCTGGGGCGGCCCCAGAAGTGGGGGAGGGAAGGTTGGCTGGTTATGGGGCATGGTGCCAGGAGCAGGGATGGAGGGACAAGCTGGGCAGCATCGAGGGTCAAGGGGTGAGGGTGGAAGATCCTCTGGGCTCAGGCCAGGGAGAGATCTCTAGGGAAGTTTACTAGGAGTGACTGAAGGTGGGAAAGGACGGAAGGGGGCCAGTGGGGAGAACTAGGGTCGCGGAAGAAAGAAACTGGCTGAGTTCTGGGGTTAAGGCCAGGCCGGGTGTGTTGGAATAAGGCCTGCACTACTCCCTATGCTGAACTTGGCAAGCAGGACTTCCTGTTTCCAGAGAAAAGCTCTTACATAAGGCTCTGGACGAAGAGAGAAAGAGACAGCCCCAAGCACCCTACCACTGTAGGATTCCTGCCCTGGATCCTGGGGCACAGGTTTCCATGTTCCTGGGTCCCACTGTCCTGCTTACTGACCCTGAAGCCCTCTCTAGGCCTGCTCCCACCCCACATCCCCGCCAGGGCTAGTGCCAGCACCTGCTGAATGTCCTGAGACTGCCAAGAGGAAGGGCCCTGTATCTCCCAGCTAGGGATTCCCCGCGGGAGGAAGCCCGCCTCCTAGGTAAATGAGGCTGCTTCTGCTGGACCTTGGGCAGAGGATTAATCTTTTTTCCTGGCAGTTTGCCTTTCCACTCTCAGGGGTTGGAGGCATGTGGGTCCCCACTCCCAAACCTGCACACAGCCCTGGAATTCCAGGTGTTTTACACCCCGCTCCCCAAGGCCCAAGACCCCCTTCCCAGGGCCCTCAGCTACCCTGAGGAGGTCCCCTAAGCCCCAATAAAGAGAGCGACCATGACTTATTCTCTTTAATATCCACTTATCAACATTTTGTCACAATAATAATAAAAATAATATCTTTTAAAAATCCACAGGATATTATCAGGGAGGAACTTGTCTTGGTCTCTTAGCCCTCACATTAGGGAACTCCTGGCCTATTCCCAGTCTCTTTGGCATCCAGCCCTCTTAGTGCCTGAAGAGGGGTACTGGGGACCCATCCTCACCCAGAGTACAGTAAACAGTGTCTCAGGGGGCTGTGGCCAGAGTGGGGAGTCAGGAGATACATAGGGGCATCAAAGATCAGGGGTTCAGAAGCTAGCGAGGTGGAGAACCAGAGGTGGGGGGAGTTGTCGGAGACGAATGGGAATATTTATGTGGCAAGGAAAACACGTGAACAAGCCCTGGCAGTCTACCCAGGGAGAGGCAGGTCTGAAGGGAGCAGCAGCTTAGGGTGGGGCAGAGGGGGCTGGGGTGCTCAGAGAGTTGTTGTGGGGAGCCAGCAGCCTGGGTAAACCACCGTGAGACCAGGGCCCCTCAGTGAACTTGGAAGAGTCCAAAGTAGGTGAGAAAGGGGGCAGCCTTGAGATGGGCCCAGGGGAGGGTGCGGATCCGTAGGGAGGACCCTGGCCGCAGGGGCAACAGGCCAGACACCTGGCAGAGACGGAGCTGGGGCCCGAGGGAACTTGCTGCAGTGGCAGAGAATTCTTCTAGGCAGCGCAGGGCCAGCGTGTCATCAACCAGCAAGTCCAACTTCAGGTAGACAGCCTTCCCCTCGTCAAAGTGCACCTGGGGGTGGGGGGGAGGAAGGTGGCACAGTCCAGGCCTCTGCTTGCCCCCAGTTTCAAATTTCCTTAGAGCCAGATATCCTCCCCAGCTAAATCCCCAAGCTCCCCCTCCCCACCTTTAGCTTGCCCCCACCCTCTAAACCAAACCCTTCTCCTTCAGTTCTTGCTTTACCCATGCAGCCAGGTGGGGCTTACCTGACAGTACAGGTAGTAGAGCCCAGCCCGAGTGACTATAAATCCCCCGCTCTGGCGGTCATAGCGCAGTGGGTTGGAGCTGTTGATTTTGGCCTCTTCCCAGCCACTCACCGTCCCGTCCACACCTGAATGTGGATGTTCAGAGATAGGGGAAAGTCCCTTCACAGGACTCACACACTCCCTGCCACCAAATGAGTTTATAAACCTTTAGGGCCCACCTTACCCAGAAGATAAATAGATAACCCAGGACGAGGAAGGAGCCATAGCCTGTGGAGCCCATAGTGTAATGAGAAGTTATGTGAAAAAATCCGACTTATACGACGAGAATCACACAGAGCAAGCTGTGACTAGACTCTTCTGGGGAGAAAAGTAGGACTGAAGGAGAAGCGTGGGGGTTTTTATATTTTGTGTTGATAGTGTTTGCCTCTTTTAATTTGAGAATGTATACATACATTACTTGAATCATACATTACTTAGATTATTAAAATTAAAAACAATAAAATGGTACCCACATGTCCATCAACTGATGATATGGAAAATTGTCATTTTCCATATAATGGGATATTATTCAGCCTTCAAAAGAAATGCTATGAACCTTGAAAACATTATGCAAAGTGAAAGAAGCCAGTCACAAAGGACCACAGAGTATCAGAGAGACAGAAAATAGATTAGTGGTTGCTTCGAGCTGGTGTGGGGGGGATGGAAATCAGAGAAATAGCGGATGATGGCTAAAGGGTATGGGGCTTCTTTCTGAGGGGATGAAAATGTTCAAAAATTACTGTAGTGATGGTTGCACAACTGTGAATATACTGAAAACCATTTAACTATATAACTTCAGTGGGTGAATTGTACGGTATGTGAGCCCAGCTTTATCTCAATAAAACCGTTACACACACAAAAAAAATCTAGAGCTAGGGTAATAGCAAATTGCAAAGAAGATAAATAATAAAATGACAGAACAGGACCTTAAGTGGCTTCCCAGTTTCTCCACAGCCACCCTGTCTACCTCTCCAACCTAATCTCACACACCCCTCTAACTCACAACACTCCACCCACTCTGGCCTTCTTTCTATTTCTGCCATCAAGCAAGCTCCTTGTCCCTGCAGGGCTTTGTACTGTTCTCCCCCCTTCCCAGAATGCGCTGCTCTGCCTGGCGCATTCTGTCAGTCAGGTCTCAACTCATGTGAGGCCTTCCCTGGCCACCCAGTTTAAAATAGCCAGTCCCAGCCCTGCCTTCATAACTCCTCACCATGTCACCCTGTTTCTTTCATAGTAGTCACCAACATGGGAAATCATCTGGTTTATTTGTGTACGTGATGGTTTGGGGTCTGACTCCGCTAATAGGACAGGGACAACGGTCCTATTCACCACTGTATCCTGGCACCTGGAGCTGGGCCTGCTCTGAGAGGGCACCCAGCAAACACTGGGGGAAAAATAGAGGGAAGTCGGCGAACGTGGCCAACAGCTCTCTGTTTGGGTCCACAGGCCACTCTCCTGGACCTCACGGGCTGTGTCTCAGCAGCCTCAGCAGCTGCCTTCCCCATCCTTCATCCTCCGCCAGCCCCAGGGTCCCATCCTTGTTACTTTCTCAAGGAAAATGTACAGCTCTCTGGGCATTTTCATTTCCACCTGTGGGTTATCCCGGCCTTTCCCTGCAGACTCAACCCCACCACACCTCACCCTATCAACTGCTGCCATTTGAATAGCCCTGGGAACCTCAAACTCATCTTGACCAAAACTGAGCTTGGTGCCCCACCCCAAACTTCCCTTACTGTCTGTATTCCACATTCGGCTTACAGTTCTACTCCCACAGAGTACCTAAGCCTCCCTCTCCTTCACCAACTTTTTTCACCCATTAACTGTTCCTAGGAATTCTGCCATCTAAATGGCTCTGGCCCATCTCCCTCCCAGGCTGGCTCCTGCCACTTCTCACTTCTCAGCCTCCTTTCTTATTGGACTCCCTTTTTCCAATCTTGCTGCTCCAGTTTATTCCCTAAGCAGAGCCACAGAATGATGCTTCTTCTTTTCATTTTTTTAAAGAGAAAAATAACCAAATTTAGTATATGCAGATGTATGGAACCCCGCATACATGAGAGTGTCAGAGACCTTACATGCACGAGAGGTTCCAGAACGATATTTCTAAAATGCAGATGTGAGCCTGCCTCTCCTCACTGTGACTTCAGAATAACTCCCAGATTTCAGTCAGTTGTGATCTGGCTCCCACATTCTTCTCCAACCTCATGCCCCGTCCTACCCCTCTAGCATTTTCTCCTTCAGCTACATGGAGCTTCTCACGGTCCCCAAGCCTCATCATACTCTTGGCAAACTCAGGGATTTTGCACAAGTGGTTCCTCCACCTGGAAAGTCCTTGACCCCTTGTCCATCTTACATTCATGCTTCAAGGCCCAGGGAAGCCACATCTTCTTGGGGAGGGAATCCCTGACTCCATGGAAAATTTCTTATCTTCCTCTATGCCACCATGTACCTCTGGCTACTTTCAATGTTGTTCTTGTCATAGCATACCGTAATTTATATGCTTGTCCCTTCTAGACAGTAATTCCTTGAGAGTAGGTCTGGGTGTTATTCATTGTGGGCACCTACCTGGGTCCTTCCAAACAGTAGGTTTTCAGTGCATGTGCGTTGAGTCAAAGAATGAATGAATGTCTGGGTAACTGCTGAAATAAGTGGTCCACAAAAAGAGGAGGAAGTCTGGTTTGGGTCATGAAGAGTAGGGGGAGAGAATGAGAGTGGGTGTTCCTAGATATGGAACCAGCTTGAACAAAGGCTGGTTGTGGCCAAAGGGCATGTTATGCCTGGGACCGCGGTGTCACTCTGTTTCACAACCACAAACCTCAAATGGACATCCCTTACTTCCTGGCAATCCTCCTACTTTCCCTCACTAAGCCACTCACCAAGATAAGGATTTTGTACCATCTCTCCTCAAACTTACTGCCTCCTGTCTCCCTAGTTCTCCAAAGCACCTAAAAGTCAGCAGGCGACAGCTCCCTCACCTCTCTGCACCAAAACTACAAACCAACCTGCTCTCACTTTCTCCAATGCCCCTCTTGTGATGATGGGATGACGCGTCTCTCTCTTCATTCTTGAATCCATCCCCTCCCACCTTCTCATACATTGCCCTACAGACTTTCCCCACCCCTGCATCAGCAATCGCCTCTCCCAGGGACCTTGTCCAGTACACAAGCACACTCTAGCTGGGTTCAAATCCCAGTGGCTCTACCACTTAGTATTCTCATGACCTCAGACAAGTTAAGTAACTTCCAACTGGAAAATGATCAGAATATCTTCCTTTTAGGACTGTTGGGAGGATTAGATGAGATCAGTAAATGGTAGCTAAGATTCACGTAGTATTTCTTATCACTAAAAAGACTGAATTTTTCCTTGATCCACATCCTCCTCCACCTACTGGCCAATTTCTCTACTCCTGTCACAGAGAAACATCTGGAAAGGGTTGTCACTATCTCCAATTCCTATTTCACGTTTTCTCTTAACCCAATTCATGCTGGTTTCCAACCTAATTATACCACTGAAACCACTCCTGTCAAGGTCACCAGTTGACATTGAACATTGCCAAACCCGGCAGTCATTTCTCTGTTCTCTTCTCATGCGACTTCTCAGCTGCATTCAACACAGACAGCCACATCCTCCTTCTTGAAATTGTGTCTGCTCTTAGGTTGTATAACACTGCCCTCCCTGGGTTTCTTTCCCTCTCTTTGGCTACTTCTCAGTCTCTGCTGGGTTTTCCTTCTCTTCTAGATATCCAAGAGCCTCAGGGCTTTGCTTGTGGGGCCCTTTTTTCCGCTGGTGTCTAATCCAGTCCTATAGCTTTAAATACCATCCATATGCCAATGACTCCTGACTTTATTCATCCTGACCTAGCCTGAGCTAGTCTACCGTGTCCAGCCATCTATTTGTGAAACTCATTTTTTATTATTTATCCACTTGTTTATTGTTTGATATCAAATTTAATTATTAATTTACACACCTCCCAACCTAGTTCTTCCCTGTAACCCCATCCTAGCAAATGGCATCATTATTCCCAAAGATGCCCAACTTAAAAATCTAGAAGTCATTTCTGATTCTTCCCTTTCTCTTATCCTGTACATCCACTCCACAGGCAAGCCCTGTCTACAAGCCACGTACTTTTCTCCATCTCAGCTGCCAGCCCCCTAGACCAAGTCACCCTTATGCCTTGCCTCCTGGCCAGTCACATGGAAGGGCATTCCAGGCCAGAGAAGAGTATGTGCAAAGTCCAGAAGAGGCACATTGGCTGGGAAGGGGAGTCAGCCCCACAAGTGTGGAGAATGCACACGGGTGTGCAGGGAAAAGAAGCGGAGAGGACGGGGAGGCTGGAAGCCAAGCAGAGAAGCAATGGAATAATAAAAGTGAGGTTCAGGTGGGACAGGGTAGGGGGTGGGAGAGTCTGGAACGGGGAAAAGATTAAAGACTGGGTGTGAAGTTCTGATGCCATGGTGCTGAGGTGGGGGGCGGGGTAGAGAAGGAAAAGAGCAAAAACTAGAAACATTTTCAGAAAAACGATCGGAGCATGAAGACTCATGCAATATGGAGGGGAAAGAAGAGGGAAAAAAAAATCAAAGGAGCTTTTTGGAGAAGAGTGAGGGCTGAAGGAGAAGCTGAGCAGGTAGTTTGGTGGGGCAATCTGCCTAGGTCTGTGAGGGGAAGGAGTCTGCCTGGGGTCCCATGCCTGGGTCACAGAAAAAGTCCAAGTTTGGGACCTGAGAAAACTGAACTCTGAGGACTTTCCTGAACTGGCTTCTGGGGTTCCAAGGCTGAAGGCAGGGATGAGGGTGGTCAAGGTTTTAAGGGGACTCTTTCCCAGGAGGCCAGTGCTGTGGGGATCAGGGAGAAGCTCAGAGATGGGGATGGGGTCTCACCCGCCTGTGCTCCATCCTGTCCAGGCCGTGGGTGAACTGGAAGAGACAGGAAAAAGTTGATGAGATCTGTGCTGTCCCTCTGCCACCTCTCCTCCCTGGGCATGGCTCACCCATCACCTACCTTCATAGTGGGCTGCAATCGCTCTGCGAGCCCGTGTTTTCCGGCCTTTAGGTGCTAAGAATCAAGGAAAAACAGATAGGCAAAGCAGCCCCCCACTCGTCTGGGGGGTCAGAAGTCACTCCCCTAGCCCCATTCCCCTCTCAGCACTCTGGCATCCTTATTCTTGCCCACATTTCTGGCCTAAAAACCTCAGGCCTTATCTTCCTTCATAAGTAGAGTGACTATATAATTTATCATCCAAACTAGGATGTTTCTGAGAGCAAAAGGAGTGCTATTAATAATTACACTGAGATAACAGGTGTAAACCAAGACAGTCCAGTCCCTTACAAACCTGTATATATGGTCACATGGTCCTCCTATTCATAAGTCTCTTTGCTTACTGGGACCCAGACCTCTGACTTTCCCACCTTGTCTCCACCATGACTCTCAACCAACACCCACTTTATTCTCTGTGGCTAAGTTTCTCCACCATAAGTGAGGATAACGGTTTTTGCTCTGCCCACTTCATAGGGCTGTTATGATGAACAAAAGCAACAATGAGTCCAGAAGCCACCATAGACCAGCCACTGTAATTATTCCTGACTTTGGGATAAAGGGATACTCACCATTTCTGCGAGGCCGAACAAGTTGTTTCAGGAAAGGCACAGGATCCTGGATCTCTTCTGACTGGGGATTCAGTTCCTGGGGGAATTAAGGGCAGGTCTAAACCAGAGTCTTGCCAGGGATTCCCAGAGACATAAATTTAGACCTACAGAAGGTTGTCAGGAGAAGGACAAGCAGGCGCAGAAGTCTTAGGGAGGGACACAGCCCCTCAGCCAGGAGTGTGGAGGGGGTGTCTTAGCACTCACCCCCTTCCGGAGACCAGCCACACTTCCCCACCCCATAACCAGCACAGACCTTGCACCAATTGGCACATTGCACACATGCCCACACCCAGTCAGAGTACAGAGTGGGTACACACCCTGCACACACAACCAGCATCCTTCTTCCAAGGCAGGCTCCCATATCTCACACACCCACTTCACCCACAGCCAATAAACACTTTGTACTCAGGTGACACAAACCCATTACACTCAGTTGTTACCCTCTCTCTCTCTCATACCCACACACGGCTGTCACAGCCAGGGCACATCCTGGATCCTCAGCTCACACACACTTCCCATGCCCATTAGCCTGCAATCAGCAGCCACACCCACTCACCTGAGGGTCCCGGTCCTCCTCTGCCACCAGTTCCCCCTGGGAAGGCTCCTGCTGGGAAGGAGGCAGCGTCACCCCGTCCTTTTCCACCTGACATCTCACCCTCCACCCATCTTCCTGTTCCCTTGCCCTCAGCCCACCCGGTCCCATCAGCTGCTTCGCAGACTCTGCTCCTAACCTGCCCAGGGAGGGGTGTGCAGCAGGGCCTCACCTGGGCAGACGACGATGCCCGGCTCCCCAGACTGACTACGGCCAGCAGGAGGCCAAGGCAGGCCAGCGCCAGGCCCAGGCCCAGCACGAGCGGGGCCAGCAGGGCGGTGCCCGGCTCCCCCCTGCGCCCCCTCCGCCTCTGGCTTCGACGGGCGGCCATGGGGGCGGGGGGCTGTGCCTGCCTCACCGCCCCCCCATCCCGGGACCCGAGGGATGGGGGAGGGGGAGCCGGCGGGCGGTTCGGGCTGGGGAGAGGGAGGGGCAAGGGAAACGGGGCGGGAGGGGGCGATGAGGACAGGAAGCCGGACACTGTTTGTGTGATTAAACTCGGAGCCCAGCCGAGCGTTGTGCACCAAGCGGGTGCGCGCCTCCCGGATTTCAAGCAGAGCGATTTCCTGCGAAGAGGCTCACACCGCCTGGGCGTATAAAAGCAGGGGCGATGTTTGTGTGAGTGGGGTGTGTAGCCGAGGGCTTTCCAGGCGGACGGCCGGAGAGAGGGAGCGAAAGGAGAAATGAGCAGAAACTCCACCCAGGCTTGCGTGCGGTTGGTCAGGCTGCAAGATCCCTGGAACTTTTGAGATCTAGTCCTGCCCAAGCGGGATTGTTAATTTAGGGCCCCAGACCAAGGTAACTAGGCAGTGTGTGGCTGGTCTTATTATTCCCTCAATCAAGAAGGTGCAAGCCAAGGCACATTCGGATTTTTATCAGCAGCACCGAAAGACAATACTTTCCTTTAAGTAATTGGAAAAGAGCCTGAGGACTTCTTTAACATGGGTTATGTTTTCACTTCTTTTAGCAAATCAGTTGGTAGTTGATTTCAACTTCAGCGTCCTGCAGTTACGGTAGGAAGAGCAAGCATCTAGGAATGCCAGATCCCCAAAGGCACTTCTCTGGAAACATAGGGCCATTTCAGCTAATAATAGGACTACAAGAGCTCTATAAAGGAATTTGTTAAAAGCTGGATCCTTTTTGCCATGGAAACACTGTTGTAAACATTAAGTCACTCACAAGTTCATTTAACCTGCACTGTTCACTTCTGCACATCTGCAGTGAGACGTATTAGAAAACAATTCTGTTGCAAGAGCAAAACTTGAACAATAGGGTAAAGCAGGGGTTCTGAATAAGCATATGGAAGCCTCCTGCTGTATGCCTGTACTCAGTCCTGCCCTTTCCCCTCTATGCTCCTGTCTTGCTGGTTCCCTTTCTGTCCTGGAACCTGCTGAACCGCTTTAGTGCTTCAGAGTCTCAAGAACCCTTTATTCCCCTTACTTGGAACACTGAGGCCACCCCCACCTCCAGCTTAAGTCACTTTTGAGAGTTTTTCAGATCATCTTTTCTAATTAGGATCTTAACCGCCCTCATTCTGTATTCTGGTACCCTTTATTTCTTTCTTAGTTATCACAATTTGTAATGATATGTTTGGCTACTGTCTCCCCAACTACATTGTAAAATATAAAATTACAGATTTCCTTGTTTATGTGCTTATTATCTGTCCCTAGAATGTAAATTCTATGACAACATTATTCATTACTATATTACCAGCACCTTGTCAAATGTTGGTTTCCCAAATAGCACTAAAGCAACCTGTTGATAAGACAAAGATTATTCCTTACGTCTTCACAGTCTGCCAATGCCTCATAGGGAGATGGGCAAGGCCACATTTATTTGAAGTCTGGTTTAAAGCAGGTCTTTTCCATGCTGGGGTAGCAGCAGGGGTTGATCAGGATTGGTGAAGGGTCATAGTGTAATCAGTTAGAATGAATACAGAAAAATGAAGATTTTGATGTGCAGGGTTCAAACAGTCTTAGGGTACAAACTGTCAGATCTGTTGAAGATCTGATGGGTCTTTCAGGAAGTTCCTGGAATAAGCAATAGAGTTAATTTTCAACATTCATCTTAAATGTAAAAGTCTCTTGGATGATAGTTATACCAGTGAAGACAGTGGAATAGTCATGTTATTATAGATGTAAGTTGTGTGAGGGTATGTGAATTTTGGTTCTTAACCTACTACAGTGTTTTGGACATAATAGATGCTTAATAAAAATTTATTGGTTGATTGAACTGAAAGCTCCAAGGGAACAGGAACTACTTAGTCT
Organism: Rhinolophus ferrumequinum; assembly: GCF_004115265.2. NCBI lineage: Eukaryota > Metazoa > Chordata > Mammalia > Chiroptera > Rhinolophidae > Rhinolophus > Rhinolophus ferrumequinum. Next base: position 11,327,591 of record NC_046304.1, read on the forward strand.
TCTCCTCTGTTTATACTCCATGCCTAGTGCCTGGAAAACAGGGAGCACTCAATAAATATGTCTTGATTTAATGAGTAAATGAATGAACACATGGATTCTAGTGGTTGACATTTAATGTAGGAAAAAAGAAGCCGCGTAGGAGACTTTAGTGGAAAGACCAGAAAGGAATTTTGGTGATTTTCAGGATCTGTATAACTTGATAGCAGTGATTTAAATTAAACTTTACTTCAAACTTGTGACTTTCATTTATCACTTAATACAAGGGTTTCTCTGCCATTATTCTGTGCTTAATAGATATGATTAAGGTTTTTGGGGTGCAACCAAATGAAATGAAGAAAGGGATGATGGAGTAAAAGGGGATTTTCTGAGGTTATTGAGCAAGAATTAGAAAAAGTCAAGAAAAGGAAGAGTGAGATGAAATTGTACCACAGACTCTTGCCTGAGCCAGATAATGAACAGAAGAAAACCTGAGGAGAGATTGTGTGCAATCTTGAGGGAGGCTGGCTCTTGTCATCAGACCTAGAGCTGAGGAAGGTCTTGATTTTTTCAGTCATGGGGCTTTGTTCCTGCCATTAATCCCCTTCCTTCAGTTGAATAATAGGTTTCCCAGCTGGAAAAACCTAACCCACACAAAGGTAATACTTGTACTTTCTTAAAGTAACTCAGTTTCCTTCCTCAATTTACCAGCTCTCTTCTCAGCTCTGAGGCCAGGGCCCTTGAAGCCAGGGCTCTGAAATTGACATTCAAGCCCTATGTTTGAGACATGACCCTCATATTCAGTAAATAATTCTTCAATTTCCACAGAACTTTATTAAGAAGCCATGGGCCTCTATCAATCTGGATACTGGATGTGTGGAACAATTAGAAAATAAAACAAGATTCCTGATTCCACGCACATCCTTTGTCTCTAATCCCTCTTCAGATCCCATTGAAATAAAAGTACAGAATACAAAAAGAAATAAGAGAGCAAAGATGAGTGGTGTGTGCCAGCCAAGTCTGTTCATTTAGACTGCCGAGGACAGGCAATGTCCTTGGTCAGCAGGCAAAGGAAAGTAGGAGAGGTAGGACTGAAAACTTGGAATTGATTAAAGTCCTACAAGATAGGACAGCAGCACCAGTTGATGACCTCACTTACTTTTCTCACCCAGAAGGCATTTTACCTCAGGCACAATGTCAGACATTTTGTCTCCAAAGAAATTAAATCAATTATCTGAGGGAAGTTAAACTACTAGTATGAATGTTGGTGGTCCAGAATAAATGTTCCTATTCTAGTATTTGGGGTGACCCGCAATCTGACAGTTGATCATCAGCCCTCCTTATCAAATTTTGAAACCTTCCAGTTGACATGTCCTATCTGGTCCACAAAGAATTTCTAAGCAGAATTTCCACTCAGAGAGAAACGTACAGGGAAAATAGTACAACTTACACACAAGCAAAGGAAATCCAGGACACCTAGGTAGTTCTTTATTAAATATTACTAATGATCACCATGCATATGTGGAGAACAAGCAGCATGCAATGAAAAACCCAAACAAACAAAAAACTGACGCTGGAGGAAATAGAGATAATTCCGAATACAAAAAGAACTACCTAATATACTTAAAGAGAGTTAAGCAGATAAAACATCGGTAAAATAAGAACTAGACGCTATATGAAAAAGGCACAATCAGAGAACAAGAAGTATTTTTCAAAGTCTAAAAATGTGGTTGCAAAAACAAAATGTTCAGTAGAAGGATTGAGACATAGAGTTGAGGGAAGAAAAATCTCTAAAAATATAGAGCAAAAAAATGAAAAGATAGAAATCAAGAAGAAAAGATAACAAACACAGAGGTCCAATCCAGAAGGACCATATGGTTATCAGGAAAATGAATCTGAATAAAATTCAAATGGAAAATATCTTAGAAAAAATAAAAGGAGGAAAATACAATAGAAAAAAAAAAGAGATAATTTCCGGAACTGAAAGGCATGTCTACATTCTGAAAGGGCTATTGTGTGCTCAAGATAATGAATAAAAAATCACCCATATGTAAATTCTTTCTCATGAAATTTCAGAATATTAAGGATAAAGGGAAGGGGCTGGCCCAGTGGCTCAGGCAGTTGGAACTCCGTGCTCCTAACGCGGAAAGCTGCCGGTTCGTTTCCCACAGGGACCAGGGGGCTCTCAACCACAAGGTTGCGGGTTCCACTCTTGCAAGGGATGGTGGGCTGCACCCCCTGCAACTAACAAGGGCAACTGGACCTGGAGCTGAACGGCGCCCTCCACAACTAAGATTGAAAGGACAACTTGACTTGCAAAAAGTCCTGGAAGTACCCACTGTTCCCCTTCCCCAATAAAATCTAAAAAAAAAAAAAAAAAAAAGATAAAGGGAAGATGCTAAAAGAGTTTCTAAAGAGAAAAAACAATTCATCTCCAAAAGAACAAGAATCAAAATGACTAAAAACTTTTCATCAATAACACTGAATCCTAGAAGATTGAATGGAAAAATGCCTGTACAGTTTTGAGAGAAAAGAATTTCTACCTGTAATTCTATATCTAGTCAAATCCCAAAGTGAAAGGGCAGGATAAAGGTGTGTTCTGACATCCAAAATTGGCCTCCACACACCCTTTCCCAGAAAAGTGAGGATGCATTCCAGAAAATAAGGAAACAAACCAGAAAGAAGACAAAACAATATGGGAAACAGTGGATCTAACTCAGACGATCACAGAACAGAGGTGCCAGGATGACAACTGTGGAGCAAGTTTAGGGATAAGAAGTTCTAATTGGAGGAGGAGGCAAAATGGGGCTTGAATTGCATGAATGTTATGAATGATAACTTGAAAAAAATAAAGATATGGTAAAAGTAAAGAGGACAAGAAGAAAGAAAAACAATTTAAATCTTTAGGAAAATTCCAAAACTGAAAAAATAACTCTTGGTTTAAATGAAAAGCAAGATATAATATGATATGAGTGTATTTAATTGATACAGTACCAATCAATGTCTTTAATGTTTGAAACATTCCCTTGGATGGCAGATTGAGCGCATGGAGAAGAAAGCATAATCCAGGCCATAATTTGGCCAGAGTTTGACCAGTTCTCACATGGCCATCATAATGTAAGTACTGTTCATTGAGCTTAAACTTTTAGAGTCAACCTGTAGAGAAATCCTGAAGACTTGGTTATAGTAGTTGCAGGAAAGACTGTGAAAGCTAAAAATCTTTGTAAATGTGAGGCTGAGAAAATGTTGAATGTGGAAATGAGGAAAGAGGAATTACAAGCTGGGCTCTCTTCCCAGAGACACCAAAAAAGGTACACGGAACAATGGAGGTTTACTTATATCAGCAAAATAATTAATATAAAAACAAAAATAATTGTATAAGTAGCCATCATTGGGAAGAGAAGAGGAAGAGGGCGTGTGAATTAAATGCCTCATGTTTTGTTTGTTTGTTTGTTTTCAATTTTATTGGGGAAGGGGAACAGGACTTTATTGGGGAACAGTGTGTACTTCCAGGCCTTTTTTCCAAGGAAAGTTGTTGTCCTTTCAGTCCTTAGTTATGGAGAGCGCAGCTCAGCTCCAGGTCCAGTTGCCGTTTTCTAGTTGCAGGGGGCACAGCCCACCATCCCTTGCGGGAGTCGAACCGGCAACCTTGTGGTTGAGAGCCCACTGGCCCATGTGGGAATCGAACCGGCAGCCTTCGGAGTTAGGAGCATGGAGCTCTAACCGCCTGAGCCACCGGGCCGGCCCTAAATGCCTCATGTTTTGTATCGGAAAGTTAATATTCACTGAAGCTGATATATAAAAAAATAGAACTATGAGCATGTTAGCTAGGATTTTGAAAATAACTTCCCGAAGAAATAAAAACAGAAACCGTTAAACAGGGTTGCCTCTAGGTCTTGGGGGTGGGGTGGATGAAACAGGATGGGAAGGGGTGAGGCACTGTTGTTTTTCATATAATCTCCTCTGTTCTACTTGATTTGTTATCAAGTGAATGCAGCATTTCAATTTGTAAAAAGAAAAAAATTGTAAAGCAGGAAGCCTTGCTGAAGAGAGGGAAAGTCATCGCCCGCCTAGGTAAGGCCTGTGATCACATCTGCTAATGGAAAAAAACAGGGATTGGACCCTTGCAGACAGAAGATCATCCTCAGAACCTTTAACTTTGGCTTGAAAAATTAATTCAATACACTTAACCTTTTTGTTCTTGGTTTGCAGCCAAAATTAAAATTAACTTGCATTTTTATGGATGCTGATCGGAAGTGACTTGGGAAATGTGTAGGAAAAATACTGAAAGGAAATCTGCCAGTATAGTTTTTATTCTCTTCCTTTTTATGCTTTTCTTCTTAAATTTTCTACCATTACAATGAGGGAAAATAGATTTTTCAGGTTTTTTTTAGAGACACAGTTTGATTGATATTATTTAAATGCAAAGAAGTAACTTCATGTGGTCTGTAAGGGTTGGGACTGTATGCTTTGTTGGCCATCATAATTCCAGGGCCAGCAAAAGTTTGTTGAATGAATAAATGTAATCTAACCTCCCAAACCGGCACTGACCAGTTAGTATTTAATGGTGGAATCAACCTGGGAGTGCACTGGTACCATTCTGGTTTGCCTAGGACTGAGGAGGTTCCCAGATGACAGACTTTCAATGCAAAAACCTGGACAGCCCCAAGCATACTGGGATAAGTTGGTACCAAGCCTAGGGGAGGGCTGGATATTCATGACAACCCCCCCAACCCACCACCACACACACTTTTGGTCAAAATTTGTAAGCTCTATTTTAACATCAATAAATTAATAAAACTACTGAATTCCTCAAAGTCTATCCTGGGCCCCTTGGTCTCCACCCCTACCCACCCTTTGTCTCTACCCCTACCCACTGTCCCTGTGCTTCCCCAGGCTTTTACAACCATTCATTCACTGACCACTCTCCTGTCCTCATCTCCCACTGCCCCACTGAGCATTCAGCTGCTCCACCAAAGCTCTCACTTTTCCTCAATCCAGCAGGTACTCTTCAGCCCTCATCTTACTTTTGTGCAGTATCGCTGCTGTTTCCCAGTCTCATTTTGAAGCCCTCTTTTCTTGGCCTCATACCTCTCTAGCTTCTAGTTTCCTTCATTAGTTATTTTAGGAAGTTGATGTGCTATCTTTAAGTTGGTTCATTCATTATTTTACCAAACTTGATATCACAAATGCAGTTTAAATAGAAATTCCATAATTGATCATTGAATTCACTCCGACATGTTTTACACTGGAAATGTTTTTAGCTTTTATTTTGAAAATTTATTTTGAACAATTTTAAACCTGCAGAAAAGTTGCAATGAATACCCTTAGACCTTTCTCCTGAATTCACTAATGGTTAAATATTTTTCCACATTTGCTTTATCTTTCACTTCACATATATAATATATATTATATATATACATGGATATACATATTATTATTATTGAAATATGTGAGAGTATGTGGCAGAAAGCATGACACTTTTACCCTAGATGCTTCAGTAGGAATCTCCTAAGAACGAGGATTTTTCTCTTGTTTAACTACAATATAACTATCAAATTTTGGATATTTAATATCTATACAGTACCATTATCTAATATATAGTCAAATCTCCCCAATAATATCCTTTATAGCAACTGTTTCTTCTAATTCAGAATCACATGTTGCATTATGTCTTTTCAGGCTTCTTTGAATGAGAACCGTTCCTAGGCCTTTTGTCATTCATGACATTGATTTTTTTTTTTTTTTGAGATTTTATTGGGGAAGGGGAACAGGACTTTATTGGGGAACAGTGTGTACTTCCAGGCCTGTTTTCCAGGTCAAGTTGTTGTCCTTTCAATCTTAGTTGGGGACGGTGCCGTTCAGCTTCAAGTTGTTGTCCTTTCAGTCTTAGTTGTGTCGGTCGCAGCTCAGCTCCAGGTCCAGTTGCCATTGCTAGTTGCAGGGGGCGCAGCCCACCATCCCTTGCGGGAGTCGAACCGGCAACCTTGTGGTTGAGGATGCGCTCCAACCAACTGAGCCATCCGGGAGCTCAGTGGCAGCTCAGCTCAAGGTGCCGTATTCAATCTTAGTTGCAGGGGGCAGAGCCCACCATCCCTTGTGTGACTTGAGGAATTGAACTGGCAACCTTGTGGTTGAGAGCCCACCGGCCCATGTGGGAATCGAACCGGCAGCCTTTGGAGTTAGGAGCATGCAGCTCTAACCGCCTGAGCCACCGGACCGGCCCGACATTGATATTTTTATAAATATTTTTTTTATTTTTCAATTACAGTTGACATACAACACTATATTAGTTTCTGATGCACAACATAGTGATTAGACATTTATATAACTTACAAAGTGATCACTCCAATAGGTTTAGTACCCATCTGACACCATACATAGTTATTACGATATTATTGACTATATTCCTTATGCTATACTTTACATCCCCATGACTATTTTGTAACTAACAATTGGTACTTCTTAATCCCTTCCCCTTTCTCACCCCCCCAACCACCCTCCCAGCTGGCAACTGAAATGTTCTCTGTACCTATGAGTTTGTTTCTGTTTTGCTTGTCTGTTTATTTTGTTCTTTAGATTCCATATATAAGTGAAATCATATGGCATTTGTCTTTCTCTGTCTGACTTACTCCACTCAGCATAATACCCTCTAGGTCCATCCATGTTGTTGCAGATGGCAAGATTTCATTCTTTTTTATGGCTGAGTAATATTCCATTATATATATGTACCATCTCTTCTTTATTCATTCATCCATTGATGGACACCCAGGTTGTCTCCATATCTTGGCCATTGTAAACAATGCTGCAATGAACATATGGATGCACATGTCCCTTCGAAGTAGTGTTTTGGGTTTCTTTGGATAAATAGCCGGAAGTGGGATTACTGGATCTTTCTTGGTATCTTGTTATAGGCTTTATTTTGAAGTCTATTTTGTCTGGTATAAGGATTGCTACCCCAGGTTTTTGTTGTTGCTTCCATTTTCATGAAATATGTTTTTCCATCCCTTTACATTCAGTCTGTGTGTGTCTTTCAATATGAAGTGAGTCTCTTATAGGCAGCATATGTAAGGGTCTTGTTTTCTCATCCATTCAGCCACCCTAAGTCTTTTGATTGGAGCTTTTAATACATTTACATTTAAAGTAATTGTTGATAGATATGTAGTTATTGCCATTTTATTCTTCATATTTTTTTTTATTTTTTTCCTTCTTCTTAAAGAAGTCCCTTTAACATTTCTTGTAATACTGGTTTGGCGGTGATGAACTCCTTTAGCTTTTTCTTGCCTGGGAAGGTATATCTGTCTTTAGGTTCTAAATGGTAGGCTTGCTGTGTAGAGTAATCTTGGTTGTAAGTCCTTAGTTTCCCTCACTTTGAATATTTTTTGCCAAGCCCTTCTGACCTGCAAAATTTCTATCGAGAAATCAGCTGATAGTCTTATGGAAGTTCCCTTGTAGGTAACTAACTGCTTTTCTCTTGCCGCTTTTAAGATTCTCTCTTTGTCTTTAACCTTTGGCATTTTAATTATGATGATGACATTGACATTTCTGAGTACAATACATTTACAGAATGTATAAAGGGAAACTTCCTGCTATATCTCCTCTACTCTCAATACTATATGACACTACTTCACTTCTGATACCACATATGTGGGTTTTCCACATACCAAGCAATTCTGTGACACCAACTGAGTATCCTATCCTACGGTTTAACTTAATTCTGACATCACCTACCTGTAGATTGTGTAAAATTCCATAGGTTCAGGGCTCAGTGCTACAAGACTGTCTCTTCGCTCCCAGTTCAGAAACCAATCACAAATCCAGGTTACCTGTGTTTCTACCAACTGGCTATAAATCAGGTTCTTATAATTTTCTCTTCAGGTTCAATTAACTTGCTAGAGTGGCTCAAGAAAACAGTTTATTTACTAGATTACCGGTTTATTACAAAAGGATACAATTCAGGAACAGCCAGATGGAAGAGATGCACAGGGCAAGGTATGTGGGAAGGGCCGTGGAGCTTCTATACTTTCTTTAGGTATGCCAGCCTCCCAGCACCTCCATGTATTCACCAACCCAGAAGCTCTTTGAACCTCGTCCTTTTGGGTTTTTATGGCGGCTTCATTAAGTAGGCATGATTGATTAAATCACCATCCATTGATGATTGAACTCGATCTCTAGTGCCTCTCCCCTTTTTGGAGGTGGGGGGTGGGGTAAGTCTGAAAGTTCAAATCCTCTAATCACAAGATTGGTTTCCCTGGCAACCAGCTCTCTTCCCTAGGGGCTTTCTGTAAGTCATCTCATTAACATAAACTCAGGTGAGCTTGAAAAGGGCTGTTATGACACTTGTTATGACATAAGACACTCCTTTCACTTTTATGGCTCTGGAAATATTTCAGGAACTGAGAACAAAAGACCAAATACTATAACAGAATATGCTCCCATTGCTCTTATTACTTGGGAAATTCCAAGGGTTTTAGGAGCTCTGTGCCAGAAATGGGGACAAAGACGAACTATATATAGTTATCATAAATCACAATATCACAGAATGTCCCCTCATTTATTCCTCATGATTAAATTCATGTTTTGGGGAGGAAACACTGTTGTGTCCTTGTTTCTCACATCAGGAGGCACAGGACATCAACTCATTCCACTACGGGTGGTGTTACCTCTGACCCCTGGGTTAAGGTCAAGTGTCCTGGACTCCTCTACTTCTACAGTTACCTTTTTTTACCCTTATAATGAATACAGAATCTGTGGAAAGACATTTTGAGACTATAAATATCCTGTTCTCCAACAAACTCTCACCCAAAATTTTAGCATTCATTAATGATTCTTGCCTGAATCAATTATTACTGTGTTGGTTTCAAAACATGAATTTCCTTCTCCCACTACATTTATTAATTATATTCTACTATAATTTCCTTTCTTCCCCATTTATTTATTATTTGATTTTATTTTTAATATAATTATACACTCACATATTCTAAATGTATTATAATACATCAAATCATTATCCATTTTAATACTTAAATTGTCCCAGAGTCTTTCAGTGGCAGACTTTTTCATCTGGTTCCTGTGTCTTCTTCAAATTTTGAGCTCTTTTCTCCTTCCCTCCTTCCTTCCTTCCTGCCTGCCTACGTTCTTCCCTCCTTTCTCCTTCCGCTTCCCCTTCCCCTTCCGCTTCTCCTTCACCTCTCTCTCTCTCTTTCTCTCTCTCTCTCCTTCTTCTGGTACAATAACACGTTCCAGGCATACCTTGTACTTCCTCAGCACCAGCCCTGGGGTCAGCAGCCATTTCTTCAAGGAACTGTTTCCTGTTTCCTGGAAAAGGGTATTTAAAAACCAAAAGCACAAGGTGAACTCAGTGTTACTGGAAGTGTCACTGCTTCTAGGCCCTTTATCAGACAGAGATAAGACATATAAATATTACATAATAAATTTGTAATGACATCTCTAATTCTGGTCCAACACTACAAAGTTCTTCCTTGTCTCCTCCCACCACATTTGTATTCCCCTATATTATTCTTGACCACAACACTGTGTGTTTCCATCATTGCACTTACCACATTCATATTTATTTCTGTCTCCCTCACTGGAGTGTAAAGTTCCATGAATATGGGGCTAAGTCTGTCTTATTATATCTCCAGTGACTTGCTTGGTGCCGGCCACGTGGTAGGTACTTTATATATTTGTTGAATGGCTACTTTTCCTTGGTTGGTCCCAAGGAATTCCTTAAGGGATTCTACCCGGATTTTTCAGATTCTCTGTGCGTGCTCTTCCTGGTTAGGATCGCCCTGTGTGTTCCAGCTGCTGGTGCTCACCTTGACCACATTGCTATCCCATTATGTTATCATCTGTTTACTCATCTGACTCTCCTATTGCCACCTTCATCGGTACAGGGAACTGTGATTTATTTATCTTTGTTACTCAGAAACTAGCTAATGCCTTATGAAGTAGGCACTTCATAAATATTTGTTGCATGAAAGAATGAGTGATTTTGCTCAAAGGACACAACCAGGAAGTGGAAGCACCAGAATTCAAACCTGGGTCTCTAAAGTGGCCTCCTCTGGCCCCACATGTTCCATAATAACTCCCAGAGGTGGAGAAAGAGAGCCTGGCCTGGAAAACTGGGTAAGATTTGGTGAGCAGAGAGGGGTCAGCATTCCAAGGTTAGATGGGCAATCAATATCCTGAATTTTCATTACATTTTTGCCTTTGTACCTTCTCTATTTCAGAGTTTCCTAGGTCATAGAGATTTTACTTTACCTTCCATCCATTTCATATCTGCCTCAAAGTAAGACTCAACCTTGACAGGTAGTGAATGTCAGGAGGGAGCCAGAGTCTCAGGTGGTACGTGCATAGGACGCTCCCCTACTTGGCCTGGCTCCCTGGCCTGAAGCTCAGACTTGTCTGCGTTGGCAGCGTAGTGTCTGCCTGGCCTCACGGCTAATGTGATTGATCTAGTTTTGCCCCAGCCCTTGGCACCTGCCTCAGCATTGGCCCTGAGCTACAGCTTTACTCAGTTCTGTCCTGGCTGTGATAGGTCAGACCATCTGGACTCCCTCCAAGCAGGAGAGAATGTGGTGAAAGAAAATACAAGTCCTGATATCTCAATTTGCAGCCACCTCAGACACTTTTGGGAAGTCAAATATAAATAAATGCACAAATCAGTCAAAAAAAAAAATACATTGTGTCTGCCAGCAGTCACTAACTCCTTGGCCAGAGGTGGGCTGCGAAATGGGAAACCTGGATTCTGGTCTTCACTGGCTTTGGGCCTTTGGTAATACCTTTGGGCCTTAGATGGGCCACTCAGCTCTCTTGTTCTTAAATGGGAAAACGGGCTGAAAACCAGGCCTGACTGGGGGGATTCTGCTGGAGCGAAGAGTTGGGATCACATCATGGCACACTTGAAAAAAATGTATTTTGTCATTGTAGAATTGTTTGTGGCAGAAAAATAGCGGACAAAACCTAATGCATACATGCAGTCATCTGAGGAACAAGTTAAGTAAAAAAAGCAAACACACACACACACATCTTGTATACACAAAGCCTATGTTTCTGGAATGAGGTACAAGAAACTGGTATCAGCAGCTTCCTTTGCAGAAAGGGATCTGGGTGTCTGGGGGTCCACGGTGAGAGGGAATTTTCACCATACACTCTTATACCCATAGGCATGTCTCATCTATTCCAAATAAGTAAATAATTAACTGTTTTACAACAAGGAAGGGAATTATCAACAAAATTTTTAAATGCATTTTCAAAACTAACCTCAAGCTAAATCTAATTCAAATCTATACAACTAAATATACACACACATAATTTACACACACACATATAGAGACAAAGTTTTATATATTAAATATATATGTAGAGAGAATTTTGTAGTTATATAGGTATGAATATAAATATAAATATAATTTCCCTTTGCTGCATCTACTGCGAGAATGAATGTCCATAGCAATCAGACTGTGAACATTCCAGAAAACGTGGACGTCACTCTGAAGGGACCACAGTTACTGGGAAGGGCCCCAGAGGCACCCTGAGGAGGGACTTCAATCACATCAGTGTAGAACTCATTCTTCTTGAAAAGAAAAAGAAGAGGCTCTGGTTGGCAAATGGTGGGGAACTAGGAAGGAGCTGGCTCTTGTCCACGCTATCTGTAGTCACGCACAGAACACAGTCAAGGGTGTTACACTGCGCTTCTGTTACAAGATGAGGTCTGTGTGTGCTCACTTCCCCATTCAAGTAGTTATTCAGGAGAATGGTTCTCTTGTTGAAATCTGAAATTTCTTGGGTGAAAAATATACCCACGGGTTTTGGATGAGGTCAGGTGTTGCTTGTTCAGTATCTCAAGCCCAGAAAGATGAGTTAATTTTGAAGGAAATGATATTGAACTTGTATCAAATTCAGCTGTTTTGATTCAACAAGCCACAACAGTTTAAAACAAGGATATTATAACATTTTTGAATGGTACCCATGTTTCTGAAAAAGGAACAGTTCAGCAGGCTGATGAATAAGGTGTAAGTTGTTCAGCTACAGAAACACCAAGTGGAGTGATTCCTCAGACTTATTTGTGATATTTTAAAGATGCAATAAAAGTCATGTATTGATCTGGGAAAATACATATATAAATATAATTTTATATCTTTTTTTTAAATTGGGGAACAGTGTGTTTCTCCAGGACCCATCAGCTCTAAGTCGTCCTTCAATCTAGTTGTGGAGGGCGCAGCTCAGCTCCAAGTCCAGTCACCGTTTCAACCTGTAACCTTGTTGGGAGCTCGCGCTCTAACCAACTGAGCCATCCAGCTGCCCTAATTTTATATCTTAATAAATATAATTATATAAATACATTGTATATATACAAATACACACTCACACACACAGCTTGGGTGCCAAAAAAATGTACACACATTTTAAGAGATGTTATCTATGTATTACTTTTCGAAGTTGAATTGTGTTATGTAGCAATGTGTATGTAGTATGACGTTCACTCAAAAAATGGTGTTAATGAAATGAATGCTAACATCATTCATTGTATTACAATTTTAATACAGTTTTTTTTCCTTTCTTAAAATGTGTATACATTTTTTGGCACCCTGTGTATGTGTTTTTATACAAATGTTTCACTGTAGAAATATGAGCAATCTACACTGGTCTGATTGAGTTGAAAATTAAATTATGAGCAACTTCAAAGGCAGAGAATATATCTTCCTGGTCCCTGCTGGATCCCCACAGCCCTAATGCAGCTCCTGCCCACAGCGGGAATACAGGGTCGGCTGGAAGAGAATTCCACAAGTGAGCTCCACCTCATGTTGTGTTGATATCTAGGTTGAATATTTTTCATCTTTCGTGTTTCAGTTTGTGCTTTCATAGTTCCATGCTTTGGCATTCATATTTTAGATAAAATACTGCTTTCGTATTTTATCTTCCTTGATTCTCCAAGCAAGTCTGGGAGGTGAGGATTGTTACCTGCATGTTACAGAGGGGGAAAAATGAGGCTGAGAAACTAGGGGCTGTACCCAAATTTGCACAGCTCTCTACTAAGAGGACTAATTACAAAGACTTAACAGTGATGGCTGCTATTTTCGGGCCTCTGCTCTGTGCCAGGAACCATGTTTAGCACTGTATGTATGCAGTGTTACTTAATTTAATCCTTATAACAAACCTCTATGGTGATATGATGCCCATTTTATAAAGCAAATGTGTACAAAGCCAATTAGCCAAGGGCTGGAACAGAGTCTCTGATTTCTGTCTTGCTTGTTCTGCCGCTTGTGGCACCTCCTTCAAGCCCTAGGGCAAACTTTAGGGAGCACCTGAATCACCTAGGAGGCTTGTTAAAATGACAGTTGCTGGGCCCCATCCCTAGAGTTTTCTGATTCTGTAGGTCTGGGAGGGAGAATTTGCATTTCAGGTGATGTCTCTGCTGCTGGTCTGGGACCTCTGCTCTAGGAAGAGCATTCTCAGTCTCCACCGCCACCACTTCAGCGTCCTCTTCAGACCCTGCTGGAGGAGTCTCCTGAGCAGAGCCTGGGCCAGAGCCTCCTCAGACAAAAAGAACTGAAGGCCTCCACCTCCACCTCAAGCTCTTGTCTGTGGCTGAGCCATTAGAGGTTTTAGTTGAAATCAATAAAACCACTTTTGATGTTTATAAGCACTTTTGGGATTTATTGGAAGACCATAGGTAGCTCCTAGAATCACGAGGAAGGCTGGATCACCAGGCTCAGGAAACAAGCTGGGTCAAGGAAACTGCAGTATGAGCAGGGACCAAAGCTCACTGCAGATCTGGTGTAGTGGGGTCGTGCCCACCACAGTCCCTGCAGGACACAGACACACAGCCAGGGCTCCCAGCACCACTGGCCCTGGATGCTGGAGGCTGCTGCTGGCCCCAGACTGGGTGTCCTTCTTGTTGCTTTGTTTCTGTAGCCCTTAAACCAAAGTCTGAGGGACAGTGCTCCACCTGTCTCAGCCTGGGTCATGTGCCCCCTTATCAGCTGTAAGGGATGCTGGGAAAGTGAACCTCTGCTTTGGGGTCTCTACCAAGATTGGAAGGTTCTACCTTCTATAGTACAAACACGCATCTGGTAAGAAATTCCCCAGACATGAAGATCAGATCCTGGGTAGCCAAATGACATCAAATGCCCACACTGGTGGCAGCTTTGTTTTTGGGCTTTTGGTGGATGCCAAGGCTTGTTCACATTTTGTATGTTCTTACGTCATGTTTAGGCTAGTCAGTCGACAATTATTGAGGTGTTGCTATCTGTTCATTGCTAATAAACATTTATTGAGCCCACACTTACATGCAGGGAGCTGTGCAATTTTTATTATACAAAGAGGAAACTGTAGTTGGATACAAGGAATGTATTCTATATTCTGTCTGAATATGCATTATTCTGAGAAAACATATCAGGCTTCTCCCTTAAACTGCCATGAAGAGTCAGGCCCTATTTTTCAGGGGGGAAAAGAGTTTCTATAATGAAACATTTATTCACCTGACCTGTCAGTTCAGGGCCTGCTGTGTGTCCAGCTGTGGTGTAGGGATGGCAGATGACAAGGGCAAAGCCAGTGTGTGTGCACGACCAAATCTACCTGCATGACCAGAGCAGTAAACTGGTTCATGCCAGGAAGCTGAGCAGTGACCAATTAGTTCTGCCCAGGATGTTCTTAGCAAAGACCTTGCTTAACAAAAGATTGAAAGGCCATAGCACTTAAGTTACGAACTTGGTTCTCAGACAGTGTGGAAGAGGTTTCAAACCAACAGAGTTTTCCATACTGGCCTCTGTATCTCTAGCATCTCTCCAATTCAGATCCATCTTGCCTCCTATTGCCAGAAAATCTTCCGGAAACAGTATTTTATTATGTGACAGGGTGTTTCCAACTCCTCACTGGTTCCCTTCATCCTTCTAGTCAGACTCATATACCCAGCGTAGACTGGGCCCACCCAGCCATCTTGGCCACTGCTCCCCACACAGCTGGTGCTCCAGACAGTCTGGCCACTGACTAATGTCAGACGGCCTTGCTCATTCTTGCCTCTGAATATATGCCGTCCCCTCCAGCTAGAAGCCATTCCTAAACTTCTTTCCTTTCCAAACCCTTCCTGGCCTTCAAGGTTCAGCTCAGACCTCACCTCTTTCTGACCATACAGCTTGTAAAATCCCTCCCCTACACCCTCATGCTGTCTGTCCCATTCACTTAACACTTGATCATTCATTCATTCAACAAAAATGTATGGAGACCCACTAGGGGCCAAGGGCGGTGCTGGGTGTTGGTCCTACAGTGAGGACAAGAGGTTCCTGCCTACCAGAAAATAAGTGCCCACCAAGTAAAAACCTCACTACACTTGTGGAAAGGGCCACAAAAAGGAAGTCATACTGTGTGGGTCCTTAGAATGCAGGGCCACAGGAATGCAGCTGGGGTTAGATAAGACCCCAGGAAGAGAGGAGTTTATGACTATTCCCAGCTACAACTACAAAACTCTTAGAAGAAAACGTAGGGGAAAAGCTTTACGACATTGGATTTGGCAGTGATTTCTTGGATATGACACCAAAAGTACCGGCAATAAAACTGAAAACAAATAATTTGGACTATATCAAAATTAAAAACCTCTGCAAATCAAAAGACACAGAATGGAAGGAAATATTTGCAAATCATATATTTGATAAGGGGTTATATAAAGAACCTCTACAACTGAAAAACAAAAACATAGCTTGATTAAAAAATGGACAAAAGAATTGAATATACATTTTTCCAAGGAAGATTAACAAGGGGTCCATAAGCATGTGAAAAAATGCTCAACATCGCTACTCATCAGGGAAATGCAATCATCCCACACCTATTAGGGCAGCAAATATTAAACAAAACAAAAAAACAGAAAACATAAAATAAGTGTTGGCAAGGATGTGGAAAAATTGGAACCCTTGTGCACTGCTGGTGAGAATATAAAATGGTGCAGCCACTATGGAAAACAAGCATGGCAGTTCCTCAAAAAATTAAAAATAAAATTATCATATAATCCAGCAATTCTACTTCTGGATATTACCAAAAAGAATTGAAAGCAGGGTCTTGAAGAGATCTTGTACACTGATGTTCACAGCGGCATTATTCATAATAGCCCAAAGGTGGAAGCAACCCAAGTGTCCATGGATGGATGGAATATATAAACAAAATGTGGTATAAACATACAATGGAATATTATTCAGCCTGAAAAAGGAAGGACATTCTGACACATGCTACAATATGGATGAACCTTGAGGACATTATGCTAAGTGAAATAAGCCAGTCACAAGAGGACAAACACTAGTGGTTACCAGAGGGTAAGGGGGCTGGGGGGTGGGAGATGAGGGTAAGGGGATCAAATATATGGTGATGGAAGGAGAACTGACTCTGGGTGGTGAACACACAATGGGATTTATAGATGATGTAATACAGAATTGTACACCTGAAATCTATGTTATTTTACTAATAATTGTCACCCCAATAAATTAAAAAAAAAAAAGACAAACACTATATCATTCTACTTATATGAGGTACCTAGAGTGGTCAAAATCATAGAGACAGAAAGTAGAATGGTGGTTGCCAAGGGCTGGGAAGAAGGGGGAATGGGGAGTTGTCATTTAATGGGTACAAAATGTCAGTTTTTCAAGATGAAAGCCTTTTGAATATGGATGTCAGTGGTGGTTGTGCAACAGTGTGAATGTACTTAACACTTGTCATGCAGGGACTCAGCTCCTGCTCCCCTCACAAGAACGCAGGATATGGTGAGGCCAAAAAGGAACAGCAACGGAGCCATGGTTAGGGGGTTCATACCACTATATTCTCGATGGCGGCTGGTCAAGACACAAAAACATCCGCCAGTACCCCAACAAGGGGTCTTCCTGCACCCCAGTCTCGCTGGCGGTCAGGCGAGACACAGGAAATAGGATTCACACAATCCGCAATCCACCATCCATACTTGCTAACCGCATGTGCTAGCTGCAATCCGCCCGCCGCTTCTCTGCCAACCAACCCCCTAGCGTAGCCAGGGCAGTTATATTAGTGGCTAATGGCTAATTGGTAACAGCTGATGGCCATCTAATAACCGAGCCAGCACCTTTCCACATGAGGCCAAGAGCCTGGAAACTGCTCTCTGGGACTCTGTCCCCACGACACTATTGAACTCTACACTTAAAAATTGTTAAAATGGCAAATTTTGTTGTGTATTTTACAATTAAATTTTTTTGAATCAATAAAATATATGTTAACATAAATAACACAAATAATATAATATATCCCCATGATATGGAAGAGTTCCCTCACTTTTAAGCTTCCCTCACTATCGAAATTTTAGGCCTCCTTCACTATAAAAGTTTTAAGTCCCCTCACTGTAGAAACTTTAAGTCTCCTTTTCCCTAGTTTCTTAGCTCCTTAGCCCCTGGTTTTAATCACTCTTCTAATCAGTTTCTAAGTCCTAAACTAAAGATTGCTCCTAGCCTAAATCACAGATTGTCTCTCACCCCTGCCTAATAACTACTTGAAAGCCTGTGACTTAAGCTTGTTAACTGTAATCATTGTAGCCCAACCTTCCCCAAGCCATTCCAGACCTAACTCTTGGATAAACAAACGCCATCCCAGAGACCAAATGGGTTTTAACACTCCTCCAGGCCAGTCCATACCTAACCCCTGGCTAAAATCAAGATAATTGGGCTTCAAATCATACTCCTGAAGCCAGTGCTTTTAATTTATTAACTAACATCTGTCTCTCCTCATCTAGGGGCCGTCAGGATACGAGTTATGTCCCAGCGAGGCTTCCAGCGCACCCCAACCAAGGCAGATATGAGACCCCCTCATCTTTATTTAAGAACAGATAGGGCAAGAGTTTCGTGAATCCTCATTAGGTAGGGACAGCTCTACCCTCCTTCTCAGCTTGAAGCAGATATAGAAGAAATAGACTTCCCGTCCCTCAACTCCCCACAGAGATTTACGGGGATCACATCTCTTAGGGAAAGCAAGGCAGGCACTTAGAAACAGGTAATTGGGTCTCTGCATTCCTGCTTGTCCAACATAATCTAAGGGGAGCACTGCCTGCAGACCTCCCAAATTTTTCCTTATCTGTCCTAGCCATTGACCGCTGTGAGGACCTAACTAAATTGGACTATTCACTTGCACCTGCATGATAGTAGGTCACCATGACCTTCCTCTCACCCTAGACTCATTATACCATCATTATAATATCAAACACATGCCTGGTAGTTCATTAATATCATTATAACAGACTGAACTCTGGGAAGGGACACGAGCAGTCTAAGAGGATAAGGTAACAACCCCTTATCAATCAAGCAGTCCCATGCCCAGAGGGGAACAGCCTATCCCAGAGACAAAAAGATAAAACCTCCAGGCTTCTGTGAGCCACTGCCTCTTGAGCATTGAGCCTTGAGCTCCTCTCTTGAGCTTTGCCTTTGCTTGGGGCCTGCTCTAAACCCTTTGGAGTGTACTTTCTCTCCTAATAATAATACCACCTTGAGCCCTGAGCCTTGGGCCGCTTTTCTTAGTGCTTGGCCTGCTCCTAATTCCTTGGAATGTACTATCTCTTCTAATAAACTTTTTCACCACTTTACTTCTGTGTCTCATTCAATTCTTTCCTCGAGATACCAAAAATCTGGACAGCGCGCCAAGGAGGGCCCAACCCCTGGGAACATAGCAGCTAAGTCTCCCAGTTCTCCTCCCTAAGGCCCAGGTTCAACCGCCTGTGTGAGAGCCAAGCCCGGACTCCCCGCTGAGGAGGGCCCCCCCTCGCCGGTAACACCCAGAAGGCAGATGAAGGCACAGGGGTGAGAAAGACCTGGCAGAGCATGGTAAAGAAAGGGCAGAGGCCTACTCTGAAGCTGTACTCAACATTTTGGAGTTTATCTTAAGGGCAGAAGAAACCATTAAACTGGTTCAAGCCATGGAGGGAAGAGACTCTGCTTTAGAAAGATCACGTGGAGCAGACTGGAGGGAGCTACAGAGGAGGCAAAGACCTGGCTGGAGACTCCCACAGACATGTAGGTGGAAGATGATGGCAATTTAGCTTAAGGTAGTGCAAATGGAGAGACGTGGAGGGCCCTGAGACAGTCACAAAACAGAATAACAACATGACTTGGAAATGGTCCCAAAGGAGAGGACGAACCAAGGGCAGCTCGCATGACTCAAGCATCTGTGTGGATGTAGGTGCCATATGTCGAGATGGGATCTCCAGAGAGAAACAGATTTGAAGCAAAGAGTTCCATTCTGATAGTGTTAGGTTGGAAGTGCCTGCAAGACGTCCAAGCAGAGAAGTCAGCCTAGCACTTGCGTATGTCAAGCTGGAGTCAGGCTGAAGGTATAAATGATATTTTAAATAAATAATATTTAAAGCTACGGGAGGAGAGAGAAGAGAAGTGGAGTCAGGCTGAACGCTGAGGAACTCCAGAAGACTGGAAAAGAAACAGCCAGCTAGGGAGAAGGAGAAAAGAGGGTGTTAGGGAGCAGGGAGGGTCAGCTGTTCTGATTTAACAAGGAGATTAGAACAGTTTCCGTGGAGACTGAGGAGGCAGAAATCAGACTGCAGTGGGTGAAGGTGAAGTCTGGCTGCGAAGGGATATATGTGGAGGGCGTGGTAGCTGAAGTGGGGACCCCAGGACAGGTGAGAGGGTACTGTTGGGGCCCAGGGCAGGCCTCCCCAAGATATCCCACAATGGCATGATTATTTCAAATTAAAATCACTCGAGAAATAGCAGGAACTGACCCTCGTCTGTCTCTAAGTACAGGAAGTAAATCTCCATGCGATAGGCGCCCTCCCTGCTCCTGAGCGCTAAGAAACAACCTTATCACAAGAGTTATAAAATCCAGAATTGAAAAGCCTGTATAAACAAAACTTGTAAGGCCTTTACTAATTTACTACCCAAGCCCAAACCTTGCTTAGATGCTGTGGGGACAGATCCAGGAGTCCAGTTTCCAGGCTCTCGGCCTCAGGTGGAAAGGTGCTCACTCGGGTAGTAAATGGCCATCAGCTGTGATTGGATGGCCATCAGCTGTGGCTAGTTGGCCGTCAGCTGTAACGCGTGAGCCATTGGCCACTAATATAACTGCCGTGGCTACGCTAGCAGCAAATGGGGGCTAGCAAGAAGATGGTGGCTGGCAAAGGCTAAGTGTGGATTGCGGGTTGCAGACAAGTGGATTGTAGTTAGCAAGTGAGGTTGGTTGGCAGAGACAGTGGACGGCGGGTTGCAGATCATGTGGCTCCTGCTTCCTGTGTCTCCAACCCAGCTGCCAGCAAGACTACAGTGGTGTGACTCCCCTATCTACGGCTCCGTGGGTGTTCCTTTTTGGCCTCACCACGTCCTGCGTTCTTATGTGGGGAGCGGGAGCAGAGACCTCGCAGGCTGCCCCGCACAACAAATGGCGAAATGGCACAGCGAGCAGGGTCTCCCGCATGACAGATGCCTTTCTAATGAGGACCGACTTTCTTTGTCCTGTCAATTTCTCACATATTTCTTGTCTCTTTGTCTAAAAAGTATTACAAAGGTGCCTAGTTTGATCATTTCTTTGAGCCTCATTTTATGATCTGAGCACCATATAGTAATTCTCCCATGCACACATATTAAATTGGTGTTTTTCCTTTTAATCTAGTCATGTGTCAATTTTTATTTTATTGTCAGTCCAGCCATAAGAACTAAAGAAAGGGAGAGTGGGTAATTCTTCCCCTCCCTGACAGTATTTTTTAATGCATTTAATAATTTTTGTTAAATATTTTTAATTGTATCCTTGTGTTTAATTTGGGGGGGAAATGCAGGCTCATGGTAGGAAGAATTCACAAGGTGGGGGGAACCCCTAGGATCTTTCATAATAAAGGAATTCAACAGTTCAGGAGGTTGGCACTCAATGGTGACCCCATCCTGAGTTTCCTGTGTTGAAGGAGAGTTTTGTGTATTTGATTTGCCTTCTTACATGGGAGATACCAGAGCACACTTGAGTATTTAAGGAAAGGGCCAGAAAGGGAATCCTAGGTCCTCGCCATGGGCTTGGCCCATGTGCCAGGAAAGGAGGGTTGTGGTGGTGGGAAGTGCGAGTCCCATCTGACAGCTGCTGTTTTTACTCTGAAGTCTGAGGTGAGGTCCTCAGCTGAGAGCAAAGGAGAGGGACCGGGGTCAGAGCTTCGAGGAGAAAAGAGAAAAACTGAACAGGAGGCCTAGCTGGCTCCCATGGTCACTGCATTGGTCTCCTGTGGCTCCAGCTTCTACCCTGATACTCCTGTTCCCTGGCCTGTTCCCAGTCCAGCAGCCCCGTGGAGCTTCCAAAATGTTCAGTGAGATGACATTCTTGCTCCACTTCAAATCCTGCAGTGAAACCAAAATCCTCACAGTCCCTTCCTGCCCTATGGCAGCTGGCCCGGTCCCCCTCCTACCCTGGCTCCTAGTACCTCTCTCCCACCACGGAGTTTTGTAAGCACCAGGCACACAACTGCCTCAGGTCTTGCACTGGCAATCCCTCTGGTAGACCAGGTTTCTCAACTTCGGCACCATTCACTGTTTGGACCTGGTGATTCTTTTTCATGGGGGGCTGTCCTGTGCCTTGCAGGATGTTTACAACCTCTCCCGACTAGAGGCCAGCAGCATGCCCCCCAACACACACACAGTTGTGACAAGTAAAAATGTTTCCAGACATTGGCAAAAGTCCCCTGGGTAAGACGGAGGGATCGCCACTGATTGAGAACCACTGGCCTAGAAGGACTTCCTCACTGCCTTCAAGACTTTGTTCCAATCTCATCTGCTCCATGAGGCCGACACTGATCACCTCATTTAATCCTGCATCTGGCCCCCAGCTCAAAACTCCCAAACCCCGATCCCGTCCTTTTTCTTTTTGCCATAGCAATGGTCACTTTCTCACATACTACATGATTTACTAATTTATTACAATTATTATGTGTCTTCTTAAAATGTGAACTCCCCAAGGGCAGGAGGGCGTACAGCTTTGTTTGTTGATGTATCCCAAGCGTCTAGAACTGTGCCCGGCACCTCCTAGTAAACATAAAATAAGTATCTTTGAATGGCTTAATAAATTAGAGGACCTTAGATGTCTGGGCACTAGGGAGCGCCCAGCTGAGGCTGGTACACATGACTATAAGGTGATACTCATCTTCTGAAGTCACATAGTGCCTTGTGTTGAGAAGTGACTTTTACACATGTGGGTAAGCAAGCGGCTTCGTCTTTGTGTCCTCCGTTACCTGGCACAGTGATAGGCACAGAGCAAAAACAATTTGTTGGATGAACTCTGGAGACTGAGTTTAGGGCTGGGTTGAAGGACGTGGAGGGTCCGTAATGATTAGAGATGGAAAGAGATAGATGGAATAAAGGCAAGAGTCACCCATGAGTAGGTGGGAAGCGCCTCAGGCTGGGTAGTGAGATGTGGAGGAGGTTTCCAGACACAAGGTGGGAAGGAGGGCCTGGTCAGAAGGCCTGAGATGGCGGCATCAGACGCTCTGAGCTTCCTCAGCATTCCCTGCTCCGTGGGTGTTGTTCTCCCTATTGGGAGGTAGGCTCTGAAATGAGCCAGGGCTGGGGCTTCTCCAGCATTTTAATATCCTAATTATTCATGCCCTTCTTCATTCCAAGAGAGGATTTAAGATAGTTAAAAGAGTACATGAAAAACATGAGAATATTTTAAAAGCAGGGTAATGGTGGTTTTGAAGTGAAGGGCTGACAGTAAAAGAATATGAGAGAACTTTCTGGGCAATAGAAATGTTCTTTCTTTTGATTTGGGTGTTAGGTATGAGGAACAAAGAAATAAAATGGAGTCCCTATAGTCAAGCTGCTAAATTACTAAAATCAAGTAGGTTGAGGCACGAGGAAGTGATTCTATTCTTGTTTTTAACTAGCCTGGGAACTTAAGCTTTTGAAATTTCTAGTCCTGCAAAAATGCCTGGATATATATACATCAAACCTCAAAATAACCCTCTAATTACCCCCCTGAAGGACTAAGGAAAGAATGTTTGGGTATCCAGACCACGTGACATCCATTATCCAGACCATTGGTCATCTAGAAGATTACCATCTGGAACCGATCCAGAGGCAAGAATGCAGGACTGATTCTTTTCAAGAATGTACTTTTTCCACTAAGACCACTTAGCTTTTCTTTATTTTTTGGAACATTCTTTGGGTTTTCCCTAGTTATGTTTCCCATTTGCAGACTCTAAAACCCTTGAATCATTTATTTCTAGTCAAAGACTTCAGACTCTCTTTGAGTTAATTCATTGGGTACATGGGTGTCAACATTTGTTTTTCAAAACTCATCTAATTGTATACTTAAGATCTGTTGTTGTAATTTTATCTCAATAAAGAAAAGAAGTGGAAAGAAGACTGAAAAAGCAAGGTGGGGCCATCAGAAACCAAGAACAAGTATAAAATGTGGACCAGTGATGCTTTAATTGCTGTGTGGGAGGCACAAATCTGCTCTGAATGTCCTAGCAGTTAATGTAGGAAGGGTGACTCAGTCAATAACACAGTTCTAAGAGTCCCTGAGATTAACAACCAAAAAATTGCTCAGGAAAACTCCTCCTACTGTTGGTGTTAAGATCAAAACCATGGAGGCATTTCTCCTAATATCCTCCTAAAAGGGTGGGGTAAAGAGTGACCTCACAACGCTTTGAGTGCAATAGTCATGGAGCATTTCTTAAAAAGACCCTCCTTCCATGCAGGCTGCAGCATCACTGGAAGCACACTTTGGTTAAAGCAGCTCTGGAGCCTGTATGGAGCATATAAAATGTATTATATATGTTGGATTGAGGTTTGCAAAACAAATTGTTTACTAATAGGGACAGGACTATGGCCGCACGTGTGAGACTGATAAAAGTGAAAGTAAGCATGTTTATGTTTAGAGTATATACATAAAAGTAAACATGTTTATATTTATGTGTGAAACTGAGCATGACAAAATTGAATGATAAACACATTCACCAAAACAGCTTCTGGTTCTCACCTAACAAGTAAACAAGTCCAAGGAAAGGAGGATAAAAGCAGAACTCCAGAGCAATGCCGTGATGGTCTAACTAGGCGCTCCGGCTAAGACCCTCTGCGAGGCTCTGAGCGAGACACTCCGGAATGGTCCTCTGGGACATGCATCTGGGCAATCGGACAGAATCCTCTACGAGGTCCAAGCCACGTTACTCCGGGACTCTCCAAAGTTCTTCCCTGCAAGACCAGCTTGCCTCAGACCCGTCGTGGGCCCAGTCGTCTCTCCCGGACCGGGGACCTTCTTCACCCCAATTGACTCTGGGACTTGTTTCGTTATTAAATTCTATTCTATTCTTCTGTGCTTACCAGAGCATTGGCCTCTAGAGGGACATTGGTTCCCAAATAAAGCTGTGCTACTCACTCTATCTGAACCTGTGTGTCAGGACTTTGTTCCCCACTCGTGCCACGAGTACCAGTCAGGGACGTAGGGTCCTGCCAAGGGGTTAATGTCCCCTTGACTTTCAGGAAGAGACTGAAATGTGGCAACTGCCCTTACAGGTGCTCGCGACATAAGCTCTGACATCTAATGGAGCTCTCTGCTTCTGCAGCTTAGCCTGGGCTGTCTTAGGAGAACGACAATCCTCAGAGGGGCTAAGGGAAGAGTCCTGCCTCCCTGACAAAATTCCTCTGCAGTTTAGTCTGATGTGTGGCAGCGAGGTGGCCATAGGGGCATCAGGAAGTCCCCATGGTTAGCAGAGCACAGACACTGCTTTCTACAGACACAAGGAAGAAATAGGGTCACAGACTTTAGGGAAAGTTGAAGAGCATGACAAAAACTCAGACCTGGTCAGAAAAGCCCCTGCCCCTAGCCGGCCCTGGAACACTAATGGTAAAGTGACCAGCTATCCACATTGCCTGGTGTCATGCAGGGACTCTGGTCCTACTCCCCGCACAAGAACGCAGGATATGGTGAGGCCAACGGAGCCATAGATAGGGGAGTCCATACCACTATATTCTAGCTGGCGGCTGGATTGGAGATATAGGAAGCAGGTTCCACACGATGTGCAATCTGCCCGTCTGCTTCTCTGCCAACTAACCAACCTACCAACCAAGCCCACTAGCAAAGCCATGACAGTTATATTAATGGCTAATGGCTAACTGGTAACAGCTGATGGCCACCCAGCCACAGCGGATGGCCACCTGATTACAACTGATGGCCATCTAATAACCGAGCCAGCACCTTTCCACGTGAGACCGAGAGCCTGGAAACTGCTCTCTGGGACTCTGTCCCCACACCTGGGATTCAGGTATTTTATAGTACCCTGGGCTTTCAGTTTCAGGCAAAAAGAGATGAGTTGGTCACCCTACAAAGGGGCTCCTGCAGGCAAAACCAACACCACGTGGCAACGTCCTTTAAAAGGGCTCCAAGGAGTCCAGCAATGGGGGATCGAATGCAGGAGCTCAAATCCTACAACAACGGCAGAGAGTTTAAATCTGCAGAGACAGACATGGGGCAAGTGAGTAGGTAAATAATTTTGCATGTATGCAGAGTCTGGGGATCACATTACAAAAGCCCTATCTAACTGGGTCCTAGGATTGGAGGGGGGCTAGTCAGGGAAGGCATCACTGAGGAAGGTACGTTTGATTTGACATGTGAAGGATGAGAAAAAATTAGCAAGATGTAAACCCTTACATTTCTGGTCAACCAATTTTTGACAATGGTACAAAGTCAATTAAATGGGGGAAAGAATAATGTTTTCTACAAATTGTGCTAGGACGCTGGATATCCACATGTTTCATGTGGTTTACAAATCGAATATTTTTTAGAACTTTCGAACAGCTGAGGCATTCAAAATTTTTGTGAGTCTTGTGTTCGGTTGTCTGTTATGCAGTCCAAAGTAAGAGTCCTTAAGGAGTATGATCAGGCTTCCTTTCTTGGACAAGATGAATAAAAGTGGTGATAGAGGTCATACTTGTCCCATTCCACATCTTACAAAGAATATTTCTCTTTCTTAATCCATCATCTTAATGCTCCACCATTAAGGATGATATTTCTTACATATTTTTGATAGAGTCTCTATCAGGTTAAGGAAGTATCCTTTTATTCTTGTTGATGAGACTTGAGTGGTTTTTTATTCCAAAATGCCAGCATTAAGGGAAGATAGTGGACTCCTTTTCACAAAGATTGCCTTCCTGCTCTTAATACCACCGGAAGGTGTGTTCTTTTGTGTGTGTGTGTGTTTTTAAGGAGGGCACAGCTCACAATGGCCCATGCGGGGACCAAACCAGCAACCTTAGTGTTATCAGCACCATGCTTTAACCAACTGAGCTAACCGGCCACCCTGCCTTTTGTGGGATTTTTTTTTATAAATCATAAATAAACATTGATAGTCATCAAATGCCCTTACTGAATTTACTGATATGATCATTTAGTTTTTCTATTTTAATCTTAATGAATTACATTTTTAAAACTTATTTTTGACATTAAGGTGGGTTGCACAAAATTGGATTATTCATATTTCTCGGTTCATGACACATTGTTATCATTGTACCATGCATGGCTCTATTTTAAATTTTATTTCAAAAACATATATCAACCCACTACCCAAACCAAGAATTAAAACATTGATGATAACTTATATTAACCTATGTGCTTCTTACCCAAATGGTCCCCGTGACAGCCCAAACATAAGGTGAGAGCTATCCTAAATCTTACTTTCCCCTTCCCCAGCTCTACTGAAGTATGATTGACAAATAAAAATTGCATATATTTAATGTGTACAGCATGATAATTTGAGGTACATATACATTGAGAAATGATCATCAAAATCAAGCTAATTAATATATTCATCACCCCACATAGTTACCATTTTTGTTTGTGTGTGGTGGGAACAGTTGAGATCTATTCTTTTAGCAAAATTTAAATATACAATACACTGTTATTAACTATAGTCACTATGCTGTTCATTAGGTCACCAGAACTTATTCATCTTATAACTGAATGTTTGTACCTTTAACCAACATTTCCCCATTTTCCCCAACCCCCAGCTCCTGGCAACTACCATTCTATTCTCTGTTTCTTAAGTTCTCTTTTAGATTCCACATAAAAGCGAAATTATGCAGTTTTTGTCTTTCTATTCATATGTCTGGCTTCTTTCACTTAACATAATGCCGTTTGGGTTTATCCATGTTATTGTAAATAGGATTTTCTTGTTCTTTTAAAATTGAATAATATTCCATTGTGTATAGATATAGATATCAACCACATTTTCTTTATTAATCCATTGATGGATACTTAGGGTGTTTCCATATCTTGATTAGTGTGAATAATGCTGCAGTGATCACGGGGTGCAGATATCTCTTTTAGATAGTGATTTTATTTTATTTGGATATATACCCAGAGTGGGATTGTTGGATTATCTGATAGTTCTATATTTAATTAGTTGAAAAACCTCCACACTGTTTGCCAGAGTGGCTGCAACAATTTACATTCCCACCAATCACGCACAAGTGTTCCTTTTTCTCCACATCCTCAACATTTGTTGTCTTTAGACTTTTCGGTAACAACTATCCTAACGAGTGTTAAGTGATATCTTGTGGTGGTTCTCATTTGCATTTCCCTGATGATCAGTGATGTTGAGTATCTTTTCATAACCTGTCTCAAGCGGCTCTGGGCAGGCTTCCTGGTAGAGTCCTTGAAGCTTTTACTAAGATCCCGGGCCCTGTGATGAGTTCTGAGCCTTGGATGCCATGCTCCCAACCTCTCCCAACCTCTCAGCCCCACTGATCACTTCAATATTCTGAGTGGAGTGAGTAAGTGATGGGCCCCTTGGGCTGTGTCCTGCATAGCTGAGGAAGCCAGGCACCTACTCACCTTCCCCGCTGGGAGAAATCACAGGCAGGGTGAATGGGGGTGAGGAGGGGGAGTAGAACTGTTCTTATCCCCTTCGATACATCTATTCTTGGATTTTTTTGCTCCAACAAGGTGCTGGAACTTCTCCACTGGACTCCTAGACTCCTGGACTCCCACAGAGATACTGTAGGGAGCAGAATTTGCCACCCCCAAGTATGTCTCTTTGGCATAAGGATTATTTTAAGCTGGTTATTTTTAAGAAACAGCAGAGCTGGGAGAAGCTCTGCAAACTGAGTAGAAGTTACCCCTTTGTAAGAGACATTTACATATATAAGGGAAAACTCTATTTGTAGGGGTGTCTCCCTCTCTGTACCGTGAAGGATGACTCAGTCTCTAGAAACTCTTGTCAACGGAGAAGGCAACGTCTTAAATCTGTATAACAACCTTATCCTTGTTTACTGTGATTTTCCCAGTTACCTCCCATAACTGACACCCCATCCCCAACATTTTCTTTTGTCTTTAGCTGAAGGTGGTATTTTAGGTGATGGCTTTGGCCATTTTGGAGATTTTCTCCTGGGTCTCTCCCATGTACTGTAATCCCCACTTATCCACGTGGAATATGTTCCAAGAATCCCCCAGTGGATGCCTGAAACGCTGCAGGTAGTACTGAACTCTATACACTATGTTTTTCCTACACATATATACCTGTGATAGTTGAATTTATAAATTAGGCACAGTAAGAGATTAACAGCAATAACTAATAATAAAATAGAACAATCATAACAATATACTGTAATATTAGGTTGGTGCAAAAGTAATTGCGGTTTTTGCAATTATTTTTAACCTTTTAAACCAAAATTACTTTTGCGTCAACCTAATAAAAGTTATGTGAATGTAGTTACTTTCTCTCTCAAATGTCTTATTGCACTGTACTCACCTTTTCATTTAGAGGAAGCACTTTACAGCTTTCCTTTGGCATATTTGAATTGCCAGCACTTTTGTGTTGCAGGGCATTTATCTGAAGAACACAAAAACTTTCTTTCAAAAAGATATGAGCACCTCTGTGTTTATTGCAGCATTATTTACAATAGCCAAGACGTGGAAACAACCTAAGTGTCCATCAATGGATGGATAAAGAAGATGTGGTATATACATATAGTGACAAGGAGAAAATTCTGAGGTGTACTAAGTTAAATTACAGCAGGTCAGAGGCTACAGAAGAAAAAAAGGGGTTAATCAATTAGCAACTGCAGTGCAAAACCAGCAAAAAACTGCTCACAATCCTTAGTGTATGTTGGAACTTTTAAATTAACTTCCAGGTGGCTATTTATGAGATTATCTAAAAGGAGAGAATAGCCAGTGCTATCCAACCCCAGGAGCCTCTGCTTCTTATTTACACATGAGCTTTCCAGGCTCTGCTGCTCTGTGCCTATCTCAGAGGTGGCTAGGCTTAACCTTCTCCCATCCCCTTTATCTATAGCTAATGTAAATTCTTTCAGAATGGCTTACATGTTTCTCCCCCTTACTTGATGTATAAAAATGCTTGCAAACCTCCTATAGGACAGACATGTTTGTCTTTTCTATGTAGCCATGCTGCTGGTGGTTTACACACAGTGCCCCAAGACCGGTCTTCTTTATTTTGCTGGCAATGGCCTAATAAACTCTTTCTTTTACAAAGACTTTCAGCCATGAGAGTTAAAATTTTTGTTTAAGCAGACACACACACACACACACACACACACACACACACACACACACTGGAATACTACTCAGCCATCAGCCATTAAAAATTATTACGCTAAGTAAAATAAGTCAGAGTGAGAAAGACAAATACTGTATTGTAGCACTGATGTGGAATCTAAAAACAAACAAACAAACAAACAAACAAACAAAACAAACTCATAGATACAGAGAACAGATCAGTGATTACCAGAGTGGAGGGGTAAGGGATGGGCAAAGGGGTAAAGAGGGTCAATTGTAAGATGATGGATAATAACTACACTTTGGGGGGTGATCACTTTATAGTGTATAGATGTTGAATCATAATGTTGTACACCTGAAACTTATATTTTCTAATGCAGAAAAGAAAAAAAATCTGTGCTCTTGATTCTATTCCAATGTTCAGTATGTCTAACTCTCTAAAAGTACTAAGCCATCTTATTTACAGTAGTTGGAAAATAAATTTTGATATTTAACTGGAACCCCCTCCCCCTTACTCCTCCATTCACAAATATCTTGGCTGTGCTTGGCCCTTCACTCTTTATTACAAATTTCAGAATTTGCATGTCATGGTCCATGCAAAAAAACCCAGATCATAGACAAAGAAAGCAAATTTGTGGTTGTCAGGGGGATGGCAGAAAGGAGAATGGGATTGACCGCTAATGGGTATGGGGTTTTCTTTTGGGGTGATGACAACGTTTGAGAACTAGATAGAGGTGGTGGTTGCACAACATTATAAATGTGTTAAAGACCACTGACGTGTACTTTAAAGTGGCTAATTTTATGCTTTATGAATTTCACCTCAAAAAAACCCAACTTGGATTTCTGATCCACAAAAACTGTGATATAATAAATAAATGTTGTTAAGCCACTCGATTTATTACACAGTAATAGATAATATAACATACTCTGTTTATAATATTGGACTTCAAAGATATAGAAATAGTTCCTCAGGTATCCAGGAAGGAAAATTAAAGAGAAAAATATCAGGATGCCCTCAGATTTCTCCAAAGCAGCATTCAATGCCAAAAGAAAATTGTGATGGTCAATTTTCTATGTCAACTTGACAGGCCACGAGGTGCCCGGATTAAACATTATTTCTGAGTGTGTCTGTGAGGCTGTTTCTGGTTGAGATTAGCATTTGAATTGATGGACTTGAAACTGCTGATGACTTGACTTAGATTAAATTTAGCTTTAAATTCTAGCTCTAAAAATCATCTCTCTCTCTCTCTCTCTCTCTCTCTCTCTCTCTCTCTCTCTCTCTCTCTCTCTCTCTCTCTCTCCCCATATATATATGGAGACCTAGCCTTTCCCCTGGATAATCAGCAACCCCAGAGGAAACAGAAGATGGTATCCTGGACCTGACTAATGGTCACAAGATCCAGACCTCAGGCAGGCTAAAGATAACATCTTGACCTAAGTTATGTTTCAGCTCCTGAGCCCTAAGATGGAATGATTCCCTGGCTACTTTCCTATGAAACCAGGGACACTGGAACAGACCTCAGACTGTCCTCAAAACCTGAAGAAATGATTTATCATCCTTGCCTCACCTCCAACCAATCAGCTCCCAGCATGACCGTACCCGCTAACCCAGGGTGTCTTGTGATTTTGCCCTACGTAATCTGTAACCTACACACCACCAGGGAGTTTGGGCTTTTGGGCATTAGCTTCCCGTTCTCCTGGGTGATGCCATTCCTAATAAAATAGCCAATATTTTTCCACTGCAATTCTCAGTGTTTAGTGTTTGGCTCTGCCAGTGCCAGGTGGATGAACTCTTTCTGTTAGATAGCAGACTCAGTAAAGCAGACTTCCCTCTCCAGTGTGGATGTGTGTTGTGGGGGCTAAAAAAAGATTAATGCTTTTCCTCCCACATTCTAAGTTCTTCTAGATAGGCTAATAATCAAATTAACAGAGACAGATTTACTGGAGATCAAATTTTAATACATGAACAAGGGGAAGCCACAAAATCATGAAAATTCCAAAGGCAGTGAGGCAACATCGGGTATATATGACATTTTGGACAAAGGAAAAAGGAGGGGGATGGGGTATTAGATTTCAGAAGTGAGAAAGGGTGATTTACAGGTAGTTGAGGAAGGGCAAACACACGTGTCAGGAAAATTCTTCCTGGGCTACTCAGAAGCCAGGGGACACAACAAGACCCTGCCTGAACCCTCCTATTTACCACACTTAATTAAAATTAGGCTAAGGCGAACACCCTAAGATTTCCTTCCTGAAGTAGGCCTTTCTATCTGAATCTCTTGGGCAGGAAACAGGGAAGATCAAAGGTTCTTTCTGAGTCTTTCGTTTCTCAATAACCAGCATAAAATCAATATCCCAGAAGGCAGCTTCAAGGTGGCAAAACTTTGGTTTCCTTCAGCATCATTCAACCCTTTGAGGGCCTGAATAGAACAAAAGATGAAGGAAGGAGAAATTCACCACCACCACTTTTTTTTGCCTGCCTCACTTAGCTTGAGCTGGGACATTTCATCTCATCTTTTCCTGCCCTCAGACTACGATTTACACCATCAGCTCCTCTGGTTCTCAGGCCTTTGGACTTGGACTGAATTATATCACTGACTTCCTTGGATCTCCAGCTTACCGATGACAGATTGTGGCATTTCTCAACCTCACAGTCATGTGGGCCAATTCTTCATTTTTTTATACACACACACACACACACACACGTTGCCAAAAAAAATAAAGGTATACACATTTTAAGATAACATCTCTTAAAATGTATATACTGGGGGTGCCAAAAATATGTATATGCATGACTTATAGTCATCTTTTGTTATCGGTATATACTGAACATTACAATTTTAATGCAGTTTTTTCCTTTCTTAAAATGTGTATACGTTTTTTTTGGCACCCTCGGGGTGTGTGTGTGTATGTGTGTGTGTGTGTGTGTGTGTGTATTTTCCTCCTACTGGTTCTATTTCTCTGGAGAACCCCGACTAATACAAAAATCAAGCAATAATGACAGTGGATTATCATAAGCTTAATCAGGTGGTGACACCAATTGCATCTGCTGTACCAGATGTGGTTTCATTGCTTGAACAAATGAACACATCCCCTGGTACCTGGTAGGCAGCTCTCTATCTAGCAAATGCCTTTTTCTCCATCCTTGTCCATAAGGTCCACCAAAAGCAGTTTGTGTTCAGCTGGCAAAACTGTCTTACCTCGGGGGTATATCAACTCTCTAGCCCTGTATCATAATGGTGTTTGCAAGGATCTTAATCATCTTTCTCCTCCACAAGATATCACACTGGTCCATAACACTGATGACATTAGGATGATTGGACCTACTGAGTGAGAAGTAGCAACTACTCTAGACTTATTGGTAAGACATTTGTGGGTCAGAGGGCGACAAATAAATTTAACTAAAATTCAGGGGCCTTCTGGGGGTCCAGTGGTATGGAATATGCTGCAATATCCTCTAAGGTAAAGGATAAGTTGTTGTTATCTTGTGCCTCCTACAACCCAAAAAGAGACACACTGCCTAATGGGCCTCTTTGGATTTTGGAGGCAACACATTCCTTATTTGAGTGTGTTACTTTGGCCTATTTACTGAGTGACCCAAAAAGCTGTTTTAAGTGGGGCCCAGAACAAGAGAAGACTGTGCAACAAGTCCCGGCTGTGTGCATGCTGCTGTGTCACTTGAGCCATGGAAACTAGCACATCCAATGGTGCTTGAAGTGTCGGTGATAGAGATGCTAGGCAGGTGACTATATTGAACACCTTCCATTGTGGAAGGGGCAGTAGTTTATAGACACTCTGGATATGGATTTGCCTTCTCTGCAGGCAATGCTTCTGCAAAACTACCATCCATGGATTTACAGAATGACTTATTCATACATCATGGTATTCCATACCACATCGCTTCTGATCAAAGAACTCTCTTCGCAGCAAAAGATTTGTAGCTCTGGGTCCATGCTCATGGAATCCACTGGTCTTACCATATTCCCCACAATCCTGAAGCAGCTGGTTTGAAACGACAGGGAAATGGCCTTCTGAAGACTTAGTTATAATGCCAGCTAGGTGGCACTACTTTTCAGGGTTGGGACAAGGTTCTCCAGCAGGCTGTATATACCCTGAATCAGCATTTAATATGTAGTGCTTGTTTCACTGATAGCCAGGATTCACGGGTCAAGGAATCAAGGGGTGGAAGTGGGAGTGGCACCACTCACTATTATCCTTAATGACCCATTAGCAAAACTTTTGCTTCCTGTGACTTTATGCCCTGATGTCCCGGCGGCGATCTTAGTTCCAGTGGAAGGGATGCTCCCATCAGGAGACACAATGACTCCATTGAACCTCAGAGATAT
Organism: Rhinolophus ferrumequinum; assembly: GCF_004115265.2. Taxonomy (NCBI): domain Eukaryota; kingdom Metazoa; phylum Chordata; class Mammalia; order Chiroptera; family Rhinolophidae; genus Rhinolophus; species Rhinolophus ferrumequinum. The sequence continues at coordinate 11,361,403 of NC_046304.1, forward strand.
ATCAACTCTCTTATTCCAGGTAATGATTGTGTTTGCAGGGATCTTGATCACTGCAAGTTGAGACTGCCACCCAGACACTTTGGGCTCCTCATGCCTCTAAATCAACAGACAAACAGGGAGTTATGGTGTTGCTGTGTGGGGTGATTGATCATGACTACCAAGGGGAAATTGGACTACTATCCACAATGGTGGTAAGGAAACATGTCTGGAGTACAGGGCGTCTCTTAGTATTCCCATGCTCTGTGATTAAAGTCAGTGGATAACTACAATCTAATCCAAGAAGGGTTAGTAATAGCCTAGACCCTTCAGGAATGAAGGTTTGAGTCACTCCCCTGGGTAAAGAACCATAACCAGCTGAGGTGCTTGCTGAAGGCAAAGGAAATACACAATGGGTAGTAGAAGAATGTAGTTATAAATATCAGTTATGACCTCGGGGCCAGTTACAGTAATGAGGATTGAAATTGTTATGAATATTTCCTCCTTATTTTGTTAGGAATACGTTTGTGTGGGTATACTCGTATATCTATCTATTTTTGTCTTTCCTCTCTTATTCCCTTATCATGTAACATAAGATGTATTGACTTCATATCATAGTTTTTAGGTATTGTTAATTTTACATCATAGTATTTAAGTTATGGGATATCAACAAGAGTAAACATCACTCAAGGACTTAACCTCCTTTTTTGAGGAAGGGGTTAGTGCATTTTGGTTGCATACAGGACAGGTGAATCATGTTAGAATTACAACCTTGTTATTGTCTTTATTTGGAAATTAAGTATGGTTTAAGGAGATACACATGGGTGCGAAATTAACCCTTAATGACCCATTATCTGGACTTCTCATGGTTAATTTTATGTGTTAACTTGATTGGCCATGGGGTGCCCTGATTAAACATTATTTCTGGGTGTGTCTGTGTGGGTATTTCTGGTTGAGATTAGCATTTAAATCGGTGGACTCAGTAAAGTAGATTGCCCTCCCCAATGTAGGTGGGCCTCATACAGCCTATTGAGAGCCTGAATAGAACAAAAGGTGGAGAAAGGGGGAATTCATCCCTTTTCCTTCCTGCCTCACTGCTTGAGCTGGGACATTTCATCTCATCTTCTTTGGCCTTCAGACTGGGATTTTCACAGCATCAGCCTCCCTGGTTCTCAGGCCTTCGGACTTGAGCTGAATTATACTGCTGTCTTTCTTGGGTCTCCAGCTTGCAAATGGCAGATCATGGGACTTCTCAGCCTCCATAATCCTGTGATTAATTCTTCATAGTAAATCTCCTTTTATATATATATATATATATATATATAAAGACTACAGACATACACACATACAGAGGGTGCCTGTAATGCAGGGTCTCAGCTTCCGTTCCCTGCAGGTGAATGCAGAGTATAGTGAGGCCAAAAAGGAACACCAATGGAGCCATAGATAGGGGAGTCATACCACTATATTCTTGATGGCGGCTGGCAGAGACTCAAAAGCAAACATCCGCCAGTACCCCAACAGGAGTCTTCCTGCACCCCAGTCTCTCTGGTGGCCAGGCGAGACACAGGAAGTAGGATCCACACAATCCGCAATCCACAATCCATACTTGCTAACCGCACTTGCTAGCCGCAGTCTGCTCTCCGCTTCTCTGCCAACCAACCAACTAACCCCCTAGCTTAGCCACTGGCAGTTACTTTAGTGGCTAATGGCTAACCGGTAATAGCTGATGGCCACCCAGCCACAGTGGATGGACATCTGATTTCAGCTGATGGCCATCTAATAATGGAGCCAGCACCTTTCCACGTGAGGCCGAGATCCTGGAAACTGTTCTCTGGGACTCTGTCCCCTTAGTGCCAAAAAATGTATACACATTTTAAGAAAGAAAAAAAAGTGTATTAAAATTGTAATGCTTAATATGAATACAAGTCATGTGTATACATTTTTTTGGCACCCCTGGTATATATACTAGGTCTGCCAATTAAGTTTGCTAACTCATCCTAAAAAATAGAAAAAGTGCTACATACCTCATTGCTGAATATCACTATGGTCACCTTTAAAGTCCTCCCCTTGGGAAGCTATGCACCGACGCAAGCGCCTAGTCCACCCTTTAAAGAAATTCTGGAACTCTTTTCCTGGAATGGCCATCAGAGCTGTGGTCGTATCACCCTTGATGTCCTGAATGTCATCAGAATATCTTCCTTTCAATATTTCCTTTATCTTCAGGTAAAGAAAGAAGTCATCGGGGGCCAGATCAGGTGAGTAGGGAGGGTGTTCCAGTTATTTGTTTACTGGCTAAAGACTCCCTTACAGATAAGTGCCGTGCAAGCTGGTGCATTGTCCTGATGTGAGAGCCATGAATTGTTGGTGAAAAGTGCAGGTCATCTATTTCATGCCGTTGTTTCAGCACTTGATTAACTGTTTGTTCAGTTGGTACAAATTCGTAATGAATAATCCCTCTGATGTCAAAAAAGGTTAACAACACTGTTGCAACAAGTTCGTGAAGTCTATTGTCACACCCTGCCCCCCCCAACACCGAGGGCGCGCGCGCGCGCGTGCGTGCGTGCGTGCATGCGTGCGTGTGTGTGTTTCTCTGGAGAATTCTAATACAAATATCAACCAATGTCTACCAAATCTTGAAGGAAAAAATATCCAGCCAAGATGTGCTTCAATTTTAAAGGCTACAGGAACATGTTCTTAAAAATAAAAGAATTCAAAAACTGTAACAAAGCAATTTTAAACCCCTTCTGAAAAATGTACTAGAAGATGAATAAAAGAGATGACAGTGGAGAAGCAGTGGAAAGAAGACTACGGATGAGCCATTTAAACATATAAGTAAGACTACATAACTGAAGGGATTATATTTGCAGAACAGAAAGTAAATATTATAAAACCTGACAAAACACAAAGGATAAGAGCCATAACCAGGAAGTAGGATGGCTATACAGCAGACTACATATCCTAAATAGGTTTCCTAACTGAAAAGACTAAAATCCAGGATAAAATATTTTGTAAAACAAAACAAAACACTGCTGAGCTGGCACAAATAAAAGTATTCCTACAGAGGCCAAAACTGAAGCTAAATCAGGAAGCCTAGGAGATAAGGGAGTTCCAAAGTCAGCTTTTCTCCCAAGTGTTTCTGTGAAACACAGGAGGCCTTGAGTTTTGCACAGATTGTTTTCTGGGATGCAGGAGAGACAGGAGATAAAGCTTAGGGCTCTCCCTACCAACATAGTGGGAAATTTCTGCATATAGTCGAGACGTCCTATAACCTCAGTATAAAGGTATAGAAAAACAAAAACGAAAACCCATTTTAGGAAAGGAGGGAGCCAGGTAACTTGCCTGTCTTCACTTTAAACAGAAAAAAAAAAACTCTCCTGAAACCCTGAAATCTTGGTCCTTTCCATGGTTTGTGCCCAAATCCCCATTATCTTAGGAGCCCAAGCAAACCTTAAGAACAGAATGCAAAGGATTCCCAGGTTGGTAGTACACCCAGGTGCCCAGCAAAAGGAAACTCAAATTCTCTCTATGTTACCTCAGTCAAGGACTCAAAGTTCTCCCACAGGTAAAATTCTACGAAAAAAGAGCAGCTCACAATCTAATGCTATAAAAGCCACAACAAATAAGGCACCATAAAAGAGCTAAAAGAGACAAGAGACTGCAAAATTACACCTACAAAGACCAATGTCCTGCCAAACCACATTGGGGCTAGAGGCATAAAAGAAAAAAATCACCAATATTGGGACTTTTAAAATTTAAAATGATATTTCATTCATCGTGAATTTTTACATTAATTTTGGCTTTTAAAAATATCACTTTAAAATATTGTTTATCTTTTTAATTATGAGTTTTTTGTTCCCCCTTAAATTTTGTGCCTGTGTCTTGCTTGCCTCACCTTAGGCCTGGCCCTGGCAAAGACTTCACTTATTGTAATTGCCAGAAACAAAAGATAAGTTAACACCGTGTACAGTGAGTGGTATTTTTACTATTCACTAATATCTATTTCTCTCCCTGCAAGAGAATTACACTTTGCCACCCCTTGAAGTTAGTTTTAATTTACAATGAATGAAATGTGATTGAAAGTGAAAGGTGTCACATTTTGATGGAAGCTTTTAAAAACAGCGTGAGCTTCACCTGTTTCTTTCTTCCTCTACCACTACAACCAACAAAATTCCAGGCAGGGCTGCCCCATCAACCTAAGCCCCAGAATGAGGATGATGATATAGAACACAGGCCCAGCAATCCTGAACTGGGGGGAAAAAATCTTTGTTGTTTAAAGCCACTGAGGTAGGTGTTCAGGGTTTTGTTTTGTTTTGTTTTGTTTTGTTTTGTTTTTACCATAGCATAACCTAGCCTAACTTGACTGATATGTTTATTGGAATAAAAAAAGATGTTTGAAAATTTGAGCAAGATATAAGAATCTGTAAAGAATGTTCAAGCAGGGGCTTTCAGTCAAGATGGTGGAGTATGTAAACACTGTGCTCGCCTCCTCCCATGACCACATCAAAATTATAACTAAACTACAGAACAACCATCATTGAGAATCACCTGAAGTCTAGCTGAACAGAAGTCTAATAACTAAAGATATACAAAAGAAGCCACATAGAGATTGGTAAGAGGGATAAAAAAACGGAACAAGCTGGTCCCATACCCACGTGTGGGGGTTAAAAATTGGGAGGAATAGCTCAGCTATGAATGTCCCCCCTGAGAAGCAAGGGGTCCAGCCCCACACCAGATTTCCCAGCCCAGGGTTCCAGTGCAGGGAAAGAAGTCCCCATAACTTCTAGATGTGAAATCCAGTGGAGATTGTGGCTGAGTAAGGGAAGGTAGCTAGAGTCCCAGGCATTCCTCTTAAATGGCCCTCTTGCAGACGTACTTGCTGATGGACTCACTCAGTCTGAGCTCCAGCCCTGGGACAGCAGCTTGAAAGGTGCCAGGAACATATGGGGAGGAATTGAATTGTCTGGCTTAGGGTGAGGGCTGGTGAGGCAATTTTCTCCGAAACAGAAGTGCTGGCAGAAGCCATTGGTCCTTTGTTGAGCTCTCCCCTGACCCAGCCTGCGTGAATGCAGGCAGGCACCATACCTGAGTCTCCATCAACCTGGCTAACACCATTCACCATTCACCCCGTTTGGTGATTCCCTGAGACCCTACCTCACCCAACTTGCAGGCCCACCCAAACTGCTTCAGTGGCTTTTCCATACAAACGGCCTCTCATGGCTCTGCAACAGACTTTCCTAAAATCTCCCAAAAGTTCACAAACCCTAAACAAGCAGCATGTGGCCTCAGCATGACCCAAACATCTTGCTAAGCAGCCCCAAGCTTGGAACTAGCTACAGCCAGCCTCATTTGGCAGCTTAGCCTCTCCTAGGCACCTCCAAGTGCAGCACAAGTGGCAAACATCTGCAGATCACTTTGCAGCTCATACCAACCGGCCCCAGGCAGGGCACAGGCAGCAGGCCAAACTTGGCCTGCATGAAGCCTCAGAACCAACACACCTAGTGGCCAGCTTCAAATCACACCAGAGCACCATCCAACTACCTCTACAAACAACACACAGAAAGGGCAGACTCAGCAGGCACCAGAGCCCCTCTAAAGTAAATCTTTCTCCATAGGGGCAGCCCCTGTGCAACAGCTCCTCCACTGTAGTCATGGCCAGTCCTCACAATCAATCAGCCTGAGGATCAATCCCTCCCACTGATGTGGCAACAGCAATCAATACTCAATTACAACAGGAAGGCACATACAACATGCAAAAGGCACACACCTGGAGCACCTAGCTGAGGTGACCAGAGAGACTGTGCCACTGGCCCCATGTGACACCTACTACATAAGGCTGCTCTACCAAGACCAGAAGACACAGCAGCTCTAATTAATACATAGAAACAAACACAGGGAGGCAGCCAAAATGGGGAGACAAAAAAACATGTCCCAAATGAAAGGCCAGAACAAAGCTCCAGAAAAAGAACTAAACAAAATGGAGACAAGCAAATCTACCAAATGCAGAGTTTAAAACACTGGTTATAAGGATGCTTAATGATCTCAGTGATAACTTCAACAAAGAGATAAGAAACATAAAAATGGAGACAGAAAACATTAAAAAGAACCAGTCAGAAATGAAGAATACAATAACTGAAATGAAGAATACATTAGAGGGATCTTTCCTTCTTTCCAGCAGGCGCAGCCATGAAGGTCAAGCTGTGCAGTTTCAGGGGGTACAAGATCTACCCCAGACATAGGAGGCGCTATGCCAGGACCGACAGGAAGGTTTTCCAATTTCTTAATGCAGAATGTGAGTCGGCATTCCTTTCCAAGAGGAATCCTCGACAGATAAACTGGACTGTTCTCTACAGAAGAAAGCACAAAAAAGGACAGTTGGAAGAAATTCAAAAGAAAAGAACCCGCCGAGCAGTCAAATTCCAGAGGGCCATCACTGGTGCGTCTCTGGCTGATATAATGGCCAAGAGGAATCAGAAACCTGAAGTTAGGAAGGCTCAATGAGAACAAGCTATCGGGGCTGCCAAGGAAGCAAAAAAGGCTAAGCAAGCATCTAAAAAGACAGCAATGGCTGCTGTTAAGGCTCCCACAAAGGCAGCACCTAAGCAAAAGATTGTGAAGCCTGTGAAGGTTTCTGCTCCCCAAGATGGTGGAAAACGCTAAGTTGGCAGATGAAAATGTTAAATAAAGATCTGACTATAACTAGATTGTGGCAGAATTTTGTAAAAGAGTTCCTTTCTCTGGAGTAAGACCTCCCTAATGTAAGCCTCTTAGTTGGAGAGATGTTAAGCAAAATGATGTCAACAAGCTCTGTATGGTTAAATGCAAGCTTTGCTTATCTGAGATGTAAGGGCATGTTACACAGACTACACTGTCTTAACTTTTTGGTTATATCTGTAAGTACTAGGGTGTAGATTTAGTCTAGGTTGCTTGCTAAAGAGGCACTTTATCCTATAATTTGTGTCTTTTTAATGAATTATTTTCTTAAGTTATCCTTTTCCATCAGTAGACACATTTATATTATATTGGATTTGCCTTTTGTTCGCTGGTATCTCAACCTCTTATTAGCTAATAGCTGAGTTATAAGTGGTTAAAACTATCAGCTGTATTAATCTGCTCTCGATTTCAGATTAAGAAGTTGACATGAAGAGCACAACTTCTTGAGTAGAATGTACTTAAAAATTCCCAAAGCAATTTGTTGAACTTGGAGTTTGGCAGAGCCATAGTTGAAATTGTAAACATGTCTGAGTAGCCTGCTGATGTTCAAGAGGCATATGTATATAAAATGTGATATGGAAAATAGTAATCATAATTTATGTTAAGAATAGGCTTGACTTCTACAGAAAGTAGGTCATTGCTACATGCAAGGATACCACAGCGAACAAGCCACATCCTCTTGAGAAACATGCTTTTTCACATACAGGAATACTAGGTGAAGGCAAAATTAGACATCCACACTTCCCACCACCTCTGTTCTATCCAAGGTGATGAAATTGATTATTCTTTCTAGTGCTTGTTAAATTCAGGCATTTAGGTGTTGATAGTAACAAATCAATGAAACAGTCCCTTTGGGGAAACTTAAGCTAAAAAGATGTGTAAAATCAACATAGATATGCAAGACGTATTGATTAGTTTTTGCTTAGAAATATTAAGATTTTGCTTGAAAACATCTTTATTGTGGTAATGTTTTCTTTATGAAAATACAGGGGGCAGCCGGATGGCTCAGTTGGTTAGAGCATGAGCTATGAACAACAAGGTTGCTGGTTTGATTCCCACATGGGCCAGTGAGCTGCGCCCCCCTTATCCCTCCTCCCCACCCCCCCGCAACTAGATGAAAGGACAATGACTTGGAGCTGATGGACCCTGGAGAAACACACAGCTTCCCCCCCAAAAAAGAAATGAAACTACAGGGAAAATAAGATTATTTTCTGTGAACAAGGAAAGGTTAAAACCAATCAAAATACCCACTGTGAGTACAGAGCTACAGGTTCCACTTTTTGGAGACAATAAAAATGTCCCCTTAAAGCAAAAAAAAAAAAAAAAAAAAAAGAATACATTAGAGGGAATCAAGAGTAGATGAGATGAAGCAGAGAACTGAATCAGTGATTTGGAAGATAAGGTAGCAGAAAACATCCAATCAGAACAGCAAAACGAAAAAAGAATCCAAAAAATTGAGGAGAGGTTAAGGGGCCTCTGGAACAACATCAAGCCTACCAACATTCACATCATAGGGGTACCAGAAGGAGAAGAGCAAGAGCAAGAAATTGAAAACTTATTTGAGGAAATAAGGACAAAAAACTTTTTTTAACCTGATAAAGGAAATAGACATACAAACCCAGGAAGTGCAAAGAGTCCTGAACAAGATGAACTCAAAGAGGCTCACACCAAGACACATCAGTTAAAATGCCAAAGGTTAAAGGCAAAGAGGGAAACTTAAAAGCAGCAAGAGAAAAGCAGTCAGTTACCTACAAGGAAGCTCCCATAAGACTGTCAGCTGAGTTCTCAAAAGAAACTTTGCAGGTCAGAAGGGATTGTCATGAAATATTCAAAGTGAGGGAAACCAAGGACCTACAACCAAGATTACTCTACCCAGCAAACCTATCATTTAGAACCAAAAGACAGATAGAGTTTCCCAGAAAAAGGTACCAGTTTACCAGAAAAAGGTAAAGGAGTTCCTCACTGTCAAACCAGTATTACAAGAAATGTTAAAGGGACTTCTTTAAGAAGAAGGGGAAAAATAAAAAATGTGAAGAATAAAATGGCAATAACTACATATCTATTAACAATTACTTTAAATGCAAATGGATTAAATATTCCTATCAAAAGACATAGGGTGGCTGAATGGATAAGAAAACAAGACCCTTACGTATGCTGCCTACAAGAGATTCACTTCAGATTGAAAGACACACACAGACAGAATATAAAGGGATGGAAAACCGTATTTCATGAAAATGGAAACAACAACAAAAACCTGGGGTAGCAATACTCATACCAGACAAAATAGACTTTAAAATAAAGGCTATAATAAGAGACAAGGAAGGATCCAGTAATCCCACTTCCAGGTATTTATCCGAAGAAACCCAAAACACTACTTCGAAGGGACATATGCATCCATATGTTCATTGCAGCATTATTTACAATAGCCAAGATATGGAGATAACTGTGGCAGCCGGATGGCTCAGTTGGTTGGAGAGCGAGCTCTCAACAATAAGGTTGCTGGTTCAATTCCTACATGGGATGGTGGGCTGTGCCCCCTGCAACTAAAAATTGAAAACAGAGACTGGACTTGGAACTGAGCTGCACCCTCCACAACTTGATTGAAGGACAACTTGGAGCTGATGGGCCCTGGAGAAACACACTGTTCCCCAATATTCCCCAATAAAATAAAATAAAATAAAAAAGATATGGAGACAACCTGGGTGTCCATCGAATGGATAAAGAAGAGGTCGTACATATATACAATGGAATATTAACTCAGCCATAAAAAAGAATGAAACTTTGCCATCTGCAACAACATGGATGGACCTAGAGGGTATTGTGCTGAGTGGAGTAAGTCAAACAGAGAAAGACAAATGCCATATGATTTCACTTATATATGGAATCTAAAGAACAAAATAAACAAACAAGCAAAACAGAAACAAACTCATAGGTACAGAGAACATTTCAGTTGCCAGCTGGGAGGGTGGTTGGGGGGGTGAGAAAGGGGAAGGGATTAAGAAGTACCAATTGTTAGTTACAAAATAGTCATGGGGATGTAAAGTATAGCATAAGGAATATAGTCAATAATATCGTAATAACTATGTATGGTGTCAGATGGGTACTAAACCTATTGGAGTGATCACTTTGTAAGTTATATAAATGTCTAATCACTATGTTGTGCATCAGAAACTAATACAGTGTTGTATGTCAACGGTAATTGAAAAATTAAAAATTATTTAAAAAACAAAGAATGATGAAGTAGATTTGGAAAATAGCCAGATATAGATTCTAGAAAGAAAAAATATTTAAAAATTAGAAATAATACATGAAATAAAGAGAATAGGCTTAACTAAAGAAAATAGTGAATCAAAGGATAGATCTGAATATATTCAAGAGAGACAATGTGACAAAAAAAAAAGAGATTAAGAGATATGGACAATTAAAGTCAGAAAGCCTAATATATATCTAATCAGAATTCCAGAAGGAGAAATTAGAGAGAATGGAAAAAAGGTAATATTTTCTAGAATTATTGAGATATATCAATTCTTATCTTCAGAAAGGCCACAATATCACAAGAGGTTTGTGGTAAACATGAAGGAAGCCACATGTGATAGTAAAATTGTGAAACACTAAGGAAAGGAGAACTTATAAATAGCCAAAGGGAAAAGGCAGATTTCATACATAGGAAAAGCAATTAGGCTGATGACTGAATTCTCAACAGCAACAAATGAAGCCAGGAGACAAAAGAATAATGTTTAATGTTCTAAGAGAAAATAACTTCCAATCTAGAATTCAATAATCAGCAGCTCTATCTTTCAAGAAAAAAAGTGGAAAGAAACCAATCACAAAGACCCCATACTTTGATTCCATTTATATGAAATGTTCAGAATAAGCAATTCTATACAGATGGAAAGTAGATAAATGGTTGCTTAGTGCTGGAAGGGGGGATGGGAGCAATAGCTAAAAATAATGTGGTTCCTTTTTCTCAAATGATGAAAATGTTCTAAAATTAATTGTGATTATTGCATGCATCTGTGAATACAATAGAAATTATTGAATTGTACACTTGAAATGGGTGAATTGTAGTATGTATATTATATCTCAATAAAGTTGCTATTAATTTTTTAAAAGAGAGAGAAGAAGAAAGGTGAAGTTTCACCTCCAGGATGGCAGCATGAGGAGCTCCATGGACCATTTCCCAGTGGAACAGATATAACTGGTGAAAACTATTTTTAATGTATTTTAAAATTTGGTAATTGTCCTATGAGGATTCCACAGGTAAGGAAATATTTATTCAAGAAAATTTACTAAAACTTAGTAAGAACAGTGAGAGTTTATGGTATTTGCACCATGACCTGCTCCCTCTCTACCTTCACACTCCTCACCCCGCCTCCTCAGCTCACTTTGATGGCAGCTCCATTCTGGGCAGGTGTGGCCAAGAAGACAAGACTTCCTCTTCCCTCAGCTCTCGGTCAAGGAATACAATAGAAACAGGCTTTACCCCTGGTATGGCAGGCGAAGAACCCTGGACACACCAGGGTTGTGCTCACCTCAGATCACTCATAGGGCTCCATGCTGGGGAGAAGCCAGCAGAGAAGATTGGAGGCTACCACCCCCACTCAGCATCCAGGGTAGTGGCTCAGAGATTTTGCCCAGGGGGTCAGGGTAGTTCATAAAAACAGAAAGATCTGACACTATCTCCAAAGAACTGACTTTATTTGAAATAAGTTTAAGTCTTAGGGCACTCTCTAAAACAATGGAGATTTTGGTGGTAAGCAAATAAGAGGAGGCTGGTAGTTCATTTTAATTAAGAGCAACAAGTTAAACTATAGGCCAGTTAGTTCACCAGTGAGAACAAGGCAGGGAGTGAAACAGAGGAATAGCTAAGGGCTCTCTTGGGGTGAGAACAAAGCTTAAATAACTGGCTTCAAAAACTACCCTTGCCATCCACCACAGATGAGTAAATATTTGCAATTTGAATCTAACCAAGTTAATTGCCTAATAAAACAAAAGCACACACAGTCTTTGGA